>NC_137974.1:20367617-21115117 GCF_963924665.1 Micromys minutus | reverse complement strand
TAGTATTGAGGTTCCCTTATGTGACTGCTGAAAAACAAAGCCTGTCTTTATTATGAACAGTAAATACTCATAACTGTTGCACCATTTCCTCTCCTCTCCTCTTCTCTCCTTTTTTATCCTATCCTATCCTCTCCCATCCCATCCAATCCTAACCTATCCTATCCTACCCTCTGCTTTTCTTTAATATTCTTCATGAAAGTTGACAGTTATATAAAATAAATTAAAAGAATTCAACAATATGCTTTGTAAACTATATTTTCCTAATTATCTATCATTTATATATCTTCCTACCTACCTTCCACCATATATACATACATACATACACACACACACACACACACACACACACACACACACACACAGATGATTACACCTATGTAATCATCTATCCATTACTGTTGGCATTTTGAAACAGAATCTCACTATGGAACAGTGAATTCCTGAAATATGCTCTATATTAGAAGATGGTTCTATTTTGTCATGATGTGGTGGCTTCTTTATGTGCACACACATAAGGCATGCTATTATACTAGTATAAGGAATCTCTGTTTGATCTATATCATTCAGTTATTCACAAACACAATCCCTAGATGTCTGAAACACATTTCACTTGTTTTTCTTTTTTTAATTGGTTATTTATTTGCATTTCAAATGATATCACTCTTCCCAGTTTCCCCACCACAAGCCTCCTATTCCCACCACCATTTCCTGTCTTCTATGAGAGTGCTCCCCAACTTGTCCTCCTCAACAGCCAAGCATTTCCCCATCCTGGTTCTCCACAGGAGCAAGAGGCACCCCTCTCAGTGATGGCAGATATGTCAGTCCTCGGCTACATATGCAGCTGGAGCCATGGGTACCTCCTGTGTACTCTTTGGTTGGTGGTTTAGTCCCTGGGAGCTTTGGGGGAGATCTGGTTGATTAATATTGCTGTTCTTCCCACGAGGTTTCAAAACTCTTCAAGTCCTGAAGTCCTCGGTAAAACTTCTTCATTGGGGTCCCTTTGCTCAGTCCAGTGTTTGGCTATATACATCTACATCTGTATTGGTCCAGCTACAGCATAGTCTCTCTGGGGATAGCTATACTAGGATTCTGTCAGCAATCACTTCTTTGCATCAGAAATAACACCTGCGTTTGTGTCAGCAGATGGGATGGATCCTTAGTTGGGGAAGTCTCTGGATGGCCTTTCCTTTAGTTTCGCCTCCACGCTTTGTCCCTGCATTTCTTTTTGGCAGGAAGAATTCAGTATTAACATTTTTGAAATCGGGGAGGGGGGCTGTCCTCATCCCTTAAGTGGGAACTATTCCTTTCCACTAGATATATTCTTTACAGGTTCAGTCTCTTATTTGTTCAGAATTTTGGCTAATGTCCTCTCTGTTAGTTCCTGGGAAACTCTTGGGTGCCTGAAATCTGGGACTTCCTCGTAGCCTTTGTCAATATTCCCTTCCTCATCATTACACATCTACTTTAAAGTTTCTGACTGTGTGTACTTTCTCACAATCTCCTCCATTATCTGAACTGGCCCTCCCCTTTCCTCTCCTATCTCTCTACCTCCTGGATCCCCCTCTCCCTCGACTCCCAAGAGATGATTCCCTTACACCTACTGAGTAGTGCTGCAGCATCTACACTTTGGTGTGATCTTCTTTCTTACTGAGTTTCATATGGTCTTTGAGTTGCATCATGAGTATTCCAAGCTACTTTTTGGCTAATATCCACTCATCAGTGAGTACATACAATGAGTGTTCTTTTCTGACTGGGTTACCTCATTTAAGATGATGGATTCTAGTTCCATATATTTGCCTGTGAATTTTATGAAATCATTGCCTTCAATTGCTGAGTAGTATTCAATTGTGTAAATGTACTGAATTTCTCTGTTTTCATTTCTCTGTTGAAGGACATGTGGGTTATTCCTAGCTTCTGGCCATCATAAATAAGGCTGCTATAAGCATAGTGAACCATGTGTCATTGTGGTATATTGGAGCATCTTTTGGGTATATGCCCAGGAGTTGTATAACTGGGTCCTCATATAGTATTATTTTCAATTTTCTAAGGAACTGCCAGACTGATTTCTAGAGTGGCTGTACCAGCTTGCAATCAAAACAGGAACGGAGGGGTGTTTTCCTTTTTCCATATCCTCACCAGCATCTGCGGTCAACTGAGTTTTTGATCTTAGTCATTCTGACTGATGTGAGGTAGAATCTCAGGGTTGTTTTGATTTGCATTTTCCTGATGACTAAAGATGTTGACGATTTCTTTCAGTGTTTGTCAGACATTTGAGATTTCTCAGTTGAGATTTCTCTGTTTTTCTGTACTTCCCATTTTAAATAGGGTAATTAGGTTCTCTGAAGTCTAATTTGTTGAGTTCTTTGTATATTTTGGATATTATCCACCTATGATATATAGGGTTATTAAAATTATTTTTCCAATCATTGGGTTGCTGTTTTATCTTACTGAGAGTGTGCTTTGCCTCACAGAAGCTTTTCAATTTTATTGGGTCCTTTTTCTCAATTCTTGATCTTAAAGCATAAGCTATTGGTGTTCTATTCAGAAAAATTTCCCCTGTGCCAATGTATTTGAGTTTCTTTTCCACTTTCTCTTCTATTAATTTCAGTGTATCTGGTTTTATGTGGAGGTTCTTGATACACTTGGACTTGATCCTTGTACAATGAGATATGAATTTGCATTCTTCTACATGCTGACTACCAGTTGAAATAGCACCATTTGTTGAAAAAAATATTTCTTTATTATCTATACTTTACGATGAGTGGCATCACCATATTTACTTTTATGAATTGCAGGCATTAACTAGAAATATAAAGAAAATGACTTCACAACCAAGGCCTTCGATTTTACCTAGTAATATAGTACAGGGTTGACATAATGAAGCAATTTCCTCACTTTTTATTATTCTTTTTCTTCAACTTAATAATAGAAGTGGCATTGACATATCTTTAATATTTTACTTACAGTTAATGCATTCAGTATCACTCATAATTACATTTATCAGAAAATATTACACCTTCATAAAATTAGGTACATATGAGTTCTAGTGCCTCATGGAATGCTTCATTGAAAGTTTGATAATAGTCTTTATTTGCATGATATTTAATTTTCTCTTCATTGACCTTCGTTAAGAGTATTAGACATTTTATTAAGTATAATAAAGCCTAAAGAGTACATTTATATTACTCATCATTTTATACTGCAGCTGAGACTATTACGGATATTGAATTGAGACAGTATTGATAATGTGGTGTCTTTAGGTAATCATCATATCTGAAGCCTGCTCTTTTCAATTCTTCAATGCAGAAACATTCGGTGGATGATAGAGATTACAATTTCACTTTGAGCAAATTTTAGCTTGCTTAAAAGAGAGACAAATATGTAGCTACAGGGAATTGTTCATACATATTAATTAGGTTTTAATATTTCCCAGTGTAAGAACTACCACAGCCTTCTTAATATGAAAATTAAACTCCATAAAAAGACATCTGAGTTTCTTCATTCCTTCCCCTAACTACCCCAAAAGCTCCCAAGAACCAAACCACTAACCAAGAGTGTAAATATGTGGTTCCATGACTCCAGCAACATATGTAGAAGATTGCCTTATTTGGCTTCAATAGGAGAGGAGGCTTGCTGTTGGAACATAGGCAGTTGCTAGAGAGGTGAGGTGGGAGTGGGTGGTTGAGAGAGCACTCTCTTAGAGACAATAGGGGGAGGAAATGGTACTGGGGTCTGCTGAGGTGAGACTGGACCAGAAGACAACATTTGAAAGGTAAACAAGATAACCAAATAATTCAAAATAAATAAATAAATAAGAAGATTCTGAGAGCCCAAATTCTCTGACCACTAAATCATCCTTCATTAAGTATCTCTATTTCCTGGAGACTGTCTACAGTCTATTTGCTTCTCAAGCTTGGCACAATAAGTTCAGTTTTTGTCTTAAGGAAAATAAATGCTTCTTTCTCCTTGTGATCTCTGTATTTGTGACTGTCTCTCTGTCTCTGTCTCTCTCTGTCTCTATCTATCTATCTATCTATCTATCTATCATCTATCTATCATCTATCTATCTGTAATCTATCTATCTATCTATCTATCTATCTATCTATCTATCTATCTATCTATCGTTGTTTCTTCCATCTAAAAATACTTTCTCCAGATGTTTGCAGTCTGTAACTATATATTTGCCAGATGTTTGCAGTCTGTAACTATACATTTGATCAATTATCTGCCTAAAAATTTGTGGGTTCCCTCATATGTAATATGTTCTATGTTATAGCACACAACATTTTTTCTCTACAGAGATATTTTTAGATCAACCCTTTTCACAACAAAAATTCTTATTTTAATAGTCTACTACAATTAGACTCAGTAAGTGAAGGAACATAATGTTTCCCCCATGTTTAGGTAATTGGCTAGCACATAGTGGACAGTCAATTAAATATTTATGGGATAAATAACTGAGTTCTATTTCTGTGCAGGTTTAGTAGGTTTCACAAGAAGTCAAGGAGTTCTTTCACACACAAAATTTCTTTTACTTAATTTGCTCTCATCCAGCCCTTTAGAGTGTTGCTCTCTTTTACCTCAATCTAAACTTAATCTATTTATATAATCACTTTAGACTAGATAGCTATCAGATTAGCTGATGTTTATTACAGAGCCTAATTGCATCCTAAACTTTCAGTAACTGTTAATTGTCAATAATTGCAAAACATTCAACCACGATTGGCCTCTAGTTCCTTTAAAATGTTATACAGAGAAAGAAAAATTCAAGGTTAACACTACTGAAGAGACAAAAGGAACTGTCGTAATCATTCTCATCTGTTTACATAATATATATTGTCTATTGAACATGTCCTTGGTATTAGAGAATGGAATCACATTTCCAATCAACAAAATATAGTGAATTCCTATTTTGAGATCAGGAACATGAATTCTAAGGATTTGTTCACATTTTGTGTTAAATATAATCGAACATTTCCTTTTTCACTACAGTCGATTTTATTTATTTTTTATTTTTTTCAGAAATATCTGGTTCATCTACAGTAAATAAAGTAACTTTCACAGAAAATGGAGAACAATATTTAGAAAATCTGTTAGTGATACTAGATGATGAGTTCTGTCCACATTATCTGACCTATGTTCTCTCAAGTGTGAGACATAAAATGATTTTTGAAATGTCATAATGTTAATATCACATAAAGAATGATACAATATGGTAAACACGAAGAAAATTTTTACTCGGGTAAAAACAGAATTGAATTTAGAAAAGTTAATGATGTTAATATTCACAAGAAATTTCTCCTGTCATTGTTTTTGTGGTTATCTGTTAAAGGCAGAAATGACTTTTAAGAATAAAGTCAGTAGTGACTATAAATGCTTAACAATTGTGGGAACAGTATGTGAAATTAAAATTCTGTTGGTATTATATATTTCTTGAATAAGAATTATATTTCCAATAAAAGTTGATTTATAATGAAAAGGATCCTTTATAATTCAATTTTGAATAATGAAATCATTTTAAATCCAGTCTCTGTATTAAAGTTTAGTGTTATATTTGCAGTTTTTTTCTATAGTGAGTTAAAAAATAAACAGCTTCATCATGAGCATCTTATGTCTGCAAAAAACCCATTGATAATAAAAGTTTTTTACATCTTATCCTATTCTAGATTATAATGAACATAATAAACCAAGTAGGAAGAACTTCATTGTCCTCAAAATATTATGAATGACATAACCTTTAATTACAGCATACATTAGGAGCATTTCTTTGGGTGCTTTTGAGACATTAGGTATTCCTCAGTTGAGAATTCTTTGTTTAGCTCTGTACCCCATTTTTAATAGGATTATTTTATTTTCTGGAGTTTACTTTTTTGACTTCTTTAAGGAATATCAAAACATATTAAATTTTTTGATCCTCTGTACTGCTCCAACATCTCTTCGAGTTTTTGAACTAAACCCCCCTTTAACTCCCCCTCCCCTCTCTTTCCCATGTTCTTCTCTCCCTCTACATCCTGGGATTATTTACTTCTATATAGGATGTTAGCACCCACACGTTGGCGTAGTCTTTTTATATCATTTTAAGTTTTAGAAAATAAATTGTCATTATTCTGAAAAGAAGAATCTAAAACCCTTTAGATTATTCTCAAGTGTATTGTGTGTGGATACCTATATACGTACATTTTCTCATCTTATAAAAACATTTGCATAATACACTATCAACTATCCAACCATCACTATCATGCATATGGGAAATTCTTTATGCATAACATGTGGGTCACCAATATCTTAAATTTCCAAGCATTTATATACTTCATAACTTATACATGCAAATCAGTGTTTTAAACAGGTATATATTATTAGAGTGACTAACTGCAATGATAAGGCCAATTTTTTTCATAATTAATAGGGTTTTTGCATATTTTTTTGTTTTTGTTCTGTTTTGAATCATTATACTCAATTACACTACTGATTCCCTTCTTTTTCTTATGAATGATCATTTGTTATAGAACAAGGTAAATACCTCTTCATTAGTGTTAAATCTCTAAATTAATCAAACCCATTTTATAAATGTTTGTGCCATTACTGCCTTCCAAGTTTATCTTCTCTGTCAATAAAACAGTTCTTTGTCTAGATATGCTTGACAATCAACCCAAGGGTGACCTGGGTTCTATTCCCAGAACCTAGATTTTTGAGGGAGACAACTAATTTCTTAAAATTACTCTCTGCTCTCCACATTTGTAATATGTAAAATTATTCTCAGATATGTACATAAAATAAATAAATGTAACTTTCAAAGAAAGTTTAATAATTACCCACATAGCAAAACATTTTCTATTTTCTTTATTTAACAATGTGTGCCTTCCTTTTCTCCCTTTCTTCTTCTCCCCAGACCTCTCTCTTAGCTCCTCCACCAGGAAATGACCTATTAGGATTCAGTGTGACCTGGTCTACTCCACTCTAGCTAGGAGGTTGGGAGGATGAAAGGCCTCAACTGAAGGCTCCCTGCCACCAACACTGAGTCCTAAGAGTTACTCTCCAAGATGGAAGCCTGCACTGAGAGTCCAGCCTCAACCCCAGACACATAGGCTTTGGTGGCTGACTTCGTAGGCTATAAGCTGAGGCAGAAGGGTTATGTGTGTGGAGGTGGCTCTGGGGAAGGCCCAGCAGCTGACCCACTGCGTCAAGCTGACTGCTGGAGACAAGTTTGGGACCTGCTTCTGACACACCTTCTCTGACCTGGTCTATTTCTTCTTCAGTAATAGTTTTATTAAATCTTTGAGTATTGTACACACAATATTTTGATAGTATTAATTCTACCTGCCTTTTTCTACCATATCTACATTCTTTTCATTTCCGTCCACCCTTGAGTCAAGTTTGTCTTGCTAATTTACTCTTGGGTAAAAGATCATCCCTGAAGTATGATGAAATTACAAGAGATAAAAATAAAGATAAAGCATATTTATTAATTTTCTTAAAGTCATCATATGCAACAGCTCCTTCAGCCAACATTTCCCTTACATGCTGAGTTTAATATGGATTGAGCCAGTGTGTGATATTCTTGTATACCTTGTCACTAACCTGATTGTACAGGCAAATATCCTCCTCTTTCTGGGAAACAAATTCCTAGATAATAATCTCAAACTCTTCCAATACTTTCTAAACCAACAGGAACAAAATATATATGACTATAATGCAAGAACTATCTCTAATTGATAAGTGTTTGCAAATAAAAAAATAGGTGTTTCTTGTCAATTCTATATTTCTCAGTTGAGGACTCTTAATTTATCTCTTTACCCACTCAGCTATTAAAATTAATGACTTCATCAAAGTCTAAGGCAAATGGTAGAACTAGAAAATATCATTGTGAGGGAAGAAACCCAGTCACAAAAGAAGACACATAGCATGTAATCACTGATAAGTGCATATTAGGCAAAAAGTAGTTTGAAGTACTATATAACTCATAGACAATATGAAACCAAAGGAGAAAGAAGACCACATCAAAGTATAAATGCTACAGTACTACACAGAAGGAAGAAGAAAATAATCTCAGGAAGTAGAGGGAGAAAGGGATCTGGGAGGGAGAGGAGAGGGAGGAAAAGGGTGGCAGTTCAGATACTGGAGGAGATGGAAGTACAGAGGGTCAATAATTTTAAAGGTGGGGGAATGGGACACTAGAAGTAGCTACCGAAAGTCCCAAAAGGTTTCTTAGGACCCAAGAGGGAGGACATTAGCCAAAATACTTAACAAAGTGGATATTTATAGAGATCATATCTATTGGATAAACATGGCACCCATTTGAGGGATGAGGCTAACCTCAAAGATATCAATCAATAATTCCTCTTGTCCAAAGGAAATGCAAAAACCAACCATGGACAAGAGACTGAAGGAAAGGCTTCCTTTCAGACTTCCCCACCTAGGGATCCATCAGGACTGCAGACACCAATCCCAGGTAATATTGCTGTTGACAAAGAATTACATTGAGTACCTGTTTTTAATAGCCAAGTAGTATACTGTTGTATGAATGTACCACATTTTCTATAACCATTCCTACATTGAGGGATATGTGGGGTGTTTCCAGCATATGACTATTATAAACATGGCTACTATGAACATAGTGGAACATATTCCCTTGTTTTATGTTAAAGTATCTTTTGGGTATATGCCCAGGAATGGTATAGCTGGGTCCTCAGATAGACCTAGGTCCTATTTTCTGAGGAACCATTAGACCGATTTCCAGAGTTGGATGTACCAGCTTGCAATCCCACCAGCAATGGAAGAGTATTCTTCTTTTTCCACATGTTTCCCAGCATCTGCTACCATCTAAAATTTTGATCTTAGCCTTTCTAACAGTTATAAGGTTGAATATCAGGGTTGATTTGATTCGAAGTTTCCTGATGACTAAGGATGTTGAACATTTATTTAAGTGCTTTTCAGACATTTGAGATTCCTCAGTTAAGAGTTCTCTGTTTAGCTATGTTCCCCATTTTCAATAGGCTTATTTGATTTATGTAGTCTAACTTGTTAAGTTCTTTATATATTTTTGATATTAGCCCTTTATCAAATGTAGGGTTGAAAGAGATATTTACTAAATCTGTGGATTTATGTTCTGTCCTGTTGACAGTGTCCATTGTGTTACAGAATCTTTTCAAATTTGTGAAGTCCCATTTGCCAATTCTTGATCTCAGAGCATAAGACATTGGAGTACTGTTTAGAAAGTTGTCCCAAGTGCCAATGAGTTCAAGGCTCTTTCCCATTTTCTCTTCTATTAGATTCATTGTATCTGGTTTTATTTAGACATATTTGATCCACTTGGACTTGAGCTTTGTGCAAGGTCACAAATACGGGTCTATTTTCATTATTTTTTTACAAGAGCTAGTTAGGCCAGCACCATTTATTGAAGATGCTTTTTTTATTCCCTTGTATATTTTTGACTGCTTTACAAAAGATCAAGTTTGCTTAAGTGTGTGATTTTATTTCTGGTTGTTCAGTTTTATATCATTGATCATCCTGTCTGTCTCTGTACCAGTACCATCCAGTTTTTATCACTATTGCTCTGTAGTAGATCTTGAGGTTAGGGATGGTGATTCCCGAGCTGTTCTTTCATTGTTTTCTCTATTATGATTTTTTTTTTTTTTTTTTTTTTTGCCTTTCACAAGAATTTGAGAATGCTTTTTTTCATGTCTTTAAAGGATTGTTTTGGGAATTTGATGAGAATTGCACTGAATCTGTAGAACACCTTTGTTAGGATGACCATTTTTACTATGTTCATTCTGCCAATCCATGAGCAGGGAGATTTCTTCATTTTCTTAGATGATTTTCAATTTCTATCTTGAGAGACTTGAAGTTCCTGTCTTACAGATTTTTCATTTTTTGGCCAGAGTTACCCCAAGATATTTTATATTGTTTGTGACTATTGTAAAGGAAGTTGTTTCCCTAATTTCTTTCTCTGCCAGTTTATCATTTGTATAAAAGAAGGATACTGATTTATTTGAAATGATTTTATATCCAGCCACTTTTTTGAAGTTGTTTATCAGCTAGAAAAGGTCTCTGGTAGAATTTTGTGGTTGCTTAAATATACTATCATATCATGTGTAAATAGTGATACCTTTATTTCTTCTTTGCCAAATTGAATCACGTTGATCTCTTTTCATTGTCTTATTGTTCTATCTTGCATTTTGATTACTATATTGAATAGATAAGGGGAGAATGAGCACACTTTTTTGTCACCAATTTTAGTGGAATTGCTTGAAATATCTCATGATTTCATTGGAAATTGGCTGTTTATATATGCAGTAAATTGTTTTTATTATGATTACTTAGGGGTCTCAATTCCTGATCTCTCCAATACTTTCAACAGGAAGGGGCGTTGCATTTTTCCAAGTACATTTTTGCATCTAAGAGAAGATCATATGATTTATCGTTGAGATTGTTTATATGATGGATTGTGTTCATGGATTTTCTTATATTGAAGCAATTTTGCATCCCTAGGTAAAGCCTAATTGAATGTGGTGAATTATGGTCTTGATATGTCCTTAGACTATTTAAGAGGGTTGTTTGGTTCTTATTCTAAGTTCTTGAGTTCTTTGTATATTTTGGATGTTAGCACTCTATTAGCTATAGCTTTGTTAATAATCTTTCCCAAACATTTGGTTGTAGTTTTGTCCTGTTGACAGTATCTTTTGCCTTGCTGAAGCTATTAAATTTTATGATGTCCCATTTGCCAATTTTTGATCTTTATTTAATTAAAATTTTTCTTATTTGTTTTTCATGCCTGGTTTCCCCCCAGCAAATCACCATCCCATCCACCTCTCTCCTGATTATATGAGGGTGCTCCCCAACCCACTCACCCACTACCCAAGACCCTTCCCAGGAACAAAGGCCTCACCTCCCATTAATGCCAGACAACACCATCCTTAGCGACATATGTGGCTGGAGCCACGGGTTCCCCCCCCCCCTTTTGTAAACTGTGGATGGTGGTTTAGTCCCTAATAGGGCTGGAGGTGTTTCCTGGTTGGTTGATATTGTTGTTCTTTTTAAGTGTTGCAAACCCCTCAGCTCATTAGGTCCTTTCTCTACTTAATTTGAGCATAAGCTATTGGTGTTCTGTTTAGAAATATTTCCCCTGTGCCCATAAAGTTGTCCCCATTTACCCTTTAATTACATTCAGTATAATTGTTTTTATGTGGAGGTCCTTGATGCACTTGGATTTGAGCTTTGTACAAGAAAATTTCAGTGGGTCAATGTGCATTCTTCTATATGTCAATTGCCAGTTAAACCAGCACATTTTATTGAAAATGCTATTTTTTATATGTTTTTGTTTATTTGTTTGTTTGGTTGGTTGGTTGGTTTTTCCAATGGATGGTTTTGGCACCTTTGCAGGATTCAACTTACCATAAGTGTGTGAGTTCATTTCTGGTTCTTTAATTCTACTCTATTGATCTAGCTGTTTGTGTCTGTACCAATATAATTTGGCCTTTTTAAAATCATGATTGCTCAGTTTTATAACTTGAGGTCAGGGATGGTGATTTCTCCAGAATTTCTTGTATTATTGAGAAATTTTTGCTTTTCTGAGATTTCATTATTTGAGAATTATTTGAGAATTGTGCTTTTTATGTTTTTGAAGAATTGAGTTGAAATTTTGATAGGAATTTCACTGAATCTGTAGATTGCCTTAGGTAGTATGGCCATTTTTACTATGTTATTCCTCCTGATCCATGAGCACAGGACATCTTTCTATTTTCTGAAGAATTCTTCAATTTCCTTCTACAGGGACTTGAAGGTTTGGTCATTCAGACCTTTTACTTGCTTAGGTAGCATCACACCAAGATATTTCATAGTATTTGTGACCATTGTGAGGGGTCTCATTTCCCTAATTTTTTTCTCAGCCTGTCTAGTCTTTGAGTAGAGAAAAGATACTGATTTGTTTGAATTAATATTTTTATCCAGCAACTTTGTTGAGGTTGCATTTTTGCTGTAGGAGTCCTCACCTAGATTTTTGAGGTTCACTCATATATTATCATGTCATCTGCATAGAGTGATATCTTGATTTCCTACTTTAAAATTTGAATCCCATCAATCTCTGTTGGTTGCCTAATTGTTTTGTTTCTAACTGCAAGTACTTCATTGAAAAGATAGGGGAGAGCAGGCAGCCTTTTCTTGTCGCTAATTTTAGTGTTATTTCTTACAGTTTCTCTCCACTTTGTTTTATGTTGGCTATTTACTTCCTGTATATTGTTTTTATTCTATTTAGGCATGGACATTTAATTCCTGATCACTCTAATACTTTTAACATGAAAGATGTTTTTTGTAAGTTTATTTAATCATCTAGAGATGACTATGTAGTTTTGTTTTTTGAGTTTGTTTGTGTAGTGGATTGTTAATTTTTTTTTTTTTTTTTGATCATCAATATCAGACTTTTTTTTCTTGAACTTCACACAGTCTGTGAGTTGCTTCTTGGGTGTTCAGAGCTTTCTGGGGTTCGTATCCAATTATCAGTGACTGAATATTATGTCTGTTCTTTTGTGACTAGGTTATCTCCTTCAGGATGATATTCTCTAGATGCATTCATTTTCTTAAGAAGTTCATAAGCACATTTATTTCTCATAGATGAGTAGTACTCCATTGCATAAATGTACCACAATCTTTGTATCCATACATTTACTGAAGGATATCTGGGTTCTTTTCAGCTTCTAGCTATTGTAAATAGAGATGCTCCCAGAGACTCAGGCATGGTGAGAAGGGGTTCCAACAAGCCAGGGGGCAGAGAGATCTCTGCTGAGCCCGCAGAAATTGCGCCCCTGCCCTGCTT
This sequence comes from Micromys minutus, assembly GCF_963924665.1. Taxonomy (NCBI): domain Eukaryota; kingdom Metazoa; phylum Chordata; class Mammalia; order Rodentia; family Muridae; genus Micromys; species Micromys minutus. Next base: position 21,102,309 of record NC_137974.1, on the reverse strand, counting down.
GATCCAGGAACCAAGAAACCAGCATTGGCCCCTCTGTTTTTGGCCGATTGCTTTTGGGAACAAAACAGGCACTCGGACCATTCACCACCAGGAACAGCAGAGACCCAGAGACAAAGACCAGGTACAAGGGATAGGCAAGAACCAATCACTAGCAACAAGATGGCAAGAGGAAAACTAAAGAACTTACCCCAGGGAAACCAAGACAACCTGACAACACTAGAACCCAGTTCTCCCATCACAGCAAACAGTGAAATGCCAAACTCTACAGAAAAAGAAGACTCAGACCCGAAATCCTACCTGGAGATGAGGATAGAGATACTTAAACAAGAACTGGAGGAAAAGCATAAAGAATTAGAAGCTTTTAAAGAAGAAACCAGAAAAACACTCAAAGAACTCAAAGAAATAGAAGAAAACAGAACCAAAGATATGAAGGAATGGAAGAAGGAATTTAAAACGGAAATGAACACAATAAAGAAAACACTAAAAGAGACAACCCTAGAGGTAGAAATTCTAAAAAAGAAATCAGGAGTCATAGATGCAAGCATTTCCAACAGTCTACAAGAGATGGAAGAAAGAATCTCCAGGGCCAAAAACAACATTGAAAACATAGACAAAACAGTCAGAGAAGATGCAAAAAACAAAAAACTCCTAACCCAAAATGTACAGGAGATCCAGGACACAATGATAACACCAAACATATGGATAATAGGAATAGAAGAGGGAGAAGAATATCATCTAAAAGGTACAGTAAATATCTTCAAACAAATTGTAGAAGAAAACTTCCCTACCCTTAAGAATGAAATGACAATGAATAAAACAAGCCTACAGAACTCCAAATAGGTTGGACCAGAATATAAATTTCTCCCGACACATAATAATCAAAATGCCAGGTTTGCACAGCAAAGAAAAAATATTAAAAGCAGTAAGGGAAAAAGCCATGTAACATATAAAGGCAGACCAATCAGAATCACAACCGACTATGTGTGATTCTGATTGGTCTGCCTTTATATGTTACAATCAACAGAGACTATGTAAGCTAGAAGAGCCTGGACAGACATATTGCAGACACAAAAAGAGCACAGGTGCCAGCCCAAGCTGCTATACCCAGCAAAACTCTCAATCACCATAGATGGAGAGTCTAAGATATTCCAAAAAAACAAACTAAAATAAAATAAAACCCTAAATTTACACAATATCTGCCACAAACCCAGAACTACAATGAATTATAGGTGGAAAACCCAATACAATGAGGGTAACAACATCCCAATAAAAACAAGAAAACTCCCAAGCTAGAAAACCAAAGGAGAAAAACATACAGGCACAATTCAACCAACAAAAGCAACAATAACAAGAAAGAGCAACCACTATTCCTTGATATCTGTTTACATAAATGGACTCAATTCACCAATAAAAAGATATAGGCTATCAGACTGGATACATAAACAAAACCCAGAATTTTGGTGCATATAGGAAACTCATCTCAGAGACAAAGACAGACACTATCTAAGAGTAAATGGTTGGGAAAAAAAACTTCCAAGCAAATGGCCCCAAGAAGAAAGCTGAAGTAGCCATTCTAATATTGAATAAAGTAGATTTTCAACCAAAAGTTATCAAAAAAAATGAGGAAGGACACTTTTTACTCATTACAGAGGAAATTTGTCAGGAGGAAGTCTCAATACTTAACATATATGCTCCAGATAGAAGAGCATCCTAATTCATAAAAGAATGTTTACTAAAGCTCAAAAAATATATTGTACCCCACACAATAATATTGGGAGACCTCAACACCACACTCTCACCAATGGACAGATCATAGAAAGAAAAACTAAACAAGGATACTGTAAAGCTAGCAGAGGTGATGAAAGAACAGGAATTAATAGATATCTACGGAACATATCATCCTAAAACAAAAGAATACACCTTCTTCTCAGCACCTCATGGCACCTTCTCAAATATTGACCACATAATTGGTCATAAAATGAGTCTCAATAGATATAAGAAGAGTGAAATACTCCCATATATCCTTTCAGATCACCATGGTATAAGACAGGTCTTTAATAACAAAAAAGATAACAAAAAACTCATATACACATGGAAACTAAAAAATTCTCTATTATACAATAGCAAGGTCAAGGAAGAAATAAAGAAAGAAATTAAGGATGTTCTAGAATTCAATGAAAATGAAAACATGAAATAGCCATACATATGGGATGCAAGGAAACCAGTGCTGAGAGAAAAACTTATAGCTCTGAGTGCTTCCAAAAAACCTGGAGAGAGCATACACTAGCAACTTGAGAGCACAGCTGAAAGCTCTAGAACAAAATGAAGCAGATATATCCAAGAGGAGCAGACGGCAAGAAATAATCAAATGAAGGGCAGAAATAAGCCAAATAGAAACAAAAAGAACCATTCAAAGAATCAACCAAACCAAGAGTTGGTTCTATGAGAAAATTAACAAGATTGATAAACCCTTAGCCAGATAAACTAGAGGGCAAAGAGAGAGTATCAAAATGAACAAAATCAGAAGGGAAAGTGGTGAAATAATGACTGGAACTGATTAAATTCAAGAAATCATCAGATCCTACTACAAAAACCTATACTCAACAAAGCTGCAAAATCTGGAGGAAATGGATGAATTTGTAGACAAATACAAGATCTTAAATTTAAACCACGACCAAGTAAACCATCTAAATAATCCCATAACACCTAAAGAAATAGAAGCAGTCATCAAATGCCTCCCTACTGAAAAAAGCCCGGATCCAGGTAGGTTCTGTGCAGAGTATTATCAGACATTTATCGATGACCTAATACCAATACTCTGCAAATTATTTCACAAAATGGAATCATATGGAACACTACCTTACTCATTTTTTGAGGCTACAATAACCCTTGTTCTTAAACCACACAAAGACCCTACAAGGAAAGAGAACATTGATGCAAAAATACTCAACAAAATCCTTGTCAACCGAATCCAAGAACACATCAAAATGATCATTCACCATGATCAAGTAGGCTTCATGCCAGGGATGGCTTAATATATGGAAATCCATCAATGTAATCCACCATATAAACAAACTCAAAGAACAAAATCACATGGTCATCTCACAAGTTGTTGAGAATGCATTTGACAAAATTTAACACCCCTTCATGTTAAAAGTCCTGGAAAAAACAGGAATCCAAGGCCCATACCTAATCATTATCAAAGCAATATACAGCAAACCAACAGCCTACATAAAATTTAACGGTTGGAAACTTGAAGCAATCCCACTAAAATCAGAGACTCGACAAGGCTGCCCACTCTACTCTCCCACAACCTATTCAACATAGTACTGGGTGTCCTGGCCAGAACAATTAGACAGCAAAAGGAGATCAAAGGATAGAATTTGGAAAGGAAGAAGTAAAAACATCACTATTTGCAGATGATGTGATAGTGTACTTAAGCAACCCTACAAATTCCACCAGAGAACTCTCACAGCTGCTAAACAATTTCAGCAAGTGGCTGGATATAAAATTAACTCAAACAAATCAGTAGCCTTCCTCTACTCAAAGGACAAACATGTGGTGAAAGATATTTGGCAAAAAATACCCTTCACAATAGTCACAAAAAATATGAAATACCTTTGTTTGACTCTAACTAAGTAAGTAAAGGACCTGTACGACAGGAACTTCAAACCTTTCAAGAAGGAAATTGAGGAAGATCTCACAAAATGGAATGTTCTTCTATGCTTGTGGATTAGAAGAATCAACATTTTAATCCCCTGAGATTCTCTCTTCCATCTCTTGTTGTCAGTTGGAAATGCTTGCATCTGTCATTCCTGATTTCTTTTTTAGGATTTCTTCATCTAGGGTTGCCTCTATTAGTGTTTTCTTTATTGTTTCCATTTCTGTTTTAAATTCCTTCTTTCATTCCTCATCTCTTTGGTTCTGTTTTCCTCTAGTTCTTTGAGTTCTTTGAGTGTTTTTCTTGTTTCCTCTTTAAAAGCTTTCAAATTCTTTATGCTTTTCCTCCCAATCTTTTTTAAGGATCTCTATCATCATCTTTAGGTATGATTTCAGGTTTGAGTCTTCTTTTTCTGGACTGTTTGGCATTCCGTTCTTTGCTGTGATTAGAGAGCTGGGTTCCGGTGTTGCCACATTGTCTTGGTTTCCCTAGGGTGAATTCTTTCGCTTTCCTCTTGCCATCTTGTTGTCTGTGATTATATGTGTTCTTGTCAGTTACTGTTTCTTGCCTCTGCATTGTACCTGGCCTGTGTCCCTGGATCTCAGCTGTTCCTTTTGGTGGATGTTCTGAGCACCCGTTCTGGACTCATAGTCCTCTGGCTGGGAATAGCCCGATGCCAGGTTACTGGTTCCCTGAACCAAGCGGGGTGCGCACTCTCTGCGGTCTCTGCAGAGCTCTCTTGGTGCCCCGGCTAGTCGAAACACCATCTCACCTGGCCTGTGTCCCTGGATCTCAGCTATTGCTCTGTTCCTGGATCTCTGCTTTACCTCAATTAATTTTCATATATTGAACCATCATCCCTGTATCCCTGGGATGAAGCCTAATTAATCATGGTGAATAATCATTTTGATGTGTTCTTGGATTTGGCTTGCAAGAATTTTATTGAGTATTTCTTCCAAAATATTGATTAAACGATTTGGACTGTAGTTCTTTTTCTTTGTATGGTTTTTGTATTGTGCATCTATCAGTGTAACTTTGTCTTCATAAAATGTAGTGTTCCTTCTGTTTCTATTTTATAAAATAGTGTGAGAAGTATTGATATTAGGTCTCTTTTGAATGTCTGAAAGAACTGTGCACTTAAACTATTTGTTCTAGGGGATTTTATTGAATAAGAGACTTTTAATGACAGCTTCTATTTCCTTAGTCATTATAGTAATGTTTAGATGGTTTATCTTATCCTGGTTTAACTTGGTACCTGGTATCGGTCTTGAAAATCATCCATTTCATCTCTAGTTTTCAGGTTTTTTACTAGAGGCTTTATTTATCATACATGGAAACTTGGTTTTTAAAGGATATTCTGTCTCTTGAGAGCAACATTTTTCATGGTGTTTGTGGTGATACACTCATATGAATGTGTGTACATACAGAGTGTTTATGTTTGTGGGAATGTATATATTTATATGTTTAATTGTATTTTAGATCTTCACAAAATAACAGAATTCCATGTGGCATTTTGAAAATCCCTTAGTGTTATTTTCTAGCTCTCCTTTTCCCTTTGAATTTTACTTCTTAGCCTTCCGCAGTTAACAGTGCCGGGCCACAGTTTTTCAAATTACTTCTTCATAGGTTTTATATCTGTCTACTTAAATGAGTAGAATTTCTACCCAGCAAAAGCTTATTTGTTCCCTAAACTCATCTCTGTTCCTGAGTATGCTCACATCACTACTCTGTATGTAATCACAAAGCTGAAGGCATTTGTAAAATAATTATAATAATAAATTTTGAAATCCAGATTGAAACAACATGAGTAGAAGTTGTTTCAAGACGTCATCACACATTGCAAAGTGTTAGTAAACAAAAGGTTTTGAAGTTGTTTTATCAAGATTTATAAATGAAGAAACTTCCAGAATGACTAGGTAGATTTGTTTTAAGATTAAATTTCACATATTCATATTATAGTTTGTCTTCCTTGACAATCATTTTCTGATCCAGAGTCAATATGATGATTATTTCAAGCACTCCTATTATTTCTTGTCTAATGTCTCAAAAACTATTTTCCTTGCATTCACGGTGTGAAATAGACCAGTATACATTATTGTTATGATTTAGAAATTGGTTCTTTTTTGTGAAGAAATAAGGTTGTTATTGTATGTACTCTGTGCTGGTTATGATCTTTCTGAAAAAGACTGATAAAATCAGCCTATCTTCAGGGGAAAACAATCAAAGAGAATATTATATAGTGTTTTGCTTATGTGTAAACTAACATGCAAATCTCAAAGAGAACAACTCATACATTGAGCATGATGATTCCCACTAACTCTTGACAAAACTCTCAACTCAGAGCTTGCTATAACTGTCAACATTTTTACTGTCATTTTCAAAATGTCATTTTTATGAAAAAGCTTTCCTTAGAATTAGAGAATTGTGTAGTTTTATTATGCACCTGCCAACATCAAACTTGTGAGGATATCAATGTGCAACATGGAGATCAAGCACACTGCTGGCATATTTTGTGTGACTATTTGTGAATTCTTTTTCACTTACAAGAACTTACTGCTTGCAGCTTACATTTATTTTTTCATGCCTAATATAAAAAAAAAAAAAGCACCCAGTGCCTGATTTTCTGGCTTCTCCAAATAATGTATGTTCTTTATTTTATAAACAGCATTTTTCTTATAAGATTTGTAATCTGTTTAAAAGAGTTATCATGTTAGAATTATATAATAATTATAAATTATGTATTGTGTTATAATGAATAAGTAGAATGGGCCTTAAACAGCTTTTAGTCAGCTTTTGATTGCTACAATAAAATACTTGAGATAATTTGTTGAAAAGAAGAGAAGATTTACTTTGGAAAATAGGATTCCACAAAATGTTGGCCTTATTTTCCCAAATGTATTGCAATGGTACAAACTCAGAACATGATAGAACTAAAACAAAGAGAATGAACAATGATCTCACAGTTTATTTAATAACATATCTCTCATACTTCTAGAACTTCTTATAAAGCCTCTGACACTCAAAGATTTCTATATTGACCCTAAAGTCAGCAATTCAATATATGAATCTTTGGAGAAAATTGGCTCGACTCCAAACCCCATTATTTTCCTTCTCTATAACTCTGTGCATGCACATCATTCTGCATCAAATTATCTGATAGATGTGCATAAGTGGAGTTACAGTAAAAGAGAATGTATATATATGTGTGTGTGTATGTGTATGTGATGGATACATACATATATATATATATATATATATATATATATATATATATATATATATATATATATATGCATATATATGTGTGTGTATCACATTCGTAAAGTTCATGTCAGATTGTACTATATTTTAGATCAGAAAACAAAACAAAATATTATTGACCATATAACAACTTGAGAATCCCCTAGATGCATTTTCAGTTTTTATTTTTTTTATTTTATTTTTATTTTTTTAAACAACTTTATTTAACAAAACAAAGATAAATGTACAGATTTTAAGCATTTTTTGCATAAAATTATACAATACATTTTTGTCAGTACTTTTTTTCAGATTTTAAAATAATTTTTACATAAAACTGTATGAATATATTTTTTAGTCAGTACTTGATTTTTTTAAAGGTTTGATAATATGCATTGAAAACTTAATAGTTACAATGAGCATAAAGTACATGTAAAACAAAATGTAACATGGAAGAGTCAAAGTTTTCTTGTTGTATAAAGATTTTTGTTTTATTTTGTTTTGTTTTGTTTTCTTTATTTCTTGGACTTCATACAGTCTGTGAGGTGTTTCTGGGGCAGTGCGAGCCTCTGGAGTTAGCATCACATTATCAGTGACGGCATATTATGTCTGTTCTTTTGTGACTGGGTTATCTCACTCAGAATGATATTCTCTAGATGCAGCAATTTTCTTAAGAATTTGGTCAAGTCATTGTTTCTGGTGGCTGAGTAGTATTCCACTGTATAAATGTACCACAATTTTTGTATCCATTCATCTTCTGAAGGACATCTGGGTTCTTTCCAGCTTCTGGCTATTATAAATAGAGCTGCTATGAACATTGTGGTGCATATATCTTTGTTGTATACTAAGGTGTCTCTGGGGTATATGCCCAGAAGTGGAATAGCTGGGTCTTCAGGTAGTATTATGTCCAATTTTCTGAGGTATCGCCAGACTGATTTCCAGAGTGATTGTATTAGTTTGCAACCCCACCAACAGTGGAGAAGGGTTCCTCTTTCTCTGCAACCTCGATAGCATCTGTTGTCATCTGAGTTTTGGATCTTGGCCCAATCTGACTGGTGTGAGGTAGAATCTCAGGGTTGTTTTGATTTGCACTTCCCTGATGGCTAAGGATGTTGAGCACTTCCTCAGATGTTTCTCAGCCATTCTATGTTCCTCAACTGAGAACGTTTTGTTTAGCTCTGTACCCCATTTTTTAATAGGGTTATTTGTTTCTCTGGTGTCTAGCTTTTTGAGTTCTTTGTACCTTGGATATTAGGCCTCTATCTGATGTGGAGTTGGTAAAGATCTTTTCCCATTCTGTTGGTTGCCGTTTTGTTTTCTTGACAATGTCCTTAGCCTTACAGAAACTTTGCAATCTCATTAAGTTCCATTCATGTGATTCCTCATATTCTGAAAAATATTTTATTTTAGTTATTTGAGACATTATGTATTTGAGACATATATCAAAGAATATATATTGCAGCTATGATTTAACTATTACCTGCCTGCAAAAGAGTGTGTACTGAGAATATTTGGGGAAAAAACTGAAGTATAAAAAATAGTTGATACAGTTTTCAAATAATGTAAATTTTTGTACGTATCCATGTTATAATTTATAATGATTATATAATATTAATGTTATTTGTTAACAATAAATTAAATAGCCTTGCCAGGTGAAAATGACTAGCCACATGAAGTGACAGGTATAAGTTAATTTTCTTTCCAGAATAGAATATTTTGTTTACAATTATTCTATACCACTAGGTTTTAAATTTCAAATGTACATAAAAATTTACTGACACAGATAAATTACATCATTCTCAGGATTCATATTTTTTTAAATTGAAAAGGCAAAACCTTGAAATGATTGACTAAATAATGTCAAATAATAAATTGCTTTATTTAAAAATAAGTAATGTGAATGTTTATTTTATTTAATGATTTTTCAATTTGAGAGTTAAAACAATAATTCTTTTGTAATTTGATTATTTTTTCATTTTTAGATTTAGCTATAAGGACAGTCTCTATATTAACTGGAATGTGCTTTTCAAGAGAATATGCACTTAATTGGCACTGTTTCCATGGATCCTAATGCAATCTGATGTCATAGTTTCCCACTTAATTGGAGTGGTAATTCTCCTTAATAAGGACACTTGCACATTATTAGGTGAGATTCAAATGGGGCTTGTGGGTTCAGAGGAGGATCAAAGGTTGTTGATTCTTCCTTTTTACCCTGAATGTCTGCCACCAATTATCTCCTAACCAGAGGTTTGAACACTTGGTAGGAGACATTTAAACCTGCTTCTTATACCTGAGGTTATTTTGGATTTTTTTTTCTTTACACCTTTTAAGATTGGGGAGAAAGTGCTACTTTAGTCTTCTACATTTATCAGCTTTAACAGCTTGCCTGTCTTTTTTGACATAGGCTAGTGCTAAGGTAACTAACTCTTGCCTTGAGCAAACTACATAAAGTCTGTAATTTTCAGACAATTTGTTGCAAATCATGTTCTTTCTTATTCTACCTATTTGTCATTTTTAATTATTTTGCTGTCAACTGGGAAAATGGATCACGATTGTGCTTCTTTGTGGAAGCTGTTGTTTTAAACTACTATTATGTGTAATAATTACCAATAATCAACAGAAAGAAAAAAAATTCTTTCTCTAAGGATAATTGTTTTTTTTTAACATAAAATAACATTTAAGTGGGTGTTAAAAGATCACAGAAGAAAATTACATCATGTATCATTCTCTACAGATAATTACATATAAAGCTATGAATATTTAAATTTGTATCATTTGTCAATTGTGAAATTAATGGTGAATAAAAAGTTCTCAAGAAATAGCACAATATCCCTTGCTTTGACTGAATCCTTTGTCTATGTGCTGGAAGATTTGCTCCCTGAGAACAGTACTCTAAAGACAGGATCTGGGAGATTTTTGTAATAACATCCATTTCTACCATATGTTATTCGCAGCTTTCTTCCTAAACTTCTGCCCTATTGAGTCCCGGAAAACGACCCACTGTTGTAAGGTCTAAACAGGACAACAATGACAAGGCTTTCTTCCTCAATGTGTTGAAATGGCTGGAAATTTCCCAATCACAGCTCAGGAAGGTCAGAGAGCTCACCATGGAAGCAGAACTAGGAATAGCACAGGTACTCATAGTACTACCAGAGAGATTTTCTTCATTTGGTGCATCAGCTAATATCCATTTTACATGATGCTACTGTTGCACTACTGAAGAAGACACTCTTGACCTTCCAGGTTGGGCACAGAGTTTCTGCTCCTATTCCCCATGCTCAAGAGCTGAGGACCTGCCTTTGTCTCCTCTCTTCAAAGTGCTTGTGGCCAACAATTCTCTTCTTGTTGAATCATTTTCTTCCTGTAGGTAGTAGCTCTTTTTTCAAGTCTTGCACTAGGCAAATGGCTCACAGTAAACACATCATTCCCTGATGAGTTCTTACAAGACAGAACTGAGCGGGGGCTAGTTACTTCCAGAGAGGAACGATGATTTGGTTTTGAACCAGAATAGGGTTCAGAAAACTGTGCTGTCAGCCACCGTGATTCTTTTCCCAACCAGAAATGTTCTTATAGTCAAATGAGTACCCAACGGACTCCACACCATTCTCAACTCTTCCTTTGTATTTCTAATACATTGATAGTCTCTTTCAGCAGGTGAGGTGTTGCCAGTGGTGAAGAAGCTTGCAGTTCACTTCGAGACTTACAATCAATTATTCTGTACCTTCATAATAACTAATTAACTAATCATTATATTTATTATTATATTAATAATTAAAAATCTCTCAAATAAGAATAATTGGCAAAGCCTGTATTATTAAGGTAGTCTTAATTATGACGAGCTGATCTGCTGTGACCAACAGATAAAAGAATGGTTATCTCATGATAGGCACTAAAACATTATTTAACAGGTTCTGACACATCTTTAGAAAAAATACCTAACAAACAAAGAAAACCATTGAATAAATTTTCCATAAAATTTTATGATATTTAATTTTACCCTGTTGAAAACAGTGTGATTTAATTATTTTCCCCATGTTTATATGTATAATACAAACAAAGCCTAAGACAATAATTTCTTTTTTACATAAAGGAACCTTAAAACAGATTAGAAAAAGAGACCAGACTCTCTAAACAAATACAGTCTCAAGTGTTAAGCACTTATTTAATTTTAGACAAGTTATCTTATCTCCTATAACTTCTATTTTATACTGTATTAAAATGTAGAGTATGCCCCTACTTTTTTCTAGTAAGTCAACTAAATCCTCACAGGTAATATTTACTTAGGCAGTTATAACCTTAACCTCACAGAACTTAGATCATATAGGGAAATACGAACAACAATTAGACAAAAAAAAAAAAAAAAAAAAAAAAAAAAAAAACATTGACAGTTTCCCTGTGAATCCTAACCAACAACAAATCTTCATTTATTCAGTTTGAAAAATGATATTAGATCTGGCTTTGGATTTCCATCTAATACTGAAGACAGGAAATTGAATCTGATATGTCATTTTTGCCTTGCTCTTTTGTTGCCTAGGGTTGTCTGAAAGTAAGATTCAGCTGAAATAATAAAATGGCAGCTTCTTTAACTGTGTCTTTATCCCGCCCCAGCCATTTACCATGTACTCCTTATCCGCATTTAGCAGGAAGGTGTACTATGGTCTATAGTTAGCTGCCAATATATAACAAACACTTATTTGTTTCGATTATTTCTCACTAACTCTCACATTTTTCCACAAAAATTTCACTTTAATATTTTTATGCAATGCACTGTGATTATATTCTCTATCCTCAAAAATATTTCCCAGATCCTAGTTCGCTGAGTAATGATATCATGTGTAGAAACTGAATCTGCAGATTCTATGAGTATATATTAATAAGATCCAATTATTTTTTCTTCAAATTTATTTTTGTCCAAATCCATTATTTTTTCATGTGAAATCTGACTGGAAAAAATCTATGCTAAATTTCTTTTGTTGATGTTGTATAATTTTTGTATAACTAAATTTTTTTTAATATTTTCTTGAGCATTCCCCTCTGCTTTATTTTAGATACTATATTTATATGATTTTATTTTCTGTCATATTTTAACACTATAATATAGATAATATTGAGCTCCATAGAGTAAGTTAGAAAACCCTCCCTCTGATTCTGTATTCTATATTCTAGAAAGGGTGAACTGATAATTTTTATCCTGCATCACTAGTAAATAGTAACAATAAAACTGTCTAGCCCTTGGAGAAAAGGAAGAAGTGGAAGAGGAGGAGGAGAAACAATTTGATTCTTGCACAAATATTTCTTGTATAAAAAGCATTTATTTACACTGTATATGATTCGTTCCTTTAAATAAGTAAATTCAAGTCTTTGTAAAATTTTCTTACACTGTGCAGTAGCATTAATGTCTAATTTGATCTACTGTATGTGTCTTTAGATGGCCTTGTATTGGTGGTAATTTCAATAATCAGTAACCTTCCCTAGTGCAGTATGGGGGTTATGTAAGTATGTTAAGTATGTAAGTTTAGCATGGAAATTTAAAGTAGGTTCCTAGTGGTGCACAGCACAAATTAGTTATATATGCTGACAATTTTGTTTTTAGATTTTTGTTAAAGTTCAGTTGTTTCTGATGAAGCTTATATAAAAGATAACTGCTTTTCTGTTATCTCGATACAACTTGGCTCACACAAAAATGCAGGACTTTTATTGGCCTTCTGAATACTTCAAAGTAATTTTTTGCTTATTTAGTAGACATATAAGTTGCAGCTCAGCAGCTATGAGCAGTTGGTGCTCTGAGAGATGACCAGGGTTCAGTTTTCTGAACCAATGTAAAAGTTTACAACTGGCTTCACCTTGAAGTCTAACTGCTCATACTAAACTCACAACAAAGGAACAATTTATAAATGTGAAATAGAAACCCTCAGGTTTATGTCATGAGAGGAAGCCCACCCCTGACAATATAGATGCTAGTTGCAGACAGGTACCTAGCATAAATCTACAAAGAGATTTGTGCAGAAACTGCTGGAGTGAAACTGGTAGAAACAAACATTGAATGGCACTTGGAGAAACAAATGTAAGATGGAGAGGAAGGATTGAAGGAGCCAGGGCAGTGAAGAACAACACAGGTTACATCAAGTAAGCTGTGCCCTTTGGGGCTCATAGAAACTGAATTGTCAATCAGAGCGCATGATTAGCATGAACCAAGCCCCTTGGCAGGCATGGAACAGTGGTCCAGCTAGGTCTTCATATAGCACTCCTTGCAATTATTGCTTGTATATTTTATTTACTTTATTTGGATCCTCTCTGTTCAGATACACTGTCAGCTAGTTAATTGGAACATTTGTTTCCTTGACATTGTTTGAGCTCTTTATATATATGGCAAAGGACTGAGCATAGAACCTGATATTGCCACTTTGCTAAACTAGTATAATTCTTATCCACATTCTATATCTGCATACATATATTCACAGAAATTTGTAGCTCCTACCCCTTATTGAAGAAACTTTTCTTTCTGTTTTGTTTTTTGTTTTGTATAATGCCAAAAGGGACCATTACAGACCTATTAAGTGGTAAAAATGCAGAGATCAACATCCGAGTTTGCGGTGCCTAAGGCAAAATGATACACCTACAACAACCTCTACAACTAAGGCCAGTGGAACATTTTGGGAGATGGAGTGGACAAGCAAAAGAATCACGAAGTTTCCTTCATGTTTCTTCTACGTATGACAGGGAGGCAAAATCCATAACGTGTCAACAATATAGCTACATAAATAATAGCTAAAATATTTCAACATAAATTTACTTGGAAACATGGATTGGAGACATATCACATGGAATCTCAAATCTGTAAGTGAAGAGACACAGGCATTTAATGACTACTAAGAACAGCAGATTTAATAATCAACAGCTAATTGGCTGTTTAATACCAGTAACTAATTCCCAAAGCATAGGTACAATCAACAGGAAATGGACTCAGGTGGTTACTTTTCTATATTTACTTGCACATATTTATAATTATAGAAACAGTCAATGACATTGAGAAGTACTTGGGGGAAAATGAAAGGAGTTATTTGGAAGAGACTGAAGATTATAAAATGAAGGAAGCCTATTTTAATTAAATAACCAAACTCAGGCATATTCGATAGTCCAGTGGATGTCTGCAATAACAAATAATACACTATTCAGGTTATTGATGCTGTTATCAACTCATTTATTTGGCTAGTAATGATATTCACTTTGTTATACATGTAATTAGATATGTAAGAATGGCACATGTAAGGGAAAGAAATAACACTTTGTGCCTAAATTCAAAATGGAATTTGTTGTTGATGTTTTGACCACTAATAACAGTTACAAAATAAGTATTTATTTTTCATAGATACTTACTTTGTATTTTAAATTTATTTCGTGTGTGAGGTGTTCTGTTTGCGTGTATGTCTCTGTACCACACTTATACAATGCTCTGAGAGACTTGAAAAAGACCTTGCGTGTCCTAAAAATTGGAGTCAAAGATGGCTGTAAAACATGACATAGGTACTAAGGAAAAAATATGAGTCCTTCAGAAGAGTAACTAGTGTTGTTAGCCACTGAACATTCTAGGGAACCAATCACGGTTTAAATAATCAAATTAAAATGCAAAATTATAAGCTTCAGAAGTCTTCTGATTGAGTACTTCTTTGGAACCACCATCCTGTTTAATCAGGTTTCAAAGGACATTTCCACACCAAGAACACATACAAGAACAATTATTCTGTGAGAAATTATTGAGTTGAAAAAATTCTTAGCTTGTTGAGCACAGTTGAGAGGGAAGAATATCTAGAAACTGGATATAGCTTTTAAATGGGCATGTAAAAATCAAGGAATTCGAAATAGATTGCAAAGTTTGTAAAGAACAGACAAGTATTAGGCAAGCTGTTTTAATTATAAGTTATGAGAAGAAAATCAAACTTCCCTAACCTACAAACTAAGAGCACCTGACTTGCATAATTTAAAATGTCAGTCAAGATTACTTTCAGGGTTTAAAGGATGCAATCAACCATTGACTCTCTGGTGATTGCCTGTTTAGAATTTTATTGTGTTGTTCTCTTTTCTTAATTAGCATCCTTCTCATTCAAAAAAGAATTTCATTAAATCTAGATACCATGAGCATGGAGATACACTCCTACAACACAATGAATCCCTTTCCACTAAATTTCTGAGCAAACCTTCAGATAGTTTTAACTGGAATCACTTGGATCACTGGCATACTATTACAAAAGTATGTGATTGGAGTAATACAATGTAATGAGGGGCCTTAGTTTCATTCACTGCTGATGCTTTCTGCTTATATCACAGGAAAGATTTATCAGATGGGGTCCTTAGACTTTTATGGAGAAAAGAAAGGGCATTCCTCGTCCTACTAAAGTGACGAGTCTGTAATAGGTAACCATGTAGGCATCAGCAAGGTATGCAGAATTTGTTAGAAAGCATTTCAGAGGAAAAAAGAATGTATTAATATATTTCAAGAATTAGAGTGAGAATTCATATTTGTATCTTCAAGTGCACACTCAGTGCATGTTCTTGCCACTTTTATTGAAATTGACAGAATGCATGGTTAAAGGTTTGTGTGAGAGGATAGGAGATGGCTCTTAGTAAGCAGGAAACCAACTAGCTAATTGGTTATGAGGTTATATAGAATTTAGCAGTGTTAGGAAAAATATAAAGAAATGACTACAATTGGGTTTGAGTGGTATACATGAGATGTATTGCACAAGCTTGTTAAAAATGGGAGGGAAAACTAAAATATTAAAATAATTGCTCAGCTTGGGTGAAATTATTTATAGAATTACCCATATTTAAAATGGTACTTGTTCACATATTTTCACCAACTAATTATATTGGATGTCAGTATATTATGAATATGCAGAGAGTAATTCACTATAAATTGATTCCAATCAAGTCATCCAAAAACCTTAATTTATAAAATATATCATCCTCTGTATTCAATCTTTCTATTCAGAAATTCAGGTTCTCAATTCTTTTGATTTGCGGAGATGATGCCATGTCAGTATTAATATTATGTGTCACAATCTGGCACAAAGAGATGAATGTTTGAACCAGTACAGTTATACTTACTTTTGATAGAAATTCAAATTATAAAACCAAACAATTAATCTCTTTACTTCCTGTGATGAACTAGACTGGGAGCACTCTACTGCATCAGGTCCCTGCAGTATTCAGAGTGAAGAGGCTGTGGACGGAACCGTGGATGGTGACTCAGGCTGCCTGTGACACCAGTTAATAAATTAGCAATTTCCCATATTTCCATTTCAGAAGGTGATGTAATCTTGTGTGTAAAATTATTTATGGATAAAGTAAAACATCCACTTAGATTGAAAGAAAAAGCAAAGAATTGTTTTACCTATTCTTATTTTCAGGAAGAGGCCATAAAATTTTGTTAAATCGTCACTCTGCATTTAGTAAAATTGTTCTGAAAGGCCATTTGGGTCATAAGACTTAATTTTTTGAGAAGTATGTAATTACAGTTTTCTGCTACATGTTGGTTATGGGTTTATTCACATTGAATATTGACTCATTTCCATAGAAACCTCAAAGTCTTGAATTCTTTTCATATTTAATATACTTACTAGGGTTTTGTTTTGTTATTGATTACATTTATATAACATGTAAAGCATCAATTGTATGTGTTAGTGGAATGTTATGTGACATTTGGGTACAGTTGTGGGGTGTGTGTGTGTGTGTGTGTGTGTGTGTGTGTGTGACATTTTATCTGATTTTCAGGTTTCTTCAAATATTTATTAATCTCTCTACTGATACATTTTCTGATACTTCTGAATTTATAAAATGTATGCAACAGATTATTTATATAACCTCCCCATTGTAAACTGGCAAACCTATGTATTTCTTACTATAAAACTATATTGTTGTATCCACAATCTCTGGTAGCCAATACTACTTTTAACATCCTTGATATTATTCTTTTCATTTTGCAATCATAAGGTAATGATACACTACTTATCTCTATTTGGCTGGCTTCCTTTTTCTTTTTTCTGAATAAATGAAATAAAATTATTTATCTGCTATTATTTTATAAACTCTTACTGTTTGCTTGGTTTTTGAAACTTTTTTTTAAACAACTTGGCTTCTTATAACTAATACCGTGATCTCTAATTACATCCCAAGTGTCACAGGTGTTAGGATTCCATGCAAATGAATTTCAAAATATTTTCCCAGAATGAACTTGTACACACACAAGCACACGCACACACACACAGACACATGCAGACACATATAATTTTTCTTTGCTTATGAGGTGATAGTTAAAAGTTGTTTTTATTCTATGCCTACTCTAAGTAGAATTTTATTAATTTGGAAAAGAAATTTATTTCTGGAATGTAGTGATTTCATTTTTTTTGTATATAAGCCTCAAAGTAGGATTATTTAATGATCCTGCTATCCTATATTTAGTGTTTTAAGAAAGCTCATGATTTTTCATAATAATTGTATAAAGTTAGATTAACATTAATAGGGAAAATTTCTTCCACTGCTTAGCCACATAATTTTTTATATATTTTTAAGAACAATCATTTCTATTGTTATGAGATGATGATTCATTGTGGCATTATTTATGTAGTTATATTTATGACAATAGAGTTAATTCTTTTTTCATCTCTGAATGGCTGAAAAATCAGTGGTATTTTTCTTTCATGAGTGTGCTTATTTTGTTCAAGTTGTTAGTTTCGTTCATTTTTCTCACTATATCCACTCGAGCTGCAAGCTATTTAACATTTTATTTTTTAAAAAAATAACAGGTGAGATTTAATTTTAATATTGACTTTGATTTCTGATTAAATCTGTCTTCCATGTTTATTCACTATTTACATTAGTATAGCCATGGTCTTGGTCTAGTTTAACAAACTGGTTTCCATGGCAGTTTCATATTCAGAGGCTTTTTTGTGTCTTTTTTGTTTTTCTCTAAGAGTTTTATTGGGTACCCACTGGTAACTTTCCAGGAGAATGGACTAGCAGTGTCTTCTTACTAGTGACTGATCATTGTTGGTGTTAGTGCGGACAACCCAAGTATAAGGTAACCAAAAGAAATGTGCTTAATGTATTAAACTATTTCTATGGTTCTGTCTGTTTAGGTCGGGGGTTACTTTAGGATAAATTGATATCATTGTGGGAGGTTTCAGAAAAAGACCTTTGCTCTGCACATTTTTTTTCACGTCTAGTAATTAGATCGGTGTGGACCTGGTGTTTCTGGTGGCTTTTCTCCTTTTTTTATTTTTATTAAATATTTTATGTATTTATATTTCAAATGTAATTCGTTTTAATCCCTCTCCCATGCCGCCTTCCCCTGCTTCTATGAAGTTGCTCCCAATCTCTCCCACATACTCCACCCTAACATTACCCCACACTGGGGAAACAATCCTTCACAAGAACAAGTGCTTTTCTTAGTGATGCCAGAAAATGCCATCCTCTGCTACATATGCAACTGGAGCCATGGGTCTCTTCAGATCACTGATTGGTGAGTTTAGATCCTGGTAAGGTCTGGTTGCTTGATATTGTTGTCTTTTCTATGGGGTTACAAAATCCTTCAACTCCTCTGCCCTTTCTCTAACTCCTCCTTTGGGGTTTCCATGATCAGACTGATGGTTGGCTGTAATATTCCTCATCTGTATCCATAAGGCTTTGGCAGGGCCTCTCAGAAACATCCATATCAGGGTTGTATTTATCAGTAGAAGGTTATCTTTTGTTATTTGTCAGTCTGGGCATGCTTTCTGTTTTTTTTTTTTTTTTTTTTTTTTTGATGGGATTACAAAGAGCCTGCTGCTGTACTGTACCTTTTATTTGAAGTTGTAAAACATGCTGTTTTGTTTATATTTTATAGTTCTCATTTAGCATTTATCAATAGCCAACAATGTGAATGTGTGAGTGTGTGTGTGTGTGTGTGTGTGTGTGTGTGTGTGTTTGTTACAATTATGATCAGAGTAAATTAATCTTCTGGCATTTTGTACAATATAAAGTCACCTTTCAGGTGGTTCTCACTATTCAGTCATTGGCCTGAAGCTTATTTTATAGATCAGGTTTGCTGCATACTTAAAGCCATATGTCTCGCTTTCTGCCAATACTAGATGATGGACTGTTTCCACCACTACTGGTTCTTTCTTGCATCTTGAAGGCTTACTTTTATGGTTCAGTTGTCCATATATTATTTTATTGACTAAAAAACATATCTTAAAGATCATAGAGTTCAGTATCTATAGAAGCTATATGGGTAACATAATTGAGTAATGTACATAGAAAAACTTTGTCTATTGAGAAGTTAAATGTTCTAATTTAAGGGGCAGAGGGCACATGAGAAAGGAATATTTGGGGTGATAAGTATGTCTTCTCTTTTCTAAATCATGAAAATATAAAGTTTTTAATTCACAAAAATGAATTATAAGTTCAGTAAGAATATGTCCAATTGTACATTATTTTCCCTCATTTCCATTTGCTAGTCATATTAAAATACCATTGTATGACTGTTCCCTGAGAGGCTCTGCCAGCACCTGACTAATACAGATGCCAATCACAGCCAACCTTCAGACTGAGCCCGGGACCCCAAAGGAAGAGCTAGGGAGGGAAAGGACTGAATGTGCTGAAGGGGATTGCATCCCCGTAAGAACAACAATAGCAATTGGATCTCCCAAAGCCACCAGGGACAAAACCACCAACCAAAAGGTACACAGGGAGGGATCTATGGCTCCAGCTACATAAGTAGCAGAGGATGGCGTTATCTGGCATCAACTAGAAAGGATGCCCTTTGTTCTGTGAAGGTTAGATACCCCAGTGTATCGGGATGCTAGAGTGTTGAGGCTGGAGTGGATGCATGGGTAGAAGAACATCCTCATAGAGGCAAAGGGGAAGGGTTGGAGTGGGGGATTTGCATAGGGGAAACCAGAAGGGGAAATTCGAAATGTAAATAAATAAATAACCAACAAAATACTATTAATATTATTTAAATAGTATTCAAATAATATCCTCAGATAATATTCCTCACCTCAGTACTATAGACATAGATGTAGGTGCTGCGAGGAGGTTACCTTATGAAAACTGTATATAATTGTTTTCAAATTATCAGTTCTTCAAGTTTCACACATACACATGATTTTAAAGGAATGTGTCAGAAAGCTCCAATCATCTGTCAAATAATACACAAATGCTTTGTCCCTCTAAGGCCTTTATGCTTCTGATTCTGATGCATCTGTCATCTAGTTCTACAATGACTGTGTCAGAGAGACACAAGTAAAATGGAAAATGATTTAGAGTGAGAATATTATTGCTACCATCTTCATTCTTCCAAGATTTGGTAAACAAAGTTCTCAAAATCTACATTTCTCAAATGTAGTAGGATATAAAAATGGTAGGTGAGAACAGACCAAATTGTGTTAGCTGCTGAAGCATCTGACATGACAAGGATCACAAGATGGTCCAGCATTCCTAGTTATCTTGTAAAAATTCAATGGAACAATCAAATGTTTTGAGATATTCAAAGAAAAAAATATCCACAAAAGCTCATAGAGAAAAGATTTTTTTACACACAAAGACAGGCACAAACAATGGGACTTATCACAGGACATCATTCACCACACTTAGAAATATTGTGTAAAATTTCTAAGGTATTCAAAGCACTTAAATTCTTGTACATATTTTTCTTTGTGTCTAAATTGTATTTTGTTTATTGTATTCTGATTTTGTTGTTCTTTCCATTAGCTTATTTATTCTCTTAAGGGAGAGAAAGGACATGTAGTTAGATGGATCGGTAGGCCAGTAGAATATGAGATGACTTGTCAGAAAGGAAAGAATAATCAGAATATAGCATATAACAAAAATAAATTTCAGCAAAGACTGTCAATAAGCACCCAAAGTTGCAGTTGCAAAAGGAGTGAATTGCTGTATCACACCTGGCAGAAGAGTGAAAATACAGTATTTTCTGTTGTTTAATTAATCTAGACTATATTCTTAATGTTAAATTGTGATGGGCTTAATTCTAGAAATGTTCAGAGACTTTCTTTTACCAGAAGAAAAAATGACTTAAAGAGAAACACTTGAAAAATTTAGTAAATGTTCCCTTTTTAATTATTATTTTAAAAATGGTTCCACAGGTTCTATTTAGATCATGTTTTTCTTGTCCCTAACTGTCCCATACCCTCCACATTGCCATACCCACCAAGCTTTAGATTTGCTTCACAGTGTCTCTCACAAAAAGAAAAAATACTAAGCAATCAAATTGTTTAATTATATCCAAATTTTATTTGTCAAGATTAGCAATACATTAAAATAAATTGAAAACGTTCTAATAGATAAGATATATTTGAAGTAAATACAGCACCTAAACCCAACACTTTTATTTGTGCTTATTTTGTTTTTAGTGGTGCCATATATGTGGATGAAGATGTGATCATAAAGTACACATACTCTAATGACAACTAAATAATGTAATAAGTTGTATGTAACACATAGCCAGAAGTCTGTGAATCTAGTCTAGTGAGTAGCAAGTAGAGATTTGTGAGTTTTATATTCAGTATTATATAAATTGCATATTACTTTGAGAGTGTTTATGAATGAGATTACAAACCTCATAAAACCGATCCCAGGGATCTCTTGAACTCCTCCAGTTTTTGAGAACTTAATGAATCAGGAAGTGAAAATACTTCTAAGGTACTTCAACTACCTGGTATTTCACTTATTAGATTTTAGAAGTGCCAGGAATAAAGTTCAGTTGTTTAGTAATCTTTATAATTTATTAACCCATATTATAAAGTTATATTTTTAATATCATTGTGAATGTGTTAAAACATACACCCCCCACCCTCCACATACTTGACAGAGACAGAGACAGAGAGAAAAAGAGAGTTAAAGAGAGACTTTACAATATTTTACAAATACATACATACACACACACACACACACACACACACACACACACAGATATATATATATATATATATATATATATATATATATATATATATATATATATATATATGAGTTTCTTAATTAATTATTTTTTAACTTATCACTGATGCCAAGAAGTACTTAGTGGCAGGAGCTTGATATGGATGCCTCCTCAGAAGCTCTGTCAGAGTCATATTGATACATTTGAGGATGCTTGTAGCTAAACATTGGACTGAACACAGGGACCCACAATGAAGGAGCTAGAGAAAAGACTGAAGGAGCTGAAAGAGTCTGCAAGCTCATGGTAAGAACATCATTATATAAAACGAAATCTCCAGAGCTCCCAGGGGCTAAAATACCAACCAATGAGCACACATTGAGAGACCCATGACTCTAGTTGCACATGTAGCAAAGGATAACATTGTCTGGCATCAATGACAGAACAGGCCTTTGGTCCAGTGAAGGCTTGTTTTCCCAGTATAGGAGAATGCCAAGGTGCTGAGGTGACAGAGGGTAATTGGGAGAGGGAGCACCTTCATGGAAGCAAAGGGAGAAGGGTGGGAGATGGGATTGGGTGAAAAGTGGATAACATTTGAAATGTAAATACAGAGAATATCTAATTTAAAAAAAATACTTATTCTCTTTACATTCCACTCAGTAGTCTCCTCTGGGTCACCTCCTCTCAGAATTCTTTCCCCTATTCCCCACTGACCCTTTCCTCTGAATAGGTGGGTGTCACTTTAATATGTAGGTAACTCTTGAGACTGGCACATCAAATTTAGGCACATTCTTTCCCACTGAGGCCAGACAAGGCAGCCAAGTTAGAGAAAAATATTTTACATATAGGACTCAGCTTTTAGAATAGTCCCCACTCCAATTGTTCGGAAGCCACATGAACACCAAGCAGCACATTTGTTACTATTCAGGGAGTCTTAGGTCTAACCAATGTGTGTTCTTTGATTAGTGGTTCAATAGCTGAGAGCCCCAAGGGTCCTGGTTAGTTGGCTTGGTTTGTCTTCCTGTGGGACCTACAATACTTCCTGCTATTCTATGACTCACAAACAGAGACTTTTTTCCAGCCTGCTTGATAAGAAGTTTATCTATGAATACTCCACAACTAACTTCATGGTCAATGGTATAATATTAAATATTCTTCCCTGAATCTAGAAGCCAAGTTTTGCTGTTTTGGGGCAATGCTGAATGCATGTTGGCATACTTTGGCAAGATTAATTAAAGGAAATAGTATTCAGTGAAAGTTAACTTCTTATATAAGTTTTTATAAATCTATAAGGGTTGCAGTAAATACTAAAAAATAATAATCAGTTTGTCTCTTTTCTGGACCTGTGGTCTCACTCCTCAGGCCTGACCCTGATATGGAGCCATATTCACCTCTGCCGCCCGGTCTAAACTGCCACCATGGCCCAACTTGTTCACACAACTCTCTTCCCTTGCCACTTTATTACAGCCTATTCTCTGCCTCTGTCCCAGGGTGTTTCTGTACCAACAAATTCCACAAGCACAACTCTACAGCCTGATAGCTTTTCATACAGGTTAGTATATTCAACTCTCAATCCACAAATCTTCGAAATATCAAGATTATATCAAATACGGAGATCCAGGGACAGAGGACTGGTGAGACAGCACTCCGAGTAGCCAGAGAACAGTAAGTTCTGTGCTGAGCACTCAGAAAGTGCAACCCACCCGATTGGTTCAGGGCATAAGGAACCCTGCCTTAGGGTCTCTGTTTCCATCCAGCATCCTGTGTGTTCAGAACAGGCACTCAGGCCATCTGCCACCAGGAACAGCAGAGATCCAGGGACACAGGCCTGGTGAAAGGCGCTCTGAGTAGCCAGGGAGCAGAGAGGTCTGTGCCAAGCACTCAGAAAGTGTGCCCCCCCCCCCCCTTTGAATGGTTCAGGGAAGCAGGATCCCTGTCTTAAGGTTTCCGTTTCAACCTAGTGGCCTGTGTGTGCAGAACAGGCACTCAGGCCATCTGCCTCCAGGAATAGCAGAGATCCAAAGAATTGGGCTTCATAAGATGACACTCCTAGTAGCCAGGGAGCAGAGAGATCTGTGCAGAGTGCTCGTAAGTTCGCACCCCCTCCCCCAGATTGGTTCAGCAGAGCAGGAACCTTACCTTAGGTTCCCTGTTTCCACCAGGCAGACTGTGCATGCAGAACAGGCACTCAGGCCATCTGCCACCAGGAACAGTGGAGATCCAGGGACACAGGACAGGAACAGGGGACAGATGAGAACCAATCACTGAAAATAAGACCACATCTAATCACAGACAACAAGATGGAAAGAGCAAAGTGAAAGAACGTACCCCAAGGAAACCAAGACAACCTAGCAACACCAGAACTCAGCTCTCCCAACACAAAAAACAGCAGAATGCCAAACACCCCAGAAAAAAAAAAGACTCAGAACCGAAATCATACTTCAAGATGATGATAGAGATCCTTAAACAAGAAGAGAAGGAAAAGCATAAAGAAATAGACGTTTTTAAAGAGGAAACATTAAAATCACTCAAAGAAGTAGAGGAAAACAAAATCAAAGAGATGAAGGAATGGAAGAAAGAATTTAACACGGAAATAGAAACAATGAAGAAAACAAAAATAGACAATCCTAGAGATAGAAAACCTAAAAAAGATATCAGGATTCACAGATGCAACCATCTCCAACAGACTACAAGAGATGAAAGAGAGAATATCGGGGGCCGAAAACAACACTGAAGATATAAACCAAACAATCAGAGAAGATGCAAAAACCAAAAATCTCCTAACCCAAAACTAGATCAGAACCAGGACACAATGAGAAGACCAAACCTAAGGATAATAGCAATAGAAGAGGTCGAAGAATATCAACTAAGAGGAACAGTAAAAATCTTCAACAAAATTGTAGAAGAAAACTTCCCAACCATTAAGAATGAGATGGCCATGAGCATAAAAGAAGCCTACAGAACTCCAAATGGAGTGGACCAGAAAAGAAATTCCTTCCAACACATAAAGGTCAAAATGCCAAATGCCCAAAGCAAGGACAGAATACTAAAACCAGTAAGGGAAAAAGTTCATGTAACATATAAAGGCAGACCAATAAGAATCACATCTGACTTCACAACAGAGACTATAAAGGCTAGAAGATCCTGGACAGACATCATGCAGACCCTAAGAGAACACACGTGTCAGCGCAAACTGCTATACCCAGCAAATCTCTCAATAACCATAGATGGAGAGACCAAGATATTCCAAGACAAAACTAAATTTATACAATACTTATCCACAAACAAAGCACAACAACAAATTATAGCTAGAAAACCCAATGCAAGGAGGGAAAATACATCCTAGCAATTCAAGAAAATACATAAGGAAGAAAACCAAAAAGAAAGACAAACAGGCACAATTCTACATCCAAAAGCAAAAATAGCAGGAAACAGCAACCACAATTCCTTAATATCTGTTAATATAAATGGACTCAATTCCCCAGTAAAAAGTTATAGGCTATCAGACTGAATACATAAACAAATCCGAGCATTTTGCTGCATACAAAAAATTCATCTCAGAGACAAAGAGAAACATTATCTCAGAGTAAAAGGTTAGGAAAAAATCTTCCAAGCAAATGGCGCCAAGAAACAAGCAGGAGTGGCCATTCTAATATTGAATGAAGTAGATTTTCAACCAAAAGTTATCAAAAAAGATAAGGACAGACACTTTTTACTCATTACAGGGAAATTCGTCAGGAGAAACTCTCAATCCTTAACATATATGCTCCAAATACAAGAGCACCAATATTCATTAAAGAAACCCTACTAAAGCTCAAAAAATATATTGTACCCCACACAATAATAGTAGGAGACCTCAACACCCCAAATTCACCAATGAATAGATCATGGAAACAGAAACTGAACAAGGACAATGTAAAACTAGCAGAAACTATGAACCAACTGGAATTAATAGATATCTACAGAACATATCATCCTAAAACAAAAGAATACACCTTCTTCTCAGCACCTCATGGCACCTTCTCCAATACTGATCATATAAATGGTCACAAAACAAGTCTCAATAGATATAAGAAGATTGAAATACTCTCATGCATCCTTTCAGATCACCATGGTCTAAGGCTGGTCTTTAATAACAACAAAGCCAACAAAAAGCACATATACACATGGAAACTAAACAATGCTCTATTAAACAATAGCATGGTCAAAGAAGAAATAAAGAAAGAAATTAAGAATTTTCTAGAATTTAATGAAAATGAAAAAACAACATACCCAAATCTATGGGATGCAATGAAATCTGTACTGAAGGGATAATTCATAGTGCTGATTGCTTCCAAAAAGAAAATGGAGAGAGAATACACTAGCAACTTGACTGCAAATTTGAAAGCTCTAGAACAAAATGAAACAGATACACCCTAGAAGAGTAGACTACAAGACATAGTCAAACTCAGAGCAGAAAATGACCAAATAGAAACAAAAAGAATCATTCAAAGAATCAAGAAACCAAGAGCTGGTTATTGAGAAAATTAACAAGATTGATAAATCTTTAGCTAGACTAACTAGAGGGCAAAGAAAGAGTATCCAAATTAACAAAATCAGAAATGAAAGTGGAGACATAATAACTGAAACTGTGGAAATTCAAGAAATCATCAGATCCTACTCCAAAATCATATAGTCAACAAATCTGGAAAATCAGGTGGAAACGGATGAATTTCAAGGGAGACACCAAATAATAAAGTAAAACCAGGACCAGGTAAACCATCTAAATAATCCCATAACACCTAAAGATAGAGAAGCAGATGTCAAAAGCCTCCCAAATGAAAAAAGCCCAGGTCCAAATGGGTTCAGAGCAGAATTTTATCAGACATTTATTGACGGCCTAATACCAATACTTTCCAAACTGTTCCACAAAATAGAATCAGATGGAACTCTACATGACTCATTTTTTGAGGCCACAATAATCCTCATCCTAAACCACACAAAGACCCTACAAGGAACGAGAACTTTAGACCAATCTCACTTATGAATATTGATGCAAAATTACTCAACAAAATATTTGCAAACCGAATCAAAGAACACATGATAATGATCATTCACCATGATCAAGTAGCTTTCATCCCTGGGATGCAGTGATGTTTTAATATATGAAAATCCATCAATGTGATCCACCATATAAACAAACTCAAAGAAAAAAAAACCACATGGTCATTTCACTAGATGCTGAGAAAGCATTTAACAAAATTAACACCCCTTCATGTTAAAACTCTTGGAAAAAAAACAGTAATCCAAGGCCCATATCTTGATATAATAGAAGCAATATACAGCAAAAAAATAGCCAACATCAAACTTAATGTTGAGCAACTTGAAGCAATCCCACTAAAATCGGGGACTCGACAAGGCTGCCCACTCTCCCCCTACCTATTCAACATAGTACTGGATGTCCTGGCTAAAGCAATTAGACTGCAAAAGAAACCAAAGGGATACAAATTGGAAAGGAAGAAGTAAAACATCACTATTTGCAGAAGACATGAGCAACCCCACAACTTCCAACAGAGAACTGCTACAGCTGATAAACAAGTTCAGCAAAGTTGCTGGATATAAAATTACCTCAAACAAATCAGTAGCCTTCCTATACTCAAAGCACAATCATGCAGAGAAAGATATTAGGGAAAAGATACCCTTCACCATAGTCACAAAAACTACGAAATACCTTGGTGTGACTCTAACTAAGCAAGTGAAGGACGCTATGACAAGAACTTCAAATCTCTAAAGAATGAAATTCAGGAAGTTCTCAGAAAATGGAAAGATCTCCCATGCTCATGGATTGGAAGGAACAACATTTTAAAAATGGCCATCTTACCAAAAGCAATCTATAGATTCAATGCAATCCCCATCAAAATTTTAACCCAATTTTTATAGAGTTGGAAAGTGCAATGTGCAATATCCTCTCCAATAACAAAGACCTAGAATAGCGAAATCCATCATCAACAACAAGAAAACATCTGTGTGAATCACTGACCTCAAGTTATATTACAAGGCAACTGTGCTAAAAACTGCATGGTGCTAGTACAGAAATAAGCTCATGGATCAATGGAGTAGAATAGAAGATCCA
Source organism: Micromys minutus (assembly GCF_963924665.1). Classification (NCBI taxonomy): domain Eukaryota; kingdom Metazoa; phylum Chordata; class Mammalia; order Rodentia; family Muridae; genus Micromys; species Micromys minutus. The sequence goes on along the minus strand of NC_137974.1, from coordinate 21,074,367 downwards.
GAAATGAGCCTTCAGAAATATGGTCACTTGATTTTTGACAAAGGAGCCCTATTAAAAAATGGGTTACAGAGCGAAACAATATTTTCTCAATTGAGGAATATCAAATATCTGAGAAACATCTAAGTAAGTGCTCAACATCATTAGCCATCAGGGAAATGCAAACCAAAACAACCCTGAGATTCCACCTCACATCAGTCAAAAAGATCAAAAATTCATATAACAGCAAATGCTGGCGAGGATGCAGAGAAAGCCGAATACTTCACCACTTTTGGTGGGGTTTTAAACTGGTACAACCACTCTGGAAATCAGTCTGGTGATTCCTCAGAAAATTGGACATAGTACTATATGAAGACCCAATTATTCCACTTCTGGGCATATACTTCCGAAAAGCTCTGACATAATCAAAGACACATGCACCACAGTGTTCATAGCAGATCTATTTATCATAGCCAGAAGCTGGAAAGAACCCTGAAGTCCCTCAGTAGATGAATGGATACAAAAATTGTGGTATTTTTACACAATGGAGTACTACTCAGTTATCAGAAACAATGACTTTATGAAATTCTTAAGAATATGAATGCATCTAGAGAATATCATTCTGAGTGAGATAACCCAGTCATAAAAGAATAGACATAACATGCAGTCACTGATAATTGGATACTAACCCAAGAAAGCTCAGAACACCTCAGAAACACCTCATAGAGTATTTGAAGTTCCAGAAAAACAATGAAATAAGAAAGAAAATGAAAAACCATTATACTTAATCTTTACAAACCAAGGAAACTTTGACTAATTCCAGGTTACATCTTGTTTTACATGTACTTTATGCTCATTGTAACTAGTAAAATTTTAATGCATGCTATCAAACCTTTAGAAAAAACCAAGTACTGACAAAAATATATTCATATACTTTTATGAAAAAAATGCTTAAAATCTGTACATTTATCTTTGTTTTTTAAAATAAGGTTGTTCAATTTTTAAAAAGATTATATCAAAAAGACAATGATACAAACTCCTTTTCTACATGAGGTATTAAACCTGTAATATCCTTAATGGTCATAGCTTTGAAACCAGTCAATCCCACCTGGGTCTAGCTGGTCCCTGGGAAGCTTCCTGTTGCCATGATCTTTTTCTGTTGTCTGACCTCCTCTCATCCTCTGACCTCGTATATCTCTCTTCTTTCCATTTTCCTTGCCCTGCCCAGTACTGGCTTTCCTTTATTTTACTAATTAAAATGGGAAGGTTTAGTTGGTTTCACATAACTAGGCATCCCTTCTTGGGGATGTGAAATCAATATTAAAATATAAACAGCATCAATACAATCTGCATATCAGTTTATAGACTAAGCAGTTGGAACTCGTTTTATGGTGTATTGTGTAGTCAAAATTAAAGATTCACCGGCTTTTCTAAATATCTACACTTCTGTGCTTCATTCACAGGGACAACTCTTTATATCTTTTAATAAAGGATAGTGAATTACCTTCTTTCTACTATGTGAGGCCTGGTTTTAGAAATCCCACACAGTTATCTGGATATAGATAGAGAATGCCTTGGCTACCTCTGCAGCTGCCTCTGGCTGGCCTTTGCAAGCTCGGGTGAATGGGGTGATGACCCAGCGCAGCTGCAGCTTCACTGCTGGGTCTGGGAGAACAGCTTCCTTGTTTCTGATGCTGGGCACAGGTTTCTTCCACTACCATGGGGTGCCAGGCCAAGCTGAACGGATCCAGTAAGTAAGAGGCTTCAGCACAGGATGCAAGAAGCTTCAGGGAAGAAAATCTCTTCCCAATCGGACATGTTATCATCTCTTTAGAACAAAGAAACTCGGGGGGGGGGGGCGATTCTTACATGTCTACCTTTACTTTCAACTTAAGCTCCTGTATTTTGAAATGGTTCAGAATCTAACAACTGGTACTTACTATTGGCTTTGCCTGAGGAATTGGGAAAACATTGCCTAAATATTTGGGTGTAATCCTGGTGCTGCCTTTAGCTTCTCCCTAGTTCATATGCCCTGTAGTCACGTGTACCTGCGGGGGAGGGATCTGAGGTTTGGCCAGTGCCCAAAGGAGCAGTGTGGTGGCTATGGCAATGATTCCTGATTCATGGGAGTCCAGGAAGATAAGCTACCTGACGCCTCATTCACCATTCTTGGGGATTTTACTGTCTCACCCGAGAATCAGGGTTCACAACATGGCCTACCTGCTCCACACCATTCTATATCATCTTTAATATTTTCACTGAAAATGTAAAACTCGATCATAAATTTGGTCTTAAGATGAGTCATTTCTAATCCAACTTCTTCTAAAATGAGAAGTCAAAGCTAGTCCTTTGCACCTTTGATCTGTGAAAGCAAAATTGCTCCCCACATGCGGTTTACAGTGCTGACAGCATTTGTGAAGTTTGAGATTTTTTTTCACAAGAGAAAGAAACGATTATAAGTTAAATATTTGTAAGTTACAATCTAAAAGGACAGAATTTTTATTTTAGAGAGCTAAAGTCAACTTCAAACAAATAGTAGGAATCTTTTATGCATCTTCCTTACAAAATGACTTCTTAAGAAAAAAATAATGAGTTATGAACTTTAAGCTAACCAGTTCATGTCACAGAGAAATATGAGACAGATTTTGTTCAAAGGAAATTATTATAAGGAAAAGCATGTGGTAACACATTAAATATTTACCCTTCCTAGGCGACAAGAAAATTGCCTTCTGAGGATAGAGGTTCTGAGAGTGCATTATAGATTGATGATTGCCTTAACTAAATAAAGTAAAATATTAATGGAAAGAAACTACCAAGAAAATTGAGAATGCATGCTATCTATACCATTATTATATTTATATTTCTCAACATTTACTTAAATAGATGCTAAAAGTTATGCCAGCATCCTGAAATAAATTAAATGAATCATAGGTATATATGAATATATGCATATAGATTATATAGTATATTATATAGTATATATATGAATATATGCATATAGATTATATAGTATATATGGCATTTTTCATGTTTTCTTTGTAACACATTCTAATTTTGAAACTATTTTTTAGATCTATTTATTTATTTATTTTATTTAAGTACAGCGTCATCACTGTCTTCAGACACAGCAAAAGAGGGCATAAGATTCCATTACAGATGGTTGTTAGCTACATGTTGTTTTTGGGAATTGAACTCAAGACCTTTGGAAGAGCAGTCAGTGCTCTTAACCATTGAGCCATTTCTCCAGCCCAGTATCACATTCTTTGATGACCAAAATTTTCAGGTCTCTAAGAACTCTTTCAACATCACAAGTGATTCTTTTTCTAAATAATATCTTTTATTTACTAAGAATTCTGTCCAACATATTTTGATAATTTACCCAAATCATCCTAGACCCATCCCAACATCTCTACCCAGGAAATTTTCCTTTTATTATTGCTTTAACCCATCCAGTCTAGTTTATGTGACAACAAAACTTTAGGATATAGACTAACCCAGACAGGCTTATGGGACACAGTCTTGAAGAAAATTTATTAGCTCAAATGTTATCAATTCCAAGTATCTTATCAGATAGGACTATAAATTTGTTATCACCTTTCCCTCTCTATGACAATTTTTTTATGATTTGATGTTGTGAAGGACTGATGTATGTTGTTATAGTTACTTTGAGTTCATATGGGCAGTGACTCTATTATGTCAATAATACACCGCTTGAAACTCTCTATCACCTATGGATCTTATGGTGTTTCATTCTCCTCTCCTACAGTAATCTCTAAGATGTGACAGTAAGGGTATGATATTAATATCTGAATTGGAGCTGGGAATTCTACAGTCTCTTATTTTCTACCTGTTAATTATTTGTGTATCTGTATATTAATTGGCATCTGCCTCTATTTTTTTCTCTGATGAGAGTTCAGAGAGTTACTAATTAGTTACTCAACACTGTGTTTATTAAGAAAAATATAAATAGTGGTTTTCCTCCTTGAACCTATGATGTATTTAGGGACATTCTTAGCCACTCTAACCATGACAGTTATGAATTAAATATTGTGAACACTAATTTAAACCAAATTAAGAAATTTTTGGTTACTTTCATAATATTGGTATCCTTGTTTTACCAGTGGGTAATCTGGGTAAGGCAACTGCTACTTTAGGTTATGGTATTTAAAGCTGGATAAGTTTGATCACTATTTTATATCTCTAGTACAATGAATGAATAACATATTTTAGGACTATAAAAAGCCATTTAGTAAGGATGAAGTATCCAGGTTAGTACTAATTTTATTTCTCTATGTTTTATGATTCAAATAAGTCATATCTTCAGAAATAGGTTATTATTGTTAATTTATGTACTGAAACCAAATGCATGGTTATACTATATGGCCTATACTGTTTGGAACAAACATCTGTGGGACAACACTGGGTAGCAATTAAAAAGATAACACAGCTGTAGGACTTGTGTTCTCACTTACTATCATGGTTGTTAGTCATGTGGGGTAGTTTAGGTGAGATGCCCATTAGTCTCTGGCATATTAATACTCGGTCTTGAGGTTGACTTGCAGAACCCTGTTGTATAGAAATGTCTTCTCTGATTAAACATCCCAACTTAAAAAGAACCTTGCTAATATACACAGTATTTGAGAGGAGGGAAGTGAAATATTCTATTCTTCAAGCAAGATAATTAAGCTCAAGAAGTGAAGGCTCAAAAGCTTCAGGAAGTCCGTGAACTTGATTTGACTCTCCCAGCCAATTATGTGAGCTAGAAAGACACTGAGGACCAACCATCCTCAGACAAGAGAAGCTACATGAAATTGGGCCTCAAATATTGAACTGCCTGGAAAAGACCCTATGCAATCTGTCCAGCTGCTTGCAAACTGTACAGTAAGATCCAGGTTCTCTTCCTGAGTGAGCGACCAGCCATGCTAGAATGGGTTTTTGGTAATGTATCTTTAACCTATTTTTATTCCTGTAAGTAACCCCCTCATCCAAATCTCTTGGAATGCTTCTCAAAACTTTCTGTTCTACCAGTTTGCATTTGGGTGGTATCCATACATTCTGTCATCAGTTCACCATAGGGGGTGGATACTTTTACAGCTCCCAAATTCCACATTGTGGAAACAAGTAAATAACTCCTAGAAGCTGCCAGCTGATCTCCACATGTGCACAATGACCCATGGGCCATGCACACTCCATCCACAACATGCATATACAAAGACATAAGAACACAATATTCAAATGAAGCGAAGGTAATGAATATCATGCAGAATATATCATTGTGGCTGAAAAGACCGTTCACTATACTTCTTCAAGTTCAAGCCTGGGAACCCAGTTTAATCCCTAGAACTCAGAGGATGCAAGGAAGGAACTGATTTTGGTAATTGACCTATGGCTGCTACACTAATTCAATGACTCAAAATCACATATATATGTACACATATAATCAAGTAAATGAATATATTTAATAAATGAGAACATTACTTAAAAATTCCAAAATGTACATCAAATGTTCCATATTGCCAGTCTATCGCAAATGTGGTAAAAATAGCGTATTTGTGAATTATACTTTTAATGAAATAGAAAAGGTTGCAATAGATTTTGACAATTCATGTAAACATGACAAGTTAATATATGTAATACAGATAATTTCTCATAGCTCCATTTTGCAGATATTTTTAATACTCTTTTTAATTTTATTGAGAATCTATAATTAGGGCAATGGTAAGCACTGAATAATCTTGTTCATTTATATTTCATAAGCATGACTCATTAGATAAGTTGCTATTAATCTATTAATTGTCATCTCTGTAGTCTTTTGCAAATATTGTCCTATCCACTCATTAATTGGTTCATTACCTCAGTAACAACCTATTGATGACTACTATGTTTGGCAGAAATACTTTATGACTGGTAGAAATGAATACGACACATCATTTGTCCAGGAGAAAGTTTGTAGTATGATCAATTATAGAAAGACAAAAGTTCTAAGAAATTGAAGAAAAATGCAATCCCTTCATGCAATCTTAAGAATGAAAGTAATCAGAAATCTGTGTCCTTATATCTCATGGCAAAACCATGGAAGTGGGTTTGTTAAAAACTAAAATTTGCTTTTAACAACTTACAATTTAATATCATTGCAATTAAAAAATATGCAAAGATTTCCTTTAAACAGAGCCAACTAGCCAAGTGTATTGAGGCCTTCATATTGAGGGAACTCCACTAGCCATTTTAAATTGGGTTCATAAGGAAATGTATGTAGATTGTTTGGGTATATTGGTGTTTATGAGATTACAGGTATTAGTATGTGTGGTGTATGCAAGTGTTCTCAAATGTGGAATACATTCATCTACATTTGGATGTGTAGATGGCAGAAGATGAGATTGTGTTATTAATTTTAACACCCTCCTCATTAGTTTTGTGTGTAGGATTTTTCACTAAAATTAGAGCTCATGATATTGCTAGAATGTTTGTTCAGAGAATTCTGTGTGTCTACTTGTTTCTGTCTCCTAGCTCTGAGAACATAGAAACATTTGTCACTATCCCTAAATGCAGAGGGTCAGAAATCAGGTCCTCACACCTGGTAGAACTCCACTTCTCCCACCAGACATCTGGAAATATTTAAAGCATCTTGTAATGTAGACAAATATGTCTACAATCTATAAATGATAAAAAATGAGCAATTACAGCAGGATGTGAATAAAGAAAATTTGTTTGAGAGATAAAATAAATATGTATATATATTTCACATTTTAATAAGTCTTTAATTGTTCATCGATGAGTATAGTTTCAAACAGATTAAAATAAGTTGGCCTATGATATATTATAAATAACAATTTTTGATGAGTATTAATAGAGATTTACAGTTTATTTTTATCATCACCATATAAATACTTTTAATAATATAAAGGTAACATATGATATCTCAATGGTCAGCAAAGTTGAAAAATAACTTGATCAGTATACTACTTTTAATGTTTCAACCCACATAATCTATGTTTAACAGTACTCCAGAATAATTTGAGCACACATAAGACACCTGTGTACTGTGGGAACATTAATGAGAGAATGGGAGACAGAAAAGAATTATGGGAGATTTCCCAGTTTTCTAAAAATAAAATAAAGTACACTTTTGTATGGTCAAGCTGTTCCATGAACTAATATGATCATTTGAGTAAAATAAGAAAAGAGGGAATCTGAGAACTAAGAAAAAAATGAGATAGTTTGAAGTAATATATGCAGAAATGAAAACATGTCTAGAGCAACTTAAACGTTATCAAGCACAGATGAAACTGATGTTTTCCTCTTCTGAAGTGTTATGCGTCAATATCATCAGGAAAAAACACCAGTTTTCATCTCTCACTAAATTCTGATAAATATGTATTTTTAATTATAAATATATATTTAACAAAACATATTTTAATTCTTGTTAATATGCATATTTATATATGGAGAAACAGTGAGATGATGAAATAGAGAATGAATGAAAGTAATAAATTTTCGCATATCCTTTGTTATGACCAAAGCTGTTATTTTCTCTTATTTTCTTTTTTTTTTAAACAACTTTATTTTACAAAACAAAGATAAATGTACAGATTTTAAACATTTTCTTAAACGTTCCTAGAATGGGGCTTATAGTGTGATTCTCCAAATATTGGACTTCTGATTAAACCAGTGAATAACAACAAAAATAATGCAACGTATACATAGTTTGACAAAGGGTGCCCCAGTAAAGTAATAGGAAGTAGCATTGAGCATTTTGTATGATATTGTCCATTTTTAAAATAAATAAATATATTGTGAAGTCAAAGTGAATCCATAAAATTCTCTTTGAGGAGTTATAAAAAAGCAACAAACTACTGTTCACTGCTTTATTGCTCAGTGCATTTAGTTGTAGTTTGGGAGTTATATGAGCTATCTTTGTGCAACTAACCTTTCACGAGACAAGCAACCTTTTGTGCTCTGAAATTTCCTTGACTCACAGAGCAATCTCTACACATGATGTATTATACCGATGCTTTCTAATCTTGAAATTCGCTTTAGTTGCTGCACAGAACTGTGGAATGATCTAGACCATGGAAAATGTGGGTACTTTTTTATTCCCTCTGGGTAATGCTTTGAAAGATTTAAAAAATATATACCAAATACAGAAGAGTCTCCCGAGATTTCAATGTAGTCAGACAAAGTGTTAGATGACCATCAGTGAGGGAAGCAATATCAACTAATTAAAAATGAATGGAGCTTATTTCCATTGAGAGAAGTCTGACAGATGAAGAGAAAGGGCTCAAGGGCAAATGAATATCAAGAAGATTGACCTGTCTTACTGAGTCATGTTCAGGCTGTTTGACAGGCAGATACAAAAGTGAGTAGATCCCTGTTATTTTTTTTTTAAGAATTGACCTTGACCAGCTTCAAATCTTTGTGTGCATTAGTGAAAAATTATGAACAGTTAAGAAATTCAAAAGCATTCTAGTAAACAGAACAGATTTTCAGTATGTTTTAAGTTTGCTGCAAGCAAGTGTAGTCATTGGAAGTGTAAATAGTAATCCATGACATGAAACCTCATGGCAGGAAAAACTTGGCAATCCCTTGGAATTAATATCTTAAATATACATAGGAAAAATGCTGCTACCATTTGAGACCTCTCAGGTATGTAAGTTTCATTGAAAAATATTAAGTAAAATGTCTCATGTGTGATGTCAGTTTAATTTCTAGTTATTATCTCCTGGATATTTTAAAGCTAGAGTTGTACATTTATATTTCAGGAATGGTAAGACAACATCAGGTTATTTCTATGATAAAATAAATGTTAAAAATTTAAATCGTACAAAATTTAGATGAGAGATGAATTCCTTTATACAAATAAATAGCTATTTTTATTGTGTTCTGAGAAATGACATTATACTCACCCTGAGTACATCTCATGCTGTGAAGTTTTCCCCAATCTATGGTAGATTTTTTTTAATAGACTAAAGAGTATTTAATTGGTTTGCCCATGGTTACACACATAATTACTGGCAAATAACATAAGCAAATGGAAGCATATGGGGAAAGACCACCCTTACCCTCTTTCCTCAAAGTAACCCAGAATTTTTGATAGTTATATCAACACTAAGTCAATGTGGGAAAAAAATCTAAATAGAATAAAAGATCCAAACATATACATTCAAGTTAGACTATCTAAACTGTTCACCATGGTAGGAACATGATTGTGAACCCATCTGAGAAGGAATTTGTGGGCAGTAACGTGTAATTTTTAAATTAATTAATTGTTTTATTTTTTAAATCCCAAATATTGATCTTCCTTCCATCCTCCCTTTCCAGAGTACATTTTGCCATCCCTCCTCCCCTTCACCTGAGAATATGCCCAGTGCTTGGGTAACTGCCCCCCAACCCCACTCCCGTGCCTCCGTTTTCTAAAGGATTAGACACATCTCTCACTGAGATCAGAAAATGCAGTCCTATGCTCCATGTGTGATGTGGGCCTCAGCCCTTTGGTTGGCGGTTCAGTCTCTGGGATCATCCCCAACTTTTCCATAGAGTTCCAGACCTCTATTGTAGATTTAAAAAGCAGTACATGTAAGTGTTTTTTTTTTTTTTTTTTTTTTTTTTTAATTTCTGATAAGGCAATCTGACCATCTGACCAAAGTAACTCTGGAATGAGAGGGTTTATTTGGCTAAAACAACCAGAACGGAAGATCAACAGTATAGGTAGGAACCTAAGGCAGAAAACTGGAGGCACGACCTGGAGCAAAACTGAAAATCAGGGAGGCACACTGCCCCTTAGCTTGCTCATCTTGCTTTCTTACACAATCCAGGACTGCCTGCCCAGTGAAGGCATCACCCACAGTTGGTTAAGACCTCCCATTCCAATCATTGATCAGGAAAATATCATAGAGATGTGATTATAGTACAATGAGATAAAGAAACTTTTCCAAGTTGAGGTTTCTTTTTCCAAGATCATCCTAGATTTTTCAAATAGACCGAAAAATAGCAAAATTACAATTATTTTCAGCTTTTTCAAACTCTGACAGTGTTTGACATTTCTCATTATGTGGTCACATCAGTAAGAACTTGACCATCTTGTTCATGGTACCTTCTCTTCTTATGTCTAATCTCACAGGGATTTATTTCAAAAACACTGGTATTTAATTTAGAATATAATTATATAATCAAAGATAAATTTGCAGTCTAGATAATTAACTTAATCATGTTTTTTGTCACATAAGTTAATATGCAAACTAAAAAAACACACACGTTTCTTTTACTTCTTAACCCAATATATTTTTGCATTTAAATAGCAAAAACACACTTTAAGCATCTACAAAACAACACTTAACTTTAAATTATAAAAAAATGCTATTTTTTCAAAATGAAGATAGTTTAAATTAAGGTAATGGGAAAAATAGAAAGTTATCAATATAAATAAAATTGCAAGGGTTTTATTTCTTTTTTTTTTCTTAGTAAACCAATGCATTTATTGAGCTAGTTTTTGAATATGCATAGTTATGGAAGTATATGCAGACACCACCAATACCACCAAACAGTCTTGACCAGAATGGAGGCTACCTAACATACAGGTGCATAGATGAGGTTCTCTCTTCAGTTAACCTTTCATCCTCTGTACAGTCTTGACCCTAGAAGGCCAAGAACCCAAGCTTTATATTTGGCAAAGATGCTCAGAAGAGAGTGGCTGAAATTTAAAATGAAATTCCACTGATCCTCCTTATGTCTTCCTTCAATTCCAGAATGTCAACAGGTCTGACTCTTAGAGTCTTTTGTAAGAAGACACGGCTGCTCTAAGGACTGTTAAATGTTATTCTTGGAGGACAGCATTCCACAACAACTATTTTTGTGCTTTTTCTGACAATATTGTGTTTTTTCTTTAAGACTGTGTGTGTGTATGTGTGTGTGTGTGTGTGTGTGTGTGTGTGTGTATGATAATGTGTGTGATAATGTGTGTGATCCATGCAAATGCCAAAAGAGATCATCAGATCTCTTGGAGCCTGAGTTAGAGGTGGTTGCGAGCTACTTAGCAAGGGTGCTGGGAACCAAAATGTGATCCGCTGAAAGAGCAGCAAGTGCTCTCCACTGCTTTGCCCCCAGTCCCATCATCATTTTAAAATCATTAACATATTGAATATTATTGATGTCCTAGAAAACACTTTCCTAGTTCTTAGTCTCTCCCTAGACTCTCCCCAGAACATTATATGCTAAAATTTCTCATAAGCATATGTTAAGCATATGGATATCGATACATATGTTTGTCTTGTGTAGACTTTAATAGTTTTATATATGTATGTGTGTATAATGTCAATTCAAAGTTACAAAAACAATTCCATGTTGCAGGAGGTTAATTGAAATTAAGTCAAAATCAGAATGTGTGTGCACTCTCAAGGCAGCACGATCATGGAAATGGGGATGGGTTAGACTAATTATTCTTTTTTGTGGTTTTAAAGTTCCAGTCTGTGATTATTTGCTGTTTACATTTATACAATGAGGTCTTTAAAATCTATTTCAACTGTTCACAAGTAATGTTTAGATAACAAAAATGGACACAAACCAATCAAAAAATATTGTACCCATTTTAACATATAGCTAGCTCATAAGCAGACTAAAGTGTCCCTCCATGTACGGAATGGTGATAGAGAAATCTGTGGATTAGAAGTTTTTCATAGAGTGAAGCACTGTGTCTGTTTACCTGCCTAGGACGTTTCCTAGGACATAGGATTTACAATAAAAGCTAACTGATCCCAGGAAACCAGCAATTGTATGGATGTTTTTCTAAAACTAATGTGGCATTATTTTTTTATTAATTGGGGAAAACATTTATGTGTTACAAAATGTGAAAGATAAAAATATACCCAGCAAAAGAGCAACAAGGCTAAGTATCAAGGGAGGAGAATGCATGGGTTGAATTACCAGATTACTAATAGCAGGTGGGATGTCATTTCTGATTTAACAGAGATTAAAATAATGAGGAAGAAATCAAAGCTTTTATCAACAAAATGGGGGGAATTACTCACTTTCTTACAATCAAAAATGATGACAATTATAACTTACTTTTTTAAAGGTATGATAGTGCGCATTATGATCTTACTAGTTACAATGAGCATAAAGTACATGTAAAACAGAATGTATTGTGGAATTAGACAAAGTTTTCTTGGTGTGTAAGGAGTAAACACAATGGTTTTTACTTTTTTTTTTCTTGAACTTCACACAGTCTGTGAGTTGTATCTGGAGTGTTCAAAGCTTTCTGTGGTTAGTATCCAATTATCACTGACTGCATATTATGTCTGTTCTTTTGTGACTAGGTTATCTCACTCAGGATGATATTCTCTAGGTGCATCTATTTTCTTAAGAATTTCATAAGGTCATTTTTTCCTGATAGCTGATTAGTACTCCATTGTGTAAATGTACCACAATTTTTGTATTCATTCATCTACAGAAGGACATCTTGGTTCATTACAGCTTCTGGATATTATAAATAGAGCTGCTTTGAACATTGTGGTGCATGTGTCTTTGTTGTATGTTGGAGCATCTTTGGGGTATATGCCCAGAAGTGGAATAACTGGGTCTTCAGGTAATCCTATGTCCAATTTTCTGAGGAATCCCCTGGCTGATTTCCAGAGTGATTGTACCAGTTTACAACCCCACCAACAGTGGAGAATTGTTCCTCTTTTTCTACATCCTATCCAGCATCTCCTGTCATCTGGGGTTTTATTTCATGAGTAATGTGATACTCCCCGTAAGAGTACCATTTGTTCAAAGGGCATTTTATTAATACTCTCTATTTCAAATAATTTAATCCAGAAAATGAGAAAAAGAAGACTATGAAAATCATATAAAACTAAAATTACTAAAGCACCATGGCGCTGACATGTAATAGATCATAGGTCAATGAAAAATAGAAGAAATGATATCATAGATTTAGGAGATTAATTTTGATATAGAAATCAAGGGTATAAATTAGGGAAAAAGTAAAACGGTGCTAAGAAAATATATTGAAAAGAGGAAAATGATTAGATCTATATTTATTATCTTACAAATATTAAACTAAAATAGTCTAGACCTTAATTTTAGGATCACAATTTCTAAAACAGACAATTAAAACCAACAACAAAACACCAAGAATTGCAAAATTCATCCCCAACCACAAAAGCAACATCTGCAGGAATCACCACCCCTGACCTCAAGCTATATTACAAGGCAACTGTACTAAAAACTGCATGGTAGTGGTAGAGATAGGCACATAGATCAGTGGAATAAAATAGAAGCTCCAGAAATGAACACTCACATATATGGTGACTTGATTTTGACAAAGGAGCTGTAAAGATTCAATGGAAAAATGACAGCTTCTTCAACAAATTATGTTGGTCCAACTGGCACTCAGCATGCAGAAGAATTAAAATAGACCCTTTCTTATCTCCTTGTACAAAGCTCAAGTGCAAGTGAATCAAAAATGTTCACATTAAACCAGGTACACTGAAACTATTAGAAGAGAAAGTAGTGAAAACCTTACAACACATAGGTACAGGAGAAAAATTTCTGAACAGAACAACAATGGCTCATGCTCTAAGGTCAAATATAGTCAAACAGGACTTAATGAGATTGCAAAGATTCTGTAAGGCTAAGGTCAAGAAAACAAAATGACAGGCAACAGATTGGGAAAAGATCTTTACCAACCCCACATCTGATAGAGACCTAATATCCAAGTTATACAAAGAACTCAAAAAGCTAGACACCAGAGAATCAAACAACCCTATTAAAAAATGGAGTACAGAGCTAAAGAAAAATTTCTCAACTGAGGAACATCAAATGGCTAAGAAGCATCTAAGAAAGTGCTCGACATCATTAGCCATCAGGGAAATGCAAATCAAATAACCCTGATATTTCACCTCACACCAACCAAAATGGGTAAGATCAAAAATTCAGATGACAGCAGATGCTGGTGAGGATGTGGAGAAAGAGGAACACTTCTCCACTGTTGGTGGGGTTGTAAACTGATACAACCACTCTGGAAGTTATTCTGGCAATTCCTCACAAAATTGGACATAGTACTACCTGAAGACCCAGCTATTCCACTTCTGGGCATATACCACAGAGATGCTACAACATACAATAAGGACACATAAACCACAATGTTAATAGCAGCCCTATTTATAATAGCCAGAAGCTGTGACAAACACAGATGTCCTTCTGTAGATGAATGGATACAAAAATTGTGGTATATTTACACAATGGAATACTACTCAGCTATCAGAAACAATGACTTTATTAAATTCTTAAGAAAATGGATGCATCTAGAGCATATTATCCTGAGTGAGGTAACCCAGTCACAAAAGAACAGACATAATATACAGTCACTGATAATTGGATACTAACCCCAGAAAGCTCTGAAAACCCCAGAAACAACTCATAGACTATATGAAGTTCAAGAAAAACAAAGGCCAAAAAAAAAGAAAGAAAATGAAAAACCATCATGCTTAATCTTTACATACCAAGAAAACTTTGACTTTTCCAGGTTACATTTAATTTTATATGTGCTTTTTCTCATTGTTACTGGTAAGATTTTAAGGCATACTCTCAAACCTGTAAAAAAAATCAAGTGCTGACTAAAATGTATTCATATGCTTTTATGCAAAAATGCTTAAAATCTGTACAATTATCTTTGTTTTTTAAAGTAAAGTTGTTCAATTTAATTAAAAAGTAAAAATAAATAAATAAAACCAACAACAACAACAACAACGAAACAAACAAAAAACATACAGAAACAACTTAGGATATAAGCCTGGGAAATACTATATCATTATCTTCATAGTCAGATGACTATGTTTAATATAAATGCCTCTCAAAGCCTCATTAATTCAGAACTTTTTCTACCCTGCAAAGCTGTTAGGACAAAGTAACACTTCGAAATACCATTTTCAGAAGTAATTCCTCATTCTATTCAAGGCAAATATATCAGGCCTTTGTTTTCCTCTCTTTGGTGTTTTGGCAGATAATTTTGCCTTCAATGATGTGCTTCACATTGTACCTTTTGGACAGTTAAATATTATACAACTCTAAAATGTGATGAGGAATTCTATTTCTTTGGTACCTGATGATTTCAGGAATTTTTTATTGCAACAGAAATCTAAATAATCCATAAATATTTATAATTTATGACAAAGTAAAAAAAGGCATATTCAAGAATGGGATATAGACTGAAAATGTAATTCTAAATGAATTAACAAATTGACAATAGGCATATGTCCTAGAATCTAAAATAATTTATAAGTTAGAAATCAAAACCCAAAGAGATATTACCTTTATAGTGTTAAAAGGGATACTATGAAAATGACAAAAATCTAGAAGTTCAATCATATTTCTATCTTTGTAAAGCAAACCTTGCCATTAAAGATTGATACTACTTTATGGTCAAAGGATTGGAAAGGGTTTCCAAACAAATGGAACTAAGAAACCAATAGGCATGGCTATAGGAATATCTGTTTTTTTTCTTTTTTTTAAAAAAAAAAACAGTTATAATTTAAGATAAAACGCATTCGCAAATGTAATAAAAGGATGCATTGTACACATTAAAGGAAAAATACACCCAATATTAACCTCTATGCAAAAAATATAGGTGGAATAAATTATATAACATTTTGTTATTGAATATGATATGTGAGAGAACCCCTGACATGGTTACTAAGGGTAAGGCTATTCTCACTAAGACACAGGTTATTGTACAAAGCTAAATAAAAAAAATAGAGTTAATGAAATGATAAAATCAAATAGGACTAATACATATCATGATTCTACTCAACCCAAAGAATAAAATAAGTTTTTTTTTTTCTGAGAAGCCCCTGAATTTTATGTATAATCTACTACATGAAAAAGGAAGTCTAAACAATTAGAAAGAAATTGAAATAATGCACTGTATTTTACCTGACTACAATAGAATGAAGCTGCATAGCAATAGCCATAAAAATATATAGGTTATGAAAAATCAGGGGGCTAAACAACATATTATTGAACAGCACAGTGAATAAAGAAATCAATATGGAAACATTTGTAAAATTGAATAATAATGAAATACAACCAACACACCAATATCAAATACTCATAACACAAACCTACAGTATAAAAATATATCAAAGACTCTCAAAATTACATTTTTCAGTGCTTAGTGTCTATAAAATATGTGGTCCCATTAGCCTTAGTCCTACATAGAAAATAATACAGGCAATTAATGAATACTGAAAATGAAAGAAATAGCCTTATCCACAGAAGTGCACATCAGTTGAATACTCAACAGTAAACAAGCTAGCCTAAAATAAATATATAGTGAATAAACAGAATATATTTAATAAAATAACTATTTATTTATAAAGTATTTATTTGTATAAAAAATTGTAATATTTATACATTTATACATATAAAATGAATAGACTTAGTAATATATACATATTTGTATATCCATATGAAAAGATTTCTTTTAATTTCTCATGTTAGGGATAAAAATAAGAGCAGTACTCAAGCTGTGTGAATAACAAGAGCATTTCTTTCTCTGTTTTAAATATCCCTAGGCCTTGTGAGAATCTTGCCTCCATACAATCTATTCTTTCAAGTAAATATAACCAAGGGCAGGATAAATTTCATACAAATATTGACCACATCTTCAAAGAGCTTATACCAGCATGTGTAAATTATTCCAAAAAAAGTTAAGAACACTTTTAAATTATTTGAATGCAGAGATTGACAAGTGTAAAACACACACACACACAGAGAGAGAGAGAGAGGGAGAGAGAGAGAGAGAGAGAGAGAGAGAGAGAGAGAGAGAGAGAGAGAGATTGTCAAAACAAAGTAAGATAACCATAGTGTGAGTCTCAATTATTTGTAAGCTAGTCAAGGATAGGCTTACATTGATAGGACTATTGTGTCTCTGTATGTATTGATGGATTGACTCATTGCCATTGTCTTCTGAATTTTAATAATTATTGATTTTTCTATTCAAGGTTAATCTCTAGGCTTTAACTTTTCCTTTGAGATTCTGAATAAGTGATGCACTGTAGAAATGATGGATTCTACCAGTTTCCCACAAGGCATATTATGTAAACTTTTAATGAATAAAATTGACTTGGCTGAGTTCATATCTAAAATTTCTCAAGCAACAGATGGCAGTCCAAATTGCAGTGCCATACCTTTGCCTTAGCCTGCCTGTATGAAATCTGTACCATACATATGTTTCAGAGAAGAGCTACTAAATTACTTATTATTAGCAGGCAATGAAGCTTACAAAAAGACCTTTACTTATTTATGTAATCTGAGATATTTTCTCACATGGAATAACTAAGTAAGTTGCTTTAGCTGAATGCCTTAATTCCTGGTGATATAAAGTTAAAACTCTTAGACTGTCATCACAATTTGCAAAAGTATTTTTCAGTATATGTACAGCTTAATGACCTTGCTTCTGTGTCATCTTCTTTTGAACATCCATCTGTCATCTTTGCCCTCTACTGACTTTTACAGAGTATAAATTTTATGTAGAGGAATTTTAATCCAGCAATACAGCTTCTCTGGCTGTGATATAGACATGCCCTTAATATTCATTTTTAATGCCAAACAATGTAGGTAAGGTTTGTTTGTAGAAGGAAGCAACCTTGTTTAAAAATGATGTCTAATTGAAGGCCATACAAAGTGACAAATCAGAGAAAGATTTGATAGCATGAGTCAGAGATGGGATGCTTTCAGTTCTCTTGAGAAGAGACAGAAAATTGGGGCTATTTAAAAGCGGTGCAGAAAAAGTTCCCAGTCACTTCTGATCAGTCACTTGAATTCAGTGTAATGAAGTTGAGTCAGTTGGTGTATCACATGCTGTACAGGGGAACTGAATTCCTTTCTGAGATTGTATAGTTCACTGTAGGTCAGCAGAGGCAGTAGGAGACAGAATAAGAACAAACTACAAAATTAGAGCAAATCACAAGAGTTAGTTTGAAGCTATGCAGAACAATTTAATGAGAAACATGCATATTAGCAGTATCTCTCTATTTAATACATGTAACTCCATATGTGCAATAACCATGTATTATGTATAATGACTTATAGTTGTAAAAGTATTTTTTATTCATATGAAGTATTTTCTTTCTGAGTGTTACTGCTGAATGACCTTACCCTTTCTAGTTTTTGAATGCTGGATGGCCAGTTCATCTCAGTTCTGGCTCAAAAGCCTCTCTTAGCTGACTTATTTAATCTGACTTCTCCCAGCTTCTCACTGAATAGCTCTGCTGGGAAAAAAAAAGAAAAAAAAAAAAATACTGCTTCTGAACCTCTCTTTTTTTTTAAGGACTATTGAGAGTTGTAATGATTCCACCTCTAACGTTTTTGTCAAATATTTCTCTGATTTATCATTTTGTCTGCCCTTCAATTAGATGTCATCATTTGGGATTAGAGGTAGGTAATGAGTATTTCTGTGTTACACCCAGCCGCATTAAATATGTGTCACTCCACCTGGATCTCAAAGGTCTAGAAGATCTTGGATGTGATTCTCTGGTATAAGCCATGTTCCTAGATAAAAATTCTTCTACAGGAAGCTGTCTTACTTTGAAATCTTGTCATTGTAGTAAAATATCCTTACAAAAATTAAATTATGTAAAAGGAAAAAAAAAACTACCTTATTTGTTTTACAATTACAGGTCGCAGTCTATTAATGTGGAAATATCAAAGTGACAAGAACTTGAATCATCTAGTTACATTAAGATTTTTTAAAATTTTGTGATTATACTTATTAACAGAAAACTTAGTGTATATTTAACCCAGTTTAATGGTGAGTTCTTTAGCCTTTGCCTTTTCCAGCTTGGTAGTGCAAGCCACAGACTTAGGGCCCAGAATGTTGCTTCCCCCAGTGGCAGCAGATCTTTGTCTTATTTGTCATTAAAATTGGCCATAGCTTTCACCAGCTTAACAAGAGCACCCTTGCCTTCCAAGTTAACCTGTGTCAAGGCAACAGTGGTATATGTCTTCCTGTATATCAGGAGCCCCATCCTGGCCTTTCCCTTGGTGATACAGTAGGGAATTCCCATCTTTTGACAAAGCGCAGGCAGGAGAAACATCAGCTCAATGGGGTCTACATCCTGGGCAATCAGCACCAGCTGAGTCTTCTGGGTTTCCACCAAGGTGATCACTGTATTGACTCCTGCTGAGAAGACAGGTAGGACATCTACTAGTTGGGACATGACCTTTGCCAGCAGCTTTGTTCTCAGCACAGGCCAGTAGACTTTGATTCTTCTCTTGCTTTTTTCTCTGGCCTGTAATTGTGGGCAAGTTTAAGCAGCCTACTAGCTATTTGATGGTCCAGGACGTGTGTGATCTTGCTAAGGGCTTGAGGTGCGTTGAACTGCTTACAGAAGATTGTTCTTTGTCGCTGCAAGCTGATGTAGAGAGGCCATTTGAGGAAGCATGTGAGAGCTCTTTGTGGCTGATGTTCTGCCCAATGCCCAAGTTCTTGTGCCTTTTCACAAACAAAAGATTGACCACCTTTTTGGCTTCCTGTTTCCTGATGATGGTGGTGGTCAACTTCATTTCCTTGGCCTTCTTCCCATTGGGCATCTTGCTTGGCTCGAGGGGAGCCACATTATATTTTAAGTAAAGCATAGAACAATATGTGCATGCCTGTAGGAAGTTCACATTTTTATGAAATCTAAGGTGCCTTGTACAGGAAATTTTGCCATGTCAGTGGGCAAAGTTTCTCATCCTGACAAAATACAAACACTAAAACAGTTTCACATTGATGTCCAATTGGCCACCATTTCTCATGATTTTCTTTCTTTCATTGTCTTACCAAACATGGCATGTATTTATTTTTCAGAATTTGCTAGTTTCATTAGCATCTGTGGCAGGAGAACACTCTTCTCTGAAATGAGAAAATTAGGTAGCTTATAAACATACCTACATGGGAAATAAAAAGTTGATCACTGATGGTCACATAGCAAATTTTGTTTTTGTTGATTAATTTTCCAAATCATACATTGGAAATATTTTAATCTTACTAATTGGTTTCTTGGGTTTCATTTGGTATTCAGTTCTGTTATTCTTTTTTGAGCATGAATTCTTTTGGTTCATGTATTCTTTCTAAAAGATTCTCCATTGCCAGTCACTGGTGAATATTTTAGTTGCATATAAAATTAAACTTTACGTAAATGTATATTATAAATAAATATTGTTCCACAAAACACTTATTAAATAGCAATATTTTTCAAATGTTGTTACAATAATTTCACATTTTTATTTTATGTAAAAGCTGCTATTATTCCTAATTTTGGTCTTGTAAAGTGATATGTCCTTCCTTTTTTTGGTTGTGTTCTTTAGTTCTTTACTTGGGGGCGGGGGAACTCTGTTAGTTTTGTTTTGTTTCATTTCTACTCAGCATGAATTTAAACAGAGTGGTTATACTGTGCTGTCTGACTTATTTTTGTTTATGCCTTTTTGTTGTTGTTATTGTTGTTGAGATTATATGAGCTTTCCTGGCTACATTTTTTAATTGGTTCGTCATAATATTGAACATGTTTATGTCACTTTTCTATAGCGACTGACTTCTCACATTTATAGTAGATTACTTAGGTCTTATCTAGAATTTATTGAAATGTGGTTTAGTATTGTGAACTAGCTTTTAGTTACACACTTACTTTAAATGGTGTCAGTGACATGACTTTATAATTATTAATTATTTCAGCCTTATTTAGTGGGTGTTAGCCACTGGTTTTCAATTCAGAGGGCCTACTCTTCCTGGGTATTTGGCTCTTTGTATACAGGCAGTGAATCCGGAAAGGACCTGATCCCACAGTACACAACTTTAGCTGTCTTCCAGGAGCTCCAGGCTATCCCTCCCAGGACAGCCTGAAGGGTATGTAGCAAGCTCTTTGTGGGCTCAGTCAGAAGAGCACTTGCGAGGCTGTTCCGGGATCTGAGCTGTCTGCGGGCAGTCCGGCGTCTTGATGGCAGTCGGCCAGCTGTCTGGCTTGGCCAGAGAGGGCCCGATCCCACAATTTACCTCCCCATCTGCTTAGGAGATTACCTGGTGTTCCCTCCCTGACAGCCTGTGAGGGTATGTGGCAAGCTTATGACTTACCTTAGGCTTGGGTGGGAGAGCGCTTGTAAAGCTTCTTTGCAGGCTCAGCAGTGTGCAACCGGGTACTGAGTCTTCAGTATCAGGTTTAAAACTATATAAAATCTTCCTACTTAGGGTGGAAAGTGTTCCGGCCGCTCTTCTGAACACCCAGGGACTTGTCGGCAGGCAGACTGCCCGTTCTGATGCAACTGGGCCAGTTCTAGCCTTGGGCTGGAAGTGTGCACCCCTGGGCAGTTCCGTTGCTTGATCCTCGAGAGTTCTGGGCAGCCTTTCCCAAGATAGAACATGTTCAGAGGAAGCTGACTCACCCCTCCACTTAGGATGGAAAGTGTTTTGTTTTTCAGCTTTTCTGAGCACCCAGTAACCTGAGTCAGAAGTCAATAATATATATTTTTATATTTCATGTCATTTCTACATATATTTATACTTGGACTATAGAGTACCCTCTATTGCCTGGCATTGTCAGTAGATCAATGTGCATTTGAGAAAGGTCCAAAAGGTCATACATGTCAACATTGTCCTGTAACATGACTTTTTCTTAGCAAGATATAGAGAGGTATCTGCTGCTTCTAATGAAGCGATCATGAAACCATGAAACCGAAGAGATGATTTTATCCACATTAATATTAATAAACCAATACATTTTTTATTTTACTTACTTATAGAAGCAGGGGGCTTCTATTTATGGGAATCTGAGAGATTAACACGTAGCTGTGTGACACTGAATATTTCACCTTGTCAGAAGGAAGAATTCCCATCAACTTCATCACTGGAGTCCCGCCTTCCCACTGAAGTCAATGTCCCACTCCTTTTATGCTCTTGTAACCTCAAGACCATATCCATCTGTGGATAGCAGCTAATACATCTAGGAAAGATGAGTGAATCTACTCTGTCTCCAGGGGTGGAGGTTGAGTATTCCATTGCCATTTCCATAGAGCTGAAATAAGTGCTATTTTGCCTATTTCATTTCCAGGACTGCAGAAACTGAACTATGTATTCGTGGCTACCAAGTTTTTTCCTCTTGTTGGGCATGAACATGGTCCTGTGATATCAAGAGGATTAGTTACGTAACCCAACATAGATACATTTCAAGTAAATTGGTTGTGACTGAAATAATGTACTTCTTTCATGGTATCACTGAATTTTTCTAGAAAGTTTTATTGAATTGCTGCATGTATATTTTATTCCATTGCTGTATTTAACTAATATAAGTGGATTTGTGGCTTCTCTTATGAGTGTATGCAATCACTTTAGTTTTTATTCCAAACAAATGTTTACAGAAAAAAAAAAAAAAAAAACTTCTTTATACTTTGCATTTGATGAGGTTATGTAGGTAATACTTTAATTATCAGATTTTTTGTGTATATAAACTTAAAATATGCTGTTCTACTGATACTGCATGATTTGATTTACTACAACTTTACTGATAGATATTGTTAGATATCAGAGATTAATAGTAAATTCTCAGGATTGCCACTTCCTTATGTCCCGGGACAAAGGGTTAAGTAAAGGTGCATCTGGAAACAAACAAACAAACAAACAAAATCAAGTAATAAATTAAGAAGGAGTTCATTCCTAGGGAAGAAGCAAGCAGGAGCAGGGGTGAAGTTGGGTATGTAACATTAAAAGTATATAAAGAATTCTAAAGCCAACATCTTGAACGCAGGTAAATTACTAAGCACCATCATTTTCATAGTGCAGGCTTTCTCAGCATGCTTTTTAGGGCATGCAGCTTATAATGATCCATAGATAACTTTTGGACTTGTTAGATTGCTTTGCCTCTGTTCCAGGAGCTCCAGACATTTCTAGTCAACCTCAGTCCAAGGATTCTCAGCCTTCTCTTTGCAAACTTTTCTTTTTCTCATACCAATTCTGGAGCTTCTATATACTCTTCTTTCCTACCATTCCCTCCTATCTCCTTCCTAGGAGGATGTATACCTGTGATGCTATGGGCATAAAGACAGAATTTTTATCTTTGCCCCATGTGAGTGTTAAATATAGCTAATTTTAATTTCAACATACCATGTATACATTTCTCTTACTGCACTAAGAATCTTAATTACAAAATTGAATAACTTTACCTTTTCATTTTGCATTTACACATTTGGTATTTGAGAAAATTAATTTTTATTTTTGCGTTATCTTGTACTGTGTAGCCATTATACATAGTTTATCACATTCATTAAATTTTGATAGCAGTATTAGTATTTTTCTTTAGTGTTTTTACTAAAGCACTCTGGTGAAAATAATTTATATTCACACTTTACTATATTTTATTTTTCTCATGTTATTGCCTTAGTTTAAATTTTTAACACCATATGGGATTAATGGTCAAATCAAGGTTCCTTCTATTCACATCACATTATAGGCAATTGTTTTGGGTTTATTTGTGTTTTAATCATGTTTCTTTTACTTTAACAAAATAATAGATATAATTAACCTAAAGGAGGTATGTGTTGTTTTGCCTTACACTTTTATTATGTAGCAAACTGGCAATGTGTTAGAACGATAACAGAATACTATGTCTCCAAGGTGGATGCAAAAGAAGGTGAGTTCAACATATTGTGGCCAAGAACTAAAAGAAAATCAGAAAAAGACCAATATTCATAATATTCTCTTCAAGACTACACTTCTGGTGAAGACTACACATCTTCCTTCCACTAAGAACCACTTACTTACTTTCCTCTTTTTTTGTCTTTTTAAAAATATATTTATTTATTTTATGTGAGTACACTGCAGCTTTCTTCAGTCAAGAAAGTCAGAGAAGGGTGTCAGGTCCTATTAACAATGGTTGTGAGTCACCATGTGGTTACTGGGAATTAAAATCTTAACCTCTAAACTGTATCTCCAGCTCTACTTTCCTCTTTCAATAACACCATATGCTAGGCACAAAACCTTATGTACATGAATAGTTCCTTTATAAACTTAAGTTGATAGTATTGATTCTCTAATACAGTAAAGGCCATCTTGCCATACAATGCTTATTGTGATTTATTATGTGCCTAGGGCAATCTTGACAAAGCAATAATAAAAACAATGGAGACAGAAACTTTCCATTGCTCAAAGTTGTTCAAAGGAGAAGGATAAACACAGTGATCTTGTCTGAAATGAAAATGGTCACCTTGCTACCTTAGTGTACTTTAAATGAACCTTTTACCTCTAGTAAATAAGTCTGTTTTCTAATAAGAACTAGTTGGGCTAGTAAGAGTTGTCTGTGAAAGCTGAGGAAGTTAGGTTGAGTCCAAAGACAAGAAAGATATATATTTGGGAGGTGGATTCAATTCTAAGCAAAGGAGGTTCTCTACCTGAGCTCTAGAAGCAACTGAGTGGGTACCACCTGGCAGCCAGTGTATTTTAAGATCCAAGTCTGCAGCAGAATAGAGAGGAAGCTGAGCAGAGGCCTGAGGGCCTCAGATTGAAAACGGAAATAGAAGTGAGCACAGGTACAGGCCAATGCTGACAGGCACTTCTTGAACTCTCAGATCCAGCTGGCTGAAGAAGAGATAGTCCTTGCTCAGGAGCTCCAGACCAATGAAAGAGCTGGACAAAGCAGATAAAGCATATGCCATGAGTAAAGAGAGGGACAAATATGATCGAAAATGGAGCACAAAAATATGAAGAAAACATGGTATCCACCTTACAAAGCTTAGCATGTTGCAGATGGAGCATATAGCACTGCAAGTGGGTAATTATTAAAGGAGACATGGGAAGCATGAACTAAGCTGCC
Organism: Micromys minutus; assembly: GCF_963924665.1. Taxonomy (NCBI): domain Eukaryota; kingdom Metazoa; phylum Chordata; class Mammalia; order Rodentia; family Muridae; genus Micromys; species Micromys minutus. The sequence goes on along the minus strand of NC_137974.1, from coordinate 21,049,561 downwards.
AGAATCTAGTTGCTAAGAGACAGATGGGTAGATCAGATTGTTGCACAAAACTGGAGAAACTTATACAAAAAAAGAAGACAAGTATAAAGAAAAAAATAGTCTTCAAATTCTAGGAGGCAGAGACCTGTGTGAAGTTTGGCAGAAGATGGATAGCCCAACCAGAAATGAAAGCTGATGATTTGGACTATAAGCTGAAGTATAGCATAGAGTAACAATTCTGTTGTGCAAAGGGTGCTCTACCTGAAAAAGATCTAAAGATTTTCAGTCTCTATCTTTTGTCTGCTCTTCACTTTTATTTTTACTTTGCCAGAGGCTATCCTACCTAAACCTGACCTTGAATCTGAATGCTCATCTTCTATAGGAAGTCTGCTTTTTCCTCTTACCATTACTTCTACCCCTCATGTTTTCTTTACCAAACTGTATCAGCCTCTTCCTAGAGTTCCAGTTGAATAACACTGGGAAAAACAATTAAGGGAATGTGAGGACAATGTAAAGTGTCTTTAATCTGGTTTTGATGTGCTAATACATGATTAAGATTTTGCTATAGCAACCATCTGTAACTTTCCAAGTGTTCCCATACAATGGAACTCACATTCCAATTCCTTCTCACTGTTGGAATGTGATATAGAAGCTTAATGCATACTACTCTGTCCATAAAGGAAGAGCGCATGAACGGACTTACCTTACTGAGATCCAGTAGACCCTAAGCAGAGGGAGGCTGTAGTTGAGGAAACCTCAGTGCTCTGCACGAAGTCCCAACCAAGCAAAAATAAACACTGTATGCTACCAGCCAAAACCAAAACAAGAACACCAAAAACCCAAACAAACAAAAATAAAAATAGTTTTAATATATTAAGGTTTTTGGTTTCAATAGCTTTGACATCATTCTTGCTTTTATTTTTTTTTTTCAGATATGATCAAATTAAGCCAGTGAAAAGTCCCTCAAATGCACACTATTTCCAGACTACTCTTCCATAGCTGTTCCACCTGATCCATCCTCTAATCCTTAAGAGCTGGCAGTCTACTTATAAAATCTATACAAATTGCCATCCTAAAAGAGATCCCTTTGAAATTTCAGTGGAAATTCCTTGAAATATATGAGAGTGACCTTAGTGAAGATTCCTAATAATGACAGATATGGAGCCTGAAATGGTCATCTTGTGTACCCTGGGAAGGCTTCCAGTGATGGTACTAGGTCATCAACGGAGGCACAGAATATTTAAACCAACAATTTTTCCTGCTTGTAAAGTGTGCTGGGGTAATGGTGTTCCAAAGTTGTGAGAGTGGCCAGCCAATGACTGGTTTAACTTGAGGCTCATGCTAGGAGAGAGAGACTATGCCGGGCACTACCTGAGTGGCTAGAAACTTTAGGATGTATAGTCCATAAACCTAAGATAGTATCAAATATCCAAGAACAAATATAGTCAATGAAATGATTCCTAATAATATGCTATATTTATAGACCAGTACCAAGCCCAGTCACCATCAGAAAGACACAGTCCACAAATGAATGGGAGCACATGCAGAGATGCCCAGCCAAACATTGCACAGAATTCAGGGGGCCATGGAGAAGAAGAGGAGTTATTGTGGGAATGACATAAAGCAGAGATACTTGGAGAACACTACCCACATAATCAACTAAGCATGGTGTATAGGGCCTTGCAGAGGCTAAAGTGGAAACTGTAGTGCCTGCATGGAAATGTGCTAGGTTCTCTGCATATATGTTGTGGTTGTATGTGTCACTATTTTTCTGGGACTCCTAAGAGTGGGATTAGTTGTGTTTCTGATTCTTTTGCCTGCCCTTGGAAAGATTTCTCCACTCCTGGGTTGCCTTGTCTTTCCCTGATTATGAAGGTTTGTGTCTATTCTTATTGCATCTTCTCATGCCATGTTTCTCTAGGTAGTCTGTTTTCTGAAGGGAAGCAAAGGTGTAGATCTGGGGAGAGTGACTATGGAGTGGGTCCTAGGAGGAATGAAAGGAGGGGAAACTGGTCAGGATATAACATATAAGAAGAATAAATAGAACACTTATTAAAATGAAAAGATTTTTTAAAAGATAGTGAAACATCTAAGAGGCTGGACCCTCTAGGGACTTGTGCATGAGAGGCAAGTGTGCAGAGTATTGTTCAGTCCCATTATTCAGACCAGATATTGTTCCTCTCAACCTCATTCTTGAGTGTTCACAATACAGACCAAGTTTTCCTTTGGTGTTGAAGTAACTACACAGTGCTTCTCACCCGTCTTCAGTGAGAAGGAGAAGGTCAATTAGGTTTGTGCCACTGATTTAGCTAAGTGACACTCAACCCATCACCCTCTCCTAAAGCTACCATCCATGTCATCCCACTGGGCTTTGCATCCCTCAGTGCTGGAACAATACAGAATAGCCAATGTGCAAAGCTTTTAGAACTGTACATTGTTTTGAAATTTTGCTTTTTGAGTTGTTAGGATACCTTTGTTCCCCTTTGGCTGTGAGAAAGCTTTGTAGTTTGTCTGCTTGCAGTATGCTGATCTTTGAAGTTTCCGTAGCCAATTTCCATGTTCAGGTGTATTCCTCTACTTTGGTTAGGGAGATACCTGTAACTTACTGGCTATTTGTATGGTTATGTTGTGTTGTGTTTGGGGCCAGCTTGAAGAAGGAACACTTCATAAAGCAGCTGTGGTCATAGTGAAATATTAACAACCGTAATTTTTTAATAAAGAACTAGTATATCAAAATAAAATAGAATAACTCTTGTTAAGTGAAAATGTTATAATATAGAGAACAAATGAAAAATAATGGATGATTCTTTGATCATAAGAATTCTTAAGCATTAATTTTAATTGGGACTAATGTATAGTAGGTAAAGTAGGAAGACACACAAATTAGCTAGTACAGTTATATTATAATTGGAAGTAGTTCAAAAGCACATATCCTTTACAAAATCTGTAAATGTGTGATGATTTTAATGTGTTGTATTATTATGCTAATAATATATCTTGCTAATTTCAATTTAGGTATACTTATCATATAAAAAGTTGATAATATGAAGAAATTGGAACATTTTGTCTTTACTTTCTAGAACAATAAAGACAGGAATATTTACAGTTTTTATACATAGATGTATACATGTTCATACACAGACACAGAAACAAACACACACACACACAAGCACACACATTTTTCCATTACGCTGACTACTCAAAGTGACGCATACATCAGCAAAGTACACATCTGAATGTGTCTGTCTTTTCAGTATTTTTGGAGCTGAACCAAGGTGAAAAGACCCTATGAACATATAATAATTACATTATTTTTTCCTTCCATATTCTCCCTCCAACCCCTTCTGTATAACCCCTTTGCTCTCATGCAAATAGAGAGCCTCATCTTCTATTTTCTTCAAATGTTGTTCATGCATATCTGTATATATTCAATATATCACCTGAAGAAATATCTGTGAATGCAGAGACTCATTGACAGGTTAGAACTAGAGAACTGTGTAGAAAGTAAAATGTTGCACATTCACATTATCTTTATCTATTATATTTATTGACCTCTGGTAGAGACAATTCTTGCTCATTTCTGTTTTGGAATTAATATCTTATAAACAATACATTAAAAAAAACTTTCTGTGTTAGATTCAATCAACCTAGTAAGCCACTGGCTTCTATCAACCTAAGAACATCATCAGATAGTGTCTTGGGTCTATAAAAAAGTTTTCCTGATCTTGATGGGATGATTTTTCTTATGTTGTTTTGAATATAGTTGGCATATTCACATGTATATTCATATGATTATGAAAGTGCTCAGTTAGAGGCACTAGTAGAATGTATGGCCTTGGTGGAGTAGGTATGGCTTTGTTGGAGGAAGTATGTCACTGTGTTGATGGGCTTTAAGGTTCCTATGCTGAGGCTCAGCTCAGTGTGGCATGAATATTTTCTTTTATCTCCTTTTATATCAAGATGTGGAATATTCAGCTCCTTCTCCAGCACCATGTCTACTCAGATACTCCCCTGTTTTCCATTATCATGATAAGTGACTGAAACTCTGAGAGTATAAGTCAGCTCCAAATAAATGTTGTCTTTGATAAATGTTGTCTTGATCATAGTGTCTCTTAACAGCAATGAAAGCCTAAATAAGGCACTCACCAATTTCTATTACACTTGTTTTGATTTAGGACTTTCATTGTTTTGTCAATCTGTAAAAACTTCATGAAATTGCTTCCACATTGGAACATGGTTCTCAGGCCAGTCACTTAGTTTGCTCCATTATGTACCATTTCTTATTCTATTCTTTAGAGGTAAAGGTGCTCACCCTCTCTCCCTATCTGTCTGTCTGTTTGTCTGTCTATCTCTATCTATCTATCTATCTATCTATCTATCTATCTATCTATCTATCTATCTAACTACCAACATACCTGTCTGTCTGTATATTTATATGTCCAAATATCTGTATGTATGTATCTCTACCTCTAGCTCTATCATTTATCTACTTCCTTCCTCCTTTCTTCATAAGATGAACTATGTATCTCTACAGGAGTCTGTTTGCTTGTTTCTCTGTGATGAAGTCTTGAGATCACATCTGAGAACTGAAATAAATGCAAGCCCTGAAATGATTCTAGGGATGTGACCATGGATGCTTTCCATGTGATTTTCATGACACTTCCTTCTCCTGGCAACCAACATATTCCCAGTGTGTAGTCTGTAGCCTGGCAACTCTCCCAAAGGTAATAAGTATAACTTTCTTACAACTCTGTGTTTCTTATCTGATTTATGTACAGCTCGTAAGAGATTGTGACCAGGAGAAGAGGTAGGTTTGAGTGTACATATCAATGAGATAAAGAGTAAACAGTATCTAATATAAAGTAATGAAAACAATTTACTTCAGCATCATGAAAAAAAAAAAGAATACTAAGATTGTAAGTAGGGTCTCAGAGCAAGCACTGAACTGGTCCATTCTCTGTGTGGCAAAGAAAAATTTTATTCTGAAAAGCCAATGTTGGCAAGAAGAAAATTAATGGTAGAAAGGTTGGTTGCACTTTTGGCAGGTCTGTAGTCCAATATGCACTCTCCTGTGAACTTCAAACAAACATATGCGTGTTTTGTGGGATTTTAATAAAGCTGTGATAGAGTGGCCTGCAATCCTCATAGGGTACAAAGAATAAGTAGTAGACATCTTTCCAATATGTTCAGTCAATATGTATCTAAGAGAGGACTGTTACAAAGAAGAATCTCATACAAAATTATGGATTGACCATACTGAAAAAACTGTAGGAGTTTAAAAACTGAATTGAATGTCAATGTTGACTATTCGTTCCTTGAGTATATAACAAAAAACATGATTCAAAACAGACTCAGGCAAATTAAAAGTTCAAGTAATTACCATTAAGCTCTTTAGCTTATCTGGCATCAACGCCCGTGGTTTTGTGAAGGCTTGATGTCTCTTGATGTATAGTGGAAAGCTACAGTGGTATGGTGAAAGTGGGCGTGTGGGCGAATACCCTGATAGAAGCAGGGTAATAGAGGATGGGCTCAGGGGTTTCCAGAAGGCAAACTGAGAAAGGGCATAATATTTAAAATGTAAATAAATAAAATATCCAATTTAAAAAGACAAAAATGTGGAGGAAAAAAGAATTATTATAACAAAATGCAATAGAACTACATCCTGATTAAAGACTTCATTGGGTTATTACTATGCAAACCATACTGATATAGGGACTTACAATTTTTACATAGTTCTTATCTACTCTCTCTCTCTATCCTTCTCCAGCCTGACACCTTCTGAACCCAATCTCCATCAGCAAGGTTTATTTGTTTTCTGAGGAAGATTTTTGTGTCCTCCCTTGATAACTCCATGTTATTTACCTTGTCTCAGTTCTATGGAATATAGCATGATTATCCTTTACATTGCAGTTAATAAATACTTATAAGTGAGTATATATCACATTTATCTTTATGGATCTAGGCTACCTCACTTAGGATGATTTTGTCTAGTTCCACTTATTTGCTTGTAAATTTATGCTGTTATTTCTTTAAACAGCTGAGCAATTCCCCTATTTTATAAATGTACAAAACTTACTTTATCCTTCAATTGAGGGACATCTATGCTGTTTTCAGATTCTGTCTCAAATAAAGCAGCTATGAACATAGTTGAGCAACTATCCTTGAGGTACAGTGGAACATCTTTTTGCTTATTCCCAGGAGTGGTACAGCTGGTTCTCAAGGTAGATTGATTCACAGACATCTGGGAAATCTCAATCCTGATTTCCATCAAGATGTGTAAATTTGTACTTCCACCAGCAATAAAAGAGTGTTCTAATTCTACATCCTCACCAGTATGAGCAGTCACTAATGTTTCTGATCTTAGATATTCTGACAAATGTAAGATAGAAACTTGGAGTCATTTTGATTTATATTTTCCTAATGCCTAGATATGGTGAACAATTCTTGGATGTTTAAGACTCCTCTGTTGAAAATTCTGTTTAGATCTGCACCCCATTTTTACTTGTATGTAGTGGTATGTTGATGTCTTGTTGCTTAGTTTCTTCATATATGTTGGGAATTAGCTCTTGTTTACATATGGGATTAGTGAAGAATGTTTACACTCTTTAGCCTTATGTTTTATCTTCTTGACCATACCTTTTTCTTCACAGAAAATTTTCTGTTCCATAAAAGCCTGCTTACTGTCTATCTTAGTGCCTGTACTATTGATATTTTGTTTCAGAAGGTATCTCCTGTGCCAAAACATTCAAAACTATTCCCAAGTTTCTTTTCTATCAGTTTCAATGTAATTGAAAGATTAGCTAAAAATCTCCTATAGTAGAAACTGTAAGGAATCCAAAAGGGTGACTCTAACTAAGACACCTAGTCATGGGGTCTATGGAGCCTAACCTGACCATTTTCTGTAACCAGATTAGGACACCAAATCAACCAGAAAACCTCTGACCTACAATTTTTCCTTCCTATAAGATGTGCCAGGTTAAACGTAGTACAGACATTGTAGAAGTGGACAAGCAATGACTGGTCCAGCTTGAAGCCCACGTCTTAAGAATTAAGCCACCTGACAATGTCTCAAGAACCAGGATCCAGAGGCTAGATAACCAAGAGACTTAGTATTGAAGCCAACAGCTGCCAAAAATCAACAAAATGATTCCTAGTGATACTCTGTTATACTCAAATTGGTGCTTAGACTGTCATCAGAGAAGCTTCATCCAAGAACTAATGGAAACAGATGCAGAGACCCCTTTGCCAAATATTATGCAGATATTTGAGAATCCTGCTTAAGGTGTGTGTTGGGCAAACACACTCACAGCAGGGGTAGGAGGCATGTAGAAACCATAGGTGTCAAGGACATTACCATAATTCCCATGAATCAATTGCCTTCAGCTCCTAGGAGCTCACAGAATCCGAACTGATAACTACAAAGGATGCAAGGGGAATGACCTAGGCCCACTTATTGTTATGGTTGTGAAGCTTGGGTTTTTTTTTTTTTTTTTAACCTCTTTAATATTGGGGGAAGGGCCTGTCTCTGATTCCTTTTCCAGCTTCTGTGCAGCTTTTTCTCATACTAGGTTTCTCCATCCGACCATTATATGCGTGGAGGTCACTAGACTTACAGACACTTGATATGCCATATCTGTTTGATATCTATAGGCAGCCTGATATTTTGAAAGAGGAAGAGGAGTAGATGGACATACTCACAGGAAGAAAAAGGTAGGGACTTTTCTTCCTCCTAAAATGCTAAAGCAACTGTCCTTTATTAAGCTTTATAACAAAAAGAGTTTGGTGCATGTTGGCTGCATAAAATAAGGCATGATAAACAGAAAATATTAATATGCAGGTTACGTCAGACCCTGTTCCAGAAATTCAGAAAAAAAAAGAGCCATAATCAAATGAGGGTGTCATTTGATAATACACAGCAAGCAGAGAGCCAATTATGTAAATGAACGCCCAAGGTTACCATGATACAATGCTTTTTAATTTGACAAATATTAAAATCAACTTGTTCTTAATGTAATAGATGGTTGTGACAACAGCTAAAGAGCACCAAATGTTTTTGTAATTCCCTGTCAAATTGAAAATGCTGTTGTGAGTGACCTGCTTTCCTTTGTACACTAGTTGTAAGGCTCAGAATGTGCAGTAGCTCCTCAGTTTCAAAAAAAAAAAAAAGCATTGCATGGAAATGTGTCAGAGATGAAAGTCGTACTGAGCATCCTACTCAGTCAGCTGAAAGCACATAATGGCCATCTGTTGTCAAAGTACATTTTGAAAAAGCTTCTCACAGCAGATTTTTCTTGAATGAGCTACAGATATATTGTTACAAATCTATGATTTCAATTCATGAGTCTTCATAAAAAGTTGTCAGTAAGCTTGTGTTCTGCACACTCCTTCTACTTCTCATTACCCATCTTACACACGGATTCATTCATAGCTTTCATCCTCATGTACAGAATATATGTTTTGTTTTCAGTATATACCCTTTGAAGGCCATATGAAAATATAATGGAAATTCATAGCAACCTAAGTTTTAATTTTAAAAATTATTCTTGAAAAATATAATTGGAATATTATACACTGTTTCAGTTTGAAGTTTGAACAAATAATGTGAATGTCTACTTTGGAAATGATGCATTCTCCTTTTATTTTTAAGATCAAATTACAGTTAAAATATTTCTTCCCTTTTCTTCCTTGTAACCTTTTCTGTCCTTTTCTGAATTCAATGCCTTTATATTAATTTTTTTAAATGCTTCATATTAATTGTTTTAAATTGTTCTTATTATTTAATGGATTATGCCTGATATTCAATTTGTCTTTCAGAAATGACAATCAAATATTTTAATAAACTACTATCCCCCCCCCCAATATGTGCCGACATTACCACAAAAATTTTCCCTGAAAAGTAACTGAATGTAAAATGGGCCCGGTAAGGAAATCCAAATAGCACTTCACAGGTGAAAAGGGATAAAGTTTATTTTCATCTGCCAAGACTGATTCCCAGGAATGTAAGAAGAAACACCGGGGAGAACATGCTCAGGATTTTATGGGAAAGGGAGAAAAGAAGCTTTGGAGCTAGGATCAGACTTGTGAACAGAGAATGAGGGAGCCAGAGGACAGCATAGACCTTGACAATTTACCAGTCCTATGTTGGTGGAAGAACCACTTGTTCATGTTGCCAAAGATGAGGACAATGACTCCCTTTAAAGCCAGTAGGAGTTTTCCTCACCTGCTGAGGGAAGTCTGGCTTTCATCTAAATGCCCTACCTATGGAGAATGAATTTCTCTGGGAACAAGACAGTCCTGTATTTTGTTGATGATAAAGGAACCGACTCTTTAGTCATTCTGTGACTTCATTCTGTAAAACTGAGGAACCACTGTCAGGGCCCAGGAAGGGTGGAAAGCTAAAGAGATGGGAAGGGAGGGAGGCAGAAAATATCCAGAAAACTCTAGGTTTTCACTTACTGCTCAGGCTCTTTGGGAATAGATGAGGCTTTGTGTGCTGAAGGAGGGCCTCTGTGAGTTTATCATTAAACTTATACAATATAAAAGCAGTTTGATTTTTTAAAGCAACAGTTATATTACTTTAGTTTATTCATAAAGGAAAACATCTCATTAAAAACTCAAATGTTCGGCTAGAGAATTGGTTCAACCATTAAGAGTACTCTATTTTTTTGTTATTAATTATTTCATTTATTTAAATCTCAAATGATATCTTACTTCCTGGTTGTCCCCTCCAGAAACCCCATATTCCATGACATCCAACTTCCCTGTTAAACCTACACCAGCTCACCATCCAATATCTGCCCTTCCCCCTACCCCTTAGCTATAGGAGAGTGCTCTTACAAAGGACACTGGCTCAGTTCCAGCATCCATGTAGCAACTCAAAACCATCTGTCTCTTCAGTTCCAAGGGACCTGCTAGCTGAGGAACCTAGTTGACTACATTATGAAGGCTGGAGCCAGTTTGTATAGTTGAATACAATGTGCTATTATTTACTCTAAAATATGAATTTTTTGCTGCATGCAACCTTCTCCATCCCAACCCTTGACTTGTTAGTGAGAATACCTGACCTCTTGAATCAGAAATCAAATGATGATGACCGGTTTGGTTTGGGTTTGACATTTTCTTATATTTTTTAACTGTCCCATTGTCTCACTTTTGTTAACTGCTTCCCAAGTACTAAAGACATTTACATCTTAAAGTGGCCCTGAGTAACCTACTTATCACTGTTCTCTCTAATGGATCTTTGGAGGCAGTTCTCTGTTACAACCAAATAAAATAAAGCATGCATCAAATTTGACTCAAACTGTATGGTAGCAGTCTTATTAGGAATTGGAGGGATTAACATCTGAAGTCTTCTGACCTTTGAAAGCAGTAGATATGAAAGTGCTATATAATTGTGTGTATGTTTGTGTGTGTGTGTGTGTGTGTGTGTGTGTGTGTGTGTGTGTGTGTGTGTTCAATTGTTTTATGATATTCCTAATTTTCTTCCTTCATTTATACTGGTTTTATTTTTATCCGTTTGTTAGTTTATTTTTCTTTTCAGGTGAAATTTGTGGAGGGTTACTGCATTGGCTAGTTTTGTGTCAACTTGACACAGTTGGAATAATCAGAGAGAAAGGAGCCTCAGTTAAGTAAATGCCTCCATGAGAGCCAGCTGTAAAGCATTTTCTCAAGTAATGATCAAGCGGGAAGAGCCCAGCCCACTGCGGGTAGTGCCATCTCTGGGCTAGTAGACCTCGGTTCTATAAGAAAGTAAGCTGAGTGAGCCAGGGGAAGCAAGCCAGTAAATAATATTCCTCCATGACCTCTGCATGAGCTCCTGCTTACTGACATGCTTGAGTTCCAGTCCTGACTTCCTTTGGTGATGAACAGCAATGTGGAAATGTAAGCTGAGTAAACCCTTTCCTCCTCAACTTGCTTCTTGGTCATGATGTTTGTGCAGGAATAGAAACCCTGACTAAGACCTTTACAAAATTACTCTGATGCTAGAGCACTGACTAGTCCTGCAAGACATTTCTTTTCCCATACTGAGGCATTTAGAGGAAAGCCCCCATTCCTTGAAGGCTTAAAGAAACTTCCTACATGGGTAAAAATGAGTCATTCTCCTTATCTCTGGCAGGAGGGACATGTGGCTCTTGCATTCACTCATAACAGTTAACTTGTCAAGGTCAACACTAGCTCTAGGCTCTCTTAGTCTTGTTCACAAGCCCCATGGGAATGCAAAAGGTTCCTTCCTATCTTTCCCAAATAATCCATCTTATTTTAATTCTGAAAATAATTGGGTATATAAAATGTCTGTTATATGACATATTTGGTATTCAAAATAAAAAGGTAAAATAAACATTTTATTTGATTTCTAAAGTTATTATAAATTGATAAAATAATGTAACAGGAAAATGTAATTACAAATTAGGTAAAGTATTAAAACATGATATAAAATAATTCAGAGTAAATTTTTTTTATCAAAATGTTATGCATCTGTGGAAGATTCAGTCTTTTAATATTAATGATAATTATATCAAGATAAGAACATGAGCCCTAAAATTTAATTAATGACAATATTGTCAATATCAACTAATAACTACAATTTTTTTAAAAAAATATTTGTCTGTTTTGTTTTATGTTCCACAGAGTTAAACCAGGGTTATCTCTGCGATGGTGGGTTTGGAAATATCCGCTAAAGACGGGTGGACTCACCAGTGAACACAGCTGAATATGACTTATCTTCTCCCGAAATCTCCTAATAGTCATATAATACAACAGGGAAAGATGGGGACCTTTGTCTTTTGTGTCCATTCTTTCTTTTTGTTTACTTTTAACACATCCATTTTATACAGAAAAATTTCAGGCCGTATTAAATGCTATAGTTATGATTGCAGTGAGGTTGTCTTGCTAAGAAATGTACTTCTATAATATTTCCCCTTACTTTTATTCCTAAACTCGTACCATACTCCTTTCTGCAATGTTCTTTGAGCCCTCCAGCTCCTGGATAAATGTCTAAATTAGGGCTAAACACTCAACATATCCCCACCATCCTGAGTAGCCATGATTGTCTACATTCACCAATGTAAATGGCAAACATTTTTTTCTTAAGGCTGAAAGTAAAATTTGTCCATAGATATGAAGTTCAATACCTACAAGCCTACATAGTACTTCATTTCAAATATCGCCATAGTCTAAAACAGTCTCAAACTTGTTTAGAAATCAAAAGTTTACAGTCTTTTTGAGACTCATGCAGTCTCTTCATTGAAATCCCCTGGAAAATTAAAGATTGTAATGCAGATCACATTTTTCCAACATATGAGAAAATATATTACGGTCAGCTTATATAAACAATAAATGGTCCATTATAAATGAGTATTCAATGTGTTATAGTTTTAGGTATTGTGTTAGTTAAGGTTTCTATTGCTGTGAAGGGACAACTTGATCCCAACAATTCTTATAAAACAAAATATTTAACTGGGCTTGGCTTATCGTTTTACAGATTCAATTCCTATAGCAATATCAGGAAGCATGACAGCATGCAGACAGACATAGTTCTGAAAAAGTTTTATCTTTATCTGTATGATAACATAAGTTCATGCCATTCTATGTTTAGCCAAGCCACAGCCTATCCATATGAGTCAAGATGTCCAGTTCATGAGTCTATAGGAGCCTTTCCTATTCAAACATGTTCCACTTCATGGCTCCCATAGGATTTTATCTATGATATAATGCAAAATACTTTTAGTCCAATCTCAAAAGTCCCCATAGCCTATAAAACACCTCAAACTTGTTTAAAAGCCCTGAGTTCAAATTCTTTTCTGTGACTCATGTAATCTATTTTGTTCCCCTGTTAAAAAAAAAAAAAAAGATCACATACTTCCAACATAATACGGCATAGGATACATATTACTGATCCAGAAGGGAAGGAAAAAGAACATAGTGAAGAAATACCCAACCAGAGCAAGACCAATAAAACACCTATGAAAACTCTAAATTCTGCATCTCCAAGTATGATAGCAAAGTGCTCATCAGATCTCCAACTCTGGTCCAGTTTGTTGGACACAACACACTTCTTTCTCTTTGACTTGTTGTACTCTTTGCCTAGCAGCTGTTCTTGTCTAATATCCCAGAGTTCTGGAACCTCTAACACTTGGGGGCTCTAATTCAATCCTGACTTTACATATACAGTTTCAAAACATGGCTTTTGTGGGGCTACATGAAAGGAAACCTCTTAAATATGCCTAGTTTTAGTGGCTTTCCTGAGACTCAGAGGAAGATTTTATTTCCCATTTCTTGTACCTGTGAGTCTAAAGCCTATTTCTCCTGCTTCCTAGGACTGGAATATGCCTCCTTACCAGCTTTCAGTTTTCAATGGTTACTTTCACTGGCAAAGCTCTGTTATCCTAGATCAAATTCTGTGATCAGAATGGACTTAAACTTAGAGATCCAGTAGCCTCTGCAATTAAAGGTATACCCTACCATACCTAGCCCTAACTTTTGTTTAATTTCTTTTCATAGTCTTTTTAAAATTTCTTTTTACAAGTTGTAAGTTTAACTGTGAAGCCTCTTGCTCTGAGTTCACCACTCTCTTTATTCCATTAAGCATCCACTCTTTATTTCCTTTCATTTTATTGGATATTCTCTGTATTTACATTTCAAATGTTATTCCCTTTTCCCACACACTGATACCGCTCCCCCTTCCCTTGCCTCTACAAGAGTGCTCCCTCTCCCAACCACCCCCTCCCACTTCAGCATTGACCTTGGCATTCTCCTACACTGGAAAAATGAGTCCTCACTGGACCAAAGGCCTCTCCTCCCATTGATGCCAGAAAATGCTATCTTCTGCTGCATATGCAACTGAAGTCATGGGTCTCTCAATCTGTACTCATTGGTTGGTGTTTTAGTTCCTGGGTGGTGTAGAGAGTTTGGTTGGTTGATAATGTTGTTCTTCCCATGGAGTTGCAAACCCTTTCTGGTCCTTCAGTCCTTTCTCTAGCTCCTTCTTTGGGATCCCCAGGTTTAGTCCAATAGTTATCTCCAAGCATCCTCATCTGTATCAGTATGTTTGTTTTCTTAAGTGCAGGATTTATCTCCATTTTACTTCCTAGTGTACCCTTTCTTCTGGAACTATACTTTTTGTACTTTTCCTTGCTCTAGTTGAAGTAACCTTGACATTTAGCTCTTTTTAGATGTCCTTTTCTGGCACAATATATCCAAAAATTTAACTTCAAGCAGATTTTTTTTGGGGGGGGGGTGAGGGCAAGAGTGAAAGGTAGAAACATTCTTTGCTAAAATAATACAATGATAGTCCCTAGGTCATATCCTGAAGTTTTTCTCCTCTGAAACCACATTTGCCAGCCCCAGGAAGTTCATATTATCCTCAGAACTACTGTATTTCATGTTCCTACTATCCTGTTAAGTGTAACTTAATACATTCTATTACTTTCCTAATCATAAAATCCAAAGTCCAAATTTCAGACCCCACTCCTGGTACCAGCTTCTATCTTAATTAGGCTTTATATTGGGGTGAAAAGACATGACCATGAAAAAAGACATGGGCACCTTGAAACCGCCAAATCATTAGAATAATGAAATCCATTTAACTCATGTTTCTGAATGCTTGGCACATAGAAAATTTCATATTAGTAGGTGTTGCTTTTGTAAGTCCAACAAGTTTGTCACTGTGTATGTAAGTTTTGATGTCTCAGCAGAACTAAATCTAGCATGGCATTATCTTTTGTTGCCTAAGCATCAGGATATAGAACTCTTAGTTCTGTCCCCAGCACCATGTATGCCTTCAAGCTGCTATGATTCTTTCTATGACCATGATGGAGGAAACCTCTAAAGCTATAAGCTGCCCCCAATTAAATTTGGACTTTTCACAATATCTGTAATCATTTGTTTTTTTTTTTTTTTTTTTTTTTTTTTTTTTTTTTTTTTGGCTTAGTCTTATTACTCAGTGAGAATATTAAATAACTTTTAATTTTCATTTGGCTAGTCACTAATCATGATGATTTTTCAATTGAAAATTAACAATTAGCCTTTATTCATTTTATTACCTTTTCTATTAATTTTTAATGGTCAAACCCAGTGACTCAAGTAGACTATGAAAACAGTAGACATCTCCCCGAGCACAGTATTCAAGACATCCAGAGAAAAGTGTAAAGGAAATACTTGACTGTAAGACTGAGACCCAGTGTAGTAATTCTAGTATTGATCATTTTTCAAGTACTTAGAAAGATGTTGTGATGAAAGCTTGAGGGGCTCCATAAGCTGCTTCTTTTGTGGTAATTGTATTCTTATTTCATGTTGAGAGCAATCATCACCTGTTGGAGAACACTTACTGGTAGAAAAATACAAACACAGAACTTCACTGCACTGGAGATGACTAAATCTAACAATAAGATATGAAGTCAATCCCCTTTCTCTTTTTTGAACCCTCTCTTTCTTACAATTTAAATTTTGACCTTAATTTTTTTCTATAAAATATATTTCCATATTGACAATTAATATTTGTTTACCAATCATAAAAGTGTTTATTAAGTATTATCACTTCTAAGACTCTTTTGCTTTAGAGTGAGCAGTATAGTATCTGGTCTTACAAGTGTAAAATGTTTTTTTGTGTATATCAAATAGAAAATGCTGGTCAACATCCTTGCTAGGATGAACAAGTTTATGTTATAAGTTTACTTCAAAACTTTTGATAACAGAATGAAGGCATAAAATAGTAAAGGTGAAATATTATTTTCCATAACAGAGTTTTAAATAATTATCTTTTATTTCTTTAGCTGTTCCATGTTTAACATAGAGACATATTCCACATTGTTATGCTATTTTAAGTAAGCCAACTATAGAAGATTCAATTAGCTATATTTAAGTAGCATTGGTTCTGCAATGAAAGAATAGACCTGTTTGAAGTTTTAGAGAATTTCTTACATCAGATACTAAAAGGAGCATCTGTAAAACAGAAGTTGAGTAGACTTCTGAAAAGCTTATCAAAGGGCTTCTGTACAACACAACTTCTATGAAAGGAAGTTCCTCCATCCTTCTGAAAGTGGGTATACCTTTTCAGAGCAGCTTCTGTAGTCAGTTGTTTCCTAGATGCTTTGTCAGAGGGGGACTTGCAGGCAGTCTGGTTAGTGAGAGCTACAATAGAGAGATTCATTTTTATTCCGGTCTCTTTAGGTGGAAACTCGGCCAGCTAGATGTAGCATGTGCCTTAAGATGACTGAGAGCTGTCCAAGGATGCTCAGCATTTAAATCACGATTATTGAATCTAAGAATGGCAGCAAACCAACACCTGTAGTTCTAGTATTTGGGGGGCTAACAATGGAAGATAATGATTTCAAGGCACACCTGGTCTGCATAGTGAAATGCCACTTTAATTAATTAATTAATCGAAAAAGAAATACAATGTGATGAGGGAAAAACGAATAAACCACAGCAAGTTCCTTGTACTTATTGCATAACATTTTCAAATAAGATCGTTCTCTAAGGAATTAGATTGTACATGGAGATGGCTCAGGAGTATTGATCCCTATTTCAGTCTGTGGGTCACAATGCATATTGTCATTGGGAATCACTCATCAGACATCCTGTGTTTTAGATATTTGCACTATGATTTATAACAGTAGCAAAATTAGAAACATGGAGTGGTGATGAAATAACCTTATGGCAGGGGGTCACCACAACATGACAAACTGGATTAAAGGGTTACAGCATTAGGAAAGTTGAGTACCACTGTAAGGTACAAAATGAAAGATAGGTTAACTAATGAATTGTATGTGTTCTCCTTAAGAAGATGAGAGCTATACTGCTCCTGGAATTCTTCCCTGAGAGCCTCTGCTAATGAGCCCATCATTTGCATCTGTTCAGTTGACATGATTGACAGATGAAGCCCTGTAGATGCAACCAGAGTTTTCGTTTCTACAGCTTAAATTCAAAGGACTTACAGGTTCTTCAGTTGTCCTTTGACTGTAAACATCAGATGCTTTGACATAGTCTAAAAATTCAGCTATAGGAAAATTCTGAATGCTTCTGAAAAATCTTCAATAAACAATACAACAGCCTTGTTTGATTTCCATTTCTTCAAAATGCAAGCTTGTTCTTATAATGGATGGGACTTTCATGGCCATTCCAGGTTTAGGAAATAGGGGTGAGATTGTATCTGATTATCCACTGTCTTGCTCTTTTTATTCATTCTCGCACTTCTTGTCTTTGTGACTGTGTACAGCTTGAAACCACAGGAACTCTGCTTGGACACCCTTGCTTAGCCCAAAGAATATAAATTGTCTGATTTTCTAACTAAACTTGCCTGCTGTGTGAGACTTTAATCCTTCTCATTTTAAGCTCCATTCTCTGATGTCTCACAGCCTCTAGAGCAGTGACAATAAGCCAGAGCTCAGGAAAAACAAATAAGGTCAACACCTTGCCATGAAGGATCTGGCTTGCATTCATGCTGTGTGAGAAAGATGTGCTTTATTGATGAACTCTCAGATCCATCTCAACTCCTATTATATTACTCAGAAGAGACTAGTCAAGTACCATAGCTTTGTGTACTGCAAATTCTCATATCATAGGGAACGAAAAGGCCTGGCATTAAGTCAGTTAAATGATGCAAATTTCTAGACACAGCTACTCAAGAGGCCATGTTACAAGTTTCAATTATATTGGTAAGACCAGTTCTTGTCTCCAAACAAAAAAAAAAAAAAGAAATCAGGGCATATGAAGTTCTATTTCTCTAAAAAGACTCAATTCCTAAGAGGAGTCTAAAAGAAGATGTTGTATCACTGAAAACTTGGAATGATAACTTACAAAACTATCTAAACTACCTAAATAGAGTATCTCCCTCGCCTTTTGCTATATATAAATAAATATATACATAATATTTATATGTAAATATATACTTAATATTTATATGTAAATATATACACATATATGGATACTTCACATATTTTGATATAATAATTTGAATATATATTGAATATATATATATATATATATATATATATATACATAGGTATGTATGCACACACACACACACACACAAACACACACACACACACACACACACACACACACACACACAAAATATGGTGAGAGGCAACATCTTCAACAAGTATCAGGCAGATATACTAGATGCTAAGTAAAGCTAACATCTGAATTCTACTACCAGTGACAATCTTATTTTAGCATGGCTGAGCCTCCCAGTAGCTCTCTAAGCATATAAACTACATGAATGTAAATAGTTTTACAAATGATATATTGATAAGTCAGAGTGGCATTATGATTAATACTCTCTTAAGGGAAGGACATATTT
Organism: Micromys minutus; assembly: GCF_963924665.1. Lineage (NCBI taxonomy): Eukaryota > Metazoa > Chordata > Mammalia > Rodentia > Muridae > Micromys > Micromys minutus. Next base: position 21,031,281 of record NC_137974.1, on the reverse strand, counting down.
TATAGTATTTTAGGTAATTTACAATGCTCAATTTTAATTTTGTGACTGTGGATCAACTTAGACTATATTTTTTTGAGTGAGGATGAAGCAGCTTTATTTTAAAAGAGGCTTTTATATAGTAATTTAAATATTAATGAGTGGCTAAGTTGTTATTTACTTTCCTAGTGTTACCAAGAAAAATGAGGTGAAGCCCTAAACCTTATACAGACACAGAAGTAGTAGTTAAAATAGGTTTTGAACATATTATATGCAATGTCATTATTTATAGTAAAATGGTAAACTTTTATGGGCTTTAAATTATATATCAATTGGAAGGTTAGGAAAATAATTTAAGACTATAATTACTAAGAAGTACTTAAAACTTTGATTCATGCCTTTTGAATAGTAAATATGGTTATTGTGCGTAACTTTCACACACTACTACCTTAACTGTCATTAAAGTTCATGAACACATTATGGGAAACTTTATAAAATAATTTCATAAAACACTATCTCATATGTTAATCTGTACTTCTCAAATTAAAATAAAGGAGATATTTTATAAGTCTCGAAAAAGTGTCAGTATTGAATTGGGTTTCATTTTACATTGTATGGTTATCTTACTGCAGAACGTTTCATTGTCCTTTCCAGAGTGAAATCTGCTGATCCAGGTGCTTTAATACCTTTTAGTCTTATACAGCCCTTTATCTGTGCAAGCATGGCATTTGTAAAGGTAATTTATATTTAGAGGTGCTTTGTAAAGGATTTATGCACATGCAAATTTTGTGAACCATGCTTAAGCTCAGTGATTGTTATTGGGAGTAGCTCCTCTTTTGTTGGTGACTCTGAGCTAATCCCTTCTTTAGTGTTTTTTTGTTCAATCCAGGACCCCTTTCCTAGGGATGGTCCTGTCCATAGCAGACTAAGCACCTCCCCTGTATCATCTAAATAATCCCAATAAACCTGACCTAAGTGAAAAAAAATTCTCACATTTTTAAAGTTTAGAAGTGTTTCAGTGAATTCTTGCTGGATGGAATAATAATCATTATAGTAAGTAGTTTCTTGTATTTTATTATCTTAATTTTGTTGATAACTTCATTTTGCAATTTGTGGCCAGTTAATGTATACTCATAGGAGGTCAGTACACAGTTAATAAAATTGTGGATAAGAAGAGGCTGAAGTTAATATATCCTTTGTTATAATTTTAGTATTTTAAAGGTCTAGACTATCGTTAATACTAATGTTTCTTAATGGATATTTCTAAACTTCACTTAAACTTTTACTTTTACAAGTTAACCTCTTGTCAATAAAATAGGGACACTTTAAATACCAACAACCTTATGTCTTCAGCAAGTTAATGGCTTTAAAAATGAAAGTAAAGCACATTGGTTACATCTATCATTTAACATCAGTGAAGATATATTTTCTTGTATCTTTATTTAAGTATACACACATCAATTCTTATACCTTTTATATGAAAGATGCAGCAGGTATAAACCAACCTAGAGGCTACTTTAAAACAATTGTTCTTATCTTTTACATGTGTGCTTTCAACCAATTCACTGTCCTGGGTGAGTCAATTGTTAAAAATTATTTCTTACAAATAAAAAAAAACATATTGTTAGGGAAACTTTGTTAAGTGAGTGGATAAACTAAACCATTTATAAATATTGAACTTATAAACTACATTTTGTTAAATTGCAGAAAAGGGGACATAGGTAGCTGAGTTCAATATGCCTTCCTATGTGAAAATCTTCCAACAGAACTGGTAAGTAGTTTCATTATTACTCACATAGTCTTTACTTAAGTATTTTATTTTTAACTAAAATCATATTACCTATTTAACTAATGAAAATCAGCAAAACACTAATAACAATAATTTTACTTTTTAAAGTATAGTTATTATCAGATATTATGTGGGCATTACTTAGAATAATACCCTTATTATATCATTTGAATAGAAGCCCATTTAGCCTTTAGGAGCAAAGAAATCTTGCCATTCTTACTTATGAAGGTAGAAAATTTAAATGAATTTAACAACTTTTAACTAGAAAGTATATTTTTAAGGATGTTGAACGTAAGATGTTGACTAAAGCAGTCAGAAACATTTACATATAACAAATTTCTAGAATTTTTAATTTTTTGAAATCAAACTAAAGTTTGTCTTTTCAATGATTTTATAAATTAATTAACACATTAGTTGAAATTTATAGTATTCTTCAAAGAAAACAATGAAGAAATGCATACAAGTATTCAAGTTTTAGTTTGGAAAATTCTGATTAATTTTATATTATCAATTTATTTTTTTATTTCTTTAAGTTTCTATGGAACCTAAATTTTCTTAGAAAATTTTCTTTCTTTATCTCCTACTATAACTCTAAATTTTCACCTAAATTTAGCATAACACAGATGATAGCAACCCAAAACATTTCTGAAAATCATCAATAGCAGATCTGGGGAAGCAATCACCAATACTGCTTATCTATTGTGTTCCTTATATGACCAAGCATTGATTGAATAAAGAGCCATGGATGAAAAAATTGACACAGGAATACATACTTCATAATTTCTTTAATACATCTCTTGCTACCTGAGACAGCAGCCACTCCATAATAGGAACATGTTCCTAAATGTTAAGAAATATACTTAAAGATATTACACTGATTCTAAGTCAAATCTAGTGCTGGGCCAATTATGAGAAGATATCAGAAAAATAATATAAGAAGAGTTTCAAATAGTTGTTTAAATTGTGAAGTACAAGTATCCATGGAAGTAACACCTTTGAAAACAATTTCAGGATCCAAATCCTCAAGTGGTCTAAAAGATTTTAGAGTTGAGCCATCAGAACCTAAAGTAAACAAGCAAGAGGATATAGACAGATAAAAGCATTAGGAGAATGTGAAATGGGAAAGGAGACAAAAGTCTAACACATGCTGCTAAGTCTCAGGATTCGAAGAGAGGAAAATAAAAAGACTTTATCAATACCAACACTTCTAGAAAATCAATAGACAAAAGGGAAATCAGCAGGTTTGCTCTTGTGAGACTCTTCTTCCTTATCTCTGTACTTTTTACACTGAAGTATGTTATCTAATTGCAGGATCTGAGATTTAAATATCACATTTTTAATAAAGAATCAACTATTTTATCACGAGAATGGTTACCTAATAAGACTGGCCCAAATCCTCACATATGTAGTGTCATGGGGGTTAGATAAGCATAAAATGGGTATTACCTTAATTACTGTTCTATTGCTGTGAAGAAACACAGTGATGAAGAAAACTCATAGACAAATGCATTTAATGGAGAGTTTGATTACAGATACCTAGGGACAAGGTAAATATATAAGGTATTGGTAGAAAAACGTTCCATCTAAGCAGATTTTCAAAAATATTATTTCTATAATGGCATAATTTTGACCTAACAGGATTGTTTAGAATTGGTCATCTCTGTTTTAATGAAAAGTAGCCTCAGATAGCTAAATGATTTCAGTGAATCAAAAGACTACAGAGGTTGAGACATCTATCTTCAGTTAGAGATTATATTTATTGCACTGCATTTCTTCTTCTGAGAGTTAATTTTTCTTCTACATCCTATAAATTTATTGAATTCATATGGTTATGTAAACCTAAATGTATCCATTAATTTTCTTTAAAAGTAAAGCAAATGTTAACATAGAATTTTGGTTAACTTGTGCAATATTAAGGAGTTCCACCCTTAACTAAGAAGGAAATTGCAATTACTACTTAACGGGAAGACAGAAAGTCTTTGTCTCCCATGGAGTGTTCCACTGTGTATTTAACTATACCTTAAAGCAGGCCCATTCCCAGGAGTAGTTTTGTTATGGTAAATATTAAAAAATACTAGAAAACTAGAACCATCTGTTACTCTGCCACTCAGTCCTCAAGCCACCCTCTCCCAGATGTCTCTCTTTTTTTTTTTTAGCAGTCCTATCCATGCAGTCCCTTATGCAAACTGAACAGTCCAAACCTCTGAACACACACAATTATATGTTTGAGCATTTGCCTTTTTTCAGTTGACTTTTAGGGTAAATTATTATTTAGTACTCAGTACACTGTTAAATAAGAATATCCATATGTATATGAAGAAGCACAGACATATGTGTGTGTGTGTGTGTGTGTGTGTGTGTGTGTGTGTATCTATGTATCTAAACATGTGTGCACTATTTCTTATTGTCAAATTTTACTCGATATGAGAGTGTAATGATCTTTCATCTTACTAAAAATAATAATGATAAATGTGCATAAAATTCCTGTTTATGTGTATAGGTCTAATTATCTCAGAATTTATAATAAGAAAGTTCTGCTTCAGATAGACTTTAGTGTTCAATGTAGGATAATTGGATGGGTGTATTTACTTTTAAAGTGAAAACTACATTGTAAAATTTGATAGCATGCCAAATTTTATTCAAAATAGAGATATTTTGTTCAGAATAAAAGATGTGGTGTGGAAATTATTCCTAATAAACCAGCCATTAAAATATACCTCCACAAACTTCTAATCATCTGTCTTTTGAATGTCGCTATCACTTTTAATGCTTTTCTTAGAGCAGACACTTTGTTTAGGCCACACTTTCCCCTTCACTGAGCAATGATTCTGGATATACAATTGCAATACGTTTTCTCCCATTAATTTCTGTGATGTTGCCGGCTACTGAAGTTTCACCTAAATCCTATGCTTAAGGGAAATTTTAGTTCACTTTTATGTGTTACTGCCCTGTGTGTGTTTTATATATATAAAGGGACCCATGTAACTATCACTTTGGGGAAATTTTCTGGAGTTTTTCTCATCTTTCACTTTAATCTTCCAGACAGTGATTGAACCTAACTGCATCAGATCACAATTGGGTCATAGAGTAGACAGTGTCTTTTATAATGGATATTTCAGGCCTGTAATGTTCTTTTTTTCTTCTTTTTTTAAAATAAACTGAACAACTTTATTTTAAAAAACAAAGATAAATGTACAGATTTTAAGCATTTTTGCATAAAAGTAAATAAATACATTTTTTTCAGTACTTGATTTTTTTAAAGGTTTGATACTGTGCATTAAAATCTTACTAGTTACAATGAGCATAAAGTAAATGTAAAACAAAATGTAACCTGGCAATAGTCAAAGTTTTCTTGGTGTGTAAAGATTAAGCAAAATGGTTTTTCATTTTCTTTTTTCTTCTTTTTTAATGTTGTTTCCTTCCTTTTTCTTTTAATTTTCTTTTCTCTTCTGTTTTAATATTGGTGGTATTGGTATAAAATAGTTGTCAATGTACAGAGAAATAAAGAACATGGCAGAGACTGTGACTGATAACTATCAAAATATCAAAACATGCAAAATGCTGGCTTTTTATTTTATACAAATTATGTTTGTCATTATTTATAATTTGTAGTTAATTAATTCAAGAGAATATTTAAAAATATATTGGTACCTTATTTTTATGTGACTCTCATCTAGCTTATATAATATATCAGTCAATTGTTTTAAAGAGAATGAATACCTGAATATCACATATTTTCAATGTGTTGAAATTGTTGAAAATGTATTCCAACTGAGAGGCCAAACTCTTTGACATCCACACTCTGAAATAAATTATTGCTTAGCATTCTATAATTTTGGTAGTGAAGTACTCCACACTAGCCTCAAAGGTTAGATGTCATTGTATCATAATAAATTTATGCATAGAAGTCATGGCTTTCACAGAGAAATTTAGTAGAGGCACAGAACTGTCAATGTTTTCTGAATCCTAAGACTTCATCTTATAAACTGTAGTATTAAATTGAAAAATTCTCTACATTTTGCTTAGAAAATACATATTTTCAGATAAATTTAAAGTTTTATTTTGTACATTTATGTAACATTGCTTGACGTTTTCATTAAAAATTTCTACTATTTCTTAACACTATCTTCCAAATGTTAATTTATTTTATAATATTTTAATGTTATTTCATCTATTATTACTATCTTAAAGTCTGCATATCTGCGTAGTCATAAAATATGTCTTTCTATTTTCTATGCATGATAAAGGAACCCTTTAAAAATACTTAGAAGTTATAGTTTATATAATTACCTAAGTGTTCTTTACTATTTTTATTTAAATTAAAATATAATTACAATGTGTACCTGCTCTCTATTTCTTCCCTAACTTCTAATATTTGCTGTGCTCACAATCCACTTTTTTGCCTTGTTTGGTAATATTAAATGTGCATAAAAATTAATAAGCATGAATGGAACCTGCTGAATCCATCACTGTTGTTTGTATGTGAAATTTTCTAGGGATTACCACTCAGAAATAGGAGCCCTAGTCAAGAAATTCATTCTTAGTGAAAACTAATTATTCCTTTCTCAGAAGTCATCAATTACATGCATCTGCTCATCTAAGGGTTTGGTCCTATAAAATTTCTCCCATCTACTGGTCTTATAAGTGTCCAACTCTTGTTTGTGCAGCTATGTTTTGAGATTTTTTTTTATTGGGTTAGCATCCCTTTCATAGCTAGATGGCATAATTTTAAAGTGGACTTCTAGGTCCTCTGTCTTCTACACTGTTTGTGCAACACTTTCCAAAATCTTATCTAAGCCTTATGACTAACAGTTGGGATGTAGATGATCATTCCTCACTTAATACTGTAGAGTGGTTTGTATTACAAATTCTGTATCCATTCATCTGTTGAATGACATCTGGGTTCTTTCCAGCTTCTGGCTATTATAAATAAGGCTGCTATAAACATGAAGGACCATGTGTCCTTGTTACATGTTGAAGCTCTTTTGGGTATATTCCCAGGAGTGGAATAGCTGGGTCTTCAGGTAGTACAATCTCTACTTTTCTGAGGAACCACAAGACTGATTTTCAGAGTGGTTGTACCAGCTTGCAAAACCACCAACAATGGAGGAATGTTTCTCTTTCTCCACTTTCTCTTTTGGTGTTCTGTTCAGGAAATTTTCTCTTGTGCTTATGTGTTCTAAGTTTTCCCACATTTCTTTTCTAATACTATCAGTTCACCTGGTTTGATGTGGAAGTCTTTGATTCACTTGCACTTGAGCATTGTACAAGGAAATAAAAGTAGAATAATTTTCATTCTTCTGCATGCTGACTGCCAGGTGAACCAATACATATTTTGAGGAGGCTATTATTTTCCATTGAATGTATTTAGCTCAGTTGTCAAACATCAAGTGACCATAAGTGTGTGGGTTGATTTCTGAGTTATCAATTCTGTTCCACTGATTTACCAGCCTATCTCTGTACCCCATGGTTTTTATCAAGATTGATCTGAGTGGGGGCGGGGTCTGGGGAGATGGCTTAGCAGTTAAGGGCACTGACTGCTCTTCCAGAGGTCCTGAGTTCAAATCCCAGAAAGCACATGGTGTCTCATAACCATCTGTAATGAGATCTGATGCTGTCTTCTTGTGTGTATCTAAAGGCAGATACAGAGCATGCATGTAAAACAAATAATTTTTCTTTAAAAAAAACAGATTGATCTGTAATATAGCTTGCAGTCAGGGATGGTGATTTCTGTGGAAGTTGTTTTTTTTTTTTTTTTTTCCCTTGATGATAGATTTTGTTCCACAGATTGTTATTTATTTATTTATTTATTTATTTATTTATTTATTTATTTATTTATTTATTTATTTGCTATTCCAAAAAAATTACAAATTGCTCTTTCTAACTCTATAAATAATTGAGTTGGTATTTTGATGGAGATTGCATTGAATCTGTAGATTGCATTCGGCAAGATGACCATTTTTACAATGTTGATCTTTCTAATCCATGAACATGGAAGATCTTTCTGAGATCTTTTTCAATTTCCTTCCTCAGAGATTTGAAGTTCTTGTCATAGAGATCTTCCACTTGCTTATTTAGGATCACACCACTGTATTTCATATTATTTGTGACTAGTGTGAAGGGTATCATTTGTCTAAAATTTTTAAGCATGTTTATTCTTTGAGTAGACCAATTTAGCTTATGAACATTGATGCAAAACTACTCAATAAAGTTTTTTTTTTTTTTCAAACTGAATTTAAGAACACATCTGTACTGGCTGGTTTTGTGTCAACAGGACACAAGCTGGAGTCAGTCATAGAAAAAGGAGCCTCAGTTGGGGTAATGCCTCCATGGGATCCAGCTGTAAGGCATTTTCTCAACTAGTGATCAAGAGTGGATGGCCCAGCCCTTTGTGGATGATGCCATCCCTGGGTTGGTACACCTCAGCTCTATAAGAAAGAAAGCTGAGCAAGGAATGGGAAGCAAGCCAGTAAGCAACATCTCCCCATGCCCTCTGCATCAGCTTCTGCTTTCTGACCTGCTCGCACTCCAGTCCTAACTTCTTTTGGAGATGAACAGCATTGTCAAAGTATAAGCTGAATAGACCCTTTTCTCCCCAATTTGCTTCTTGGTCATAATGTTTTGTGCAGGAATAGAAACCCTGACTAACACAGCATCCAAAAGATCATTCACCATGATCAAGAAGGCTTCATCCTAGGGATGTTGGGACATTTATATACAGAAATCTATCAATGTAATCCACAATATAAACAAACTCAAAGGGGAAAAAAAAACACATGATCATCTCAGTAGATGCTGAGAAAGGATTTGACAAAATTCAGCACCCCTTCATGGTAAAAATCTTGAAAAGATCAGAAATTCCAAGCCCACTTCTAAACATAGTAAAAATAATGTATAGCAAACCAGTAGCCATCATCAAACTAAATGGTGAGAAATTTGAGGCAATCCCAGGGAGTACATATGGCTGCCCACTCTTCCCTATCTATTCAGTATAGTACAGGACGTTCTAGCCAGAGCAATTAGACAGCTAAAGTAACTCAAATAGATACACGTCAGAAAAGAAGAAGTCAAAATATCACTATTTGCAGATGATATTATGATAGTATTCTTAAGTGACCCCAAAAATTCCACCAGAGAACTCCTACAGCTGATAAAAAAAAAAACAAAAAACAAAAAACTCTAGCAAAGTGGCAGGTTATAAAGTTAACTCAAACAAATCAGTAGTCTTTACTCTGTTATACTGTTAAATCATTACATTCCTCAGCCATCATCAGAGTTTCTTCTTGTAGCAATGGAACCTGATACAGAGGCCACACTTAGACGATATACAGAGAGTTGGAAACTATGAAAACCTCACCACTAAATAAGATATCTCCATTAAACCACACTTTTTATAGCTCAAGGATCTATGTGGAAGAAGAGATGACAAAGGGAAATGGGCTCTTTGGAAATGCTGGAAGATGCAGAGGAGAGCAATTCTGTAGGAGGACCAACAGTCTCAATTAACCTGGATACACTAGATCTCTCAGATACTCAACCACTAACTCATCAGCACACACAAGCTGACATGGGCCCCTCAACACATACACAGCAGAAGACTCTTGGCTCTGGGTTCAGTCAGAGAAGATGCACCTATCCCTCAATCAACTGAAAACCCCCTTGGGTGGGGAGGTCTGGTGGAAGTAGATGAAGACATCTTTGTGGAACCTGATGGTGAGGGACAAGTTATGGGATGTGAAACAGTCAGAGGGTAGACAGAGAGGGGGTAAAATCTGGAGAGTAAAAAAAATATAAATAAATAAAATTAATAATAAACAATAGTAAGACTCTAAGGCAATAATAGATAGATAGGTAGATTAGATAAATAATAGATAGATAGATAGATAGATAGATAGATAGATAGATAGATAGATAGATAGATGATAGATAGATAACAGAGTGATTACACAGTACTTGTCCATGTTCTAGTCAGATGCTTTCCAGTACTGAGATGAGTAAGTAAACATGGATTCTTCCCTCTAAAAAAAGATAGCTACAACTAATATCTAAATATAAAGGAAAGGGTAATGAGTCTTTCTGGGTATATTAAATACCACTTTAGGGAATGTCTCATATCTAGGTGGAGGTATCCAAAGGAAAACAAGTAGTATTTTATGTACCTGTTGTTTTATTTAGGCTTTTTTTTCTTTTCTTTTCTTTTTATTTGTCTTACTAGTATTTGCTTGCATATTTTGGTTTCTTTTTGGTTGATGTGTGTGTCTATTTTGTATTTGTGTTGAAAGAAAGAGAGAGGTATATAAGAAAAGGGCATGAAATTGGGTGGTAGAGGAGGTAGACATGGAAGGTATAATGGCTTAGCTTGATGCTTCTTGTATTCTAATGTAAATACTGGTTCCTCATGACCTGGTTGACCCAGCAACAGAGTCCATTTTAGAACCAAGTAACCAAGTAACACTATGTGACCTTGCCCCCAAGTAATTTCTGATTGGTCAATAAAGATGCTGATAAATAATGGCTGTACAGAAGAGACATAGGCATAGGTGGGTTTTGGAGTTTCTGGTCCAGAGGGAGTGGTCAGAGGAGAACAGATAGAAAGAGAGAGACAGAGTTACAGAGACACAGAGAGAGACATAGAGAGAGACAGACAGAGAGAGGGAGATAAAGACACAGTCAGAGACAGAGAGACTGACAGGGAAGATGATGAGAAAGAGAAAGATGCTATTGGTTAAGAGTCAAAACTATCATGGCCTTGAGTGCTGGCCAACTGGAGTTAAGAGTAACCCAGATGAAATGTTGTAAGAAATCAGGGTTATAAACAAGAACTGGATTTTTAATTTTATGGAGGGTAGATATTTGCCTAGCTCTAATGATAATTAAATCATATTATAAAAATAAATGCAATGCATAACTTTTATCTGCCAAGTAAATGGTCAAAAGTAGGGTAGAAACCTTGGATTGCTATTAAAAATTCTACAATAGCAGTAACCAGGTGTAAGGGCGGAAGACAGTTTGATTCACATATTTTGCATGATGCTTTTCTACTAAAACCATCAAAAGGGTAATCAAATAAATTGCAATATTACTGTTTAAAAACTACAGAGCTCAGAAGGAGAAGTCTCATCAATTTTCATGTATGTGTTCATGTGAGTGTATGTGTGTGTTTGTGTGTGACACTATATTTGTTATAAATATTTGAGAAAACAGTGGTTATTTATTTCATTCAAAGGTATACATACACACCACATTCTTGTGAGTTTAGTTTAAATGCTTATTCTGTCCACAGAAAGGAAAGATAAGAAGTTAGACAACAGAGAATCAAACAACCCTATTAAAAAATGGGGTACAGAGCTAAACACAAAGTTCTCAATTGAGGAATATCGAATGGTTGAGAAGTATCTAAAGAAGTGCTTGACATCATTAGCCATCAGGAAAATGCAAATCAAAACAACCCTGAGATTCCACCTCACACCAGTCAAATTGGAAAAGATCAAATATTCAGATGATAGCAGATGCTGGCGATGATGTGGAGAAAGAGGAACACTTCTCCACTGTTTGTTGGGTTGTAAACTGGTTCAACCATTTTGGAAATCAGTCTGGCGATTCCTCAGAAAATTGGACATAGTACTACCTGAATATCCAGTTACTCGACTTCTGGACATATACCCCAGGGAAGCTCCAACATACAACAAAGACACATGCACCACAATGTTCACAGAAGTCCTATTTATATCAGCCAGAAGCTGGAAAGAACCCAGATGTCCTTCAGTAGATGAATGGATACAAAAATTGTGGTATATTTACTCAGCTATCAGAAACAATGACTTAATGAAATTCCTAAGAAAATGGATGCATCTAGAGACTATCATCCTGAGTGAGACAATCCAGTCACAAAAACAACAGACATAAGATGCAGTCACTGATATTTGGATACTAACCCCAGAAAGCTCTGAACACCCTATAAACAACTGACAGACCATATGAAGTTCAAGAAAAAACAAAGGCCAAAAAAAAAAAAAAAAAAAAAAAAAAAAAAAGGAAAAGAAAATGAAAAACCATTATGCTTAATCTTTACACACCAAGAAAACTGTGACTAATTCCAGGTTACATCCTGTTTCACATGTACTTTATGCTCATTGTAACTAGTAGGATTTAAATGCATATACTATCAAACCTTTAAAAAAAATCAAGTACTGACAAAATGTATTCATATACTTTATGAAAAAGTGCTTAAAATCTGTACATTTATCTTTGTTTTTTTTTTAAATAAAGTTGTTCAATTAATAAAAATTCCTGAAAATGAAAGAAAAAGAAAGGTAAAATAATATGACTAAAAAACACCAATGACATAAGCCAAATATAATATTGAAATAATAAATTAAAATTAAGAAACTAGATATAACTTTAATTGTAATAATGCAAGCCTCTTCATACCTATTTTAGCATCATTAAATTGATAGGAAAGACTAAGTGAATAAAATATTATTCATAGCATGCATTAGATTTGCCTATAAATTTCTCAGGATTGTTATAAAGACATTATAGTTTAAAATCAGTTACTGAAGTACAAATAATTTGCTACGTGTGTATATTTTTCAGAATATAAAACATATAAAATGAATATAAATAAACAAAATTCTTCATATATTAAAATATACAGTCTATTACAGTCATTATATACTATAAACAATTAAATACATTGTAACAAGAGTCGATAGTAATGAATAAGTTCACTCTGCTAAGAAATATACTTGACATAAAAATATCACAAAAGACAACAGTATAATAGAAAACATATTGTCAGTGTGTAGAATGTTCACTATATTGGTTGGGAATTTACTATGGAATATGCTATTGAAATTTTATGTAGTAAAGTTATGGTTCAACTATCAATGTTGTATTCACTGATAACAATTAATAAATTATTTTGGGGCAATTTAAAAATGTCATTTCATGTTAGAAAGTATTAAAAATATAAACAAATCATCAGTTTTTATGTATCAGAAAATATAAAGTTATAAGTTGATTTTTACAAAGGTGAAAATTAAGGAATTCATAGTCTTATTGAAGGAAATACATCAAAATGGCTTTCTTCAAGATATTAATTTCAATGATATGCAGGTCTGATTTTTCTATGTTATGTAATAACATCATAATAAACAATTGAAACTCACAAATATAAGGCATATAATTTATACCAATATCAAAACAATTAGAATATCATCCTATATATATAATAAAAGGAATAAAAGAAAGAGTGATTTATCAGAATATTTGGGAGACTTGTTTCTGCTAAAAGACACTCAGACACTGGCCTTGGCAGCCAATAGAACTTTCAGGATAGTGATTTTCAAAGCATTATAAGAAGAATTGGTACTTCATTTCCATATATGATTAAAGAGTGGCATAATATATTTACCACTTTGGTACAGATCCACATGAGTCCATGGAAAGACTGAAGAGAAGGTGTGCTACTGAAGGACAAGGCTTTTGGAAAAGAAAATTCACTTGCCTTTGCAAAACACCTATTGTTGAGCATTGAGAAAGAGGACAGTAGTGGCAAAGATTCCAGAGAAAATCTTCTGTAGAATCCAAGAGAAGGAAAAATCTATTTGGTGAAACATGTCTCATATCAGAACACAGTATTACTGGAAAGGCCAAGATATCTGTAATTTCAAATGCACATACCCACTTTGAGTAGACAAATACAGCTGGATAATACAATAATAAACTAATGCTAAAGTAAACTCAGATATCAGTAATCAACAATCAAAAATATCAGCCATGCCATGTTGAATCAATGATCACCTAAATATTTTTTTTTTTTTTATTTATAATGGAAAGATTTTGAAAGCAAGAGTTATAAATAGACAAATAGTGTCATTTCACCTCTCTCCAGAAGCCTGGGATAGAAAAGAGCAGGAATATAAAAGAAGTCACACCCCCACCTCAACTCAAATTTTGAGAATATATCCAAGTTATAAGAAAAGGTAGCAGCACATTGCTCCAAAATACTTTATAAATATATAAAGGTAAATTCAATATCTTCATATAATTGTGGAGTTATTTTTCAATTAAACATAACTGTAGCTGTATATTGGGAATCTAAATATGTAGATGTTTTGCAATGTGATTTATATAGTTTTATTGCTAAACTTGAAAATAAGTTATTCCTAACTTTCTATCTTGAAGATTTAATATAGAGTCATAATGCATTTATTATCTCTCAAGCTATTCATATTGTATACTTTTGTGGGAGTGTAATTTTAGAGCAAGAGTAATGTGAAAATTATAAAATACTTCTATATCTTAATGCATTGAATTGGAAAGTATAATTATGTAAAGAGAACAAAAATGAGTCATTTGTAAGAGACTTTGAAGACTTTATGAATTTAATAGTCTATGCTTCTATTTAAACTTTATGATATACCAACAAGAACACTCATTATTATTTACTTAGGTTTATACAGAGTACTAAACTGCAGATCCCTCACAAAAAAGCTTAGTCACTGTTTCATCCTATCTGTGACCCAGAACATAACAACAGCTTGTGAGGCATAAAAGGGCAAAAAAGGATAAACATCCTCTGCAATTATATAAGAGCAAATGAACCATAGCTGATCAGCATTATGATGAGATGTGTCTTGAGAGAATTATTTAGTTAGTTAGTCATTTAGAAAGATGTGCACAGGGTAAATTCATTGGGCATATGGGCAGCATGTGTTCAAGGACTCCCTGTAGCATTGAAATGACACATTATTGTAAAATATAATGTACCTTCTCTGCTATTATCATGATTCTTATGAGAAAAAAAACAAAATCTATGTTTTTTTATAAAAGAAAAATTCTGGTAATAAAATAACATAACAAAAGAGACAATGCAGATAGCATCTAAAGATAATTTAAACATGAAAATTAGAGAAAGAAACTTTATTGAAAATGTCATATAATATATAAACACATATTTTAAAACACCGTATGTCACATCTTTCTCTGTTTCATTTATTTTCTTAATTTTATACTGAAAGTTATCAATGACAATCTACATTTGATGTTTTCATTTTTACATTCAAAATCAAGAATAAATGTTCAGAGATAACTAATCTTTGTTCATTTTCTTAAGTCATATCATAAGACTGAACACCGGGACCCCAATGAAGGAATTAGAGAAAGAAATGAAGGAACTGAAGGAGCCTGCAACCCCATTGGAAGAACAAAATTACCAACTAATAAAACCCACCAGAGCTCCCATGGACTAAAACACCAACCAATGAGTAACTGTGAGACCCGTGGCCCCAGAATATCCTGCAAAGGATAGCATTCTCTGGTATCAAAGGGAGAAAAAGGTCTATGGTCCAGAGAAGGCTCATTTTCCCAGTGTGGGAGAATGCCAAGGAGTTGAAGTGGGAGAGGAGATGGGATTGGGGTAAAGAGGATAACATTTGAAATGTAAACACAGAGAATATCTAATAAAAAACAAAAAATGATTTTTTTAATCTTTGGGAATTTAATATAATACTTTTTGTCATGTCATCTTCTAACCTCCAACTCCTGTCCGATAACACCCCTAATCCAGTTTTCGGTTATTTCACTCGCTCCCTCTTCCAATAATAATAGAAGCTCAAAATTCAATAATCAAAATTGTGATGGTAAACAAATTATTAGGATGAGCTCTGCTTTGGACTGTAGTTAATCAGCTCAATGTCACTCCACTGAGGACACTAACTTTATTTCTCCCCATCTCCTACCATTTCTGAATTGCTTCCTGGCTAGTGGTGGTATATGATGTCCACTTCTTCAGCTAAGCTCTGAATTCTTTTTTTTTTAAATTTATGCAGATATGATGTCATAAGCCCTGTTTTGTTTACAAATGCTATTTCCTTAAATTCACCAACCACCTCTCACTCTTAGCATTTTTTAATCACTGTTTTACACTTGTTTCTAAGCACTGAGAGGAAGATTGCAGAAGAAATCTTTATTAATGAATTTTAATATATTGATAAAATTAATATTATAAATGACAATTTTATAATAAATGATGATATTATAAATGTTAATTTTACCAAAATGCAATTACAAATTCAAGGCAATCTTTATCCAAATCAACATCTTATTCTTCACAGAAATAGAAATAACTATCCTATAATTCACACATACATACACATATGCACACAGACATACATGCACACACACACACACACACACACACACACACAATATCCCAGAATGTGAAAACAATATAGAATATAAAGAACTATGCTACATGACTTAGAATATCATAGAGCCATAATGATTTTATAATCAATATGTCTTGTTTTACATATATATACATTTATAAAACTATTATAAAATTATAGTTATAAATATATAATTATAAAATATGATGCATATACTCAACTATTATAATGTTTCTCATTATAAAAACATATATTTGCTATATATTATATGTCACATATATATCATGTACATATAAATATATATGATCTATACATGAAGATAAATAAACAAAAGACCCAAACACAAGTACATATAACTTCAGCCTTTTAATATTGTATAAAAATGACAAAAATATACTTGAAGGAAAAAAGCTTCTTCAAGGAACACCAAACAGCCTATAGTTCTAGTCGAGGACATCAAATGCTCTTTCCCAAACTGTTTAGGATCTATGCATGTAGTAGCAAACATAATCAGGCACATAAACATTCATATTTGAAATAAAATTGAATATGTGGATATTTCAAACTTTAATATTTAAATCTTGTTTAAATTTATGAACTACTAATAGACACAATTATGACTAGGCTTGCAAGTTTATTTTCATTATATAAATAAAAAATAATAAAATGGGATTGAAATCTGAAAATTTTACTATAATAGTTAGAAACTACAGTATGCCCTTTAATCATAAAATAAATAAAATTATACAACTAAAAAACTGAATAAACTTTCTGAATATGAAAATGAGCCAATCAGATTTGACATACAAATACAGTATATTTCTTCCAACAACTTAGTAATTATTAGAGTGCTGTGATGTTGTCTAGGATGTAGAACATTTCCAAAGAACAGATTGCAGCAAAGTTATAAAATTGAAGATCCACTCAGTCTTTTTCAGTCTTCTTCTTATGTCTTCTTCAGTCACAATAGTTTGAAGCTGGGTTTTAACAACAACAACAACAACAATTTAAAAAACTGAAAATTTCACAAGGAAATGGACATCAGGCCACTGTTGTAAAGGTGATACCTGTCACTTTACTGAACCCCTATAATTCCTTCCTCTATTCTAAACTTGTCTCTGTCACTACAGAGGAGTATAGCTCTCACATCTCCTTAAAAAAGTTTCTCTTTACAGCTAATATAAAACATTACAGGAAACCATAACTAGACATAATTCAAAGATGACCTAATTATGTGGAACTCAAGTTCCACAGATTAAAACAAAACAAAACAAATCAAAACTCCTACAGTGAACATCATGGGATGGATGAGGTCTCAAAATAATTTCTGTGTAAAAGGAAGTCTGCTATGATATTTCATCTCAGAGAAATGGCAGGGAAGCTTCGTTTGTGATACCGCATATGGCTGCCTAAACAGCTGAGCAATGATAATGCCAATAGACACTGTAATAGAGTAAGGGAAAATCTCATTAGTCCTATCCCTAGGCAAAAACCACAAATAAATAATGATTGTGGAGACATAGGGAATTAACCTCTTCTGTGCATGAAGTGCCTAATTGGGTATCTAATACAAAATGGCCAATCCTGAAATTACCTACTAGGTATACTAAATTGCTAAGTTGTACATGCATATTCATGCTTTCTTATCTATCTACCTATCTATCTATCTATCTATCTATCTATCTATCTATCTATCTATTTATCTATCTATCATCTATCTGTCATCTATCTATCTATCCTTCTAGGTATGTATGTATGTATGTATGTATGTATGTATGTATGTATGTATGTATCTATCTATATCTATCTATCTATAATATATCTATCTATCTATCTATCTATCTATCTACCCATCTATCTACCTATGTATCACCTTTCTATATAAAACAATAGTGATCAAAAAGATGTAATATATTTGAAAATAATTTGAGAATCATGTAAGTGATTTGGGAGAGGCTCCATGAAAAGAATAGTCAGAAGGGCAGGAAAGATGGAAGTGACATAATGATATTTTAATTAAAAATGTTTAATAAAGAAATCAAAACCCCCAATGACTTCCTGAAGAAATTATAAAGGACTATACAATGTCAAATTAAAAGTAAATAAATCTCTCAAACCTCATATGACCATCTGGAAAAACAGAGCTCAGAGGGAAATTTATATTGTGACTATGTTCATTGAAAAAATGAGAGATATCAAATTGATATTTTATATCATACCCTAAAATAGGAAAAGAAAAGATCTAATTAGGAAGATTAACTTCACCTAACATGAATAATAAAGCAAAGACTAGGAAGAAAAAAAAAGGACAATTAGAAGTTGAAGACAAAATTTTCAATTGCTAAGTGCAATGTTGTAAAGGAAATAAGTCACTGTGCACTTGATCTGGGCTGATCTATATAGTGAGTTCCAGGCTGGCCAGGTCTAAGACCTTGTCTCAGATAAACAGAGCCCAACAAATGTAACTAACAAGACAAAAATTTAAAAAATACAAAAGACAAAAAATAAGCAATATATTTTATACTAGATCTAGCAAATTAAAAAAAATGTTGAAAAAATGGCAATATTTGAAAATACACAAGTTATCTAAATTGAACTTCGGTTAGGCACTCCCATATATTTTCTGTCACCACTTCCCCAGCATCTGGCATGCAGAATACATTGTAGGTAAAGGGTTTTGTGGATGGCATCCTGCCTAGGTTTCTCTTTCTGTACTTTACAGAGTACACCCATGCCAAAGAGACTGCAATGGCCCATCAAATTCACCAGGCACTTCTCACTTGGGCTCAGAGACTGAAAGAGCATGCTCCTGGCCTGGATGTTGTTGTTCCTCTAGGTCTCCTAGCAGTGCTAGTTGTTTACCTGGTTTTCCTTCCTATTAGTTTGCCTTATCCAGACTCCATATGAGGGTTTCTCTGTTGTCCTATCAAATATTCTATTTAGTGCTGTTTTTTTCATCATAGAGCCAATAATGGCTATTCTTGGTTATTGACTTGACTATATCTGGAATAAACTATAATCCCGAATTGGAAGGCTCACCTGAGATCCAGATCTTTAGGCTGGGAGATACAAGTTTCTCACCTGGATCTTGGCATGGAGATTTTGAGGCCTAGTAGAATCACAGCAGAATAAAGGTGATCTCTGAGTTTAAGGTCATCAGGGACAAAGCAAGTGCCAGATCCAGGCATTGTATTACACACTTTTAATCTGGGCCACACCTTATGCTGGAGACCAAAATAAGGATGTTGGAAGAAGGGGGATTTGCTCTTCTTTGCCTGCTTGCCTTGTGAGACTGAACAGTTACTAGATCCTTGGACTTCCATACACAGGTGGCCATTGTTGGGGATTTGGACTTTAAGTCATCAAAACAAATTCCCTTACTATATAGAGACAACTCATAAATTCTGTGACTCTAGAGAACCCTGACTAATACAGAAGTCTTCTCTTTTCTTAAGAGAAACACAAAGGGTGTAGGTCTGGAGGAGAACGAAGACCTGGGAGGAATACAGATGGTAACACTGGGGTGTGGATATATTTTGTGACAGCAGAATCTATTTTCAATAAAAATTTAAAAAAACAAGCAAAAAATGAAAGTAGAAACAACACATAGGCAAGCATGTTCGCATGGACACACACACACAGACACAGACACACACACACACACACACACACACACACACATACCTAAATTGCTACAAGACTAGAAAATCTAAACTAACCCATAACAAGTAAAATGGTTCCATCAGTAATCAAAACTTACTTGTAAGGGAAACTTTGTCCTGGCTAATATTTAACTTTTTAAAGGAATTAACAGTAACTCTTCTCAATTTATTTTGATAAATCAGAGGATAAAACATATTAATTCATCCTATGAAGCCAGAAAACTGTATCACTGACATTAAATATAATATTGAAATAAAATTGTATATTCAAATTTCTTGTTTATATCCATGTCAATTTCTCAGTAAGTGTTAGAAAATTGACACTGTTGCATTATCAAAATATTATTTGTGATAGTCCCAAGAGGTTCATTATAAGAATGAACAAGTATTTTAACTAAGGCAATTAATAATGTAATTATCACATTAATAGAATGAAAGTGGGGCCATTACAGGTATAAACAGTCTCATGATAACTAAGAGTAGAGGGTACAGTCCTAACTGATGTAAACAGTGATTGCAAAAGCTATAGCTAACATTATGCTCCTAGATCAAATACTGTCAAAAACAAATGTAGTGATGAATAAATAGTTCCTATTTATCCCATTCCTACTCAAAATTTAATTGGGTGTATCATCCAGTTATAAGACAACCTGGAAGGCATTTACATGTTCAAGAAGAAATAAAATAACTTCTTATAGTATCAGTTACCTTCAGTACAGTACAACACCTGTAGGTTTTTGGTTTGCTACAGTTTCCTCCCCTCATCCCTGCAGTGGTAAATCTTGTATAACCACATAATGAAATTTCAAAACTGTAATTTTATCTACTTTTCCTGTACTGCAGACACCTTTTGATGATTTCCTCATTCACAGACAGTAAGCCTGCTGTTGTTGGAGGTTACTTTGCTATTTTCTTTCAGTGATTAATTATTCATGGAATCAAGGAATCTGTTGAATCCACCATTTACTACAATGTGAAATACAAAGGCAATTTTGTGTATTTAGTTGTCTCCACTATGGAAAATAGCCCATGATTGGTAATCTTCTGAATAACCTGGAGATGAATGACAAGGTCCTTTATTTTTGTGGCTTCTTGTATTTCTCTGTATACATGCTATCTCATAATTACCATTTAGGAACTTGTTCAAACTTCAGGTGATGTTAATGATATGCTGTTATACTTGCAGAGAGAAACAGCATAGCAATTCTGAGAGCTTCACCCCACAGCAGATGGATACAGATGCAGATACCCACAACCAAACTTAGATGGGATTCAGGGAATATTGTGGGAGAGTTGGGGGGAAAGAATTGAGAAACCGGAATGGGAAAGATATACAGTAAACTAACCTAGGCCCATGGGGTCTCATAGACTAAAATGTCCAACTGAAGATCATGCAAGGGCTGGATCTAGAGCCCCTACATATTTGTAGCAGATGTACAGCTTGGTCTTCATGATGATTTCCCAATAATTTGAGCAGGGGATGTCCCTGACTCTGTTGTCGGCTTTTGGATACTATTCCTTTAACTGGGCCTCCTGATATGGCCTCAGTGGGAATGGATGTGCACAGACCTGCAGTGACTTGATAATCAGGGTTGGGTAATACCGAGGAGGTGCCTCCCCATTCACAGAATAGAAAAGGGAGGGGTCTGGGTGAGTGTGAACCATTAGGAGAGAGGTGCCATGAACAGGATGTAAAGTGAATAAATAAATTCATAATAAAATTCATAAATGAATAATAAAAAAGTTCAACTGAATGCTTTTGACACATGTTTTACTAATTTCACACAGAAAAAACAATTATTATACTTTGCAAAGTGAATCAGATATTAAGGTTCTTCTTGTTTGTGGGCACTTTCAGCACTTGTACACTCAAGGCATTATGATTCTATATTTAATGTACAGTTCTCTTCTTATTAGAAACAACAAAGGTTAATAGACAATATGCATAATACAGAATTACAAACATCTGAAAAATAACCTAAATCCAAACAAAATTTGCATGTAAAGGGGGATAAAGGATCTAACAATAAATAGTAATAGTAATAGTAATAATAATAATAATAATAATGAAAGAACCTAACAATAAATAGATTATATTTTATTGAACAAAAAAAGCAAAATTCAAGAATTAAACAGATATTGTGTCTCTGAGGTAACACTTCTAGAGATTTTTAAAGAGTCTAAAATTATGAAAAACATTTACAAATATTTAAAGCTTATCTTTCACTGAGTTGTTTCATTGAATCAGGCCTCATTATGAATTCCCAGCTGGTCCATAACTCACTCTTTAGACTGAGTTTCATTTGAACTTAAAGATATCACTCTACTTCTTCAAGTATTGAATTTAAAGCTATGGGCTTGTTAGTAATTCTGAAATCACTAAAGACTTAAAAATATTTTAATTCTATGTACTTTTAAATAATCAAATGGATGGTGCACTGAGAAACTACATATTTATGACTTGAGGTCAATTTTAGAAAATATACTCAATTATTAATTCCATACCATTGAATAAATATGTGTAGGGAAGAGCTTGAAAATCATTCCTTAGGAATGTAGAATAATTTACCTTGTTTTAGTAATAGAGGCTCAAATACATTCTTTCAGAGTTATGTTGTTGGAATTTCTTTCATATCTGTTTTATACAGCTGATATGGACTTTTTCATATTAGACATGAATTTGGCAGAAACAGCTCAGGATAAAAATGAGGAACTTAGAAAGCAGAAAATTTCCCCATGTGGCTCATGGTAGAATGGCCTGAATCCTTTAGCATCTCATATTTCTTGTTCCTGGCTTCCATTCTTGTCATACTGT
The DNA here is from genome assembly GCF_963924665.1 of Micromys minutus. NCBI lineage: Eukaryota > Metazoa > Chordata > Mammalia > Rodentia > Muridae > Micromys > Micromys minutus. The sequence goes on along the minus strand of NC_137974.1, from coordinate 21,008,865 downwards.
GACTTTGCACTGGTTTATAATCAGAATGATCTTTCAGTCCCCATAAGCTCCCAGTATTACTTGAGAGAGATAAGATGTTTTATTAGGAGATCAGATTGCTAAGTCTTGCATGGTTCCTTTGTCTTTGTGCTCAGGGTCCCAAACACTCTGTTTATCTAGTTACTGATTCCCACCCTGGGAGCAAATGTATGGAATGGAGGTATGAAGTCCCTTTTGACATTAATGTGAATCCAAAACTCTGAAAATAATGAAACAGACAAGGATGGCTTTGAGCAGCAACAGCTTATGATGAAGTCTTCTATGAAATTAAAGCTGAGACTCCTTATATTAAAAGCAATCAAAGCAATGTTCTCAAGCAACATAAAGAAAACATGTCATAAGTAGGAATATCAGAGTAAATAATTTTTAATATATTAGAGAAGTTGTGTGAGAAATTTTCCAGCTTTGTGTACAACTTCCTTAAATGTAACAGTTTTTTTTTTTTTTACAAAAAATAAAAGGTAGTTATTACTTTCGCTCTCAGAGAAGTGTTCACAATTCTAATTATTGCAAATGCATATAGTAAATATAAAAATTTCTAAAGGTAAATCAGTCCTAGAAAAAAAAAATCTCAAAGACACAAGAAATCAACTTAATAAGAAAGAAAATAATAGACTTGAACCACCAAATCAAAGGATGCTATTTAAAGTGTGTATAGAAAATATCCATTTAGGAATGCTGCAATAAGGTTAATTGCACCATTATTCTCCAGTGTTATTCATACCTTAATCATGTGACTTATAAATGCATTATTACATCATAGAAAGAGAGTGGAGTATCACACAACACAGGACTTTTAGTCAGGAAGTTATATCTAATCCTCCAAATAGACCTAAAGTGTCCTCCACTCAAAGACTCTTTTCAGCTTGTGTATGAAATATAAACAGCAACATGCAAAGTCACTGAAGCAAATGATTGTTACTTTATGCAATTCGGATCATTGGAAGATGGAGGAGCCACCTGCAAGTAGGAAATTTCAACTGAAAAAAAATGCCTCAATTAGATTGACCTGTGGTCATGTCCCATCAACAACTGATTCCTGTTTATACAGGACTTTTAATCTAACCACATGGCTGCAATGACAAGAGATCAAATCCAAAGACCTTCTTGATTTGTATGACCTGGCTAGAATGTAGACAAAGCCTGGATTCATATTGTCTTTATTAATGATTGGTATAACAGAACCCAAGTCAATGTAGAGAGTGGACTTAGGTTGTGTTAAAAAATAAATAAATAAACTGCCCATTTGTGTAGGCCTGGAAGACAGACAGCAGAGGTTAATTGCATGTAGTCCCCTGAACTTTGTTGTCTTCCCTGAATCCCAAAGTTTTAAGACATGCAACTAAAGGCAAAGGAAATAATTTAAAACTACTCTCTGTTTCTTTTATTTTTAATGCCCTTTGTCTGTTTTGTTTGAATATTGTAAGCTGAGTGTTTTACTTTAATTAGGAAGGGAATGATTGGATGCATTACATTATTAAAGGCATGAAAATGAACAAATTTATGAGATGATAATTTTAACTTGTAAAACCAATTTCTATGTAAATAAGAGCATGTGATCGTAGGCAGTAGAGAACATGAGAAATGTAAGGGTAGTGAGATGAATTTGAGGATACTCTCAGTTAGAGCAACTTTCTGTCTCTTCCAACATCATATTAAAGATCATACCCCTATTTCCACTATTGGATGCAGTAAAAAGTCTAAAAGTAAAATCTGGATAAGTAAAAGTGAGAAGCAAAACTTGACAAATTTACTGGAGGTTTGTGCACCTTAGATATCCGCCTGCACCCAAGAAGAAGGAGCTGAGACTTTGTGAAGGCATGCTAATTATATATCGTTATTGTGATTATGATTATAATTGTTCTTGAATTACCTGTGCCCTAGGCAGAACATCTGGGAAGGGATTGATCATGAGGCAGGATTTTAACCTGCTTAGTCTTGGGGTGTCACAAGCCTCCATGGGAAAGCAGGATACTCTTGAGTTTCCAAAAGCTCCTAGAGATTGAAAGCTTATACAAAAAGAGTTCAGGAGACCACAAGCAACTAACCTCTGCTGGCTGGCTGTCAGGCCTACCCAACTGGGCAGTTTATTTTTTAACACAACCTAAGTCCACTTTCTAAATTGGATTGGATTCTCTTGTACCAATCATAATCAAGAAAATATCAATCCAGGCTGTGTCTATATTCCAGCCATGTCATATAAATTAAGAAGGTCTTCAAATATGATTTCTTGCCAAAGCAGCAATGTTTCTGGAACAAGTGTCCTCTACAAACAGGAATCAGTTGTGGATAGGACTTGGCTATGGGTCAATCTGATTAGGGCATTTTCTCTTTTAAGATTCCCTAGTCAAAGAAGAAAGTGTTTTATATGAAACTGACAAAAAGCTAACTAACAGTGCCACTTAATCACCAGTAATGAAAGATGTCTTAACCACAGTTCTTTCACTTGTCTGTGAAATAGCACCAAATCGATTTTAAAAGAATTACATCACTGAGATTAATGTGACAAATGGCATACTACAGTGGGACTTCTTTAGAAGATTTCTCCCATTGGTTTCTCCTTCCAAAAGAAGACCAAGAGGAAACAGGCACTTCTGAATAAGAAGCATAAAGATGATCCTTATTGCCAAGAAACATGGGTAAAATGTATTCTTGTTTGTAGAGGAATTTTAATCTGGCAACATGACAAGTCTCATAAGAGATCATATTAAAAAACATTCTAAATTTACGTGATCTTGCTGTATTACACACAAACACTGGATTACAGTATAATAAGTTTATTCAGGATACTTTGATAAAATAATGCACTAATGGCTCTTTGATTTCAAGCACAAATCAAGGAATTAGAATAGTTTAATGCTAAAAGTATCTTTCAGATTGAATATTTCTTTGGTTCTACATTACAAGGAGGAAGTCACCTTAATCACAATAACATTATTTTGACCCTAAGAAGGTTAAGGAAAAAAAATATTACAAGACTTTTTAGTTGTATTTAATAAGGCATTTCTGTGACAAACAGTAGGAAAAGATGTGGTTTTCCAGTTGGTTCCACAGAGCTTATTTTACTGATAAAATCTGTAACAAAAAGAAGAAAAGAGAAAATATGGGAAACATGGTCCTTAAATTCTCATAAAAGCTTTTTGTTTGATTATGTAGGGCTCAGAACTTAGTATTATTAGGAAATATAGAAGAATCATACCTTTCCAAATGTTTTATATAAAAATAATCTTCTATCGTAATTTACTTTTGGGATTGAAAGTTAATAAATATCATTTATTACAATATGAACTACAAATTTGTGTAGGTATGAAAGGAAATCTTACTCTAGTTTCACTTCAACTAAGTCCAGGTGGAGTGGTAACAAAGGAAGCTATTGAATATATAGCTAAAATCCTGTCCAATACTTACATAATGAAAATGATTGCAAATATTTATCTACTTAATATACATTCAAAAAACACATTCAAGTTTACTTCATTAACAAAAATTCATTAACATTAATTTTCTCAAATATGCTTTGTTAATTTAATTGTACTCTGGGTTGTTAACAGTGGAAAATCTCTTTTTCCTTTTATCCAAGTAAGTGTACCTAGTTCATTTCTGCTTATTCATGTTTACCAGGGCCTCCCTATTGATTGAACTAAATCCTACTATGTACAGAAACATATTCTTGTCTCTAAAAATTTCTTGATAAAATAGGTTATGAATTTTATATAGAATTTCTTAAATCTTTTAGTCTGAATGTTGTAGGAATTTTTTAAGTTAATCTCTCTGACAAATTTATTTGTATTTAAAATTTGAGTATTTGATAACAATATCATGCAGGACATTAGCTGAGTTTACAACCATTCCATGGGTCAATTATTCTCTTTGAGGCTCTGTTAAAAAAAAAAAAACTGTAATTTTGTTTGTTTGTTTATGATCCAAGTTGGGGCCAGGTTTTCTTTAAAGGAAAATGGAGTGCAGAATGGAGATAGGGAGGTGTGAGAATAGAACTGATAGGAGAAAAGGAAGGGGACTGTTTTCAGGATGTAAGCTGAATAAATAAAATAAGAGAAAAGAAAGAGAGTATAATATATTTCATAAAATCAAATTATTTGCATTTTTCTTAAAATTTTCAACATTATATTGATTTATAATATATTTTCTAGATTAGTTTGTTATAAACTTATTTCATATTACATAAATATACATTTGAGTATAAATCATAAAGAATGCTGTATATGGTAGTATACAATTTCTGGCATTTTATCTTTTTGACACTTGAGGCAGCAGTACAATAAAAGCATTAACATTTTATATAGTATGTATATATATATAACTACCATACATGTACATAGATAAACATTTACATACATACACACATGTGACATGCTTATAAATAAATGTTCTAAATAAATAAATATACTTTTAAAACACATCTTAAAATTCTTAAGAATTAATGCAGTACTTATAACTTGCAGACTTCAAGGAATAAAAAAGTATTTACTATATCTAGAAGCATAAGCCGTGTTTCAAATAGAAAAATATTGTGGTAAATATAAAATAAATGATAGATGGCTATCATTTTCCACATGTTATCAGTTTGTGTGGTGTGCGAGCTGCTCCAGTGGGGATCTGTGCTCTCTGGCTGTCTCTCTGTATTTGCTTTCACACACTATTCCCTACAAGGGTGGTTCCCATGCCTTACACACCCATAGCTTTCCACAGGCCCTGTGTGTTCTCACTCTGTGCAGGCACCAGAGCTTGATCTTCCTGTTCCAGCTGCCTCTCAGCCGTTTTCCTTCACACACTGTCCTCCTAAGCCCTGTAAAATCAACATTCCAGAAACTTGTAATTTATCAATTAGATATATTTGTTAAATTCTCAATCAATACAATACATCTACACAATAAGCTTACAACCAATTAACAGATATAAACTGCCCACCTAGAGAAGACAAATTGACATAAAGAAATTTAAAAATAATTGTATCTACCTCTTGACAATTAAGACCAGCTAGATCTAGATCCTCCTTCTCCAGCTCCATCTTTGCTCTCCTTTCTTCCTCCTCTCTCCTGCCTTAACCCCTCCCTGAAAAAAAAATGTCCCAGATTCACTCTCTATTGTTCAATCATGTATAGCCTTCACGTTAACCTACAGAAAAATCTAATCAGTAGAGCTGTCTGGGAACATTTTAATATAATTATTACTGAAAAACTATAAATTTTGCTTTAAGATTCTCAAAGTCTAAAGATTTATAGATGAATTTTAATCCAGCCACATGTCTGCTCATCCCATAAAGGGATGACTTTAGAAGTCCTTGGTTTGTGTGATCTGGCTACAATACACCTTTAATTTTAGGAGACAGTGTCAGGAAGATTCCTGAGTTCAAGACCAGTGTGGTATAGAGCAATTTCAAGTAAAGAAAAGCCTAAATTCAGGCATGGGAGTATGCCTTTAATCTGAGAACTCAGGAGACAGAAGCATACAGATCTCTGAGACCTCTTCAGTCAGTGGAGTGCAGTGTAGTGAGTGCACTATAGAGTAGAGCTGAGGTCATTTGTGAATTCAGGGAGGGACAAAACATGCAGCAGAAGCTAAAGGAAAGGACATCCCTGCTACACCTAGGGATCCATACCATCTGCAGACACTCAACCCAGAGACTATTGCTGATGCCAAGATGCATTTGTTGAAAAGATCCTGGTATAGCTGTCCCCTGAGAGGTTCTGCCAGAGCCTCTCCAATACAGAAGCACATGCTTGCAGTCAACCATTAGTCTGAGTTTGGGGACCCCAATAAAAATGTTAGGGTAAGAACTGAAAGATCTGAAGGAGTTTGCAACCCCATAGGAAGAACAACAATATCAACCAATGAGATCTCCCAAAGCTCCCAAGAAAATGACCACCAAGCAAAGAGTAGATACTCATAGGGGCAACCCATGATTTGAACGGGATATATAGCAGAGTATTGCCTTATCTGGCATCACTGGAGCAGTGCCCCTTAGGCCTGTGGAAGCTTGATGACCCAGTGTAGTGGAATGCTAGGGCTCTAAGGCAGGAATGAGTATGCCTGTGGGGGAACACCTTCATAGAGGAAGTGGGAGGAAGAGCGGATAATGGGTATGTGGAGGGGAAACTGGGAAAGGGGATAATATTTTAAATTTAAATAAATGAAAAAAATTAATATTAGTAAACAAAACAAAATAAACAGTAACAACTAAAAAATCCAAGAACTTAACACTTTGGAATATGAAACAAAATATCATCTCAAAATACCATTTTATCTTTATCTTACAAATCTTTATGGTATAAGTGGTATACCATATTTTGTCTTTGTCTTACAAATATTTATGGTGCAACCATACCAGTCAAGCATAGGTTTGCAAATTTCAGTAAGTCATAAGTAAAATGCTTGTACATCTATAAAGCCAAAACCTAGGTAGCGGAGGTAGGAGAATATGAAGTTTAAGGTTATACTCAGCTTCACAATCAAGTCAAGGGCAGCCAACGTCAGGGACACAAGATTGTGAGTGTTCAGGAGAACAAAAGTGTACTTCTAAATAAAAGTTTAAAATAATTAAAAATAAAATGAAATAATAAGAGATCAGCATGTGGGTGCACACAAAAACAGGCACAGGCACACACATATGTTGGTATATACAATTATTTATATAAGCAATCCCAGGATGTGGGGGGCACTACAGAAAGATACCAAATCTGAAACAACCTGTGATTATATTACAAAACACTACTGGAAAAAAATAAACAAACTGAGTACCAACAAATACAACTGTACCAAAACTTGAAAAACTTGTGCTCAGTAGGAACTAGCTGCCATATTCTAATGTCTTAAAAGTAAAAAAAAAAAAATCTCAAAAAGTGTATAGAAAGGACTTTCAAATCAGGAAATTCTTTGTGCTTGGAAATTCTTGCTTCAAAATCTATCAAATTAAAAATACTCTAATACTAAAACTGTTTCATCTCAGAGATCTTCAGAGTGTCCTGTTAGAGGTATTTAACAATAAAGACTAAGCAAATGTATTAGTATTTAAAGTTTGACTGGAATCTAGAACAAATAGTAGTTCAAAGAACTTAGATTAATACTGAAAACTCTTTACTATAAATTTACTTACATGATTCAATGTGGGAAAAATGCAAGCCTTGGAATATATTAAAATTTCCACCCTACAATTTTTGAACATATTATTAGAAACATTCACTCATTTAGAGAAGATAAACCATTAAGGGAAAGCCAAAGTATAAATAAGAATTTTAATGTCCTTCTTCATAGACAATACCATCCAGTGTATGAAAAATTGTTATTCATTTCACAAAGCAATTGATGGTATGAGTATTGAAATTTAGTAATGTCGCAGAATACAAAACTAACATGTAAACAGCAATGATATATAAGTACACTCATAATAGTAATTCAATAAAGAAAACCGGGAAAGAAAAATCAATTATCACTAAAACTAGGTAAAAAGCAGGAAAATAAATTGATTAATTCTTGGACAAGAGATAATTGGCTAGTTGGCCTCTTCTTCTCTTCTCTTCTCTTCTCTTCTCTTCTCTTCTCTTCTCTTCTCTTCTCTTCTCTTTTCTTCTCTTCTCTTCCCTTCTCTTCTCATCCCTTCCTCCTATTCTTCCTCCTCTTTTTCTTCCTTCTGTCTTTTTTCTTATTTCCATCTCCCTGTTCTTCTCCTCCTCCTTCCCTCCCTTTTTTCCTTTCGCTTCTTCTTTTGTTCCCCCAAACTTTTCACTCCCCTTGCCTTTCTTTCTGGGATTTTGAGACCAGGGATTTTCTCTGTAACACTGACTGGCCTAGACTTGCTATATAGATCATGTTAAACTGATCAATTCTGTATAAATAAGTGTTGAGATGCTTCTAAATTTCCTTAGAAAATACAGAAAATTCTCTATGTCTTGCTGCAAAGACATGTACAATCATTTCTACTTTCAGACAGATGGCCATGTAATGTCTTTTCATTGCCCTTGCTTATATTCATACATTGTGACAGTCTTATCATTCACAAAAGGAACTTCTTGTTACAGTGGATAAAGGTTTCCAGAGACTCAGAACTGGTCTTTTAACTAAAAAGTAGCAGATTGTTCATTCCTTAAAAGTCGAAACCCTAATGGATGTGAATGTGGAAGTCAGAAAGTCTTCTGACTGTGACTTGAGTGTTGTCCTCATTAACCCCCTGCATCTGTGGACACTCACACATGGTATGTTAAGGATTGGGGCTGTCAGTTTTGCGTTAGTAAAGTAAGTAAAGATGTTGACACATTGTCTTCCTGAACAGCCTGCAAACAACCTGCTTGCTCAGTGCAAGCTGGCTGAATCTCAGTAACAGAGTACTTGCCTTGCCTTCATAAGTAGAGGACATAGAGGTAGGAGCTGCCTCTGAATCCAGAATTTTGGTAAGGACAGTCCCAGCAGATCCACCCAGGCAAACTGTGGCAAAAATACAAAATCTTTCCCACCTGTTCATGTCCCTTTTCTTTATTCAAACTTCCCTTGTTTACCAAATTTAAGTTTGTTGATCAGATTTTTCTTGGCCTGTTATCTTTCTACCATTGTGCTATTTTTGATGTTGTTGCTGTGGTTGGTATTATTATTACTGTTATGGTTTTAGAATTGTTTTTCTAAAAACCATCAGTTGACCTCAGGCCCCTGTGTCACCATGCATTCCTTTGCTTGGCTCTGTGATATTCTACACTGAGCTGATTTACATTACTCTTTTGTTTCCATTTTACCTCTATTCTTAGCATTAGATGCTTTACTGTTACCCTTACTCTTTAACGTTTCTTCTTATTCTAGGTTTCTCTCCTTTCTGAAGTTGTTGTCCTTCCTTTAAGGCTAAGGAACAGTCTGTTTCTGTTTTCCACTTGATTCTTAGCCTTAGTAACTCATATATTAGTAGTATTTGTAGGAGGTTTTCTTTTCTTTTATTGTCCACCCAGGCCCCAAAATTAGTTAAGGGAAAAAACAAATTTTTAATGAGTAAACTCTGCTTTCACACCTTGTAATCTACTGTTATAGTGGTGGACAAAATCTAACTTGCTATTGTAAGGATGTGGTGTAAGGATTTAGCTGTTGATCTATACTCCTATTCTGATAGAGGAAAGTTGCTTTTATACTCCACTTAACCTTAGTCCCATGTGATGGCTATTCTCCATTATCAACTTGACTACATCTAAAATTAACTAAAATCCAAGTGGCTGACTAGTGTCATTTATGAACAATTTTTCTTAATTAGATGAATTAGGAATTCTCACCTTTAAACCTGTTCCTTTAGGGTTAGATGATTGACCTTTAAGCTAGGCCATGTCCCCCAGTGGCAGCCCAAATAAACAACACAGAAGACAAAAGAATTTTTTCTTCACCAGATTGTCTTCACTGTTGCTGGTAAGTTCATGAATACACTGGCCAATTTTCTCACGATTCAGTTATACCAAAGATCAGCTGAGACATTCAGTCTCATGGACTGAAAAACTACTGTATTTTTAGACTTTTTTTTATATGTCAGTCATTGTTAGAATAGCTGAACCACATATTATCAGTCACTCTAATAAATATTGTGTGTGTGTGTGTGTGTGTGTGTGTGTGTGTGTGCGTATACATAGTCTTTTATATTGGTTCTGTTCCTCTAAAGAACCATGACTAAGAAAACCCAGTTGGACAATGAAATTATAGGTCATCCAAAATAGGAAAAATATTATCTGATCCTTGAAGGTTACATAAAGTACTCACCTCAATACAATCATAGAATATGTATCACTTATTGTTTGAATAAAGAGGTCACAGAAAACAGAATGCTTAAGCTTATTACCCATTCAGTATGTAATGCAGATACTTGTAATATTGGTAATATTTAAATTCAATATAAACTCTGGAATTAGCTATAGGATGAAAACAAACTTAAAAATAACATCACAGAAGACCTGTATTAAATATCCTGTCAGGATGCAAAAGGCAAATTACTTTTATTGGAAAGAACAAGTTAAAGAATTAAAAAAGGTCACATATTGTATAAGATTGGCAACTAGAGAGGCAATCCAAACTTATTTTAGAGATTCCCAATGAAATAAAAAGAAAATATTTACAAAAGTATGATTTGTATATTTAAACCAAAATTATTTCTGTAATATATTATCCTTCAACAGTGATTCTATGAAACTTTACATTTTTCACATTCAAATATTTTTAGCTGGTTTTATATGCTTTCTACTTGAAAAGTTTCTAGCATTTTTCACAATGTTAAAATATCAGTTTATATATTCTTTGTGATATAGTTTTACATGCTGTATATATTTTGATCTTCCAATTTTTGTAATTATTTGCATGCACTTTTAAGAGAATGTCTAAATGATGAACTGAGATTCTTGACAACATCTTTCCATTTAATCAGTCATGTAGAAATGATGTACATTAATATTCTAAACTGATATAAAGCATGATTTATTAGAATTGGTACATTAATAAGTAAGCAAAAATACAGATAATAAAATAGTAAAGGGAGTACAGAATACATTTTTTTTTCATTTCATTTGACACTATAGTTTAAATTATTTATGACATGTTTCAGAGTATGCTAATGAATAACAACTACTTCCTTACAAAACACTATTTTGAGATATAAACAAGTACCTAAAATCCAGTGTTAATAAATCTTGTCTGAATATACAAGTAAGATGTTTGGCTTTTATAAAAACTTAGGGGAAAAGTTATGTAGGTTGACTTCCACAAATAGAATTTACTTTAAAATATGATAGATCCCTTGGCATATCAGACTTTTTAAAACATTTCTATGACCCAGAAAAGTTGAATATATTCCCTAAACTGCTGTTTGCTTTTTTTGTAAATTTTGAGATATATAACAGCACCTTAGAAACAAAACCTGTAAGATATTTTTCTCTTTTTAAATTTGTTTGTCATTTGAGTTTTTTAAAATGAATTATTGATTACATGAAGACACTTTTGTGTGCAATTAAACTATAATGAAGATCATATTAGTACCTATTTCTTGGTTGTACAAGAAAATTGTAATGCTAATACAGACTTCAACACATATTTTAAAGTAAACAGAAAGCAAAGTTTAAATAATTATTAAATTAGGAACTTGGTGTGAAACTATTATTGATGATACATTTATAATATTTATATTGACATAGATCCAGTGGTAAACTATTAAGATGAATACTTTAACCAATACTTAAGGTACAATGTTATAATTACAAATATTCATATTTTATATTATTTGACATTAAAGTACTCCTTAATCCCAAATATTTTTATTTCTTTCATTCACAAACGTGTACATACATAAACTGCAAATAAACGATATTCAAAAGCAAAATATTATAATAGCTCACAAAGTATTTTAGGAATAAAAGTGTTTATAATCAACTTTATTTTTAAAAACAGAGATAAATGTACCGATTTTAAAAGCATTTTTGCATAAAACTATATGGATATATATTTTTAGTCAGTACTTGACTACTTTTAAAGGTATTAATTTATCGATTCTTTTTTTAACAACTCTATTTTACAAAACAAAGGTAAATGTGCAAATTTTAAGCATTTTTTTGCATAAAATTATACACTACAATTTTGTCAGTACATTTTTCCAGATTTTGAAATAATTTTTAAATAAATCTATGAATATATTTGTTAGTCAGTACTTGATTTTTTAAAAGCTTGATAGTATGCATTGAAAACTTAATAGTTACAATGAGCATAAAGTACATGTAAAACAAAATGTAACATGGAAATAGTCTAATTTTCATGTTGTATAAAGATTTTTTTTGTTTTGTTTTGTTTTGTTTTCTTTATTTCTTGGACTTCATACAGTCTGTGAGTTGTTTCTGGGACAGTGCGAGCCTCTGGGGTTAGCATCCCATTATCAGTGACTGCATATTATGTCTGTTTTTTTGTGACTGGGTTATCTCACTCAGAATGAAATTCTCTAGATGCAGCCATTTTCTTAAGAATTTGGTCAAGTCATTGTTTCTGGTGGCTGAGTAGTATTCCATTGTGTAAATGTACCAGAATTTTTGTATCCATTCATCTTCTGAAGGACATATGGGTTCTTTCCAGCTTCTGGCTATTATAAATAAAGCTGCTATGAACATTGTGGTACATATATTTTGTTGTGTACTAAGGTGTCTCTGGGGTATATGCCCAGAAGTGGAATAGCTGGGTCTTCAGGTAGTATTATGTCCAATTTTCTGAGGTATTGCCAGACTGATTTCCAGAGTGGTTGTATTAGTTTGCAACCCCACCAACAGTGGAGAAGTGTTCCACTTCTCCACAACCTTGCAAGCATCTGTTGTCATCTGAGTTTTGGATCTTGGCCAATCTGACTGGTGTGAGATGGAATCTCAGGGTTGTTTTGATTTGCATTTTCCTGATGGCTAAGGATGTTGAGCACTTCCTCAGATACTTCTCAGCCATTCGATATTGCTCAACTGAGAATGTTTTGTTTAACTCTGTACCCCATTTTTAATAGGGTTATTTGATTCTCTGCTGTCTAGCTTTTTAAGTACTTTGTATACCTTAGATATTAGGCTTCTATCTGATGTGGAGTTGGTAAAAATCTTTTCCCATTCTGTTGGCTGCCATATTTTTTTCTTGACAATGTCCTAGTCTTACAGAAACTTTGCAATCTCATTAAGTCCCATTGGTTAATCTTTGACCTTAGAGCTTAAGCCATTGGTGTTTTGTTCAGAAAATTTTCTCCTGTGCCTATATGTTCTAAAGTTTTCCCTACTTTCTCATCTAATAGTTTCAGTGTATCTGGTTTATTGTGAAGATCTTTGATCCATTTACACTTGAGCCTTGTACAAGGAGATAAGAAAGGGTTTATTTTCATTCTTTTTCATGTTGAGTGCCAGTTGGACCAGCATCATTTGTTGAATATGCTGTCCTTTTCCACTGAATGTTTTCGGCTCCTTTGTCAAAAATCAGATGACCATATAAGTGAGGGCTCATTTCTGGGTCTTCTATTCTATTCCATTGATCCACATGACTAATTCTGTACCAGTACCATGCAGTTTTCAGCACAATTGCCTTGTAATATAGCTTGAGGTCAGGGATAGTGATTCCCGCAGATGTTTTCATGTTGTTGAGGATGGATTTTGCTATTCTAGGTCTTTTGTTGTTCCATATGAAATCGCACATTGATCTATCCAATTCCATGAAAAACTGTGTTGGAATTTTGATGGGGATTGCGTTGAATCTGTAGATTGCTTTTGGTAGGATGGCCATTATTAAAATGTTGATCTTTCCAATACATGAGCATGGGAGATCTTTCCATTTTCTGAGATCCTCCTCAATTTTTTTCTTTAGAGGTTTGAAGTTCTTGTCATACAGGTCCTACACTTGCTTAGTTAGAGTCACACCAAGGTATTTCATAGTTTTTGTGACAATTGTGAAGGGTACCTTTTCCCTAATTTCTTTCTCCTCATGTTTGTCCTTTGAGTATAGGTAGGCTACTGATTTGTTTGAGTTAATTTTGTATCCAGTCACTTTGCTGAACTTGTTTATCAGCTGTAGGAGTTCTCTGGTGGAGTTTATGGGGTCACTTAAGTACATTGTCATGTCATTGGCAAAGAGTGATATTTGTATCTCTACCTTTCCAATTTCTATCCACTTGATCTCCTTGCTGTCTAATTGTTCCAGCCAGGACTTCCAGTACTATGTTGAATAGGTAGGAGGAGAGTGGGCAGCCTTGTTGAGTCCCTGATTTTAGTGGGATTGGTTCAAGTTTCCCACCGTTAAGTTTGATGTTGGCTGTTTGTTTGCTGTATATTGCTTTTATTATGTTTAAGTATGGACCTCGGATTCCTATTCTTTCCAAGACTTTTAACATGAAGGGGTGTTGGATTTTGTCGAATGCTTTCTCAGCATCTAGTAAGATGACCATGTGATTTTGATCTTTGAGTTTGTTTATATGGTGGATTACATTGATGGATTTCCTTATATTAAACCATGCCTGCATCCCAGGGATGAAGCCTACTTGGTCATGATGAATGATCGTTTTGATGTGTTCTTGGATTCGGTTTGCAATGATTTTGTTGAGTATTTTTTCCGTTAATGCTCATAAGTGAGATTGGTCTGAAGTTCTCTTTCCTTGTAGGGGTCTTTGTGTAGTTTAGGTACGAGGGTTATTGTAGCCTCAAAAAATGAGTTGGGTAGTATTCCATCTGATTCTATCTTTTGGAATAGTTTGGAGAGTATTGATGTTATATTCACAATAAATATCTGATAAAATTCTGCACCAAACCCATCGGGACCTGGGCTTTTTTTTTGTTGGGAGGCTTTTGATGACTTCTTCTATTTCTTTAGGTGTTATAGGGTTATTATATGGTTTACTTGTTCCTGGTTTAACATTGGGATCTTGTATCTGTCTAGGAATTTGTCCATTTCCTCCAGATTTTCCAATTTTGTGGAGTATAAATTTTTGTTGTAGGATCTGATGATTTCTTGAATTTCCTCAGTTTCAGTTGTTATGTGTCCTCTTTCCTTTCTGATTTTGTTAATTTGTATACTCTCTCTTTGCCCTTTAGTTAGTCTGGCTAGGGGTTTATCAATCTTGTTGATTTTTTCAAAGAACCAACTCTTGGTTTTGTTGATGTTTTCAATGGTTCTTTTTGTTTCTATTTGGTCTATTTCTGCCCTAAGTTTGATTATTTCTTGCCGTCTACTCTTCTTGTGTCCCGCGCAACCGTCTCGCCTGCAAGCACGATGCGGCACACGAAATAGAATCCTTCTGTGGTAAACTTTATTGCTCTGGAAAACCGGTACTTGCTTCACATGACAAAAAGACGAAGAAGGCGAAGAAAACCAAAAGACGAACACGATGAACAAGACGGACGAGCCCATGAACCAGACCACGAAATGGAAACACAGGGGAGCGGGACCAGAGAGCGGGGAAGAGAGGGGAAGAAGAAGGGGAGAGGAGAGAGGAGCTATCCAGCCCGTCCCCTTTTAAAGGGATCAGTCCTTGCCTTGGACGCGGAGCCCCCTGATTGGTTGAAACTCAGCAGGCCCTATGTTGCCACAGAAGAGGCAGAACTCAAGAGGCGGAAAAGTTACCCAGCTTGTGCGCACATGGCTTGTTTACTGCTAACTCCAGCCGGATATCAGCGCCATCTTGTAATGGCGAATGCATGGGAATGTGTGGGCGGCGCCCCACATTCTTGGGTATATCTGCTTCCTTTTGTTAGGGCTTTTAGCTGTGCTGTCAGGTTGCTGATGTAAGCTTTCTTTCTTCAGTTTCTTTTTGGAAGCACTTAGGTCTATGAGTTTTCCTCTCAGTACTGCTTTCATTGCATCCCTTATGTTTGGGTATGTTGTATTTTCATTTTTAAGTATTTTGAAGTGTCTTTTTGAGGTAATTTCTTTGTCAGCATGTTTAACCTTTGAGTATAGTAAGACTAAAGATTAGTTTGAGTTTATTTTATGTGCAGCCACTTTTCTGAAATTGCTTATCAACTGCAAAAGTTCTCTAGAACCATTTTGGGGTCACTTATGTATATTATCATGTCATTGGCAAATTTTGATTGAATTCTTCCTTTTCGATTTGTATCCCTTTGATTTTCTTTTGTTTTCTAATAACTCTGGCCAGGACTTGCAGTAGGGGAATAGTGGGCAGCCTTGTCTAGTACCTGATTTTAGTGGGAATGCTTCAAGTTTCTCACCTTTTAGTTTGTTGTTGCCTACTGGTTAGGAGCATATTGTTCTTAACTATGCTTAGATATGGGCCTTGGATTCCTGCTCTTTCCATGACTTTTAACATGAAGAAAGATTGAATTTTGTCAAATGCTTTCTCAGCCTCTAGTGAGATGACCATGTTTTTTTTTTTTTTTTTTTGCTTTTTTTTTTTTTTTTTTTTTTTTTTTTTTGTTTTTGTTTTTTTGTTTTTTCAATCTCACTTGAAAGAGAGAAGAAAATCATCACAGGACTGGGGGACTGGGTAGTAAAGTGGATAGGGAGTGGAAAAGAGGAACATGATATTGATATTGGGTGGGTGAAAGAGCATGAAGCCCTAAGGGCTATCTGTAACAGTGGAAACAGGCAGTAAGAAAAGTAGAATCTAAGAAAAGGAGGTACTCAATTTTTTCAAATGCTTTCTCAATAGCTAATGAGATCAGGTGACTTTTTTCTTTGAGTGTTTATATAGTGGATGAAGTTGATGGATTTCCATGTATTGACCATCCTTGCATGCCTGGAATTAAGCACACTTGATCACATTGGATGATTGTTTGATGTGTTCTTGGATTCAGTTTGTAAGAATTGTATTGAGTATTTTTTTGTATCAGTGTTCATGAGGGAAATTGATGTGAAATTTTCTGTTTTGTGGAGTCTGTCTGTGGTTTATTTATGAGAGTAGCTGTGGCTTTGGAGAATGATTTGGGTAGTATTCCTTTTGTTTATATTTTGTGGAATAATTTGGAGAGTATTGGTATTAGGTCTTCTATGAGAGTCTGAAAGAATTCTGCACTACACCCATCTGGTCCTGAGTTTTTTTTTTCTTTAAGTTGGAAGGTTTTTGATGAGTGCTTCTAGTTCTTTAAGGGTTGTGGCACTATGTAGATAGTTTATCTGATCCTGACTTAACTTTGGCACCTGGTATATCTCTAGAAAATTATCTATTCCCTCTAAATTGTCTAGTTTTGTTGAGTTTGGGATTTTGTAGTAGGATCTGATGATGTTTTGAATTTCCACAATTTATGTTGCTATGTCTCCCCTTTCATTTCTGAGTTTGTTAATTTGGATATTATCTCTAGTTAGTCTGACTAAAGGTTTATCAATCTAGTTAATTTTCTCAAAAAAATCAACAGCTCCTGATTTTGTTAATTTTTTGTATAGATTTTTTTGTTTCTACTTGGTTGACTTGAGATCTGAGTTTGATTATTTCCTGCTGTCTACCCCTCTTGGGTGTATCTTCATCTTTTTGTTCTATAGCTTTCAGGTGTGCTGTCAAGCTGTTAGTGTATGCTCTCTCAACTTTCTTCTTTGGAGGCACTCAGAGATAACAGTTTTCTTCTTAGCACTGATTTCATTGCATCCCATAAGTGTGGGTATGTTGTGCCTTCATTCTTATTAAATTCTGTAAAGGCTTTATTTTTTTCTTTATTTCTTATATGCCTAGTTATTATGTAGAACATACTTCAGCTTCTATGCAGCCTTTCTTTGTTGTTATTTTTCTTTGAGTACTTTTTCAGGATAGTTACTATAGCAAAAGGTAGTCAATTTCCTAATTTCTTTCTCAGCCTGTTTATCCTTTGAGTAGAGGAAGGCTACTGATTTATTTGAGCTAATTTTATATCCAGAAACTTTGCTGAAGTTGTTTATAAGCTGTAGATGTTCTCTGGTGGAATTTTTAGGGTCAATTAAGTATACTATCAAATCATCTCTATATAGTGATTTTTGACTTCTTCCTTTTCAGTTCATATTCTATTGATTTTCTTTGTTTTCTAATTGCTTTGGCTAGGACTTCTAGTACAATACTGAATAGGGAAGGAAAGAGTGGGCATCCCTGTCTAGTCCCTGATAATATGAGCCTAAAGACATGAATTTGATCCCCCTGTCTCACATGATAAAGGAGAGAATTTAATTCTACCAAGTTGCCTCTGACATCCTGACACACATGGTGGAATCTGCTAAACACACATATTTTTGCAAAAAATGAGATAAAGCACTTATACACTTAACACATGTTTAATTTGTGGAAGAGTATACTTATAAAATCAAATGTTTTATATCTCTGAAGAGGTCTTGTGTTCTGAAGTAAAAAAGAAAAAAATAAACACTTTCTTGACTGAGCTTGCATACATGATTCTAAGCTTCAGAATAAGCAGGTAAAGGATATAGGTCATTTCGTAAAAATGTATCTGATACACATATATTTTATAATTCACAGATGAGTCTAAATGTTCAAAAGGTAGCAAACTGAATGTTGTACAGCTGTACATTTATATATATATATATATATATATATATATATATATATATATATATGTGAAAGTATATTTTGGATATATAATACAAATTAAAAAAGGAAATTTTAATAAAATATCTTGAAATGCTAGTGAAACAAGTCAATCAATTTACATTATTAAAGATTCATACGGTGAATAAAATACTGAGACTCTTCTAGATTAATTTCAGCTTTGGTTCTGAGATGACCTTTTGAACAAAATGTGACATTATAATAAAGCCATATCTTTGGTTGAACCAGAAATAGATCTGCAGCAATAGTAATTCATTTCATAATAAATCTGCAAAACTATTTTTACATTAATACATATATTCACAGAAACCTAAGACTTTAAAGCATATTCTTTCTTAGTTTATTATGTACTATTATTATTTTATTATTACAGGTACACTAGTACCTGTAAATCTACTTGGATTTTTGGAAACATGATTTGCTCTGAATTTTGAATACCTCAGCAACTTAAAAATATTATCAGAGCTTATGGATGTTATTTGCTGAAGATTAACACACTCGATTCTCCTGTTTATTTTATGTTTTTTATTTGCCTGGAAGAAATGATCTTTTTTTTTTACAAAATGACTTTTACATTCTTATTGTTTGAATGCTCATAGTACCGTTTTTATTGACATTCTTAGTTAATAAATTTATCTCTATTCTGGTGTAGCATAAGGCAGGATCTTTAATACAACCATTACTCCTGCTATTCAAACTTGAGCAGTAGATATAATAACTAACAGGATTAAGTTGATAACAATCAAGGCCAATTTCATAATTTTCACCCAATAAACCTGTTTTGAAAAGAAAAATTTA
This sequence comes from Micromys minutus, assembly GCF_963924665.1. Classification (NCBI taxonomy): domain Eukaryota; kingdom Metazoa; phylum Chordata; class Mammalia; order Rodentia; family Muridae; genus Micromys; species Micromys minutus. The sequence continues at coordinate 20,990,024 of NC_137974.1, read as the reverse complement.
AGCTGAATATTTTTCTGTGGGTTAAATATTCCTGGAGTACCATTTTATGTCTGTAGTAAAATGAAATATAGGAAAAATATATAAAAAGACAAAGGCAAAATTGTTTAATATTATCATGTCACATAATAAAACACTAGCTGAGCTTTCCTACTAATCATATTACAGAATATATTGCCGGTGACATTTTGACATTAGATATCTAATTAAGAGTCTTATCCTTGGAGGTGAGTAATTCTTCCTCTCTCAGTATTCCTTCGTGATCTGCACTTTTTAAAATAGTCATTGGTCTCATTATTTTCACTCTTTCATGTTCAGATGTGTATTAAACTGTAAAGGAATAAATGTTAGTAGGCACTGCCTTGAAGGAAAACAATTAAGAAATGACTTCAGTGCCTAAGAAGCATTTTTTCTGTACTTGGCCAGGTTGTGTTCAGAGTTTCTGTTATTGAGATCCTCAATGCATATTGGACATGTTCTTATTTTATCTAAGTCCAGATTATTTAAGTCAATTTGCTATAGCCCTTTTCCATGATCAATTTGCTTACCTAGCATATAAAAAACAAAAATATGTACACTGCCCAGATTGCAGAAGTCAAAAAAATCAAAAGGAAAATATCCCGTGGAAAGATGTATTCTCAAGTAATATTCTGATATAATTACTGTGCATAATGGCTTTGTGTTTATTGTAAATATAAGCTATAATTGGTATGAACTCAAAAGAATGTTCTTCATGCCATATTCTTATATAATGGTAAAACTAGAAAATAACCGTTTTTGAACTTTGAATGAAGCAATTTATCTACAAAGTTGATAATAAAACGACCACTGGAAACTTTTATGGGGCCATTCATAATAGAGATACCAAGCTGTTAAGAACTGTTCACTTTTAGAATTCCATTTTTTGGGTCATTCCTGTATCTATTACTTCTTCTGCAGTGTCACTTCCTGAGTTATCAACCCTTATCCTAAATCTTATGAAGCCTTTGCATTGCTAAATTGCAAGAATAATCATATAAATTCAAAATAAAGAACTTTTTATGGGATTTATGTACACATTAGTTTTCATTACTGAAAACTGAAGCATAGTGAAGACAATTTACAGCAAACATCAAATTAAATGGAGAGATACTCTAAGCAATTGTAGGAGAAAAAAGGAAGAAAAAAAGGTTCTCCATTTTTCCCACATGTATTCAATATATTAACTGAAGTTCTGCGTTGACAAAAAGTACAACTAAAGGAGATCAAGGTGATAAGAATTGAAAAGGAAGAACTCAGAAGAGTATTTACAGGTGATACGGTAGTTTGTAGAATCAACCCCATAATTTTTACCTGGCGACTCTTACAGTCAAAAAACCCCTTTAGGTAAATGACTGGAAACAAGATTCACTCAAACAAACAAATAAAAATAAAAAATTCAGGAGTCTTCCTTTAGACAAAGAACTAGTGGCCTGAAAAAAAATTAGGTAGACAACACACTTTATAATAACCAAAAGCAACTTATAATATCTTGTGTAACTCAAATCAAGCAACTGAGAGACCTGCTTAAAAAAAAAGAAAAAGCTTAAATATTTCAAGAAAGAAACTTTAAAAATATATTATAAACTATTTTATCTTATTAAAGAATTCTTAACTACATCTATATGTTCTTTAAATAATTTAAATAGTGTTTCCACACCAAATGTAATAAAAAGGCAGGAACTTGCAAAACTCCATACCTTGTGTGTTTCACAAAATTAAACATTATTCTAGAACCAATTTAAAGTTTTCAAGGGTCTCTTATGAAACTAGTGATATAATTTTAATAATCCAAAGTATCAGGAATCAATTCTTTTTATAGTAGATATGCAACATTTTTTTTTTCATTTTAAACACATACATAATTTTTTAACATATACAATACCATGAGTTTAGGTATGTCACAAAGTGGTAGGAAAGCAAATATTTGATTGTTTCACTACTTGTCACAATCTCATATTTCTTGAAAATTTCTAAGTAATCTTTGGATTTCTCAGAAAAAAATGGTATTTTTTGAACTAATATTCTTCTTTTATAATGTAAGAATTTTACTCTAATTCCATTTCTTCAGCAATGCAAGAAGAGAATCCATTTACTTAATGATTTCTTTGTTGAAATCTCATGTTCTGCTAATGAACTCTAGATTTAGCCCTGTTTTCAGGAAGGTTGTTATAAAATCATTCAAGAGTGTTGCCATTCAGCATTTCATGCTTTAGTTTGTTTGTTCGTTTGTTCTTGTTTTGTTCTTTCAGTTGCCCATTGATCTATCACATTCTTCTAAAATGTGCATTGTTTCTAATCTGATATTTAATCAGTAGTAACAGGTGAGATAACCTTTTTTATTCTCAAAAGATCTGATGACATTTTTAAGAAATTCTGTTTCTTATATATAGGGGTATAGTAAAACTATCAGTTTAGTTTCTATTGCTCGTAATTTTGAATTGTATTCTGTTAAGTCACATGAATTCACAACTGAGGGCTAGACAACTCTAAATGGGAGTCTCAATACAGCACTCAGTTTTTGATCATTGTAGGCTAAAACTCTCTTACACATTGATACTAAATAAAAACATATTCAGATTTTACTTCACTTACAATGATATTGTTGTTGTAAGTTTAAAATTCAGTCATAGATATTTTTAATTTTGCTTTTATGTGTTCATAATTAATTTTATAATTTTATTTTGTCTCCAACATCTTCACTTATTTCTATGGACATGGGCCATTTGTATAGTAACTTTAGAAATAAATATGGTGGTTTTCCCTGAAAATTGGGACTTGATCTGCCTCAGTAATGAGCTACACCGTTCCTGAGCATATAACCAAATATGTTGTCCTATCCTCCCACAAATACACTTGTCCAGCTATGTTCAGAGAGGCTTTATTCCCCAGAGCAAGAAACTGGAAAAATCTAGATGTCCCTCAACAGAAGAATGGAAAAAGAAAATAGACATTCACAAAATATATGATTACACTGCCTTTCAAAATAATGACATCACAAAATTTGAAGACAAATGGATTGGACTAGAAAAAGACACCTATCAAGGTAACTCAGACCCAGAAAGACAAATATGATATGACATAAATAATCAGTGAATATTAGGTGTAAATGATAACCATGCTACAACGAACACATTCAGATAGGATAAGTAACAAAGAGGGCTCATGAGAGGATACATTTATCTCCCTGTGAAGGGGAAATAGAATTGGTATTGTAGGTAGAGAGGGGAAAGGGCTCATCTAGCAAGAGGACATAAGGAAAGAGTACTGTGGAGAAAAGTGTAATGTGTGGCAATCTAGGGGTATAGTAGAAATCTAGTGAAACTGAAAAATCGAAAGAAACTATTAGTACAATCATGACTAAGACATCTTGTAACAAGGGATGCAAAACTTAAACCTGACATTTTCTATTATCAGGCAAGATTTCAGGTAGAAGGTTTGGTATACAGTGTGTGACCTACAATTTATCCTGCTATCCTGATGTGCCTGGGTAAAGGTGGCACAAAAATTGTGGAAATGGCCAACCAAGAACTGGCTCCAATTGGAACCATGCCACAAGAATATGCTTCCCCCTTAAACTGTTCAAAAACCAGAACCTAGATTGCCCAGTGACTCAGCATGGAACCAATCAAAACATATTTGCCAAACAAAAAAGCAATGATATGATGTCTAATAATATTCTGTTGTACTCATAGATTGATGCTAAACAAGTTGTCATCAGAGAAGCTTCATTCTGCAACTGATGGGAAAAGATTCAGAAAACTACAGCCAAACAGTAGGGAGAACTCAGAGAATTCTAATGAAGACTGAGGAGATGAATTGTAGGAGTCACAGGAATCAAGGACTGCACAAGTAACCCATATATAATATCAATACTTTTGTACTCATAGGGGCTCACTGAGACTGAACACATCAATCAGGGACCAGTAATCAGGGATCTTGGAGTTTCTGTGAAACTCCTAACAAAGGGACCACTGAGAGTTTCTGATATGTTTAGCTGCTTTTGGGTTCTTGAACTTCCGCTCGGTTGACTCATCCAGCCCTAATATGAAGGGATTTTTTTATCACATCATAATTTTAATATAATTTAATAATATAATCACAACATAATTTAATCATATTACAATATTATGCTATGGATGGTTGATGTTTCTGTCCTTTACTGAAAGGAAATGGAGGAGTGGATTGTGTATGAAAAGGTAGTATGTAGGATGAAACATATTAATATATGAGAGAATAAATGAACAAAATTGTACATTTTCTCTCTATTGTTTCTTGTTTCATTGTTAACTTCAATAATTTTAAGTACAAAGGTTAAAAATGCATTTTGCAGGTGTGAACCTAGGTTAGTTTGTCAAGTGCCCATTCCTCATGCACAAAGAACTAAGCTCAGTCAGTTTTGCACATAAAGCAGGCTGCTCTGACAGATCACTATAATTTTATTTCTTAAGGAGGCAAAGTCATCAGAAGTACAGGAACAACCTGCTTTGTCCTGAGTTTGAGATCAAACTGTAATATATGAGTCACTGTGTCAGAGAATAATTTCATCCATTATTATACTAACCATATATGGAAAATATTTTTCTTCTCACTTACCTCATCTGTTAATAAAACATAAAGATAATGGCCTGATTCTACTAAAGTATGATGAAAATGTTTATGCTACTGGGAAATTACTTTAGGTAATGAGCAGTAAACAATATACATTTGTAAAATGTTAAGCAATGCACATAGTTACATCTTGATTACCTACTTTAGCTATGCTTCATTGGCAATTTTCCTCTCAACTCCAAAATTATCATAACCATTATCTTTAAATTTCTTGGGCTTCTGAAGACTCAAGAAATTATGACAAATATTTTAAAAGATTAAAACCCAATCCTGCCAAAGCAGGAGAGTTGAAGTTGCCACTGCCACCAGAGGAATATCACTTCGACAAATTGTAAAAAATATTGCCAAGCAATTTGAAGGGATAAAAGAAAAATAGAGGATCATAGTTGGAAAGTCCATTGGTGTTCAATGTCACTAACAATGAGTTGTTCGTTCTTTGCTCACATTTGGAATGTCTTGTTTACCACTTGACTGTTTTCATTTGGGCTACCTTTCTTAAAACAGGTTATTGACAGATCAGAAGCAAAATCCAAGAAATAACTTGGTAAAGCATATATTGCATAGAAGCCTAGGTAAAATGTTTATTCCGAACTTACATGATAGTTTTTCTTAAATAAAATAATGTTAACTGATATAGTAATAACTTATTTTTGATCTTTCTGTATACTTTGTAAGTTCATACACTTTTTACTTTCTATCATTTTTTTCTTACTAAATCCAGATGGATATTTTGTCATTATTAGACTAGGGGCAGCTTTCAGATTGTCACAATTAACTTATCACCATTACAGATTTGAGACACAGTCTCTAAAACGTCTGTCACACAGCAGATTTTTTATTATGTACTTCAAATCTTGACACTTATAAAGTATTCTTATTTTCTAAAGTTTCTTTTATAACTACAAAAATACATGTATAAACACAAAAATATTTTGTTTATTATTTTCAAATAAATACCTATAAACATCTACAATATAAGTAAGCAATACTTTGGTCTAATCTATGGTTATGAACTAATGTAAATTTACATTTTTGTTTTCAATTATTGTAATACCCTGCTATATATAGAATGAATCATCTTGTACTATATATCTTGGCCTTTTGGCTAGTAAATTCTTTCTGCCCAATATTGTAGAATTATTACTAAACCTTGGATGTAAATATTGTATTGTAAATATTTTGATTGTGGTTGAGTACCACAAGGTCACGTGTTCTTCACTGTGACAGTAATCATCCCTGTGGGCTACAAAAAACTTCTCTGACAAGGGTTTAAAACTGTATTTATCTGTGTATATAGGAAAATGTATTTATATCATACTTAGGGTTTATATTTGTCCCTATAAATTGCAATAGTTTGTGATCCCTCTATAGTCAATGAACTCAGTATCCAAGGATAGCTGGCTAGGTGTCCAGTAGTGGGCATGAATTTCCTCTGTGGAACAGATCTTAAGGCCAATTAGGCATCTCCTGCTATCACAAAGATTGGCTACAAACTAATTTTATTTTTTTTTTGTTTTATATTTGTACTACTATGGTCTAATTAAAATATTAAAACAAATAACACAGGTAGTTTAACATTAATAGGCACACTCTAAATTCAAATTTTACTGACTTTGCTTCTATAGTTCTCTGTATCAGTTTTATTCCTAATATGTGATTTAGTACAAGGTTCAATCACATACATGCCTATTTGAAACTTATTAATTGTGGTACATACAAGGCATAAGCATGCTATGCATACCAGGGAAAATGCAGGCCATTTTGTTGATTTTTCTACCTTCAAGGTGTTGAGATTATGAGTCAGTAATCATTTTTTCTGCCTGTCAAATTTTCAGAGAATGTTCATTTTTATTTACCATATTTAATCTATCATAGATAAGACTTTTTAAAACTTAAAACACAATTGGATAATAATAATTAACTTAATGCTAAATGTAAATTTAGTTTCAAGGACATTCTAAGTCATGAAAATGTATCACTGTCAGCAAGATAAATGACATCAAGCTTAGGGAAACATGGATAAAGCAAAATAATGATGCTACTTAGAATGTCCTTCTTTATATTGCTTAATCATAATTACATAAACTCTTTATAAACTTGACACAAATCATTTCAGAATAATATTACTTGGTGCAAGGAAAATGACCATAGCCTCATTTTCCTCAGTTAACAGTGGATGCTGGAATATATTATCATTAAATAAATCCTGCTCCTAAGTTTTATAAGGTAGAAATTACCAGGTAATTTGGAAAAAGTACAGAAACTGAGAATGCTTTAAAAACTGAAGGTTTTCATTATGTTTTAGAATTCGCATCTACAGAGCTCATTAGAAAGATGTGCATTCCAGTTCACATCTTCTCAATTCAGTTAACACCATTCTCAATACTGTTTATCTTAATTTACCATTGTTGCTTACTGACATGCTTCAGTTATACTGGAAGGTCACAGTATCCTCCTCAGGGCATTTCAATCTCTGCCAACAATTTTTATTTGCTGACCATAAATGTACCTTAGATTTCTGCATTGTTATTTTATGTAATAATGTCAAGGACAAGCATTGTGAACCATGTCTAATAACATCAAGATCCACTTTCTTCTCTCTGCAATTCAGCATCCCATTAAACTTACATATACATGAATATCTTCAGGTTAGTCATATTTGAATTTATTTGAATGATTTGGCGTCTTCTATTTATTCTTATTCTTCATAGTTTTGAGGACACATGCACAAAGTAACATAATATGAAAAAAATTGGAAAAAAATTAAATTTTATTACATTTATCATATGATATCTAGTCTTATCCTAACTGTTTAAAATCTAGCATGTTACTCTGAGGATTATAGATGACAAATGCATTAATTGAGAAAGGTTTTAGTGAATTGGAGTAAGTAACCCATTCTCCATATTCTTGTTGACAGTATTTTTATTGCAGAAACAACTTTTGAAAATTCACTTAAAATGTATAGAAATAAATATTTAGTGTGTACTCATGAATATATCAGCCATTTATACATATCAATTGACATTTTTGTTCTTAGTGGTAAACAGCATATTTTGGTTTAATCTAACTGTATGATTTTGATCCAGAAACTTACCAGTCATGTTTTTCTGTTTAGTGACTCAAGGCTGCTCACTTATTCAAAACAGGTCGGTAAAAACAATTTATAATTTATTATGAAATGTAACTGGATAACATAAAAGAAGGAATTAGGTAAATACTCACAAGTCTTACTATTTTGACATACCAAACAGATTTGTTATCTTTTAAAACATCTAAAATTTAAAACTTTTCTCCTGGATTATTAAAACATAATTTTCCAATATCTAAAATCTCAAATTCAGCCTTAAATATTAATAGATATATTTCTATATTCTTTTTGTTTCTGTATTCTTCATTTAATTTTTCTATATATTTTTTTTCATAAAATATAAATATATTGATACAATGCATTCTGATTTAGGTTTTGCCTCCCTGGATTACTCTGATACTTCCTACCCCCAATCACACCCAAATTCACCTCTTTCTTGTCTTCCTTAGGAAATAAACAGGCATTTAAAGAATAAGAATAAAATAAAATAGGATAAAACAAAACAAAACAAAAAAGCAATCCATGAAAGGAAAGTACACACAAAGATAGAGTCAAAACAAGAGCCAAAGGAAACAGAACTGTTACCTGAATTTCATGCAGCATTGAAAAGTAGTATTTATCAAGATATTCATCTGTTTTGTTTAGATTTTATAATTTTGTAGAGTAGAGACTTTTTAAGTAAGCCCTAATGATTTTGGGGAAGGGGCAAGGATTTTCTGAATGTTCTTATGCCCCCCTTTCTTTTCTGATTTTGATTATTTAGATATTCTCTTTGCCTTCTAGTTAGTTTGGCTAAGGGTTTTCTAGTTTGTTAATTTGTATGAAAGAAACAATATTTTGTTTGATTGTTTATTTTATCTTGTTTTCCTTGTTTCTATTTTATTGATTTCAGCCATGTGTTTGATTATGTTCTGCCTTCTACTCATTCTGGCTGTGTTTGCTTCTATTGGTTTTAGGGCTTTCAAGTCTGCTATTTACTCAATAGTATAAGATTTCATTATTTTTTTAATGAATGTACTTAATTCAATGAACTTTCCTCTTAGCACTGTTTCATTGTATCCTATGAGTATTGGTAGGTTATTCATTCATTTTAACTGAATTCTAGAAAATATTTAATTTATTTTCTTTCTTTTTATGAGATAATGTCTGCATAATTATATATTTATGTGTGTGTGTGTGTTTTGTGTGTGTGTGTGTGTGTGTGTGTGTGCACTTTATGTGTATCATAGATTACTAGATGCTACATGCTACAAAACACAGACCCAAAGAAGCTAAGTAAGATGGACTGAAGTAAAGACACTTGACTCTCACCAAGAAGGGAAAATGGATTAGAAATTGGGAGTGATGGATGGAGAAGGATTGGTACAGGATGGGATGGGGAAGGGAACAATAAGGATGAAGTGAGGGAAGCAGAGAGGCAGAGAGTGTAGGGAGAAACAATTTTATTTGTATGGGCATCTCTAGGAAGTTAGAACAATGACAAAAATGGGTGATCTTAGTTAATGTTCCTAAAAATATGAAGCCAAAATTGGCCACGCCCTATAACCAGGCAGTATTTCTACTGGAGGGACTGGAACACCAACCCATCCACAAAACTGTAGACCACAAATTGTCCTCACTACAAAATGAGCATGGATAAAAAAATGGAGCCGAATTTGAGTGAAAGTTTGAACAGTGACTGGCCCAGCTTGAGTCCTATAGCATGAAAGTAGGCTTTTCCCCTGACACTATCAATGATATTCTGCTCTTCTTGCAGACAGGATATCACATGACTGTTCTAAGAAGGGCTTCACTCAAGAAATTATTAAAACTGATACGGAGACCCATCAGAAAAACATTGATTGAAGCTTTTTGAATCTTGTGGAAATGGTGGAGGAAGGATTGGAGGAGCCAGTATGTTCAAACACACTAAAATAATAATAATAATAATAATAATAATAATAATAATAATAATAATAATAATAATAAAGCAAGCAAACAAACAAAATACATCACCACCAACAACAAAACAACAGCAACAACAACAACAACGACAAAAAACACACAACATGAACTACGGTGGAAGCATAGAGGCATACAGAGATTAAGATGCCAACAAGAGTGCATGTATGGGCCTTGCCTAGGTCATCTACATATGTGCACAAGATGTGCAGCTTGGTCTTCATGTTAGACTCTTAAAGCTGGAGCTGGGGCTGTGTCTGATTATATTTTCTATACCTTTGGATACTTCTTATACCTGGCATGCCTCAATTGAAGAACATGCACCTATAATTACTGCAAGTTCATATGCTAGGGCTAGTTGATATCCATGGGAGGCCACTCTTTTCTGAGCCAAAAAGGAGGAGTGAAAGTTGATGAGGTGTGGAGGAGTAAGGGACAGACTAGAATAAAAGGAGGGAGAGGAAGCTGCAATTTGGATGCTAATGTTTCCAACCACTCTGAAAATCTACTTAGTGATTCCTTAGAAAGTTTGTAGTAGTTCTACCTCAAAACCTAGCTGCAACACTTCTGGGCATAAACCCACATGTTGTTCTACCATTCCACAAGGAAACTTTCTGAACTATGTTCATAGCAGCTGTATTTGTAATAGTTAGAAGCTGGAAACAACTCAGATGTCCCACAAATGAAGAATGGATAAAGAAAATGTGGTTCATTTACAAAATGGAATATTACTCAGCTATTAAAAATAAGGACATTGTCAATTTTTGCAGGCAAATCAATTAAACAATAAAATATCATCCTGGGTGAGGTAACCCACACTCCAAATGATATGTATGGTGTGTATACACTGATAAGAAAATATTAGCTCAATAAGGCCATTCTCTGCTACATATGTATCTGGAGTCATGAATCTATCCAAGTATACTTTTTGGACAGTGGTTTAGTCCGTAGAAACTCAGATTGATTGGACAGAGCTATCTAATAGCTGAGAAGCACCTAAAGAAATGATCAACACCCATAGTCATCAGAAAAATGTAAATCAAAACAACTCTGAGATTCTACTTCATACCAGACAGAATGGCTAAGATCAAAAATTCAGATGACAGCAGATGCTGGAAAGGATGTGGAGAAAGAGGAACACTTCTCCACTGTTGGTGGGGTTGTAAGCTGGTACAACCACTCTGGAAATCACCCTGGTGGTTCATCAGAAAATTGGACATATTATTACCTGAGGCCCCAGCTATACCACTTCTGGGCATATGCCCATAATATGTTCCAACATATAAGAAGACACATGTTCTATCATATTCAAAGCAGCCTTTGAATTTGATATTTATAATAGCCAAAATCTGGAAAGAACCCAGATGTCTTTCAACAGAGAACTGGATACAGAAATTGTAGTACATTACGCAGTGAAGTACAACTTGACTATTAGAAACAATAATGTTACGAAATTTATTGGCAAGTGCATGGAAATAGAAGCTATCATCCTGAGTGAGGTAACACAGTCACAAAAATATACACACGGTATGCACTCACTGAGAAGCAGATACTAGCCCCAAAACACTGTTAATACCCAAGAAACAGTTGACAAACCTTTGAAACGAAAAAAGAAGGCAGACTTTTTATATCCAATTTTCTAAGGACTGATTTTCATAGTGGTTTTATCAGCTTATCAACCCACCAAAAATGGAGCAGTGTTCCTCTTTCCCCACATACTCCCCAGCATGTGCTGTCACCGAGATTTCATCTTTGCCATTCTGACTGGTTTGAGGTGGTCTCTCAGGGTTGTTTTGATTTGCATTTCCCTGATTACTGGGGATCTTGAACATTTCTTTAGGTGCTTCTCAGCCAGTCAGTATTTCTCTGTTTTGTTTAGGTCTATACCCAGTTTTTAATATGATTATTTGATTGTCTAGAGTTACTTTCTTGAGTTACTTGTATATATTAGATATTAGAACTCTATCAGGTGGAGGTTTGGTAGGGATCTTTTCCAAATCTGTTGGTTACCGTTTTGTCCTTTTGACAGTGTTCTTAGCCCTATAAAATACTTGTAATTTCATGAGGTCCCATTTGCTGATTCTTGATCTTAGAGCATAAACCACTGGTTTTCTGTTCAAGAAAATTTCTTCTGTGTCTACATGTTCCCCAACTTTCTGTTCTAATACTTTTAGTGTACATGATTTTATGTGGAGGTCTCTGATCCACTTGCACTTGAGCTTTTTACGAAGAAAAAAGAATGTATCAATTTACATTCTTCTGCATGCTGACTGCCAGTTGAACAAGCACCACTTATTGAAGAAAATGTCCTTTTGCCATTGAAAATTTTAGCTCCTTTGTCAAAGATCACATGACATAGCTACATGCGTTAATTTCTGTATCCTCAATTCTCTTCCCTTGATCTACCTGCCTGTCTCTATTCTAATACCATGTAGCTATTATTCCAAATGATTTGCAATAAAGCTTGAGGTTAGGGATGGTGATTCTCCTGGAAGTTTTTTTATTGTTGAGAATATTTTCACTAACATGAATGTTTTGTTATTCCAAATGATTTTGCAAATTTCTCTTTCTAACTGTATGAAATTTGCATTGAAATTTTGATGGGAATTGCATTGACTGTTTAGATTGCTCCTAAAAGATAATCATTTTTATGATGTTGATCCTTTTAATCTGTGAGATTAAGGATCTTTCTATTTTCTGAGATCTTCTTCAATTTCCTTCTTCAGAGACTTGAAGTTCTTGTAATACAGATCCTTCACTTGCTTGCTTAGCATCACATCAAGGTATTTTATACTATTTGTGAATATTGTTGAAGGGTGTTGTTTCCCTAATTTTGTTCTCAGTCTGTTTACCATTTGAGTAGTGGAAGGCTAATTAATTTTAGTTAATTTTATATTCAGCTACTTTGCTGCAGTTGTTTATCAGCTGTAAAAGTTCTCTGGTGAAATGTTTAGGGTAATTTAAGTATGCTTTCTTAGTGGTATTTTGACTTCTTCCTTTCTCATATGTATCCATTTCGCTTTCTTTTACTCTCTATTTGCTATGGGTAGAACTTCCAATACAATGTTGAATATGTAGGGAGAGCATGGGCAGCCTTGTCTAGTCCCTGACTTTAGTGGGATTACTTCAGATTTCTCACCATTTACTTTGGATATTCTTTTGCTGTATATTGCTTTTACTATAGTTAGGAATAGGCCTTGAATTCCTGATTTTGCAAGACTTTTAACATGAAGAAATATTGAATTTTGTTAATATATTGAATTTCATCTAACAAAATGATGACTGCCTTTTTTCTTTGAATTTGTTTGTATAGTGAATTTTATTGATGCTTTTCCATATATTAATCCATCCTTCACTCCCTGGGATAAAACCTACTTGATCATGGTGAATGATTGCTTTGATGTGTTCTTTAATTTGGTTTGCAAAAATTTTATTGAATATTTTCCATCAATGTTCATGAAGAAAATTGGTCTGAAGTTCTTTTTCTTTTTAGAGTCTTTGATTGGTTTAGGTAAGAACACAATTTTGGATTCAAAGAATGAGTTGGGTAGTGTTCCCTCTGTTTATATTTTGTGCAATTGTTAGAATAGTATTGGCATTAGGTCTTCTATGAAGGTCTGCACTACACCCATCTGGTCCTGAGCTTTTTTGTTTGGGAGGCTTTTGATGAATGCATCTATTTCATTAGGGGTTATGGGATGCTTTAGATGGTTTGTTGGTTCTTGATTTAACTTTGCTACCTAGTATCTGTATAGAAATTTATCCATTACTCCCATTTTCCAGTATTGTAGAGTATATGCTTTTGTAGTAAGATCTCATGATCTCTCGAATTTTCTCAGTTTCTCTTCTCCCCTTTCATTTCTGATTTTCTTAATTTGTATACTGTCTCCATGCCCTCTAATTAGTATGACTAAAGTTATCGATTTTTTTATTTTCTCAGAAACAGGCTCCTGGATTCTTTGATTCTTTGTATAGCTCTTTTGTTTCAATTTGGTTGATTTCAGCTCTGAGTTTGATTATTTCCCCCAGTCTACTTTTCTTGGCAGTATCTGCTTCTTTATGTTCTAGAGCTTTCAGGTGTGCTGTCAAGCTGATAGTGAATACTCGCTTCAGTTTTTTTTTTCCTTTCTTTTTTTTTTTTTTTTTTTTTTTTTTCTTTTTGGCAATGCTCAGAGCTATGAGTTTTCCTCTTAGCACTGCTTTAATTGTATGCTTGGATATATTGTCCCTTCATTTTCATTAAATTCTAAAAAGTCATTGATTTCTTTCTACATTTTTTGTTGACCAAGCTATCATTGAGTAGAGCATTGTTAAGCTTCCATGTATATGTGGCTTTTTGTTGTTTTTGTTGCTACTGAAGACCACCCTTATTCCATGTTTGTCAGATAGAATTAATGGGATTATTTTGATGTTCTTGTATCTATTTAGGCCTGGTTTGGGACCAAGTTAATATGGTCGGTTTTGGAGAATGTACCATGTGTTGCTGAGAAGAAAATAAATTCTTTTGTTTTAGGATGAAATATTCTGTAGATGTTTGTTCAATCCATTTGGTTCATACTTTCTGTTGTTTTCACTGTGTCTCTGTTCAGTTTCTTTTTTTTTATGGTTAAAAGGTGTTTAAAGTTTGTTTCTTTGGAAAGATCAATGTGGATTTGGAAAGATCAATGTGCAATTTCAAATGGAATAACAAAAGACCTAGAATAGCGAAATCCATCCTCAACAACAACAACAACAACAACAACAAAAAATCTGCTGGAATCACTATCCCTGACCTAAAGCTATATTACAAGGCAATTGTGTTGAAAACTGCATGGTACTGGTACAGAAATAGGCATGTGGATCAATGGAATAGAATAGAAGATCCAGAAATGAGCCCTTATGTATACGGTAACCTGCTTTTTGACAAAGGAGCCGAAAACATTCAATGGAAAAAGGACAGCCTATTCAACAAATGGTGCTGGTCCAACTGGCACTCAGCTTGCAAAAGAATGAAAATAGACCCTTTCTTATCTCCTTGTACAAAGCTCAAGTTTAAGTGGATCAGTGATCTCCACATTAAACCAGATATACTGAAATTATTAGATGAGAAAATAGGGAAAACCTTAGAACACATAGGCATAGGAGAAAAATTCCTGAAAAAAGCACCAATGGCTCAAGCTCTAAGGTCAAAGATTAACAAATGGGACTTAATGAGATTGCAAAGTTTCTGTAAGACTAAGGACATTGTCAAGAAATCAAAACGGCAACCAACAGAATGGGAAAAGATCTTTACCAACTCCACATCAGATAGAGGCCTAATATCCAAGGTATACAAGGAACTCAAAAAGCTAGACACCAAAGAATCAAATAACCCTATTAAAAAATGGGGTACAGAGCTAAACAAAACATTCTCATCTGAGGAATACTGAATAGCCGAGAAACATCTGAGGAAGTGCTTGTCATCCTTAGCCATCAGGGAAATGCAAATCAAAACAACCCTGAGATTCCACCTCACACCAGTCAGATTGGCCAAGATCCAAAACTCAGATGACAGCAGATGCTGGCGAGGCTACGGAGAAAGAAGAACACTTCTCCACTCTTGGTGGGGTTGCAAACTAATATAACCACTCTGGAAATTAGTCTAGCGATACCTCAGAAAATTGGACATAGTACTACCTGAAGACCCAGCTATTCCACTTCTGGGCATATGCCCCAGAGACACTTTAATACACAACAAAGATATATGCACCACAATGTTCATTGCAGCTCTATTTATAATAGCCAGAAGCTGGAAAGAACCCAGATGTCCTTCAGAAGATGAATGGATACAAAAATTGTGGTACATTTACACAATGGAATACTACTCAGCCACCAGAAATAATGACTTAACCAAATTCTTAAGAAAATGCCTGCATATAGAGAATATCATCCTGAGTGAGATAACCCAGTCACAAAAGAACAGACATAATATGGAGTCACTGATAGTGGGATGCTAACCCCAGAGGCTTGCACTCCCCCAGAAACAACTCACAGACTGTATGAAGTCCAAGAAATAAAGAAAATAAAAAAAAAAAATATTTACAAAACAAGAAAACTTTGACTATTTCCATGTTGCGTTTTGTTTTGCATGTACTTTACGCTCATTGTAACTATTAGGTTTTCAATGCATACTGCCAAGCCCTTGAAAAAATCAAGTAGTAACTAAAAAATATATTCACATAGTTTTATGTAAAAATTATTTTAATATCTGAAAAAACAGTACTGACAAAAATGTATAATTTTAAGCAAAAAGTGTTTAAAATCTGTATGTTTATCTTGTTTTGTAAAATAAAGTCGTTTTAAAAAATAAAAAAAATAAAACACATTATGTTTAATCTTTACACATCAACTCATTTTTATTTAATCTTTTTTCCCTTACAATGTCTTCCTGACATGTTGAAAACAAGAGTTAGAAAAACAAGCAATACATTTTAATTTACTTTAAGTAAAATTCTTTGAATTTAGTATAAAGGATTTTTTAAATACTATCTTTGATTTTATTGAACTTGCTTAGCAAAGGCAGAGGCCATTGAAGTGTAAGCTCTGTGTCTTACTTTGAATAATAATACACATAATCAAATAAAGCCAGTGAAGTTTGCACAATCATATTATCTAACACTGTTTGTGATCCTTTGTGCTGGCTCTCAGAAAGCTAAAGAAATGGGGTGTTCATCATAGGAGTAATAAATATGGGCAATTATGCATAATTATGGAGATTAAGTTCTAATTAAGGCTCAATTTCAATAATTTACTCATCAACAAATCTTTGTAAGTTTTCAGTGACATGAAAAAATAAAGGTGAATCAAAGTATTAATACCCATTGTGAGAAATGATAAAATAATGACTAATTTTTTTTGCACATATGCAGTAGTCTGGCACTGTGATGCATTACAGACATAACTCTTTCTGCATTTATGTTAAGCAGAATTATTTTTTTGTGGCATTTTGAACATCCCAGAAGCGGATTTATATCTCAGGGTCACGTTCAATTATTCCTTTTGAACTGTTACTTATATCTATAACAGTGTATTTTTTAACATCAGTTGCAAAGTTGTCTGAAAAGAAAGGTAGAACATTTTTTATATAAACGTAGTACTATTATTAAAAAAGTCTAAAATAAAGACTTTACATTTCATAATTTTGTTATTACTAGAAAATACATAATGTAGTAACAAAGTATTACATATTATCAATGCATGTATTTCATTTATTCTCAAGAAAACCAAGTGAAGCTCCGTAGTTTTAACAAATTCCAAAAATTTGATATTAGTTAAGGAATTTATGTATTTAAAAATATTAAAAACTATGTGATGAATTATAGAATACTTCATGACACTTATTTAATAATCCTATAATATACTTCTGTTTTACTATAATCACAGTAAAATTCTGTTAAATTTCAAATAGATTTTTAATTATCAAAGATATATAGAACTTAATTAATTCTGCCTCTTCAGTTATCTCTACCTGAAGCCACCCCCACCTTCATGTTCTTTACTGCCTGCATAACCTACTACTCCTAATAAATGCTGCCCATATGACACACTGGTAGTATTATTCACTGGGGTATGGCCTCTTTGCAAGGCCAACCCTCTACAAGCCACATACCATATGACTTTCAATTATGTGATGAAAGTAAGCTTTGTGGTTTCAGTTACTTTGTCACCAAAACATGAAAAACTTACAAAATTGTATGTTGAACTAACTCATCTTGTTTTCTGATATGTTTGACATTTCTTTTTCATTATAAATAGCCATATTGATTTTAAAGAAATTGTTATTAGAAATTAACACTTTGTCTCTAGTTATAGCTTAGTAAAATTAAGGCTATATTGTTTCAACTTGCTTTCTGCAGACAGGGCCATGAGTTATAACATATGAAAGTCCCAGCCACAGTAAATATATAGAAATCCACCACTTAGTTTAAGTGATTATAACCTTATATTGATGTAAAAACATAGTTTGTTCATTTTTTAATAAATTTAAAACACATCTAGAAAAAATTCCATGTTACATTTTATGTTCATCTTTCATTAATTAAGTTTAGAGTTTTAAAAATCTAAATAAATTAATGGTATTAGATACTGTTAGGCATTTTTGCTTTTTACATAAATAATCACGCTATATCCACTTTTCAGGTTATTTAGTCTTATTTACTTTTGTGTGGAACATAGTAAAGCAATCTTTTTCTGTATTGTGTTTTATAGTAGTAATTCTGAAATTCATGCATTTTATAAAACATGCTGCATTTTTTTGTATATTTCATTTTCACTAAGGGAATATAAAGTTCACGAATGAGGTTGCTGATTGCTTAGAATTTCGAGGCAGAACCTTTTGGTTTGGTGAATTACTGTGTAGCCCTGGCTGGTCTCAACCACATTCAGAGATCCACTCGCTTGTGCTTCCTAACTGTAGTAATTAAAGTCATTTGCAACCATGCCTGGCAAACAGTAGGCAGGATTATTTTTAGAATTAGGCTGCCAAACACCACTAAAGAGCAACCGGGATACAGTCTACAGAACTCAAGTGGGGTTACAAGCCGAAGGGCCCAAGTAAGGATGTCTCACTCCTACAGGAAGGGGGAGGGAGGGACATGGGCGAGAAAGAGGACAGAGAGGGGAAGAAGTAAATATGAACAGGTACTGGGAGAAGGGGAACAGGACTGAAGCCCTGAGGGTATGCAGAAAGAATGGAAACAACCTCAGAAGATAGGAGGTAGGGAGACCCTCTAGAATGTACCAGAGAACGGAGAGGTGAGGGACTCTCAGGATGCAATGCCCTACTGTGAGGAAAGGGAACTTGTAGAGTCCACCTCTAGCAGAAAGACTCTCATTGAGTGAGAATGAGTTGCCATTCCACAGTCAGAAACTCTGATCCATAATTGTTCCTGTCTGAAAGAATTACAGGGACAAAAGACTGACAAGAACTTGAGGAAAAAGAAGGTCAGCAGCAGGGCCAAGTTGAGACCCAGCTGAGGTGTGGGTGGGGGACTATCATGACTGCCCTCTGAAAGACTCAACAAGCAGAGAGAGTCAGTTATCCCCAACCTATCGACAGAAGCTGGTGACCCCTATATTCGAATAAGTTTAAAGATGGAGGAGGCTGAGAAGAGAGCAACCTTCTAGAAGGACCAGCAGGCTCAATTAAGTTGGACCCCCACCACCACCTGGCTATATGTCAGACAATGGACAAGTAACCAGACAGCATATATCAGCTAATATGAGGCACCCACCACATATACAGCAGAGAACAGCCAGGTCTGGACTCAGTCAGAGAAGATGCACCTAACCCTCAAGAGACTAGAGGCCCCAGGGAGTGTGGAGGGCTGGACGTATGGGGTGGGGGATGAGGACATCCTTCTGGAGATAGGCATAGGAGATATGGGATATGGAACAGAGGGAGAACCAGGGGGAGATATTATGTGGACTCTAAAAAAAATAGGATTAAATACAATTTAACAAAATATCTAAAGCAGAAGTATATGAGCGAGTGGTTGATGCCTTAAATTCTGTAACCCACAGTTCCTTCAGTGTTCAGTTATCATCAACCACACTTCACTTTCTCATTAATTCTGGGAATATGACATCTTCACGATGCTCTGCTTCCCATTTCAACCCTTCTATTTTCTATTTAACAATGCATAAAATGATCTCTGGTAGCAATTTCTCTTAGTGACTAGTTCTTTTTTAAATGTAAGATTATATCTTTTGGATAGTATTTTTCGATTCCATATCTAGAAACATCTTCAAAATATAATTCTTAGCTTAATTGTAATTTTCTTATTTCGAATAGAATTGGTTTCATACTGGAGTTGAAGATTTTCCCTTTGGACTAAATCGTATATTAAATGGTTGAGAAATGATTTTCTCCAGAAACTGATAAAGGTATTTTACATTATAATGTAAATATTTAATAATTTGTGTTGGCACTGAAGTGATAGCAGAACATTAACATGGAGTTTTTGTGTATGTTAGTGATTAGCCTACTCTCTACTTATATAGATGTCTATATAAAATATCATTTCTTCTTCAGATCTAAAATTGCTTCTAATTCAAACCAATATTTAAAAAAAAATTGGTTAATTTTTGAGCCATTCATTTGATATATCTGATTGATCATTGTAAGAAACCACATAACTCCAATTGCATATTTTATAAATCATTCTTTTATTATATATGCTTTATTAGGTTTATTTAATTTTCCTCACTAGAATCTTTTTTTAAAATATTAAATATATTTAGGTATATATAATATGCAGTATATAATATAAAAATTCTGTTGGAGTTAAAGTAAATCCATGTTAGAGAAAATTTATATGAATATAAAATTTTTATTTAATATTATATAATAGCTACTTTTATAGATCTTACACTTAAAGAATCAAAATAGATTTTTATAAAATATTTCTAATTATAATTTCCACCAAGAATTTGAGTGCTACTATTCTATTAATGTATAAACTAAAACCCAACACATGTCATTAAATTTTTCTTTGTATATATAAAAACAAAGAAACACAGTTATTAATCCTTACTCTTTACTTTTGCATATTTTTTCTGTTATTGTTCAGGTAAGCATTTAATCTGAAATCTTTTGTTACTGTCTTTATATTCTTAAAATTGTTCTAATATTTTGTTAACTAAAAATCAGCATATTTAATAATAAATGTTTATAATAGAGATTCGTGCTTTATGATTTTATCAAATGTAGTTGTTTTCATTTTTCAAAAAGTATGAACTATAAATGATTACTTTCCATAAATATTATGTTTTAGAAGTTAGCTGAGAAATTAATTCTTAATATTTATGTTATCATAATGAAAACACTTTGTCTTTCTTATTTGCCTTCAGAACACTTTCAATAAAAATATCACCTGTGCTATCTAGACTCTATATAAAAAGAGTGACTTTCTTTTAAAATAAGAAAAACATTTATTCATCTTAGGGAAGGAAACTAAGCAAAAGCAAGCAACACAAGCCTAAGGAAAATCACACAAAGAGTTTCAGGATTACAATTCATTTATATGATCAACCTTCAGGAAAGCTCTTATCAGTGCCTAACAGAATCTAGAGGAAAGTTAACACTATCTGTACATCATTCTACCCACCCCAGATTTCATAGTGTGATGACAGGTAAATCCACAGGAGCCATACAGGCTATTTCAAGTTCTGAGTGCATCAAAAAGGAAAATGGAGACAGCCCATATTAACAGCTTAACAGCACACCTAAAAGCTCTAGATAAAAAAAGAATCAAATACACCAAGAGAAGTAGAAGGTAGAAAATAAACTAAGAGCTGAAATCAACCAAGTAGAAACAAACAGAACTATATCAACAAAACCAGGACCTGGTTCTTAGAAAAAAATTAACACAATAGATAAACCCTTAGCGAAATTAAACAGAGGGCACAGGTACAGTATCCAAATTAACAAAATCAGAAATAAAAAGAAAGACATAAGAACAGAAACAGAGGAAATTCAATAAATCATCAAATCATACTTCAAAAGCCTATACTAATGAAAACTGGGAAATATGGAAGAAATGGACAATTTTCTTGACATACACCAGTAGCCAAAGTTAAATCAGGATCAGATGAGCCATATAAACAACATGACTCCTAAAGAAATAGAAGCAGTCATAAATAATCTCACAACCAAAAACAAACACACAAACAACCCCCACACCCCGCAAAAAAGAACACTCAGGACCTAGTGACCTAGTGCAGAATTCTACCTGGCCTTCAAAGAAGGCGTACTACAAAATGCAAGAATACAAGGACAAGAATACATGGACATTATCATCCATCATGATTAAGTAGGCTTCATTCAAGGGATGCAGAATGCCTCAATATACAAATATCCATCAATATAATCCACTATAAACCTCAGGATTATCTCATTAGATGCTAAAAAAGCATTTGACAAAATTCAACATCACTTCATGTTATAGCTCTTGGATAAATCAGGAATTCAAGGCCCATAGCTAAACATAGTCAAGCACTATTCAGCAAATCAGTAACCAACATCAAACTAAATGGAGAGACACTCAAAGTAATCTCACTAAAATCAGGGACTAGACACATATGCTCACTCTCTCCCTATCTATTTAATATAGTACTCAAAGTCCTAGCCCAAGCAATTAGACAACAAAAGGAAGTCAAAGAATATTAGAAAGGGAGAAGTCAAAATCCAACAATTTACAGATGAAATGAGAGTATACATAAGTGAACCTAAAAATTCCACCAGAGTAATCTTACAGCTAATATACAACTTCACGAAGTGGCTGGATATAAAATTAACTAAAAGTAATATGTAGCCTCCCTCTACTCAAATGATAAACAGGCTGAGAAAGAAATTGGGAAAATGACACCTTTCACAATAGTATCAAATAATATAAAATACATTGGTATGAGTCTTACTAAGCAAGTGAAAGACCTGTGTGACAAGAACTTCAAGACTCTGAAGAAAAAACAAAATTAAAGATCTCAGAAGATGGAAAGATGGATTGTCAGGATTAATATAGTAAAAATAGCCATTTTTCCAAAAGCAAAATACAGATTAAATGCAATCTGCAACAAAATTTTAACATTATTCTTCATGGAGTTAGAAAGAGCAATTTTCAAATTCATTAGGAATTACAAAAAAATAATCAAAACAAAACAAACAAAATGAAAAAAAAAAACAGTATAGTGAAAACTATTCTCAACAATAAAGGAACTACTGAGGTAATCAGTATCCCAAACCTCAAGCTGTCTTCCAGAGAAATCCTTATAAAATCTGAATGGGATTGGTACAGAGACAGGTAGGTAAATCAATGAAAAATAATTGAAGATCCAAAAATTAATCCACACAATATGAACTCTTGATTTTGACAAAGGAACTAAAACCATCAGTGGAAAAAGACAGCATTTTAACAAATGGTGCAAATTCAACTGGAGGTCAGCATGTAGAAAAATGTAAACAGATCTACATTTGTCACTTTGTACAAAATTCAAGTCCAAGTAGATCAAAGACCTCTAACTACAACCTGATATACTGAAACTAATAGAGGAAAAAGTATAAAGAATAGCCTAGAACACATAGACAAAGGGGAAAATTTTTGAAGAGAACACCAATGACTTAAACTCTAAGATCAAGAATCAATAAATGGGACATCATAAAAATGCAAAATTGAAGAAAACAAAGGACATTGTCAATAGGACAAATAAGCAGCCAACATATTTGGAAAGATCTTTATCAAGTTTACATCCAACAGAAGGCTAATGTCCAATATATACAAAGAACTCAACATCCCTAGTCATCAGGGAAATGCAAATCAAAACCACCCTAAGATTCTACCTCACACAAGTCAGAAAGGCTAAGATCAAAAACTCAGATGACAGCAGATACTGGCAAGGATGTGGAGAAAGAGGAACACTCCTACACTGTTGGTGGGATTTTAAACTGGTACAACCACTCTAGAAATCAGTCTGGTGGTTCCTCAGAAAATTGGACATAGTGCTACCTGAGGACCCAGCTATACCACTCCTGGGCATATACCCAAAAGTAGCTCTAACATCTAACAAAAACAATCATGTTTGTAGCAGCCTTGTTTATAACAGACAGAAGCAGGAAAGAACCCAGATGTCTTTCAACAGAGGAATAGATACAGAAATTCTGGTACATATACACAATGGAATATTACTCAGCTATGAAAAACAACAAGTTCATGAAATTTCTAGGCAAACGGATGGAACTTGAAGCTACCATCCTGAGTGATGTAACCCAGTCACAAAAGAACACTCATGGTATGCACTCACTTATAAGCAGATACTGCCCTCCCCAAAAGCTCAGAAACCCCAAGAGACCATCCACAGAACTTATGAAGCTCAAAAAGAAGGAAGGCCAGAATGTATGCCTCTGTCATACTTAGAAGGGAGAGGAAAACAGGGGAGTAAATTCAAGGCCATTTAGAGGAGCAGGGATTGATGAAAAGATCTACAGAGACTGCTTCACCTGGAGAACCACCCCATATGCAGACACCAAACCCAAGCACTATTGCTGATGCCAAGAAGTGTTTACTGGCAGAAACCAGACATGAATGTCTCCTTAGAGGCTTTCCCAGAGACATATAAGTACAGATGAGAATGTTTGCAGCTAAACATCAGATTGAACACTAGGACACCAGTGAAAGAGCTAGAGAATGGACTGAAAGAGGGAAATGCAGGAAAGTGGATTACATCCATTTGAAGTGTAAGTAAAGAAAATGTCTATAAAAAATAATGATTGCATTGAAAAATGAAAAAAAAATCGTATTAATTATTTATGTAGAACCACACAGTATGAATAGTAGTTTATAGTACTCTTTGCACATTTCATTTAGAAAAGTCCCATGCTATGTATTTTAATGCAGGGTCTTCAAGAAAGTACTACCATTCTGTGGTAAGCTCTGCAAACCTCTCTGCTCGGCCTTGTTATTATATTTTAGCAGATCATTCTGTTGATGTATAGTGAGTTAAAAACTTTAACTTTGCTTCTCCTTTCTTGGCCTTGGCACAAGATCAGATATAATTGGTTTGAAGGCACAATTCAATCACATCAGATAACTGTATACAATAATTTTATTTGTAATTCTTTTGTAGGAATAATGTTTTGATGATCTTGATGTTGAAAATTTTTCCTACATTATACTTTTCATTGGCCCAAAAGAAGAGGCTTATTTGTAACAGTATGTGATATTTAATAGTTTTATTCAAAATTAAGAGAAAGGACTTTATAATACATATTGTTATAATTCTTGGCATGAAAAGTTTATTGGAGACACGTCGTTGATTTATTGGGTTTTTAAGACACTTAAATTATCACTGAAAAATCTATTATCCTGATTTTTTATTCAGGAGCAGATGTATACAGATTAGTTTTATGACTTGAAAAATGTTTCATATTGTGACATCCAGAAAAAAGACTTCAAAGAGAGTAATATATCTTTGACAGAGCCCTTCTGTTATAAAAAGAGCACTATTCTATCTCCCTGGAATGCTACATCTTTATAGTAGAAAGTTCAAATCAAACCTCCCCAACATTAAGATTATTTCTCAGCATTTTCATTTCTAATATGTAAGGCACAGAAGACTAAACCTATTATTTAATGTAAGCTTTGTTACTGGTTTCCATATACCTATCATTGGATAATATGCATAGTAAAATTGTATTAATGCACACATTCTTTACTTACACTGCCTTCCAGGAATAGGTTTCTCCCAGACTGGGTCTAGACAGTTTTTCCTATACTAATCCCAGAGTCTTTGCCTTTTCCTCATTATTATTTATATCTCATCCCCAGGCTTATTAAGCCAGAAGGTCTGAGCAGTGGGGTCTCCCCGGTCTGTAGTTACTGATTCTCCTTCTGACAAATCAATATCAAATGTGCTCCTGGACTCTGATAGCATCAACCACATTTTCTCATTTTCACAGTAGGAAATAGTTATTTCAAATTTCAGGGCATCAAATACACAAGTGTTTATCATAACATAATTTAACCCGATGAAATACTGAACTTGTATTTTCTGAGAATATTATGGCTTGTAATGGTAGATTCAATATTTTGGGGGAAATATGCTGTTGAAATACAAGTATGATTTAACCTTCACAGTGTTTACTATTTAAATGTGAATTAGTCCACTGAAAACTGTGAAAGAAAGAAAATGCTCTCCAATATTTTACCTTTAATTCCTTTAATTTTACTTTGATACATATATCGTTTTTTCCCTCTGGATTCCCTCTTTACTTGGAAAATTTCACTTATCTGGTGCATACTGAATCTGCACTAAAGAATTACATATATAAATTGGAAGTAACATTTCTATTTATTCTAATTTTAATAAAATCAAAATTTATTTGGAATGGAGTTTTTACTTCTAATGTATTATGTCATACTGCAAAATCAGAAAATCACAATAGTTAATGCACATTCTAATTTTATAAAATCATTAAAACTGATAAGATATGAAAAAATATTACAGCTTTTATTTTTAATAAATTATTTTATTTATTTACATACCCAATTTTGACATGATTCCTGGTCTTCCCTTCCTGTGTTCTTCCCCTTATCGCCCATGCCCATTTACTTTGCTTCTGAGAAGATGCCCAACCCCTGCCCTGGCATCTACCTTTCCTAGGGCATGAAGTCTACCGAATTAAGTACATTCTCTTTGACTGAGGGCCGACAGGGCAGTGCTCTGTTATATATATACCAGGAGTCACAGACCAGCCCATGTTTGCTCCTTGGTTGGTAGATTAGTCTCTTGGAGATCCCATGGGCCCAGGTTAGTTGATACTGTTAGTCT
The DNA here is from genome assembly GCF_963924665.1 of Micromys minutus. Lineage (NCBI taxonomy): Eukaryota > Metazoa > Chordata > Mammalia > Rodentia > Muridae > Micromys > Micromys minutus. The sequence continues at coordinate 20,964,025 of NC_137974.1, read as the reverse complement.
ACCCTTGGAGTTGCCATCCCCGTCAGCTCCATCAATTCTTCCCCTAACTCTTCCATAGGGCCCCCTAACCTCAGTCCAATGGTTGGCTATAAGTGATTTTTCTGTCTCATCCAGATGATCATACACTCTCATTGAACTAGGTTCCTGTCTTTAAGCACAACTTAGAATCAGTAATAGTGTCAGTGTTTGATGTCTCCTATAGGATGGAACCCAAGTAGGACTGGTCACTTGTTTGTCATTCCTTCAGTCTCTGTTCTTTCTTTCTTTCTTTCTTTTCTTTTCTTCTTTTTTTTATTTTGTTTTCTTTTTTTTTCTGCACTTCAGAAAGGAACAATTCTAGGTCATGAAATTTGAATTTGGGGTTGTGTCCTCATCCATCCACTGGGGATCCTGTCTTACTCCTGGAGGTGATCTCTTCAGATTCCGTGTCCTCACTATTTACCCTCTTAACTAAGGAAAACCCTCGAGTCCTGAGCACCTCCAACATCCCAGGCCTTCAGTAGATACAGAAAATGTGGTTTATTTACACTATGGAATGCTATTTAGTTATTAAAAATAGGATATTGTAAATTTTGTGAGCTAATGGATAGAACTAGAGCATATCCTAAGCGAGCTATCCTAGAGGCAAAAGGACATTCATGGTATGTACTCCCTGACAAGTGGATAGTAGTCAAGAAGTACAGAATAGCCGTAATACATCTTATAAACCCTAAGAAGTTAAGCAATAAGCAAGGCCCAAGTGAAGATGCTTCAGTCTTAGAAAGGGGAGCAAAATCATCAGTGGGTGGGGAGAGAGGGAGGGAACTGGTTGGGAGAAAGACAGAGATGGGATTAGGTGTGAGAGAAGACAGAAAAATGCTAAGAAGGTGAGGAGACTTAATAGATATATGCAACTGCCTGGGACGGGGTTGAGAGGGCTCTAGAAACAAATTCTAATGATTTTAAATTGTGGCTAAAATTTGTGTAACATATATTTAAACCAAAGGAGCAGTTATATTATTTGATATTACAATGTATTTGCATCTCTTTGCCCTTCCTTCCCCCCAACCCCATATACCTCTTCTTTCTCTTCTTGAGATTCATGACCTATATTTTCATTCATTCTTTTACATATGTGTATGTGTGTGTATACAAGTATGTGTGCACATCCTTGCCTGTGTACACATGCAATAAAACATAACCTACTAAATCTATATGATATAATGTGTATGCTCATTTTCAGGGCTGACCATTTGATCTTGACAAGTGACATTCATTAAATATTAATATGAATATTGGTATGTTCCTCCCAATGGGATAACTATTTCTAGAAAACTCAGCACTCCTTACATTCACAGTTTTCTTAGTTGTATGTAGCACTGCAGATAGGTTTTTGTAACAACCCCGTTGACCTGTCTACTCTTTACTGTTCTCTTATTTGGGCAGATGTTGGTGGAATTTTATGAGTATTGTCAAAACTCCACAGAATTCGATAACCATTCCATTCCCTCTTCTGCAGTGCTCTCTGAGCATTAGATGCAGGAATGGTTTATGGCTATAAATATTAAGTGTTTGGTTCATTAAGATTCTGGGAAGAACATGAGTAAATAGCAGCATCCTGCTCAACATTAGAATGATATTCCCCCGACACTGTGTCCTGGCATTATTCCTATCACAGGAACACTTTGACGTAACCTTGAGTATACAATAATTGTGATCCCGTGTACAACTTTACCACAAGTCCTGTACTGGGCAACTGTTGAGATTCAAGTAAATGAGGCAAGTGTCAAAGAGAAAAGAAATGCTTTTAATTGCAAATATCCCATTCGCTCAGCGTGTTTTTAACATGTATCTGAACAAAATGAGTTGTAGTTTAAAGATCTAAGCAGGTTGTTCTATGACATATTTTAATGTGATAAATTGAAATTTTAATACAATAAAGAAACATTCTATCTCATTCTCGTTTCTAAAGGATTTACTTAAAACCTTATGATAAATATTTGTCCAGAATTTAGATATTGTGAACAATTTATTAGAAAATAATTGGTATTGTAAGATTAGATTATCTATTACTTGTTATGCATTTTATTTTGCTGGAATAGAAAACCTGGAAAGGGGATAACATTTAAAATGTAAATAAAATATATCCTACAAAAAATAGTTCCACGGTTTTACAGTTATGTGAACAGTCAATTCAGTTTGTTAAACAGATATGGCCACGTTTACTTGTATCTTTTAAGTACTACAAGCATTTTGACATTTATTATATGGGTAAAAGCAGTGTCATACAAGAACAGAGGAAATAAATCTACTTGTACTGTTAGGTTCTTCATCAGGTGATAGCACTCCATGCATGTTAAGCATTGATTATCTTTAAATAGAGTGATTAAAAATAATATTCCGGAACAAGAAAGATGGTTCGGTAGCAGGGAAGGTATGGGGGAGGGGAGGATAGAACTTGAAATGATAAAATGGTGCAAGCGGAACCAAATAGAACAGGATTCTGCCTTAGAAACCGAAGCAAAGTTGATCATTCAAACAGCTTTCACTGGTTTAAGTCTTTTCAGACGATGTTTATGTTGTGTTTCAATTTTGAATATGTTGGAATCCTTCCTCAGACAAGCCAGATTTTCACTCAGTAGGAATTGGACTCTGGCCAGGTAGCTGGCACAAGGCCCCAAATAAACGCACACTGAAGAGCGCTGCTCTGCCACAGCAGTGTCAAATTAAACTTGACACTCTTAACAAAAAGATTCATTATTTGCATACTTTCGGGAAATCGGATTTGTTCCCACAGTTCTCTCCCTTTGGTGTTCGGAGCAGCTGGTGTAAAATCAAATCTGTTTGTGCCACCTACATTTATTACTCATAATTAATTCTCATGAAAATACAAATATTTACAAATCACCATAATCTACTAGTGAAATTAGTTAAATCATTGGGAACACAATTTGAGATCACATTATTATTCAGTCATCAGCTATGTAGGAAAAAAAAAAAAAAAACAATTGCCTGTGCTATAGTGCATACTGTTTTCAACATTGCCCTCATCCTTATACAGTAATACTGTCAGCCAATCCTGAAGATTTTGATTCGAATTTACATCTAGATCTGTTGCTTGCATGTTCACTCCTGAATATTCCAGAATTACATTTTGCTGTCATCCTGGAGATTTTTCACATCAGTTCTTCTAATATTTCTGTTAGGTGTTTCCTGTTCAATGTCACATTTACATTCAATATTCTCAACTGAGAATAGCTATGCACACATTTTCAGCAAACATTCAGGTGTGTAGGAGATGAGTCCTTTGATTGCTTGAGTCAGGAAGATGAAGGCTGTCTTCCAGTTTGAGGCTCCTTTTCCCAGCAGGTTGGTTGTGGTGAGTAAGCTGTAGTGTTTGCTCACACCTCTACCATAATTTAAATAACCATATCACTAAAATATGCTGTTGTACAGAAAAATAAATTTCTTAATCATTTTATGATTTTCTGAGTGCATAATTAGTATAATATCTCTGCAACATGTATGTGTGTTAGTATATATTTTTTCATTTTTCCTTTATTGAAACTCAAATTTTTAAAAATATCTAGATTATATTTTCCATCCCCTCTTTCCTCCATAATATTTCCTTATCTCTGCTTCTATCCAGATATACCCTTTTGCTCTCACTAGAAAACAAACGAGCCACAGGCCTGGTGAGAAGGTGATCCAAGTAGCCAGTGAGCAGAAAAATCTCTGCAGAGCACATGGAAAGTTCGCCCCACACCCCCGACTGGTTCAGAGGAGCAGAATCCCTGCTTCAGAGTAGTATGTTTCCAGCGAGCAGCCACTGAGTGCAGAACAAGCACTCCAGCCATCTGCCACCAGGAACAGCAGAGCACCAAGGACACAAGCCTAGTGAGAGGGTGATCTGAGTAGCCAAGTAGCTAGGAAACAGAAAGGTCTGTGCCAAGCAGGCAGAAAGTGTGCCCCCTCACCACCCCACTGCTTGGTTCAGGGAAGCAGGAACCCTGCTTTGGGCTATCTGTTATCTGCCTGCGGCCCATGTGTACAAAAGAGACACTCAGGCCATGTGCCACCAGGAACAGCAAAGGTCCAGGGACACAGGCCAGGTAAAAAGGAGAGGCAAGAACCAATCACTGACAACAAGACCATGTATAATCACAGAAAACAAGATGGCAAGAGGAAAGCGAAAGAAGGTACTCCAGGGAAAACAAGACAACCTGGCAAGAGCAGAAACCAGCTCTCCCATTACAGCAAATAGCAGAATGCCAAACACTCAAGAAAAAGAAGACTCAGACCAGAAATCATACCTCAAGATGATGATGGAGATACTTAAACATTAACAGGAGGAAAAGCATAAAGAATTAGAAACTTTTAAAGAAGAAACAAAAAAAAAAAAAAAAAAAAAAACACTCAAAGAACTTAAAGAATTAGAGGAAAAGATAACCAAAGAGATGATGGAATGGAAGAAGGAATTTAAAATGGAAATGGGCACAAAAGAAAACACTAAAAGAGACAACCCTAGAGGTAGAACACCTAAAAAAGAAATCAGGAGTCACAGATGTAAGCATTTCCAACAGACTACAGAAAATAGAAGATAGAATCTCGGGAGGTGAAGACAACATTGAAAACATAGACAAAACAGTCAGAGAAGATGCAAAAACCAAAAAGCTCCTGACCCATAATGTCCAGGAGATCCAGGACACAATGAGAAGACCAAACCTAAGGATAATAGGAATAGAAAAGGGCGAAGAATATCAACTAAGAGGCACAGTAAATATCTTCAACAAAATTGTAGAAGAAAACTTCCCTACTTTTAAGAATGAGATGACCATGAGCATAAAACAAGCCTACAGAACTCCAAATAGGATGAGCCAGAAAAGAAATTCCTCTCCACACATAATAGTCAAAACGCCAAGTGCCCAAAGCAAAGAAAGAATACTAAAAGCAGTAAGGGAAAAAGGCCATGTAACATATAAAAGCAGACCAATCAGAATCACACCCAATTTCTCAACAGTGACTAAGAAAGCTAGAAGATGCTGGACAGACATCGTGCAGATCCTAAGAGAGCACAAGTGGCAATCCAAGCTGCTATACCCAGCAAAACTCTAGTCAACATAGATTGAGAGAATAAGATTTTCCAACACAAAACTAAATTTAGAAATTATCTCACCACAAACTATGCACTACAATGAATTATTGGTGGAAAACCCAATACAATGAATAGAACTACACCCTAGAAAAACAAGAAAACTCCTAAGTAGGAATACCAAAAGAAGACACACAGGCACAATTATACCTCCAAAAGCAAAAAGAGCAGGAAACAGCAACCACTATTCACTAACATCTGTTAACATAAATGGACTCAATTCCACAATAAAATATATAGGTTATCAGAGTGGATACATAAACAAAACCCAGCATTTTGATGCATACAGGAAACACTTCTCAGAGACAAAGGCATACACTATCTCAGAGTAAAAGGTTGAGAAAATTCTTCCAAGCAAATGGCCCCAAGAAGCAAGCTAGAGTGTCCATTCTAATAACATATAAAGTAGATTTTCAACCAAAAGTTATCAAAAAAGATAAGGAAGGATACTTTTTTACTGAATACAGAGGAAATTTGTCAGGAGGAACTCTCAATCATTAACATATATGCTCCAAATACAGAAGAACCCATATTCAGAAAAGAAACCCTACTAAAGCTTAAAAAACACATTGCACCTCACGCAATAATAGTGAGAGACCTCAATACCCCACTCTTACCAATGGAAAATCATGGAAACTAAAACTGAACAAGGACATTTTAAAACTAGCATAGGTTATGAACCAACTAGAACTACTAGATATGTAAATAACATATCATCCTAAAACAAAAGAATACACCTTCTTCTCAGCACCTCATGGCACCTTCTCAAAACTTGACCACATAAATCGTCACAAAACGAGCCTCAATAAATATAAGAAGATTGAAATTCTCCCATGCATCTTTTCAGATCACCATGGTCTAAGTCTGGTCTTTAATAACAACAAAGACAACAAAAAGCCCATATGCACTTGGAAACTAAACAATGCTCTACTAAATGATAGCAGGGTCAAATAAGAAATAAAGAAAGAGATTAAGGATTTTCTAGAAATCAATGAAAAGGAAAACACAACATACCCAAACCTATGGGATGCAATGAAAGCAGTACTGAGAGGAAAACTCAAAGTGCTGAGTCTTTCCATAAAGAAAGTGGAGAGAGCCTACACTAGCAACTTGACAGCACAGCTGAAAGCTGTAGAACAAAAAAAAAAGCAGATACACCCAAGAGGAGGAGATGGCAAGAAGTAATCAAACTTAGAGCAGAAATAGACCAAATAGAAACAAAAAGAACCATTCAAAGAATTAACAAAACCAAGAGCTGGTTCTTTGAGAAAATTATTGATAAACCCTTAGCCCGACTAACTAGAGGTCAACGAGAGAGTATCCAAATTAACAAAATTGAAATGAAAGTGGAAACTGAATTTCATGAATATTACTCATAATGGTTGACAAACAGTTTAATGTGTAAATGCAAAAGACATTTTAAAAGCTATTTTTTCATTGGAGAACATCTAGGTTATTCAGTTATGTATATGATTGCTCTAGTGTCCCTGTGGTAGAGAAAATGACCTTTGGGTGTATGTATAAAAGTCTTTCCCTCCTTACAAACCACCACAGTGATTTCCATAACTGAGCACTTCAATCACCAAGGAAGGTGTTTTGTCTTTACTCATCCTTACATGGATGTGCTGTCATGTGTTTTAGTCATTCTAAGTGGTATAAGATAAAATCTCAAAGTAGTTTTTATATGAATGTCTCTGAATAAGAATAGAAAACATATCTGTGAGTGTTACTCAACCATTTGAATTTACTCTTTTGAGAATTCTGTTTACATCTATACTCCAATTTTTAATTGAGCTATTTGTTTTCTGATATCTACATTTTGTTTTTAAAAATGCATTTTAGATATTAGCCAAGTATTAGATGTGGAGATGGTGAAAATCTTTTCCCTTTTTTGAATTCTGATCTTTAATTCTATTGATGATATTCTTTGAGATGCAAAGCAGTTTTCATTTCAAGATGACATATTTATTTTTTATTAATCTCACTGCCAGTGTCAATGGCATTCTGTTTAGAAAGTTTTTTTCCTGTGCCAATGAACTCAATACCAATCTCTGCTGTTTATCTTTTGTTTGCTTTGTATTTTTTGTTTGTTCTGTTTTTGTTTTTTATTAGGTGAATCTGTAAAGATGGGCTTATTTTATTCTAAAATCTTATCTGGATAGTATACATTTGGATAAAATTTAAATGCTGCCATTTAAAATTCACTGGGAAATGTATGGACAAAAAAACTGTAATAGTAACCAATTTGGTAAGAGCATTAAGACCTAGGCTCACAAATTTACTGAGAATGCATATATGACAATGACATTTTTGTACCTCTTCAACAGTTTTCAAGATGAAAATAATGTTGTAAATTAGGAAGGGAAAGTTTAGATTATTGTATTTCTATTCATGTTTTCAAAATACCACATATACTACAGTAACTCCTCTTAGTGGAGCCAAATGGTAAAGTTTAAAACAATCCACTATCTTTATTCATGATCTCTCTGCAATAATCATGGACAGATACAAGTTAAAAGTGGTTAACCCACCATACTTCAAATTCTTCATGGTGCCAATAATTTCCTAAATTTTTGAGAAAATTGATAGTATTTGGGGATTTCTGTTTTAGAGCTGTAGGCATCATTAATATGTCCCTTTGCATTTCTACATTATGACGTTTTGGGATATCTTGTATTTAATACCACATTATAGACAGAATACAGTATTTTCTTGAACCTCTCCCCTTGCCCTCTGCAAGCATTTACTTTTAACAGTTAGCATGGGTCTTTGGAATTAACATAAACCAATGTGTAGTATAAAATTTGGCTGTTTGCCAGGATTTTTCCACCAGAATATCAGGACTGCTTTCTGTTCAAAACAATCATTGGTATATAAATTAGCTTATTTTGAAATTTAGGAAAGGATCATACCTTTTGATAGTTGAATTCAAGCTGAACTCCGGTTCACGTGGAGAAAATGTTTTCTCCTTGAATATATGAAGTAAGAGGTTTAGTTGCTCACAATCTATTTCTTGTCGTGAATACTCTGATAAATTATCCAGTGGCATATGTCTTCATGACTCAGATGCTTCTCCTTGTTGCTTTGTCTCCACTGTCTATTAACATAATTACATCAACTTTGGCTTTGGTAGATGTGATGCTACCTGACCCCTGATAACCTGGTGTTGATTTATTGATAAAATAAACAAACCAGAACTTAATAATCAATGCTTTTGACCGAGGAATGTCATTCAGCATATGCACCATATCATTTTACAGGATTCCATTATTCAAAATCAATGCTCTCAATTAACTGTAGATTAATTGGCCTTGGATTTGTTTAGCTTTGTTTATTTTCATCTTTAGAGTTCCATGGTTATATGAGAGATTATTATTCAGGGTATACTTAGAAGCTTTCAATATATATATAAATTTGGAATGTAAATCTTTCATCTTTCATTTCTATTCATTTTCTGACAATAGTAAAAAAAATAGAAAACATTATAAATATTTAGATTTTCCTAAAAATGTTCAAAAGTATTATTTGATTTTATGCTAAATAAGCACCCAGGTTTCATATCTGTGTTCACCAGCCTGTGGCCTATTTAGGACATGCTAGACCCATTGGGAGAAAATTTATTGTGGTATTCAAAAAAAAAAAAAACCAGAAACCACTGTTATTTAGAAAATTTAGAAATAAATTTGATTGTATATGGATTTAGTTAGGTTGTGTATTGCTGTGAAAACTTAATATAAAAGCAACTTGGAAAAAATTCTTTTATTTCCAGGCCCACAATAGAGTATTTCTTTCAAGTTCAAGACAGGAATTCAGGTAAAAACTAGAGGAAAAATCTAAGGCAGAGCCTATGAAGGAATTCCTTCTCACATGGCTTGCTCATCTTGATATATTTTTCCTTTTTTTTTTCCTTTTTCTTTTGGTTGTGTTTTGTTTTCTTTTTTATATTGTATGTATTTATATTTCAAATGTTCTCTCTTTCCCCCACTACCCTTCCCCTTTCCCTCCACCTGCTTCTATGAAAATGCTTCCACTCCTATCCACCCATTCCCACGTCATTTCTCTGGCATTCCCCTACACTGGGAAAACTAGCATTTACAAGACAAAGGGCCTCTCCTCATACTTATACCAGGCATTGTCATCCTCTGCTACACATGCAGTTAGAACCATGGATCTTTCCATGTGTACTAATTGGTTTGTGTTTTACAGTCCCCGAGAGCTCTGCAGGGTTTTGTTGGTTGATATTGTTGTTCTTCATATGGGTTACAAACCCATCAGCTTCTTCAGTTCTTTCTCTAGCTCCTCCATTGGGGTCCCTTTGCTCAATCTGATGGTTAGCTGCAAGCATCCTCAGTTCTTATTGTATCCAAGACTAAATGTCTCAAATAGCTCTGGATTCTATAAGCTTGTCCTTCCTACATCAATCACCAATCAAGAAGTATAGTGCATACTTGTGGATAGACTCGGCTACTTGGTAATTTTTTCAGGTATTTCTATTCCAATATGACTTTAACTTATATAATGTTGATATTAAACTATGTAACATTTATGTGATACATAACATTGAATATTCATTTATCAGAATTTATAATCATAAAGTATGTAGTTCAGCATTGCTAGAGAAAGTATATACTTGAGTGTGGGCTTTGCAATTTATACCCTGAGTTTACTTCCTGTTTGTTCTGTCTTCTTCATATCTGTATTTGCAAAAGTGATTTTTTTAGCTCCCTTTTCCTACAATTTGCCGACGTGTCTTCCCCAATATTTCATATTTTACTTGTGGAACATTTTATAAATAAACTCTTCTACAAGTTGTTTTTCATGATATTTTATCACAATAACAGAAAATAACTAAACATGGTATCTCATATATTTATAAAAAACATTAAATTAAAATTAATTTCAAAAGTGACTTAATGTAAAAAAAGAATATAATTATTTGAGATGGCTGTTAGAATAACCAGTATATCAAAACATAATAAAATATTTCCTCCAAAAATTTTTACTTCAAATGTCAAATTGTAGTATTAATGACTTGAAAAATTATAAGAAAATGCATAAATTGAATATTTTATAATTTTACAAAGAAGGAAACTTGAGTCCTATCTAAAATATATAAAATAATAAGAAAAGTAGATTTTAAATCTCATTTAAAATTGTAAATGTTGTAAGTTCACAATCTAAAGAGATTTAATTACTATGGATAATGCAATTATTTTGACTAATTTAATTGCTTAATAAAATTACAGGTAAAGCTACATTTTAATGATATCTCCAAAATTTATATATCCTATGTAATAAACTAGTTAAAATAATGTTTATAAATTGTGTATTACAATGTTTTAAAATAATCAGAACAACATGCTCATTTTGTAAATATTAATGAACATTATCCAACATCTTTCTGGTTTGATTGTTGCTTGTATTCTGAGCATGGGGCAAAAATGTTAATCAACATTCATATAGAAAAGCAAAGGCCCAACAAAGGCTGTCAACCAATTTCTGGGTAAGAAAGCTGGTGTTTGTTAATTGTACATGTAATTACCCAATAGCACATTCAAGCATTCTCTTTTGAATAGGTTATGACCATAATATGAAATTGTAGGAAGTAAAGATATGATGTTCATACTTAAGTAATATGGAAGAGAAAAGAATGTTTACAAATTATTTCTTTTTTCTTTTTTATCTTCTTTTAATAAATTGATGCCTACAAAGATGAGGGCTTTGCTCAGCCATCTTCTGAAAAGCTTCCTCTGGTAGTAGAGTAGAAGAAATATAAAGCTCAACAACTAGACAATGTGCAGAACCCTAAGAGACCTAGAAACTTTCTGTCCTAAAGGAGATGTCTTCATTATGTCTCTCCTCATAGGACTCAGGGAAATTTTTGTAAGATAGAACAAATATATTGTAACTGTGGGCAGGTAGAGGACACCATGGAACCAAAGTCTTCTAAAAACAAGACCAAAGAACATGTGATTTCCAAAATGGCAGCATGCGCATGATCTGCTCCAATGTGTGATCAGATGATAATCCTAGTCCTAAGAGAAATATGCATAAGTTATTTTTGCTAAACAAAAAGCTATATCCAATAGACAATTTTTCACTAATGAAAAAAATTGTTTTCCAAAATGTAGTCTAATTGAAGATACAATTCATTCTTAAGGTCTGGCTCGAAGTAAGGGTACAGAGTTTCAACACAAAATCAACTCAGTGCAATCTGTGGAGGTTCATTTTCTCATGATGTTTTCTCAGGGCATTTTGAATTTTTCATACTTCTAAATTTAATGTATTTGTTTACTTGTTGATTTGTTTTATAATGCATAGGTTATTTGTGTGTATATTATGATTCGTTTATTGAAGCTCATGGTTCATGTGTGCATGAAAATGTATCTGTGCCTTGATGTATATTTTGTAGTTTTAACTTTGGCTCATTTTCTTGTTTTTTTTTTTTTTTGTAGTATTTGAATTAATTTATTTTTATTTTATCCATCTTGTTTTATTACTAATATTCTAATGCCTGTTTTTTATTTCTAAGAAGAAACATAAAGAATGTGGTTTTGAAATGGCAGAAAGTTAGGGAGGACCAGAAAGTAGTTGGGGGAGGGGAAACTATAATCCAGTGGCTTTCAATTTTCTTAATGTAGCTACCCTTTAATAATATTGCTCCAGTAGTGGTGAACCACAAGCAGAAAATTATTTGATTGCTCTTTTAGGTCTGCACTTTTGCTCGTGTTATGTCTCATAGGACCCACAAGTTGAGAACTGCTGCGATAATCAGATTATAGTATATGAACAAAAACTATTTTTAATTAAAAAAGAACAGGAAAACAAAAGAGTCTTTGGAACTGGTGAGCTGTTAAGAGTATCAATAGCTCTTGTAGAAGCCTGAGCGTTGTTCTTAACATTCACAGGACAGATCACAAGTACCTGCAATTTCACTTTCATACAATTTGATATCCTCTTTGGCTTGCATGTGCAAATAAACCCATTCAGCCACACACAAATAAATGCAATTAAAAATAAACAAATGATCCATTCAAGTAAAGCATTCAAATTCAATATTATATTGAAACCTACTGAAGATATTACACATATAGAGTAAGAAGGCTATGTCCCACAATGATGATTATTTTTTACATAGACAACAATGGATATGTATTATTTCCAACTCAAATAAAAATTATTTCTGGCAATCAAATTCAACATATAGAAGCTTACATTGTCCTATCAAAGAAAAGATGAGACATTAAAGTATGCCTGTGAATTAAAATGCAAATATAAATGAAGTTTTTAATAAAAACTCCATCACTTAAGTAAATGAAGCTGTTGTAATTTTTTTTCATTTAAATAAACAACTAGAAAATCTAAATTCACTTTGACTAATATTCAGCATTTTGGAGGTAGAAAAAATAAAATACTATAGAAAATATACCCCATTTGAGAGTAAAAAGGTATAACTAGGTTTTCAGCCCACAGCACTAGCTGTTCAAACCTGCCAAGAGCCACAAACTACATCCACTCTCTTGCACTCTACATGTTCTACATTCGGGTCATAACTTGCTTAGAAGCCCTCAGCTTGCCCAGAATACACACCAGGTTTTGGGACACTTGTTAAGACACTGTTCATCACCTCCTTAACCTCCTTAAAGTCTACACAGTGGAGCTCAACAGGACTATGTCCCCCAAGGCTAATATTCCATTCTACAACTTTAGTAAAAGACTTCTGCTTTACTGGAGATCATAGAATCCTGGCATTCCAGAGACCAAGCCAGATATCCGGAATTCCAGAAGTCACAGAGGTACTTGGAAACTCAGAGGCAATGTAGGTACCCAAAAACCCCTAAAGTTCACTTGGAAACCCAGTGGCAATTTAGGCACCCAAAACCGCAGAAGGCGTGTTTGCCACAGAAACCTCAGAAGAGACACACTACTGGACTGGAAAACTTCCCAGGCCACTCAGGATAGAAGACAAGGGAGAAAGGCAAATCCAAGGTGAAAAAAAGATTGATCTAATAAAGCCTGATAAATAAGCACCTAAATCTATAATAACTTTATATTCTAAATTAACAGCCCAGGCAATATGCATGACAAGGCCCAGATATCCTATTACAACAAGCCCTGGGTATTCTAACACAGCTAAAGCACAAAAATGACCTTGAATTCAATCTTATGAAGAAAATATGAGTTCTTAAAGAAGAAATGAATAAATTACTTAAAAAAATCAGGAAAATACAAACAAGCAAAACAAATTAAACTGCTCAAGACCTAAAAGTAGAAATAGAAGCAGTAAATATAATCTAAGGAAATTCTGAACATGTAAAATGTAGGTAAGTGAACTGAAAATACAGACAAAAGTATCTCCAACAAAATACAAAATACAAAATCTCAGTGCAAAAAATAGAATGAAACTAACTGATACACCATCAAAACTCCAGTGGCATATGTAGCAGAGGATGGCTTTATCAGGCATCAAGAAGAGGAGAGATTCTTGGTCCTGTAAAGACTCAATGCCCCAGTATAATGGAATGCTAGGGCAGAGAGATGGGACAGAGTAGGGTGGTGGGTAAATACTCTCATAGAGAAAAAGTAGGGGGATGGGAGAAAGGGATTCCAGAGGGAAATCCAGGAGAATGGATAACATTTGAAATGTAAGTAAAGAAAATATCCAATAAAAATAATGATCATATTTTTAAAAAAGAAACTGTTACATATAAAAACTTCCTGACTTAGAATATCCAGGAAATCTATGATACTATAAAAATACCAAATCTCAGAATTATAGGAATAAAAGATGAAGAAACCTAACTCAATGTTCAAAAAAACATTTTCAACAACTTAGATGAAAAATTCCCTAAACAAAAATTATTCTTGTAAACAAACAAGAAGCTTACAGAACATCAAATACATTGGACCAGCAAAGAAAATGCCCTCACACATATTCATCCAAACACTAAATGTACAGAACAAAGAAAGGATATTGGAATCTTCAAGGTGAAAACAGCAAGTAACATAAAGAGGCAGATCTATTAAAATTAATATCAAATTCTCAACAAAATTACAAAAGTGAGGAGGGCCTGGGCAGATGCCTTGCTATCTCTAATGAAGACACAGATAGTATCCAGACTATTGAATTTATCCAAACTTTTAATTATCATAGATGGTGAAAACAAGATATCCCATCAAAGACACAAACACACTTAAACAATATATATGTATATATGTATATATATCCAACTCAACAGAAGGTAATAAAAGGAACACTTCAATCTATGTAGGTAAACCACACGCAAGAAAAACAATAAATCCAAACCATCAAAGCCCAAAGAAGGAAAACAAACATACACACACACACACACACACACACACACACACACACACACACACACACAAACACCACCACCAGCACAACTACCACCACCAGCAGCAGCACCACCACCAATACTGTCATCAAAATAGCAGAGATTAACAATTATTAGTCATTAATATCATGCAACATCAAAGGACTCAATTAATAAAAAAGATACAGAATTTAAGCATCCCCTTCTTTATCAATATGTCTCTGGCATAGCCTCTGAAGAGCCAACCATATCAGGTTCCTGCCAGTAAACACTACTTGACATCAGAAATAGTGCTTGGGTTTAGTGGCTGCATATGGGGTTGTTCCCCAGATGAGGGAGTATCTGGATGATCTTTTCTCTAATCCCTGTTTCCCTCTTTGTCTCTTTTTCTCCTCCCATGAGAGTTTTGTTCTCCCTTCTAAGAAGAACTGAGGCATCCACATTTTGGCCTTCCTTCTCTTTGAGCTTCAAAATTTCTGTGAATTATTTCTTGGTTATTCCAAACTTTTTGAGCTAATATCCACTTATATGTTAATACATAACTTTTGTGTTCTTTTCTGACTGGGTTATTTAACTCAGGATGCTAGCTTCAAGTTTCATTCATTTTACTAGGAATTTCATGAACTCACTGACTTTAACAGCTGAGTAGTATACCATTGTATATATGTACCATAATTTCTGTATCCATTCCTGTATTTGGGAAGGTTATATCATCCAAAATGTACATGAGGAGAATATGCAATAAAAAAAGAAACAGGCTAAGAGAGTATATGCAAAAGTAGGATCCATTCTTCTGTTACATAGAAAACCTCAACATTAAAGAAAGATATTACCTCATAAGAAAGGATTGGAAAAAACCCAAACAAATAGACCAAAGAAGCAAGTTGCAATAGGCCTCCAACCAAAATTAAACAAAAGAGATGCAACTCAAATTGTAACATTTATGCAGAAAATGCAAGAGCAAAAACCTGTAATATATAAGAAACATAAATAAAGCTTAAATTACAGATTTAACCTGACACATTCATAATTGTAAACTTCAGTACTAGACTTTTACCAATAAAGAGCTCATTCAGACAGAAATTATACAGAGAAATAATGGAATCCACAGATATTATGACTCAATTGTACCTTGATACCTAAACTACACAAAAATTAAACAAAGAGATATTCAGGCCAATTTTCCTCATAACCATAGATACAAAAATACTCAATAAAATAATTACACACCAAATCTAACAACATGTCAAAAAACAAAAACAAAAACAGAACAAAAAGACAAACAAACAAAAAAATGCACTTTTACTTTGATCAGATAGGCTTTATCCCAGAAATGCAGGAGTGGTTCAAGATATGAAAATTTGTCAAGGAGATCCACCATGTAAACAAACTGAAACAAAATCAAATTTGGATTTCACTTGATGCTGAAAAAGCCATTGACAAATCCAATGCTCCATCATGATAAAAGTTTTGGAGAGATCAGTTATACTCGGTACATACAAAAAATAATAAAGCCAATATAGAGCAAGTAAGTAACCAACATAAAAATAAAATATAGCAAGAAACATAAAGAAATTTTATTCAAGGAGGGCAGAAAACAAGGCACTTTACTCTCTCTCTCTCTCTCTCTCTCTCTCTCTCTCTCTCTCTATTTCATCAATATAGTTATCAAAGTTTCAGCTAACCCAATAAAGCAGCTAAATGAGACCAAGGGTATACAACTAGGAAAGGTATATGTCAAAGATTACTTGGAGATGTTATGACAGTGTACAGAAGTGACAACTACAGGGAAGTTATATCTAATAAACACACTCATAAAATTGGTTGGATACCAAAATAACTGTAAAAATCAATAACCCTTCTACACACACACAGTAAACAGGTTAAGAAAGAAATCCAGGGAAACAACCCTTCACCATCACCACAAATAACATCAAATATCTTGGTATAACTATAACCAGTCAAGTCTAAGACAAATGTGACAATAACTATAAGTCTTTGAAGAAGAAATCTGAGACGGTATCAGAAAATGGACAGACCTCCCATGTTCATGGATAGGTAGGATTTACACAGTAAAAATGGCCATTTTACCCAAAGCAACCTACAGGTTCAAAAAAAATCACATCAAAATTCCACACAGTTCTTTACTGACCTTGAAAACACAAAACTTCATAAGGAAAACCAAAAGTCCTAGGATAACAAAAGTAAACTTGCACAATAAAGGAATTTCAATAAAGATTATTGATTATCTCTGATTTCAAGCACTGCTACAGAGGTATTATAATAATATAAACCACATGAGATTTGCATAATACAGACAGGCAGATCAATGAAATGTAATCTTTAATGTAATCAAAGACACAGTATAAATCTTCATTCCTTTGGACATTTTATTTAAGACCCAGAAATCAGTATTATACAATGGAAAAAGAAAGTGTCTTCAACAAATGGTGTTAGTGTTACTGCATGTGTCCATGTAGAAAAATGCAGACAGCTTATATATCTGACAACTTGCAGAGATGATTAAATCTAAATGGGTGAAACATGTCAATTCAAAAACAATACACCACACCTGATAGAATAATAGGTGGGGAATAGCGATGAATACACTGGGACAGGAGATCAATTTCTGAACAGAATACTAAGCACAGAATTTATAATCAACAATTAAAAATAGAATATCATGACAGTGAAAAGCAATGGTAAGTCAAAATGCAATTTCAAAATAAAATTGGGAAACAATTCTCTCTCTCTCTTTCTCTCCCCCTCTCTCTCATTCTCTCTATCTCTCTCTCTGTCTCTCTCTCTCTGTCCCTCTCTCTGTCTCTCTGTCTCTCTCACTCTTTATGTCTCTTTCTCTCTCTGTGTCTCTGACCATTTCTGTGTGTGTCTCTCTCTCTCATCATATATATATATACACACAATGAGAGAAAAAGAAAAAGATAGATAGGAAGATAGATTGATATAGAGAGAAAGATAGAGATATATCATATAGATATATATCAAGAAATTAGATATCAACAAATCAAATAATACAATTTAAAAATGGGATACTACTTCAAACAGAGAATTCCCTACAGAGCACACTCAAGTGACAAAAGAACATTTAAATAAATGTTCATCGTTCTTAGCCATCATGGAAATAAAAATCACAATTCTCGAGGGAGCAGAGAGATCTCTGCGGAGTGCACAAGGAAAGTGCACCCCCTCCCTTGCCCTGCCCTGCCCTGCCCGATCCAGCGACCAGGAACAGAAATTTCGAACTTCTGTTTCCACCTGGTGGGGACGTTAGGACTCAGAGCGAAGACTGGCCCATCTGCCACCCGGAACAGCGGCTCCTAGAGGCTGAGCAAGTGGTGGGTGGGAGACCTGGGCTGCACCCCCTGCCTTGCCCTGCAACGCCCTGTCTGATCCAGGACCCAGGAATAGAACTTTGGAACTTCCGTTCCCACCCGGCGACTCTGAGGCATAGAACAGGGCTCGACCCATCTGCCACCTGGACCAGTGGAGATCCAGGGACACAGACCAGATACAAGGGAAAGGCAAGAACATATCACTGACAACAAAATGGCAAGAGGAAAGCAAAAGAGTATATCCCAAGGAAACCAAGACAACCTGGCAACACCAGAACCTAGCTCTCCCATAACAGAAAACACAGGAATTCCAAACATTCCAGAAAAGGAAGACACAGACCTGAAATTATACCTCAAGATGCTGATAGAGATACTTAAAGAAGAACGGGAGGAAAAGCAAAAAGATTCAGAAGCTTTTAAAGAGGAAACAAGAAAAACACTCAAAGAACTCCAAGAACTAGAGGAAAACAGAATCAAAGAGATGAAGGAATGGAAGAGGAAATTTAAAACAGAAACTGACACAATAAAGAAAACACAAAAAGAGATAACCCTAAAGGTAGAACACCTAAAAAAAAATCAGGAATCACAGAAGTAAGCATTTCCAATAGATTAAAAGAGATGGAAGAGAGAATCTTGAGGGCAGAAGACAACATTGTAAACATAGACAAAACAGCCAGAGAAGATGCAAAAAACAAAAAGCTCCTAACCCAAAATGTCCAGGAAATCCAGGACTCAATGAGAAGACTGAACCTAAGGATAATAGGAATTGAAGATGGAGAAGAGTATCAACTAAGGGGCACAGTAAATATCTTCAACAAAATCATAGAAGAAAACTTTCCTACCCTCAAGAATGAGATGACCACGAGCATAAAAGAAGCCTTCACAAGTCCAAATAGGTTGGACCAGAAAAGAAATGCCTCCCGACACATAATAGTCAAAACACCAAGTGCCCAAAGCAAAGAAAGAATGCTAAAAGCAGTAAGGGAAAAAGATCAGGTAACATATAAAGGCAGGCCAATCAGACTCACACCCGATTTCTCAACAGAGACCATGAAAGCTAGAAGAGCCTGGACATACATCATCCACACCCTAAGAGAACACAAGTGCCAGCCCAAGCTGCTATACCCAACAAAACTATCAATCACCATTGATGGAGAGATGAAGATATTTCAAGAAAAATCTAAACTTACACAATATCTGACCACAAACCCAGCACTACAACAAATTATAGGTGGAAAACCCAATACAATGAGGGAAAATACAGTCTAGTAAAAACAAGAAAACTCCTAAACAAGAAAACTAAAAGTAGAAAAAGACACAGGCACAACTCAACCCACAAAAGCAATAATAGCAGGAAACAGAAACAACTATTCCTTGATATCTATTAACATAAATGGACTCTACTCCCCAATTAAGAGACATAGGATATCAGCCTGGATACATAAACAAAATCCAGCATTGTGTTGCATTCAGGAAACTCATCTCAGAGACAAAGACAGACACTATCTCAGAGTTAAAGGGTGGAAATAAAAACTTCCAAGCAAACAGCTCCAAGAAGCAAGCTGGAGTGGCTATTCTAATATCGAATAAAGTAAATTTCCAACCAATAGTTATCAAAAAAGATAAGGAAAAACACTTTTTATTCATTACCACGGAAACCGGTCAGGAGAAACTCTCAATTTTTAACATATATGCTCAAAATAAAAAATCACCCACATTCATAAAAGAAATCCTAATAAAGCTCAAAAAATATATTTCACCTTACACAATAATAGTGGGAGACATTAATACCCCACTCTCACCAATGGACAGATCATGGAAACAGAAACTGAACAAGGACACTGCAAAAGTAGCAGAGACTTTGAACCAACTAGAATTAATAGATATATACAGAACATATTATCCTAAGGTAAAAGAATACACATTCTTCTCAGCACCCCATGGCACCTTCTCAAAAATTGACCACATAATTGGACACAGAGCGAGCCTCAATCGATATAAGAAGATTGAAATACTCCCATGCATCCTCTCAGATCACCATGGTCTACAGCTGGTTTTTAACAACAACAAAGACAACAAAAAGCCCACATACACATGGAAACTAAACAATGCTCAGTTAAATGATAGCAGGGTCAAAGAAGAAATAAAAAAAGGAATTAAGGATTTTCTAGAATTCAACGAAAACGAAAACACAACATACCCAAACCTATGGGATGCAATGAAAGCAGTAATGAGAGGAAAATTTATAGCCCTAACTGCTTCCAAAAAGAAACTGTAGAGAGCTTACATCAGCAACTTGATAGAACAGCTAAAAGCCCTAGAACAGAAGGAAGCAGATATACGCAAAAAGATTAGTCAGCAAGAAAAAATCCAAATTAGGGCTGAAATAGACCAAATAGAATCAAAAAGAACCATAGAAAAAATCAACAAAACCAAGATTTTTTTTTTTGTAGTTCTTTGAGAAAATCAACAAGATTGATAAACCCCTAGAGAGACTAACTAGAGGGCAAAGAGAGAGTTTACAAATTAACAACATCAGAAAGGAAAGTGGGGATATAACAACTGAAACTGATGAAATTCAAGAAATCATCAGATCCTACTACAAAAACTTATACTCCACAAAATTGGAAAATCTGGAGAAATGAATGAATTCCTAAAGAGATAGAAGATCCCAAAGTTATAACAGGACCAAGTAAACGATTTAAATAATCCTAAAACACCTAAAGACATAGAAGAATTCATCAAAAGGCTACCAACCAAAAGAAGCCCAGGTCCAGACAGGTTCAGTGCAGAATTTTATAAGACATTTATTGGGGATATAACATCAATACTCTTCAAACTATTTCAAAAGGTAGA
Source organism: Micromys minutus (assembly GCF_963924665.1). Classification (NCBI taxonomy): domain Eukaryota; kingdom Metazoa; phylum Chordata; class Mammalia; order Rodentia; family Muridae; genus Micromys; species Micromys minutus. The sequence continues at coordinate 20,943,350 of NC_137974.1, read as the reverse complement.
ATCAGATGGAATACTACCTAACTCATTTTTTGAGGCTAAAAAAACCCTCGTACCTAAACCACACAAAGACCCTACAAGGAAAGAGAACTTCAGACCAATCTCACCTATGAACATTGATGCAAAAATACTCAACAAAATCCTTGCAAACCGAATCCAAGAACACCTAAAACGATCATTTATCATGACCAAGTAGGCTTCATCCCTGGGATGCAGGGATGGTTTAATATAAGGAAATCCATCAACATAATACACCATATAAACAAACTCACAGATCAAAATCATATGGTCATCTCACTAGACGCTGAGAAAGCATTCGACAAAATCAAACACCCCTTCATGTTAAAAGCCCTGGAAAGAACAGGAATCCAAGGCCCATACTTAAATATAATGAAAGCAATATACAGCAAACCAACAGCCAACATCAAACTTAATGGCGAGAAACTTGAAGCAATCCCACCAAAATCAGGGACTCGACAAGGCTGCCCACTCTCCCCCTACCTAGTCAACATAGTACTGGAAGTCCTGGCTGGAGCAATTAGACAGCAAAAGGAGATCAAGAGGATACAAATTGAAAAGGAAGAGATAAAAACATCACTCTTTGCCGATGAAATGATAGTGTACTTGAGTGACCCCAAAAATTCCACCAGAAACTCCTACAGCTGATAAACAAGTTCAGCAAAGTGGCTGGATACAAAATTAACTCGAACAAATCAGTAGCCTTCCTATACTCAAAGGACAAACATGTGGAGAAAGAAATTAGGGAAAACGTACCCTTCACAATCTTCACAAAAACTATGATATACCTTGGTGTGACTCTAACTAAGCAAGTGAAGGACCTGTATGACAAGTACGTCAAAACTCTAAAGAAAGAAATTGAGGAGGATCTCATAAAATGGAAAGCTCTCCCATGCTCATGGATTGGAAAGATCAAAACCTAAAAAATGGCCATCCTACCAAAAGCAATCTACATAATCAATGCAATCCCCATCAAAATTCCAACCCAGTTCTTCATGGAACTGGAAAGATCAATGTTCAATTTCATAAGGAATAACAAAAAACCTAGAATAGCTAAATCCATCCTCAACAACCAAAAACATCTGTGGGAATCACTATCCCTGACCTCAAGCTATATTACAAGGCAATTGTGCTGAAAACTGCATGGTACTGGTACAGAAATAGGCATGTGGATCAATGGAATAGAATAGAAGATCCAGAAATGAGCCCTCATGTATATGGTCACCTGATTTTTGACAAAGGAGCAGTAAACATTCAATGGAAAAAGGACAGCCTATTCAACAAATGGTGCTGGTCCAACTGGCACTCAGCATGCAAAAGAATGAAAGTAGACCCTTTCTTATCCCCTTGTACAAAGCTCAAGTGTAAGTAGATCAAAGATCTCCATATTAAACCAGACACACTGAAACTATTAGATGAGAAACTAGGGAAAACCTTAAAAACACATAGGCACAGGAGAAAATTTCCTGAACAAAACACCAATGGCTCAAGCTCTAAGGTCAAAGATTAACAAATGGGACTTAATGAGATTGCAAAGTTTCTGTAAGACTAAGGACATGGTCAAGAAAACAAAACGGCAACCAACAGAATTGGAAAAGATCTTTACCAATACCACATCAGATAGAGGCCTAATATCCAAGGTATAAAAGGAACTCAAAAAGCTAGACAGCAGAGAATCAAATAACCCTATTAAAAAATTTTGTACAGAGCTAAACAAAACATTCTCAGTTGAGGAACACCGAATGGCCTCGAAACATCTGAGGAAGTGCTCGACATCCTTAGCCATCAGGGAAATGCAAATCAAAACAACCATGAGATTCCACCTAACACCAGTCAGATTGGCCAAGATCCAAAAATCAGATGACAGCAGATGCTGGAGAGGCTGCGGAGAAAGAGGAACACTTCTCCACTGTTGGTGGGGTTGCAAACTAATACAACCACTCTGGAAATCAGTCTGGCGATACCTCCGAAAATTCGATATAGTACTACCTGAAGACCCAGCTATTCCACTTCTGGGCATATACCCCAGAGACACTTTAATACACAACAAAGATATTTGCACCACAATATCCACTCTATTTATAATAGCCAGAAGCTGGAAAGAACCCAGATGTCCTTCAGAAGATGAATGGATACAAAAATTGTGGTACATATACACAATGGAATACTACTCAGTCACCAGAAACAATGACTTAACCAAATTCTTAAGATAATGGTTGCATCTAGAGAATATCATCCTGAGTGAGATAACCCAGTCACAAAAGGACAGACATAACATGCAGTCACTGATATTGGGTTGCTAACCTCAGAGGCTTGCACTCCCCTGAAACAACTCACAGACTGTTTGAAGTCCAAGAAATAAAAAAAAAAACAAAAAAAAAATGTATTTACAAAACAAGTAGACTTTGACTATTTCCATGTTGCGTTTTGTTTTGCACATACTCTATGCTCATAGTAACTATTAGGTTTTCAATGCATTCCTTCAAGCCCTTGAAAAAATCAAGTACTGACTAAAAAATATATTCTCATAGTTTTATGTAAAAATTATTTTAATATCTGAAAAATCAGTACTGTCCAAAATGTATAATTTTAAGCAAAAAATGTTTAAAATCTGTACATTTATCTTTGTTTTGTAAAATAAAGTCATTTAAATAAAATCACGATTCTCAGACTCCATTTGCACTTCTCAGAAGGCTTAAAAAATCACAAATAATAATTCATACTGGTGAGGATGTGGAGCAAGGGAAGTAATCCTTCTTTGCGGGTGGGAATGCAAACTTGTACAATCAATTTCCAAACCAATGTGCCAGTTTCTCAGATAATTGGAAACTGATCTGTCTTAAGATCCATCTCTCCAATTCCTGGGCTTATATCCAAAGGAAACCGCACCATACTACCAGGACACACATATAACTATGTTTATAGCAGTGTTCTTCATAAGATCCAAGATCTGAATGTGTGAGGAGCACTTCTGGAATTATCTTTTGACTTTTTGTTTGTGATGGATCATGAATGAGTCTGCAACATCTGCCTTTGATTTTAATTAAGACAGGTGTTATAACCTGACAAGTTTCTTTGCTTAAGCATACATCCTTGAGAGACTGTCCTAGCCAGAAGGAAACAGTCTTAGTCAAACATCGATACAGTGTACTATGACTTTACCATGTAAGAATTTGTGGTCATTGTTTCTTCATGGAATTGATCATGCTTTATATTGTTTGCCAATAAAAGACACTGAAAAAATACACTTGCTCACTGGTATGGCATTTACCAGTAATGTTTTTTGTATCTTGAATCTTATTTCTGCCTTTCCTTATCATTATCTTCACTCTCCTAATCAGGATTCCCATGTTTCCAGGCCAGAAGCCCCCACAGAGTAAAGGTCACACAGAAATTGTGGAAGTGCCCCAACTAATAACTTGTCCAGATTGAACCTCATGCCATGAATGGAAACCCCATTATGACACTACTCAATGGAGAGCCAAGACCCAGATGTTAGATAAACTAATAACCAAGAGAACTACAATAGAATCACACACACACACACACACATACACACATACACGCATACAAGGTCAATGTACTGATTCCTAATGATATTCTGCTGTACTCATACATTAGTGCACAGCAAGATTGTCATCAGAATGGCTTCAACAAGCGATTGATGGAAAGAGGTACAGAGATGGTACAGCAATTAATGGAAAGAGTGACAGAGATAGTACAGCAATTGATGGAAAGAGGTACTGTTAAGTAAAATTGTAGAATTGTTAGGTAGAATTGGGTAAAATTGTAGAAACACAGATGAAGAGGAAAGAAAGATTTGAGAAGCCAGAAGGGTCCCAGAGGCTCAAAGAGACTGAACCTCCAACCAGGTAGCTTGCATGGGGTGGACCTAGGCCCTCTGTACATGTTAAAATTGTGCTGCATGGTTCTTGTGGGAATCTAAACAGTAAGAGCAGGGACTGTCTCTGACTCCATTGCCTGCCTATGTCATTTAGCCTCTTAGGAGAGGAGGTGTCTAGTCTTGCCACCACTTGGTATGCCAAAGGCAAAGCTGGCATATTGATAGAAGGCCTGGCCCTTGTAAAGACAAACTGAGGAGTGATAGACGTAGATTGGAGAATGGAAGTTCAGGGGATGTACTACGAGGAGAGGATGAAGGAAAAACTGAAATAAATATGTAAGAATAAAAAACAAATAAATGTCAAAAATTAAAAAAAGAATGATTCAATACTATTTAGTAGGTACTTTTATAATTTAGACATGAAATAAAATTATTTTAGTACAAATCAACAAGTTTAGTAAATGAAATAAGTATGAAGTTCCTAAAATTTTCAATTACTGTTTCTTGCTACCAATTGAAAGATATGTGTACAAGGGCCCATAAAACAGATCTATACCTTAGTATAGATTGCTGTATACATAAATGGAATTCATTCAGAAGAGAAAAAATTTAGATATCCTATGAAAATATTTATATATATGCATGATTAACAATAAAATAACAATGAAAAATATGCAAAACAAAAATTAATTTAATATGTAGGTTTATGTTTGACATAGATCTCTCTAAACATCAGGTCTACCAACTTTTTTGTTTCTTTGTTTACAATGGAGGGATTTTTTTAAAAAACATTTATTGGATATCCTCTATATTTACATTTCAAACATTATAACAACTTAACATTGACATTGTATTTAAATGTAAATCACATTGAAATTACATCTGTAAGTTCTACATTCATTCATGCCTATAATGTGAAATATGTACAATTACAGAGAATATTTGTGAAATATATCACTTGAACTTTGTTAACTAAAACCAGATCTTCACATTTCTGGCCTCTATATTTATATCTTTAAAAATTGGATAATAGAAATGTATGAAAATAAAAATTGATTTTCGTACTGTAAAACACTCTCTCACTCATCTATGAATGTTTTATAATGAACACATTCATATGTATATATATATATATATATATATATATATATATATATATATATATGCACACATATATACCTATATGTGTGTGTATGTGTGTGTATACTGGATAATTAACTATAAGTAGCATAGTATTTAGTGACATTTAATGGAGAATATGCATAGCTTTAATGGAATATAATATCTTTTGTAGAGATTTGCCCATCTTTGGATTTAGACACCCATGGGGATCTAAGAACCTGTCTCTTACAGATAAGAAAGGGTGACTGGATTTATGACACTCAATGTCTATTTAAAATAATATATACTTAGTTGAATAGAAAAATCCCACTAATATACACAAGTAATATGGTAACCTAGTACCTGAAATACATAACCCAGTAATTTATTCAGGAAAGTAGATTGCTGAGGACTGAGTCTATAATGGAAAAAATAAAGTATCAACTTAAGGATCTCCTTGAATGTAAGAAGACTTCCTTTTATATCCATAGTTAATTAAGCTTGAAACTATCCTATCTGTAGGTCAAAGACCCAGATATTGTTTTAAAACTTTGATAAATGTTTGGCTTCAAATTTAATTCAAATTAGACTTTTATTGTACTAAAGCCCCAAGTATCACTAGTTTCCCTTACACAGAATATACTCATTCTTCATAACATACTCCAAAATGTTAATCTACTATAATCTTACATAAAATAATATCCAACTGAAAAACATTCTCCTTACCTAACAATCTCATAAATCATTTGAGGTTTTGTCTCATGATCCATTTGTCTGAAGCAAAGTTCTTTTGATGCTGTGGGACTATGAAACAAATATAAGTGTTTCAAAAACATAAGTAAATGGGTATTTGTAAATATAAAATGTAAGTATAACACACCATCAATTCATTGTAAAAGTTATAAGGAATCATGATGGGAAATTTCAGGTATACCACTATTTATGCAATTAGATTTCTGTTGTTGACAAAGTGATAGAAACTGATTTTTCTATCAAGAAAAACTCAAGAAGTAAATGAAGACTAATGTGCTTATATATTTATGTTTAATTTACATACAAATGTAAAATTTCTTAAGGAATTTTCATGTATAATATTGAATCATCTTTCCTCATAATTATGTATTCCATCTCTCTGTCACCCCAGTGTTCTCATACACACAGGACCACTATTTTCCAGAGATGTCTTACTATATATGCATTGTCTATTATTGGAGATGCAAATTCACTGACTGTCTGGCTCCTTCCATTGTTGTTGTGATTATTCTCCTCAGCTGGAGCTTCATTCAATTTAAAAGGTCCTCAAGAAGAAACACATTTCTTGTACAGCCTCTGAAATTTCAGTTTTTGTAATCTAATGAGAATTACTGTGCCTTATGCATCTTTTCCTGTTACTTTGTCAGAGCCTATTGTCAAAACAATAGGAGTTCTTGGTCAAAGCAATTGATTAGTCCTGTCTAATTATTCTTTGTGTTTGTTACTGACACCGGGAACCAGCCCTGTCAATAAGTTATTTATGTAGTTTAAAGTTTAAGTATGCCCCTTGCTATTATAAATCTCTTTATCCATAGTGGGGTATTTATTATGTGATCCAGGCGTTATTCATACATCCAACTTGAATATTTCCAAACACACAAAACAAAAATTATTTACCTATTTTTCAAGGGCTTCTTGAAAATATCAAACACTGACTCTCATAAAATAGTTAACTCTCAGGTAAATATTTTTGTCTTATTACACAGATCACCATGCAATGCCCTTTTTAACTCTTTTAATAAAAATCAATTTTTAATACACTATATACTTAAAAGGGCCTTCATCCTCAATTCCTGACATTATCCTGACCTTCCTTTCATGCATATCTGCACATGTCCTGTCTCTGTTATGAAAATAAGCAAGCATATAAACAATACAAATAAATTTAAAAATAAAACAAAACTAAGCACACTAGAAAAAGGACAAAACAAGCAAATGGAAAGTAAAATGAACTAAAAAAAAAGCACAAAGAAAACATTAGAGGAAGACAGGAGGCAGCAAGACAACAAGCCTGATGAACATGCTAACTTACAAAGATAATAGTTGTGTGCACAGAACCTGCACAGGTCTGTGCCATGTTCCGCACAGGTCATCACCAAGGCTGAGAGAAGAGGACACTAACGCCATCCATAACCCTGAAGCTTTTTACATTTAATAACCACTTGCAAAAATTCTTGTTATACTGTAAACTTAATGTCCTTTTTTCTAAGGGCATGATAAATTCTTCCACACTTAGATAAAACTGTTTTTTTTCCTTGCTGTTTATTTTTGTTTTCCTTCAATGATCATAGAAAATGATTTATTTTCTTATACAATAATCCTGATTATAACTTTTCTTTCCTCTACTAATTCCAGTCTGTCCCTAACACTCTTTGCTCTGAATCTACCTGCTTTCTGTGTCTCATTAGAAATGATCAGGCTTTTCTAAGACAACCACACATGACACAATATTTTCATGTATACACATATACATTTGTAAAAACTCTCATGTAAAGGTGGACAAGGCAAAGAAATAAGGTAGGGTGAGACTCAAAAGCATACATAAGATGCAGTAGCCTATTCATATCACAATCATGAAACTCGTGAAAATCCTAAGTGAATCACTGATTGCCAGAGAGGTTGTAGCAGTCTTCAGTTCCACCAGCAATGGAGGAATGTTCAGCTCTCTCTATGTCCTGGCCAGCATCTACTGTTACCTGAGTTTTTGCTATTAGCCATTGAGACTGGTGTGAAGTGAAACATTAGGGTTGTTTTGTTTTACATTTTTCTGATTATAAAGATGTTGAACATTTTTTAGGTCCTTCTTATCCATTTTCTAAGCCTTGGTTAAAATTTTTTTGTTTATCTCTAATAAGGTTATTTTGTTCTCTGACATCCCATTTCTTGAGTTATTTTTATGTATTAGATTTTAGCCCTATATTAAATGAAGGATTGGTATTGATCTTTTCCCAATCTGTTTCTTGCCATTTTGTCCTATTGACAGTGTCCTTTGTCTTACAGAAGCTTTGCAATTATATAAGGTCCAATTTGTAAATACTTAATTTTAGAGTATAAGGCACTGGTATTCTATTAAGGAAATTTACCCCTGTGGCCACTCTTTGCAACTTTCTCTTCTATTAGTTTTAGGTATTTAGTTTTATATGAAAAGTCTTTGGTCTATTTGGACTTGAGTTTTGTGCAAAAAAGTAAGAATGGGTTGGTTTGCATTTTTCTACATGCTAATAGCCAATTGAGCTAGAACCCTTTGTTAAAAATGCTGTTTTGTTTTGTTTTGTTTCTACTAGATGATTTTAGCTCTTTCGTCAAAAAGATCAAGTGTCCGTAAGTTTGTGGGTTAATTTGTAAGTCTTCAGTTATATCCCATTGATCTTGCTGCCTGTGTCTGTACCAATAACATGCAGTTTTTATACCTATTGCTCTGTAATATATCTTGAGGTAAGGGTTGGTGATTTTGAAGTTTTTTGTTGTTGAGAATAATTTTTTTATATTGGGTTTTCTGTTATTCCAAATGAATTTGCAAATTGCTCTTTCAAATTCTATATAAAATTGAGTGGAAATTTTGATGGGGATTGGAATTAATATGTGGATTGCTTTCAGTAAGATAGCCATTTTTACTATATTAGTCCTGCCAACTGATGAGTATGACAAGAGGGCACAAAGACAGTATTGACAAAATCAGCTACGACAGAAGAGAAATAGCCACAAAACCAAGTAAATGCAAAACTCTTCCTTGTACTCTTCAAAATATTAGACAAAATGGAAACAGGAAGAACACTAGCCAAATCGTTATATTTTTCTGAAATTAAATTCATACCTAAACCACACAGGCCCCCAAGAGAGAATAAGAACATTAGACCAACTTCTTTTATAAATATCAGTGTATATATACTCAATAAAATACTTGAAAACCAAACTCTAGAACACATCAAAATCAAGACAGCAAATGTTCAAAACAAAGAAAGAATACTACCAACATCAAGAGAAAAAGGACACATAACATATAAAAGGAAGACCAATCAGAATTATACCAGACTTCTCAAAATGTACTATGAAAGCTAGCAGATCCTAGACTGACAACACAGAAACACTCAAAAAGCAAAAATGCCAGCTCAGGTTATTATATCCTGCAAAACTCTCAGTTACTATAGATGGAAAACTAAGATATCCCACAAGAAAAGCAAATTTACCCAATTTGTGTCCACAAATCTAGCCATAAAAAATAAATAAATAAATAACAGATCGAAATCTCCACCACAAAGAGGGAAACATTGCCCTAGAAAAAGCAAGAAATTAACCTTCTTGCAACAAACAGCAAAGAAGAAAAGCACACAAGTATAATTATATCTCTAATAACAAAAATAGGAGAAAACAACAATCACTATTCTTTTATATATCTTAACATCAATGGATTCAATTACCCAATAATGAGACATAGACTATCACACTGGATACAAAACATGACCCAACATTTTGCTGCATACAGGAAACTCATCTCAGCAACAAAGACAGACTCTACTTTAGAGTAAAAGGTTGGGGAAAAGCTTTCCAATAGAAAAAAATGTTCCCAAGAAACAACCTATAGTAGCCCTTATATTATCAAATAAAATGCCTTTTAAACCAATGTTCATGTTTGACAAAAAGATAATTAAGGGCACTTTTTACTCATCAAAGAAAAATCCTATCACGATGAACTCTCAATCCTGAACATCTATGGTCCAAATACAAGAACACCCACATTCATAAAAAAAAAAAATCTACTAAAGCTCAAACTATATATTGTGCCACACACAATAATAGTAAGAGACTTTAACACCCAATTCTCATCAGTGGACAGATGTAAAAACATAAACTGAACAAAGACACTGGTAAACTAACAGAAGATATGAACAAAATTTATTTGACAGATATCTATAGAATATTTCATCTTAAAACAAAAGAACATACCTTCTTCTCAGCACCTCACAGCACCTTCTCGAAAACTGTCCATATAGTCAGTCACAAAACAGGCCTCAACAGGTACAAGGGCATCAAAATAATCCCATGTAATTTATGAGATTACCATGAACTGAGGCTGGTCTTTAATAACAACAAAAACCCACATACACATGGAAGCTGAACAATACTCTTCTCAATACTTTGTCAAGGAAAAAATAAAGAAATAAATCAAAGACTTTTTGGAATTTAATACAAATGAAGGTATAACATACCAAAACTTATGGGATGCAATAGTTAAGAGTAAAACTGAAAAATCTGAGCACCTCCAAAAAGAGAGTGGAGAGAGCATACATGAAGAATTTGACAGCACACCTGAAAGCTCTACAACAAAAGAAGCAGATACAATAAAGAGGGAATAATGGCAGAAAATAATCAAACTGAGAGCTGAAATCAACCAAATTAAAACATTAAGTACTAACAAAGAATCAACAAAGTCAGGCGCTGGTTCTTTGTGAAAATCAACAAGATTAATAAACCCTTCACCAGACTAACTAGAAGGCACATAGCAAGTATACAAATTACCGAAATCAGAAATGAAATGAGAGAAATAACAACAGAAACTGAAGATACTTAAAAAATCATCAGATCCTACCAGAAAAGTCTATACTCAACAAAACAGGAAAATCTAGAGGAAATGTACAATTCCTTAACAGATACCAGGTTCCCAAATTAAATCAGAATCGGATAAACCATCTAAGCAACCCCATAACCCCTAAATAAATAGAAGCAGTCATCAAAAGCCTTCCAAGGAAAAGAAGCCAAGGACCAGATGGGTTTAGTGCAGAATTCTCTTAGACCTTCATAGAAGATCTTACACCAACACTCTCCAAACTATCCCACAATATATAAACAGAAGGAACACTACACAATTTATCCTCCCGTGCAAAAATTATGCTTATTTCTAAGCCAGACAATGACTCTAAAAAGAAAGAACTTTAGACTAATTTCCCTTATGAAGATTGATGTAAAAATACTCAGTAAAATCAGACAGCAAAAAGCATAAGAAAAATACAAATGAGAAAGGATAAAAGTCAAAATATCACTATTTGCTGATGCTATTATATAAAATTAAGTGAATCCAAACATTTCATCAGAGAACTCTTACAGTTGATAAACAAGTGCCAAAGGAAAGAAAGAATACTAAAAGCAGTAGAAAAGATGATCCTAGAACAATTAAGAATGCTGGAATCAACAATGGTAGGGACACAGTGAGTGACACAGTAATATATCAAGCACCACATTACTGAGGTATCAATGTCAACTCCAAAGCAAAAATTGTAGTTTTTGGTTTTAATCTAAGAACCTGAGAGACAGAGACAATTATTCTAAAAGTTTGAAACAAGTCTGCTCTACATAAAGATTTTTGTGCAGCCATGGAAAATGTGGCAAGGCCTTGTTATAAACACAAAGCAAAACAAAGTAAAGCAAAATAACAACCAAACAACAAATGATGACCACTAAGAACAAGAACAGTTTTGAAAGTGATCAACCATGTAATTTATGTGCCTTTAATACAATTTAACAGACACTTTTCTACCTTTGTGATCTTCATGCAAAAGACAAGTAAAATGTCATAGTTATTTCCCTCTAATTCTGTGATGACATCAATAAAAATGAATACAGTGGCCTCATTTATTTGAATGTTTGGCATGAGGAACTGGCACTACTTGTAAAAGATTAAGAGGTTTGGGCTTAGTGGAGTAGGTGGAGACTTTGTAGAGTTGGGTTCTGAGGTTTCAAAAGTCCTAGCCAGGCCCAGTATCTTTTTCTTTCTCTGCTTACAGCTCCAGGTGTTAACTTTGAGCTACTTGTCAAGCATCTTGTCTTTCTGTTAGCTACTATGACCCCACCCTGATGATTATGGACTAAACCTCCAAAACTTTAGGCAATAAACGTTGAGACTAAAAGAGACTCTCTGTCACCTGTGGGAGTTAGGATAGGAATTCAAGGTATGTGAGTGAACCAGAAACTTCAGTGAAGCACAGCTTATAAGCTTGCTCTTCATGGATTACTCAACGTTTTTCCTCAGACATCTGTCACTGTCCACTGAGTGCAGGATTTCTTACTTCAATCGTTAATCAAAAAAGTGGCCCTACAGACTTGCCCACAGGCCAACCTAATGGAGGCAATTTTTCAGCAGAGTTTCCCTCTTCCCAGGTGACTCTAGTTTGTGTCAAATTGACAAAAACTAACCTAAACATGCAACAAAACAACATTTGTGAGATTGTAAAGTTAAAGGAGAATGAGAAAAATATGGACTTTGTTTAATAGTGTTTTAAAGATATTTTGTTAATAGAAATAATCAGTCTTCACTATCAAGTAATGCTAATTAAAAAATAAAACTGAGTTGTAATCACTAATATATTGTTTTGTAATTTCCCCCATAACTCTAAATCTATTTTAAAATGTTAATATACATATTTAAAATTAAAAATAAGTATACATCAATAGACAGACAAATGCTGAAAAGGGAAAAATATGAAGGCAGAAATATTAAGAAAATATGAGGGAAATGCTAAGACTTCAATATTTAAGCAAGAGGTGGGAGCAGTGAGGTCTAGGTAAGGAGTGATGGGGGAATCATTAATTAAAACTGAGGATGAAATTAGAAACATTATGAAATATTATTAGCTAGTAGGCCAATTAAAATTAATTATTTTCTTAATGGAGTTTTAAGAAATGTATCCCATATATATTGGTTTAAACAAGAATGGTTAGAATATTTCAGAGATTCAAAGCATGCTTATTGTCCTGTTGAGTGTAAGAGAAGGATTAGGAAATATGACCTTGTTGGAAGCAGTGTGTTCTCTTTTTTTCCCACATTTTTAAAACCTTTTATTGGATATTTTATGTATTTATGTTTCAAATGTTATCTTCTTTCCTAGATTCCTCTCCAAAATCCCCCCTAACCCATCCCTCTGCCCCTGCTTCTACAAGGAAACTTCCCTATCCACCCACCTACTCCCACATCACCATTGGGCTTCAAGCATTCCCGGGACTAAGGGCCTATCCTCTCACTGATGCCAGATAAGGCCATTCTCTGCTACATATGCAGCTAGAGCCCTTGGTCCCTCCATTTGTACTTTTGGTTGGTGGTTTGATCTCTGGGACCTCTAGGAGTCTGATTGGTTAATATTGTTATTCTTAATATGGGACTGCGACACCTTTCAGATTCTTTATTCCTTTTTTTTTTCTTTTTTCTTCCTTTTCTTCTTTTTTATGATTTTATTGGATATATTTTATTTACATTTCAAATGTTAACCACTTCCTGAATTCCTCTCCATTCCCCTTACCCCTGCTTCTACAAGGGTGTAAACCCACCCATCTGCCCCCTCCTGCCCCCTACGCTAACATTCCTCTACACTAGAGCATTGAGTTATTCTGGAGCAAGTGCTTCTCCTCCCAACAAAACCATCCTCTGCTACATATGCAGCAGGAGACATTTGTACCCTTTGGATAGTGGTTTAGTCCCTGGGAGCTTGAGTTGGTAGGTATTGTTCTTATGGAGTTGCAAACCCTTCAACTCCTTCAATTCTCTAACTCCTCCATTAAGGACCCCATTCTCAGCTGTATAGTTAGTTGGCTGTGAGCAACTGCCTCTGTCTTTGGCATGCTCTGGCAGAGCCTCTCTGGAGACAGCTCTACCAGGCTCCTGTCAGCATACACTTCTTGACATCAGTAGTGTTGTCTGGGTTTGGTGGCTGTATATGGAATGGATCACCTGCAGGGGGTGGGGGGAAAGGGGAACACAGCCTCTGGATAGCCTTTCCTTCAGTCTCTGTTGCAAACTTTGTCTCTGCATTTTCGTCTGAGAATATTTTTGCTCCCTCTTCTAAGAAGCACTGGTACATCCAAACTTCTGTCATCTTTCTTCTTGAGCTTCAGGTGTTCTATGAATTGTATCAGGGGAATCTGAGCTTTTGGGTTAACATCCACTTATCAGTGAATGCATGCCATTGGTGGTTTTTTTGTGATTGGGTTACCTCACCCAGGATATTTTCTAGACACATCTATTTGCCTAAGAATTTCATGAAGTCATTGTTTTTAATAGCTGAGTAGTACACTATTGTATAAATGTACCTATTTCTATCTTTTCTTTCCTATGTATAATAACATCTAGGTTCTTTCCAGCTTCTGGCTTTTATAAATAAGGCTGCTATAAACAAGGTGAATCTGTGTCCTTGTATGTTAGAATATCTAATGCGTTTATGGCCAAGAGTGGTATACCTTTTTTCTCATGTAGTTATTACTATGGCAATGTTTTTGAGGCACTGACAGATTGATTTCCAAAGCTGTTTTACCAGCTTGAAATCCCACCAACAATGAAGGAGTGTTCCTCTTTCTCCACACTCTCACCAGCATCTTCTGTTCCCTGAGTTTTTGAACTTAGTCATTCTGACTGGTGTGAAGTGGAATCTCAGGGTTGTTTTGATTTGCATTTCCCTGATGACTAGGGATATTGAGCATTTGTTTAGGTGATTCTTGGCCATTCATTATTCCTCAATTGAGAATTCCTTGTTTATCTTTGTATCACATTTTTCATAGATTTTTTCCCTTTCTTTCTTTCTTTCTTTTTTTTTTTTTTTGATTCTTTGGAGTCTAACCTCTTGAGTACTTGTATAAATAGGGTATTATTTCTCTATCAGATGTAGGACTTACAAAGATCTTTGCCCATTCCGTTGTTTACTGTTTTGTCCCAATAATAGTGTCCTTTGCTTTACAGAAAATTTGCAATTTTATGAGGTCCCACTTGTTGATTCTTTTTCCTCTCTTTTTTATTAGATACTCTGTATTTACATTTGAGAGGTTATTGCTTTACTCTCGCATGCTCTCATCACCCCTACCCCTCTGTTTACCTTCACAAAGGTGCACTTCCTTCTGATCTCCCTCTCCACCCCATTGCCTTGGCATTCCCTTACATTGGGAAAGGTCCCCTCTCTGGAACAAAAGTCTCTTCTCACATTGATGCCAGACACGTGTCTTCAGCTACATATGCAACTGATCAATAGGTCTCTCAAAGTGTGCACAAAGGTTGGTGATTTACTCCATGGGAGTTTTGGAGGGTTTGTTGGTTGATACTGTTGTTATCTTCCCATGAGGTTGCAACCCCTTTCAGCTCTTTAGGTCCTGCCTTTAGCAAATTCATTGGGGTCCCCAAGTTCAGACCAATGGTTAGCTGCAAGCATGCTCAGCTATATCTATATGACTCTAGCATAGTCTCTGAGGGGTCATCTCTGTCTGATTTCTGTCAGTTAGTACTTTTGGGGATCAACTATAGTGCTTGAATTAGGTGACTGCATATGTGGTGGATCCCCAGATAAGGCAGCTTCTGAATTAACTTTTCTTTAATCTATGTTCCTCTATTTGACCTTGTATTTCCTCACATGGGATTTTTTTTAATCTTTTCTAAGAAGAACTGAGGCATCCCCATTTTTGTTTTCCTTCTTTTTGAGCTTGAAAATGTCTGTGAATTGTTTCCTGGGTATTGGGTATTCAGAATCTTCTGGGGCTAGTATCTGCTTATCAGTGACTGCATATTGTGTGTTCTTTTGTGATTGGGTTACTTCACTCAGGATGATAGTCTCTAGTTCAATCTATTTGCCTATGAATTTCATGATATCATTGTTTCTAATAACTGATTAGTACTCCATTGTGTAATTGTACCTCACTTTCTAAATCCATTCATCGGTTGATGGACATCTGGATGCTTTCCATCTTCTTGATATTATAAACAAGGCTTCTATAAACATGACGGAACATGTGTCCTTGATATATGTTGGAGCATCTTTGGGGTAGATGCCCAGTAGTGGTATAGTTGCATCCTTAGGTAATAATATGTTCAATTTTCTGACGAACCACAAGACTGATTTCCAGAGTGGTAGGATCAGCCTACAAGCCCACCAAGAGTGGAGGAGTGTTCCTTTCTCCACATCCCTGCCAGCATCTGCAGTTACCTGATTTTTTTTTTTTTTTTCTTAGCCATTCTAACTGGTGTGAGGTGGAACCTCAGGGTTGTTCTGATCTGCTTTTTCCTGATGATTAGGGAAGTTGAGCATTTCTTTAGGTTCTTCTCAGCCAATTCATGTCCTCAGCTGAGAATTTTTTGTTAATCTCTGTACCCCATTTTTAAATAGGATTATTTGATTCTCTATACTCCATCTTTCTCAGTTCTTTGTATATATTGAATACTAGCCTTATATCAGATGTAGAATTGGTAAGTTCCTTTCCCAGTCTATCAGCTGCCAATTTGTCTTAACAGTCTCCTTAGCCTTACAGAAGCTTTGCAATTTCATGGGGTCCCATTCCTTATCTTATAGTGTAAACCATTGATGTTTTGTTCAAGAAATTTTCCCCTATGCCAGGGTGTTCTATGATTTTCCTCACTTTCTTTTCTAATATTTTCAGATCACCTGGTTTTATGTGGAGATTTTTGATCCACTTAGACTTGAACACTGTACAAGGAAAAAGAATAGGAATGATCTGCATTCTTTTGCATGCTGACTGCCAGTTGAACCTACACCATTTGGGGATGAGGCTGTCCTTTTTCTGTTGCTTATTGTTTTAGCTCTACTGTCAAAGGTTAAATGACAGTAGGTGTTTGGGTTCATTTCTTGGTACTCAATTCTGTTCCACTGATCTACCTGCCTATGTCTGTACCAATACCATGCAGTTTTTATCACAATTATTTGTAATATAGTTTGAGATCAGGGATGGTGATTTTTCCAGAAGTAGTTTTATTCATGAATATAGATTTTGCTATTCTAGGTTATTTGTTTTTTCACACAATGTGCCAATTGCTTTTTCCTTTCTTTTTTTTCTTACAACTTTATTGTTTAAAAAAAGGGATACATATATAAATTTTTAAAGGCATTTTGGGATAACACTGTATGAATATTTTTGTCAGTACTTAATTCATTTAGAGGTTTGATAGCATGCATTGAAATTTCACTAGTTACCAGAAGCATAAAGGGCTGCTATGAACATTGTGGTGCATGTGCCCTTATTGTATGTTGGCTATTTATAGTAGCCAGAAGCTGGAAAGATCCAGATGTCCTTCAGTTGATTAATGGATACAAAAATTATGGTATATTTACACAATGGAGTACTACTCAGCTATCAGAAACAATGACTTTACGAAATTCCACGTTCCTTTCTCATATTAGGTGTTTCTATCTATCATCCTTTGTAGAGCTGGATTTGTGGACAGATATTGTATAAATTTGGTATTGTCCTGGAATACCTCTTTTTCTCCATCTATGGCAATTGAGAGTTTTGCTGAATATTGTAACCTGTACTGGCATTTGTGTTCTCTTAGGGTCTGTGTGATGTCTGTCCAAGATCTTCTGGCTTCTATAGTTTCTGTTGGGAAGTCTGCTGTAATTCTGATTGGTCTGCCTTTATGTGTTTCTTGTTCTTTTTTCTTTACAGACTTTAGGATTCTTTCTTTGTTTTGAATATTTAGTGTGTTAACTATTATATTTCAGGAGGAGTTTCTTCTCTAGTCCAATTTATTTGGAGTTCTGTAGGCTTCCTCTATATTCATGATTATCTTGTCTTTTAGGAGAGGTAAGTTTTCTTCTATGATTTTGTTGAGGATATTTACTGTGTCTTTTAGTTGATATTCTTTGCCCTATTCTACACCTATTGTCCTTATGTTTGGTCTTCTCATTGTGTCCCAGATCTCCTGGAAAATTTGGGTTAGGAGCTTATTGGTATTTACATCTTCTCTGATTGTTTTGTTTATGTTTTCTATGTTGTCTTTCACCCCTTAGATCCTCTCCTCTATCTCTTGTAGTATGTTGGTGATGTTTGCATCTCTAACTCTTGTTTTCTTTTTTGGTTTTCTATTTACAGGGTTGTCTCTTTGTGTGTGTGTGTGTGTGTGTGTGTGTGTGTGTGTGTGTGTGTGAATGTGTGTGTGTGTGTGTGTGTGTGTGTGTGTGTGTGTGTGTGTGTATGTGTGTGTGTGTGTGTTTATTGTTTCTATTTCCATTTTCAATTCCTTAATCTGTTTAGTTCTGTTTCCTGGTAGTTCTTTGAGTGATTTTTTCCAAGTTCTCCTGTAATTGTTTAAGAATGTTATTAATGTGCTTTTCCAAGAACTTCATCATCAACATGAAGTATGATTTCAAGTTTAGATTTTGTTTTCCTGGTGTGTTTGGCAATCCACCAAGTGCTGTGGTGGGAGTGCGAGGTTCTGATGTTGCCAAGTTGTTTTGTTTTCCATTGTTTAGGATCCTTTGCTTTTCTCTTGCCATCTTGTTCTCTGTGATTACAGGTGCTCTTGTTGTCTCTGACTGGAGCCTGTCTCTGGTGTAGATCTGAGAGCCTGTAGGCTCAGGAAGAAAATTACTTCTGGTTGTTTGTCTCTTTGAAGACAGGTAGTGATTTCTGATTGCAGTGGCTTTGTTCTTTCTCCATGGGCTCAGGTGGAAGAGCTTTTGCAAGACTTCTCTGTGGGCTCACCCATGTGCAGGCAGGTCCTGATTCTTAATGGAAGTCCCAGTGCTCTCTCCCTAGTCTGGAAATATCCCAATCCCACAGTTCACCTCCTTATCTGCTTAGGAGATCACCAGGTGTTCCCTCCCAGGACAATCAGTAAGAGTATCTGGCAGGTTTAGGGTTTACCATGGGCTCAGGTGGGAAAGCACTTGCAAGGCTTCACCACAGGCTCAGCCATGTGCAGGCAAGTCCTGGATCTTGATGGTGGTCACTCTGCCCTCTCATTGGCCTGGAGAGCCCATTTGTTGACTCTTGATCTTAGAGCATAAGCCATTGGTGTTATGTTTAGGAGAATTTCTCAAGTTCCCATTTGTTCAAGGCTCTCCTCCACTTCTTCTTCTGTAGTTTGAGTGTATCTTGTTTTATGTGATCCACTTTGACCTGAGCTCTGTACAGAGCTGTAAGATTATTTCTATTTGTATTCTTTCATATCAGGACTGCCAGTTAAAACAGAACTATTTGTTGGAGATGCTATCTTTTTTTCCACTGGATGGTTTTAGCACCATCACCAGTTGAGAGTTTTGTTTTTTAAATCATAATATTGTTTTTCCAGAGTTTTTGGTTATCCAGGATTTGCAGTGGTGTGGGAACTGTGTTTTTATGATGCCAAGTAGCCTTAGTTTCTGTTGCTTAGGTTCTTAGACTTGCCTCTAGCCATCTGCTTATAATTGGTGTTAGCTGGTATTACTGATTTCAGGAGTAGCTTGATCCTCCTGTTAGCCTTTGTGTCAGCACTACTGGGGAACCAGCTCCTGCCCAGCAGAATTTAGGTATAGAGAGCTGTGTCACAGAGTCAGCCAGCACAAGGCAAAGACAGAAACTAGAAAAAGCATTATCCAACTACTCCTTGGTTGCTGTGTCCTGAATACTCTGGGCATGTTCCTCTTGAGCAAGAAATTGGAACAGGCATGGTGGTCTCTCCTGTGTTCTTAGGTCTGTCAGCACTTCTGTGATACTGGGTCTCTTCCACCAGGATGTGGGTACAGAGTCACATCTATCTCACCCCCCCCCTCTCTCTCTCTCTCTCTTTCTCTCTCTCTCTCTCTCTGACTCTTCTTGCCCCTCCCTCTATTCCTCTTTTCTTCCCTCTCTTTCCACCTTTTTCCCTCCTCCTCTTTCTTCTTTTTTTTTATCTACATGATATGTTTGAAGATCAGAAGGTAATCTCTGTTGCATCATTCCTTCCAGTTTGCTACCATATTGCCATTTTCCATGACTATAATGGTCAAACCTTCTGAAATTATAAGAAATTACATGTTTACTTTTTTCTCCATTTGTGTTTTTTATGTATTCACTGGAGAATGGACAAACTCTTCGTATCTTGCACCTCAAATAGAGCTGTGTCTGTCCCCTCCCACACCCTCTGGAAGCATCAATTTTAGACAGCTACACTTAGTGCATCTTTATCTGACTTTCAACGAGTTTCCTTCAGTGGCTTCCAGTGTAGTTGGTTACTTTTTATTTATTTATATTTTTGTGGGCATGGGAGTGGTGGGGATATTGTTTTTGTTGTAAGTTTGTCACAAAAGACTATCCTCTCCTTTCTTTACTGTGGATCTTTAATCATTTATATCATTGCTAAAGTAGATTCCTTGTCCTTTACCGTAAGCAGGAGAATGGACCATGAGCTTCCTTTTGGCTTTTCACATGGTTTTCAGAGACCTTGAATACAGTCTGCTGCTGCATTAGGGCTACAGACACAGAAAAAGGCTCTCAGAAGTGTTTCACACCACATGGCCTGGGGTGGTAGTGCAGGCAGCTCAGAGTAATATGGCTCCTGGAAGAAGCACAGCCCATGTATTCACTCTATAACACAGACAATGGCTATCTGCATGGCCTTCCATATTAACATGGGCCATGAACATCAATGCAGACCCAGGCAGCAGCAGGAACACAGAGCCACATATGATTCTTTGGCCAAAAGTGCCCAGACATTCCTATGGCCTCAGGTTTCAGCTCTCAGATTCATATGACTCCAAGAGGTAGCATAAACCATGGTAGAACTTTGAAAAGGGCCCAGTCCAAGAAGCTAACTGTTCCTTATCTTAGGTGTCCATCATTGCCCAGAGCCAAGGTGATTCAGCAGTCAGGCATGCTTGTAACTGAATCTGTGCTTGCATAAGCTCCAGCTACTGGGCAACACTGGAGGCTACCAACCCCACATGGAAATAGTATTTTGTACTGTAGAGTCAAACTCACCCTCACTCATACCTGTCACCACCTTCTCTCTCTTTCTTACTTTGCCCACAGTGCATACTGCTCCATTCTTCTGTCTTTTCTACCTTTCTTTCCCAAATTAAGGCCAGCCTGGCCTATAGAATGAGTTCCTGGGACATCCACATAAAAGAACTGCACATATACCTGTAATATTCAATACAATACAATTATGGTACTTAATATTTCATGTCAACTAGGTGACATTTATAATTATCATGGAGACATGCTTCTAGATGTGTCAATGTGGGTGTTTCCAGAAATGTTTAACTGAAGATGGAAATGTCATTCTGAACTTGGATGGTACATCAAGGAGGTACTTTCAATACTGAATAAAAGGGAAAAAGTGAGGACAGGAAAAAAAGTCTGTATATCAGCTTTGCTTCCTAGAGACACACAGTGAGCACCATGTGGTGATGCTTTTCAACCATGATAAAATGTATTTTTAAGCTGCTGAACTTCAATAGTCCTCCCTTCCTCAATTTGTTCTACTCATTCCTTCTATGTCAATATGCAGGACAAGAAGAAATTTCAGGTAGAAAAAAACTCAAAATAAAACAAACAAACAAACAAACAAACAAACAAAAATACCCAAATTAAAAATTGCATACCCACACAAATACAAAAAATAAAGCATTCACTATCAGATTAAAGCTGAAAATCAAATCCTCACAGCACATTACAATTAAAATGGTAAATTGTAACAGAGGATCTGGAGAGCATTAAGAGAAACATCACAAATCACATAACTAGAAATTCTATCAGAATAAGAGCTTACATTTTAATAGAAACTTTAGAAGCCAGAATACTTTGGAAAATACTACATTCTTTCTTATTTTTGGAGTCTACTCCAAAGTGTTAAATGTGAATATATAATCAGAAGCAAACACATGAACCAAAGAAATTGAAAAGAAACATAGTAGAGGGCAGCATAAAAGAGGCAAGGGAGTAGGAGAACTTAAGTTCTACATAAGTGAAAATAGGTTAAAAGGCAAGCTGGTACAACTGCTCTAGAAATCAGTCTGGTGGCTCCTCAGAAAACTGGACATAGTACTACCTGAGGACCCAGCTATACCACTCCTGCATATTTACCCAAAACAATACTCTAATACACAATAAGGACACATATTCTACTATGTTTATAGCAACCGTATTTATAATAGCCAAAAGATAGAAAGTACCCAGATGTCCTTCAACAGAGAAATGGATAAAGAAAATCTGGAACATTTGCAAAATGGAGTACTATTTAACTATAAAAAATGACTACATGAAATTCTTAGGCAAATGGATAGATCTAGAAAATATCATTCTGAGCAAGGTAAACCAATGTCTCTCTCTCTCTCTCTCTCTCTCTCTCTCTCTCTCTATCTCTCTCTCTCTCTCTCTCACACACACACACACACACACACACACACACACACATACAAACAGAACAAAAAAAACAAAAAACACCACCCATGGTATGTACTCACTCATAAATGTATATTAACTCAAAATCTCAGAATACTTAAGATACAGTCTAAAGACATATGAAGCACAAAAAGAAGGAAGACAAAATTAGCTATAAGTCAAACTTTCTTAGAAGGGGGAACAAAATAATCACAAAAGGAAGTCATGAGACAATGTGCAGAGCAGAGACTTAAGGAAAGTCCATCCAGAGACTGTCCCACCTGGGGATCCATTTCATATACAACCAGCAAACCCAGACATCATTGCTGATGCCAAGAAGTGCATGCTGACAAAAGGCTGATATAGCTGTCTCCTGAGAGGCTCTGCCAGCGCATGACAGATACAGAGGCAAATACCCAGAGCCAAAAGCAAATAGTGTCTTTAAGGGAAAGTTAGAGAAAGATTTGAAGAAGGTGCAGGGGTTTACAACCCCAGAATAATAGCAATACCAACCAACCAGAGTTCCTTGGGATTAAACCAATATTCAAAGAGTACACATGGACAGACCCATGTATCTAGTTGCAAATGTATTAGATGATGGCCTTGTTGGGCTTCAGTGGGAGGAGAAGCCCTTGGTCCTGCCAAGGCTTGATGCTCCAGTGTACAGGAATATCAGTGCGGGGAGCATGAGGGGTTGGGTGGGTGGGACAGCACCCTCATAGAAGCAGGGGTGTGTGGGATGAAATAGGAGATATGAAGGATAATCCAAGAAAAAAGATAATATTTAAAATATAAATAAAATATATCAAATAAAATCAGTAAAAAAATAAAACAGAACAATATAGGAGAGTTGGAACTTACTAGGAATGAGGAGGGAAGAAAACAAACAGAATGAACTAGGAACAGTGACAAAAAACACTAAGAACATTTAAAAGACACAAAGACATATGTTACTTATAATTAATTTTTAAATCTGTGTGTATTTGGACATAAGTACCTATAATTTGAATGAAGATATTTAACATGGAGCAACAATGTATTCTCTAAAGTGCTACAAACTATATAGAATACTTATGCTAATAAGGGAACATTGACTGATTTAGGAATTGGGAGAGATGGAAAAGTGATTAAACAATATGTAATTTTCAAATGTTTGAGATAAACCAATATTTCTTACAAATATTTATGTATTTATATAGACACAATTTAACAATTAAAATAACATTCTAATTATTGCTCTAGGGCAGACCTGGCAAAACTGACTCAATTCTTTTAAACAGGAATTTGTAAACTTTTCTATACTCCTCTCAAGGGTACATTAATGAACTCAGTGGCCCCCACATGTGATAATAAAATGGTAACAGCCCTCAAGATTCCATAAAGTCATTAGAAAATGAGATGAAATTGGGGAACATCCAGGAGCTAAAATGGCTCTTGGCAAATCAGTGAGACAAAACATAGGAGCCAAGCCTAGGGCAATGGCCACTCCCACTGGCTTCAGGTTCTACCCCTTTTCCTACAGAGTCATTGGCAAACAGATTAGATTCCAAAGGACAGCGTTTTTAAATAACCTAGTTGGCCCTTGCTTATACAACCACACCCTTGTTGGCTGGAATTTTTATGTAGGTTATCGTACTGAATTGTAAAAGCTAGAGCTGCACTCAGATGCTGGGATCACGAGTGAATTCATGGGTACCTTGGTGGGTTCTGTTTCTCCTCTTCCCTCACTTTTTTCAGGTCTCAGTTTTGAGAAAGCTGTTCATTACAAAAGATTTTTGTCTAGACCTGACTTCAAGTCATTCCATCATGTATAACCCCCAGGAAGGAGTGTTAAATTTAAGAAGTGAGAAAAAAAGTGATCTCTTTCTTAGAAATACTGGCCAAACTACGGATTTTTCGCTCTATCTAAGGACAGGAAAGAAACTGTTTAATTCATGTGATTAACCAAAAAGCTGAGGTCATACTACAAAAGAGACCACCTCTGGAAAAACAACAGAAAAGTTTCCATGTGGAATATTATTTATTTGTTCATTTTTTCCAATGGGCTGTTACGTTTCACACAGCCAGTGCTGTATGTTACAATTACCACATAATCCATATAGCCTTCAATGTTTGCCACTTTTTAGGACAAAAGTGGGATCAATCCTAGGTAAAACTAAACAAACCAACAAAAACCCATGAAACAACTGAAGAAATGCCTCTTGGGGCCAAGGAAAGAAATGAGTATATATATTCACATTTTGTAGGTTTTAAGTTTGTGAGTTTTAGATGTAAAACTGTGTTGCTACATGTAAAACCTATGTGTATGATGTTTACATTGAGCATTCAGACACTATATTAAAATATTCACAAGGAGTATAGAAAAGGAATGAAAAAAAATTTAAAATATTGTATAGGTAGCACAGAGTTCATATACTTCTGAATTTGGACAAAGGAGAAAAAAAGAGAACTATAATTACTCTCCCAGATATTACTCATATCAGAAAACTGACAAAAATAGGTCTTACTTTAGAAAGCTATAAGCATAATATTTACTAACTGAAAGATTTTTAATAATACCAATATAAATACCAAATATAATACCAAAATGAGAGATACTATTCTTACATACTAATGCGATAATATTTAAATACATTTAAATTTTAGCATCATCTAGGGGGAACTCTTGCATTAATTTAATTAAAATGTTGCAACGGGTGTGTAAGATCTTGAAGGAGCCAGATCATCAAAGGAATTATTCTAAAATGCATGTCTCATGTGTATTTTGCCCAGAGATGAACTGGTCAGATCTAATTTATTTCATTTTGAGTGGCTGATCACTTGACCACATGGACAGTTGCTTATAAAGAATAATATTAAAGAAGTAAATGAGTGGGCTCATGGGAAATATAAGTGATGGATCTGTCAGAAAGGATATCAAATATAATAGTATCTGTCTTTTATGTTAAATCTCATAAAATAATAATAAGTCCCTGGACAATCAGTTAAAAGAGATGACTGTCTCTGAACAAAGCTATGTTATTTCTAAGTTGTGTAGGTAAGTTTTTGATGAATCCACAAACAAAGTTCTTAAAATATAAAGTATGTGTGTGTGTGATATAGACTCCCCTAGTGAACTTTCCATCTATAAAGCATAGATGATCCCAATGTACAAGAGCAAATGATAAATGTAGAGATTCAAAGTATGACTATTTTTAATGAGAGGTTTCACAATAGGAGATTAAAAAGTTATAGACGCTTTATATCATGAGAGATATTTTTTTCTATTAAAAAATAGCTTTCAAATGAATGTCTTCCCTTCATGAAAATGCTCATACATTTTCTCCTGCCTCCATAAAGATCTACTTTTATACAGTGACCAGAGACTGTCTGTCTGGAGCTGGTTTTTTACAACTTTTAAAAGAAGCCAAACCTGCTGAATACTGAGCTAAATTTTTTCGTCTCCACAACTAACTGGCAGACAAATACCTGTTGTTTCAACCAATTAGTTTGTAGCACTTTAGTACAGGGGTCTTAAAAAAGTAGGAAAATTAGAGAATTTATGACACATCACTAATTATTTTAAATGTAAACATAAGCAGAGAACTATTTGAAAGTGTGAGGTAGCATGCTATTATCTGCCATTATTTATTACAACTTCTTTAATTGTAAATTCTGGCTTATGCTGTGAGTAAGGAAAATTAAGGTTAATCCTATGGATAAAGGGGATAGTGCAAAAATTGGAGTGTAAATCTGAAACCAAATTCATCCCTATAGAAGTAACAAGTAAGCTCATATCTGTCATGAGAGAATAACCCCATATCTGCCCTCCATCTGGACAAAAGTGGCATTTGCACCAACACATAGTATCTCCTTGTATCACTGGAACCTCCTGATGACTTGAACAGCAGTTATGATTTTTTTTTGGCAATTGTTCCTAGGCTTTCTGACATTATTTTAAGATTCTAATTACTTGTATTACATTCTTGGCAGTTTGCAATACCTAAAATCATCTCCGTATTACTAACCCAAATACATGTTCAATCAAACTTCCTAAAACAAATTACTATTTAGAAATAAGTTTCCTTACCTAATCCAAAACTAATGAAAAACATGACAGAATATTACTGTGAGAGCACAATTGTTCGACCTTTGTGAAGGAAGACCTATGTAATTCTCCTAAGATAAGCACTAATTTGTACTTTTCTTACTCCGGCCACACATTGTATCATGGAATGTGTAATGGATGAATATCTAAGCGTGTTAATATTACTGTCTTATCAACTCTGGATTCACACTTCACAGAGCCTCATGATCCATGGCAAGTGTTCCAACATCAGGATAATGTTCAAGTGAGGAAGTTTAAAAGGATGCTGAAGATTACTAGAAAATATTTTACACACAAGATTATTTTATGAGAAATGAACTGAGACTACTGTCAAAATGAATTTATCTTCTAGAAAATTGTGTTACATTTTCCATCACAAAATAGACAGGTATTAGACACACACGGTGAATGTAGTGAGTAGCTGTCATGAGGTAATAACTACTCTAGGGAATTAAGAAATTTGGTTAAGTTTAGCATCTCTTCCCACCTTGAAAAACAGATAGATTATAAAAAGCATAGGCCTCTTCATTTCTATTTTAAAATACTATTAATACAATTTTTAGTAGTGTTTAAAGTCACATTTCAGATTTCTGTGATGGAGATCATAGGTGCTCAGACATTTAGTTCTCATCTTTCTATCGTACCATTCATGTACGTTCTTTTATGCTAAAGTCCCAGCACAGACTAATTATGTTTAAATGACTTTCTTGTTGCTAAGGCTCTATTTTATTGGGGTATGTGTTTTTGTGCTCAAAACTAGACAGTTCATATATTAAGCATTAGGAATACTTGTTATTAAAAATTCATTTCTAAATAATTTCAAAATGATAATGCTGATAGAAACCCTAGTGAATCTGCATCCTGCATTGTCAGAGTCCCATTAAATATGTAGTCTCTTAGAAACAGGTACTCATTTATAGTTAGAAATTTGAATTATGCAAAATGGCTCCTGGACATACTAATTAAAGTTGATATGTGTACTTTTCTGGAACAGAAATTCCCATATCAGACTATTATATCATGTTATGTTGAAAAACTATGATTTGCCAGGTTGAAATGTCAGTAACTTGAAGATTATATAAGCATAATACACTATTCCTACATAAATAAATGTAGACATAAAAACATATTAAGCCCTTGAAAATGCTGTGCAAGGGCTTGAAGGTTCAAAGAGGAAAGGTGACTGAAAGTTCATGGTAGAAATCTCTTTTGAATATTCCTGAGCTTCTTTAAATTTCTCTAAGGTCTGCAGCCAGCTCTCCAACACATTCCAAAATTATGTAATTTGACATCAACACAAAATCAACACAAAATTATTTAATTTGACACCAAAAATATCAGGAGAGCTTGAAAATCTTTAACTTTCTTTTTGAAAAAATAATTATCACTCTAAGTAACCATGAGATGCAAATGTGTAATATGGGAAATGACTCCTAAAATTAAAAAGCTAAGAAAAGCTAAATTGCAAACAAACAAACAAACAAACAACCAAACACGCCCCTTAGAATACAAAGCTAGGAGTTAGTATTTTGTTTGTTTGTTTGTTTGTTTGTTTGTTTCTGACAGTTTTCCAGAGTCGATGTGGCAAGGAGAACTGAAGATTTTATGGGAGATGTATATTATAATCTAGTACTTCTGGTTAAAGGAGCCAGGAGGGTTGGTACTAGGAAAAGAAGAGAAGAACCACTGAATATATGCCAAATGACTCCACTGAAGATTGTATATATCTAATCCTAGTAAAGTACATGTTTTATTTATTATTTTAAGCACACATGTAATATGTGAGGCTAAGAATAAAACCCATTCTCAATTCACAATGTAACACCCAGATAGGACAGATGTAAAAATGGGTCAGAAGAGCCATCAAAAATCTTTAACATTCAGACAACATTGAAAAAAAATTCACAGTACATGGATCAAATATATAAGCCAAATTCAACTATACCATAAAATTATTAGTAACTTTCATAAAAATTAAAATTTAATAACGATACATTACTTATCTTAATACACACATAATATGTGTATGTATCTCATATGTATCTCATAATAATATGTATGTATGTATGTATATGTATCTCATAATAATGTGGCAAAATAAATATTTAATTTGTATTCTTCCTTTGGAACCAGGGTGGACTCTACAGCTTATACATAGGAATATATATTTATATTCAAATACATATAGGCATGCAGTAATAATTAATAAAATTGACCATAACATTGAAGAAGAGTTAAAAGGACATTTGAGACAATTTGGAACAAAGAAAAGAAAGGAATAAATTCTTAAATTAAATTATAATTTCAAAAATAAAGTTAATGTAGGAATAAAATCTCTCAGTTGTCAAGGATTACAGCTCATCAGTGCAGGGAATACAAGACAGCAAGACGTGCAGAGACTCATCACACAATCACACACCATCCACCAATAGGAAATGGAGAGAAACAAGTGCTGTCCAAACAGCTTCCTCCTTTCAAATTAGACCACCCATGAAATGGTGCTGAATGTAAGGGGTGTATTTGTTCTTCAAGTAAACCCAATACACAAACTCCCTCTAAGACATGCCCAGAGGTTTTTCTTTGGGGTAATTCTAACTCCTGGGAAGCTGATAATAAGTAGTAGCAATCATACCTCTAGAAATGTTTAATATGACTTGTACAATATTACTGAGCTCATGAAAAATGATTGGTTTTGATTTTACAAGTAACAAGTTTAAAAAAGTAAGTATACAATAGCATGAACAACTGGATGGAGCATCAGGGACATGAAGGCACAAAACCAAAAACAAAGTGTATGACATTATTAGCAAAGAAATTCAGCAAAGGAATATTAGCTCTGGCATCAAAATATGAAAGATGGTAAAATTAATGTGTGCTGAGAAACACAGTCTTACCTGAAAGAATCAAGAAGAAAATTCTCCAAACACTTGAGATAAAACAACAACTCAGTTCAAAGTACTTAGAAAGTCATCAAGTCTCTTTCTGAAGGACACTGGAGAATACTTTGAATTGAATAACCATAAAATTACAATATATAAACTTTTGTAGAATTATGCTCAACCAGTGCTCTGAGAAAACTGTATGCCAGAAAATGATGAAAACAAAGAAGATACAAAGTCTCATGTGAGCAGTGTGATGTCTAAGGTCCCGAAAAAGAGATTAAAACTAGATGTGAGTATACATGAAGCAGAAATAAAACCCACAGAGAGAAATAAAAGCAATTACAGGTTGGTCTCCTGAATAAACCTGATAAATTTCATGAAAGACATAATGAAGAATAAAGTGATACATGTGAAGGATAAAGGTGGAGAAACTGTCACAGACAATAGGGAATTAAAGTCATCAGTGTGTATTTCACAGAACTCAGCGTGTTTACATTCAACCATTTAGATTAACTAATAAGTCATTCTTATCAATACCATCCACATTTTGCTAAAAATAAAAGCAAAAAGGGGGACTTAAAAGGCATAGTTAAAACGTAGGTCCAAAACTGCCCTTCTTGGTATTTAACACATTTTTGACAAAAGCATCTTAGAAATAAGTATAAAAATCTCCATAGGTGATAATTACTACATTTAAGGGATATAAATTGAGCCCAATGCTAAGAATGTCTGTGTATTAAGAACCAGCGTGGCTTGGAGTTCCAGGGCAGCTTCTCATGCATTTTGAGACTGTCATAAAACAAATAAAACACAAAAGGAAGAGAGATGTGGAAAAGATAAAAATGATATGGAATACAAAGAAAGCTATCAAGTGAATTTCTCTACCAGGAAAGAAATCCACACAGGTTTCAATTCATAGAAATTAGAATTATTATTATTATTATTTTTTATTTTGTTAATGCCAAGTGAACTACTGTGGGTTCACAATAGTGAAGAAAGGTGCATGTAACTCTTTTTTTCCCATTTTTATTGGATATTCTCTGTATTTACATTTCACATGTTCCTTCATCACCCCTCCCCTTGTTTCCATGAAGGTGGTCCCCCTCTCAACCACCCTCTCCAACCTCAGAGCCTTGGCATTCCCTTACACTGGAAAAATGCACCTTCACTGGACAAAATGTCTCCCCACCCATTGATTCTGGAGAATGCTATCCTCTGCTACATATGCAGCTGGAGCCATGGGTCTCTCCATGTATATTCACTGGTTGGTAATTTAGTCCCTGTGAGCTCTGTATATCTCTGGTACCTCAAAGTGACAAAAGAACACACCAGTCACAAAAGAACACATACACGCATGTACTCACTGATAATCCAATCATATCCTCAAAACTCGGAATACTCTAGAAACAATTCAGAGGCCTTATCAAGGTCAAAAAGAAGGAAGGCCAGAATGTTGATGCCTTGTCCTTCTAAGAAGGGAGAACAAAACACTCACGGAACACATACAGGGACAAAGACTGGAGCAGAGATTTAAGAAAAGATCACCCAGAGACTACCTCTCATGGGGATCAATCCCATATGCACTCACCAAACCCACACACTATTGCTGAAGCCAAAAAGTACTGTTTGGCAGGAACCTGATTTGGATGCCTCCTCAGAGGCTCTGCCAGAGCCATACTGATAAAGATGAGGATGCTTGCAGCTATCCATCGAACTGAGCATGGGGACCCAAATGAAAAAGCTAAAGAAAGGACTGAAGAATCTGAAAGGTTTTGCAACACCATGAGAAGAACAGCATGTAGCTCTTTAGAATACAAACCTGTACTGTCATGAGTGACACAACCTCAGGATTACTATTCTAAAGGCTTTTTTTTTTTTTACTACCTAATGGGTCAATAATCTCACTTGTCATAATGAACTCAAGAAAAGTAAACAGTGGTGATTATGCAAAAACATTGTTATAACTGACTACAGAGGTGCTACTTCAAAATTTTAACAACTGGAACAGTCAAGATATCATTATGTTATGAAGAAGTTAAAAACAAAACACAAAACAACAACAACAAAAGAAAGCACTGTATCCATTGTATCAAATATTAAAGATGTTTGTTTTTAGATGTACCAACATATTAGGCCAAAGCAGAATTTATTGATTTATGTAAAAATATTTGTGTATCTTAAAGGCTAAGGTGATAGTATCTGTTTCTAATGATTACTTATTGATGAGTCCCTTTTTCTGACTCTCTAAAGAAGAAAAAAAAACTTGAAGGAAGAGAATAGATCAATGTAATAAGGAGTTACCAAGAATTGAGAATAGGATGACAGGGGACTACAAAATGGCCCTGGTTGTGGAGAAATCCCTGCATACATTCATTATATTGCTTTTCAACAATATTTGTCAAATGTGAAAATATTATTCTTGGGACTAATTGCAAATTTACTTCGTTTGGGAAAAGGCTAAATAATTTCATTATATTGTGAAGTGATGATTTCATTTTTATTAAACATCATCTAAAATTTATCAAGCTCCAACTCAGGACTCCATCTGAATTTTCTTTATAAGTTTTAAACATGCGTATCTGCTAACAAATTTTCTGACATTTTGAGGGTCATTAGACACATCCAAACATATACACAAAATCATCCAATAGTGACTACCATATCTTTATTTACCATTACATAGGTAGTTAATTAATAATGATTTTATATTTATATTATATTAGTCAAGTAGAATATTCACTAACCCATGTTACTAGGTGAATAATTATTAAAATTTTCAATTTTTTGAAATTTTGTGAGAGGTTGCAGGCCATTTTGAATTTCCATCTGCACTTTGCCAATATAGAAGGTTTTTTTTGATAGTTTATGCTTTCTGCTCACTCAATATTATTATTACTATCTCATAGCTTAGGGGATCTAATATGAAGCAGTTATTCATTCCAGTTGTTGTTGTTATTATTGTTGTTCTTGTTGTTCTTGGTGGTGTTGGTGGTGGTGGTAGAGGTGAAGGTGGTCCTGCTAGTGCTGAAGACAAAATGTATCTGGTTGGTAAACCTACCTAATCCTATTCTGTGTAAGGATTAAACCTTGAAAAATAGACCCGTTCTTATCTCCTTGTACAAAGCTCAAGTGTAAGTGGATTAAAGATCTCCACATTAAACCAGATACACTGAAACTATTAGATGAGAAAGTAGGGAAAACCTTAGAACACATAGGCACAGGAGAAAATTTCCTGAACAAAACACCAATGGCTCAAGCTCTAAGGTCAAAGATTAACAAATGGGACTTAATGAGATTGCAAAGTTTCTGTAAGGCTAAGGACATCTTCAAGAAAACAAAACGGCAAACAACAGAATGGGAAAAGATCTTTACCAACACCACATCAGATAGAGGCCTAATATCCAAGGTGTACAAGGAACTCAAAAAGCTAGACACCAGAGAATCAAATAACCCTATTAAAAAATGGGGTACAGAGCTAAACAAATCATTTTCAGTTGAGGAACACCGAATGGCTGAAAAACATCTGAGGAAGTGCTCGACATCCTTAGCCATCAGGGAAATGCAAATCAAAACAACCCTAAGATTCCACCTCATACCAGTCAGATTGGCCAAGATCCAAAACCCAGATGACAGCAGATGCTGGCGAGGCTGCGGAGAAAGAGGAACACTTCTCCACTGTTGGTGGGGTTGCAAGCTAATACAACCACTCTGGAAATCTGTCTGGCGATACCTCAGAAAATTGGATATAGTACTACCTGAAGACCCAGCTATTCCACTTCTGGGCATATACCCCAGAGACACTTTAATACACAACAAAGATATATGCACCACAATGTTCATAGCAGCTCTATTTATAATAGCCAGAAGCTGGAAGGAACCCAGATGTCCTTCAGAAGACGAATGGATACAAAAATTGTGGTACATATACACAATTGAATACTACTCAGCAACCAGAAACAATGACTTAACCAAATTCTTAAGAAAATGGCTGCATCTAGAGAAGATCATCCTGAGTGAGATAACCCAGTCACAAAAGAACAGACATAATATGCAGTCACTGATAGTGGGATGCTAACCCCAGAGGCTTGCACTCCCTCAGAAACAACTCACAGACTGTATGAAGTTCAAAAATAAAGAAAACAAAAAATATACATATATTCACAAAACAAGAAGACTTTGACTATTTCCATGTTGCGTTTTGTTTTGCATGTACTTTACGCTTATTGCAACTAGTAGGTTTTCAATGCATACTGTCAAGCCCTTAAAAAAAATCAAGTACTGACTAAAAAACATATTCACATGGTTTTATGTAAAATTTATTTTAATGTCTGAAAAAACAGTACTGACAAAAATGTATAATTTTAAGCAAAAAATGTTTATAATCTTTACATTTATCTTTGTTTTGCAAAATAAAGTCGTTTAAAAAAAAAAAAAAAAAAAAAAAAAAAAAAAAAAAAAAAAAAAAAAAAAAAACCTTGCACAATTTGATGACAAGTTGTGTGGAATAATTCTTTTTTTTATAGCTTAATAGGAGGTTCCTTAGATCTGAGGTGATATAAATATTGAAAACTGTGAGACCCAGAAAAGATCTCAAGACTGTTTCTTGGGGTGGTAAAAGTTATCTAATTCTTAGATCCATTGTGTTACAGGAGCATAAAATGAGAAACAAAGGGAAAGAACAAAAGGAGGAAAGAAAAAAGGAGGGCAAGAGGAATATGGGGAAGACAGTGGGGGAAGTAAGGAAAGAAAAGGGAAAATAAAATTGTAAGAAAAGAAGAAACAAAGGGAGGGAGAGAGGAAAGGGGGAATGGAGGGAGGGATAGTAAGAGTGGGGAAGAATGAAAGAAAGTAAGAAAGACAGAAAGAAAGGAAGGAAGAAAATAAGGAAGGAAGGAAATAAAGACAAAAAGAAAGGAAGGAGAAAGGGAGGGAGAAATTTTAAGGTCGGTAGAAGAAAAGGCATATAAAGATATTAGGTCATCAATAATCAAATCGACATGGCTATATGTAACAAGTTCAATGTGAACATTTCCAGTTTTTCTGGGTCATGCAACACCACATCAAAAACTCTTGTGTATTTTTATTTACTTGTGCATGCTTCTCTGTAAATGCAGAAGTTCCTTCTCAGTTAGGGTCCTAAAAAGATGAAAGCTGTTATCTCTGTAAAAGACTTGGCTTTGAAACTATTCTACCCACTGTCTCAGATACAGTAACTATTTAATACCAAACTGGATTCCTCTACGCTGGGCCAGGATAGCACACAGCTCACCCAAGTACATGGGAAGCAGAGGCATGTTATCTCTGAGGACAAAGTCAGCAAGATCCAGGATAGCCAGGGCCACAGAGAGAAATTCTCTTTCAAAGAAAAAGGAAGAGGAGGATGAAGAGGTGGAGAAACAGAAAAAAATTGAAAAATTTAAATGTGTATATAATATTAAATAAAATATAACCAAACTATTTTTATCTTCACAAACATTAATCATAGACTCTTATGCTTCTAGACTTTATTTTAATCAATATTATATATATATTAAGTATATTACATGTTCTCGAAAATTTTTATATTATATAAATAAAATAAGAAGCAAAATTCATTATATGATGACATATATACCTCTAATGGCTCTGTTTTTTTTTTTTTTTTTTTTTTTTTTTTTTTTTCTGGAGTTGGCTATTTATTGTGGAGAAAATGCCTTGCACAAATAATGCTACAGTTACAGTTAATTAGCTCTGTAGAACAGGTTGACTTCTTTGTACTCTCTCTGTAGAAGAAACTCTTTGCCTAGCAACCACTTGTGTAATGTCCATGAACACAACTGAGTTTTCAAAGATTTTATCCTTTAAAACAATAAAATGTATTAAATACACATTAAACTGCTCCTTTTCTGGAGCTGATCCTTCAACATCTGAGATTGCTGTTGATTCTTTAGAATGAAAAGCTGGAAGTGCAGGGCAGTAGTTATTTGCCTTAAAATCTGCAGATGTTGGCCTCACAAGCTTTTCAGCTTTGTTGCTATAGCAATCTCTCCAGGGAAAGAAAAATAAAAAGAGGAAAATTAATCTGCCCTATAGTTTAGGTTCCTAGAGTGATGCCCTGTGTAGTGAGGGAGGTAATTAAGCCTTGTTTACCGTGTTTTCTCTAAAACCTTTGATGGACACAATGATATCATCACTGCCTGATTGATTTTTCAGGTAAGGTAACAACCAAAATTAATTGCCCTAATCTTCACTCAAGGACAACACATACATTTTGTGCTAAAGCAAATTGCTTCTTTGTGGCTTTTAAACAGCTGGACATTTCGAATTTCTTTCTTCAATTTCTTTCTGTATTTTGAGACAACATCTTGTCAGGGAGGAAAGAATTGTTGTAATTTACAGGTTAAAATTTCGAATGTAGAGCATGAAATGGGCAGAACAAAGGGACCTAGTCGCAAATTAATACAACTTCCCATGAGCTGCAGTAAGACAGCAGGAAACAAAAATCTCCCCATACCAAAAAGCTTGTTCAAAGGAAGACACAGCTTTAAGTGGGTCTGACATACCGAATTCTAGTAGAAAATTATGCTTTTAAAATATGGTACCACTTCAAATTTTATTCAAAAGAATAAAGGTCTATATAATTAATTTATAAATGTTGTATAATGCTATTCTAGGTCAGGAGAAAGAATATATTTTGATGCATTAAATGATTTTTACAGAAATCCATATTAAAATTTTGCATGTACATCACTACTCAGATCTACCTAGTGCTTAGTACAATCAAAATAAATAAATTGTTTCTTAGGCAATTAACCTCACCTTCAAGTAGCCAGTCTCAGTATAAGCTGGCATTGCCTTTGATGGTTTTAACACTGATAAACTAATCTTTCAAGTTTACCATTAGTTGTTTTATATATGTTCTCAGTTCCAGAAATTGTTTTATGTTCTCATTCATGTATCTTCATGTTTTCCCTCTTTTATTTATTTATTTATTTATTTTTTGCAAACAGAAACAGAAAAACAGCAAGTCTGGCAATACCTTATAAACACATTGCAGAGCATTTCTTGCATGACCTCCTGTGATTCACTCTGGCACAACAGCAGTGTGTGATAACTACTTCTTCTGAAACTGTTCTTTCCTTATCCTAACAGGAGCTCTCTTTCCAAGTTTGAAGCTAGTGTTGGCACTTCCATTTGTCATTTATATCCTTTTCAGATAGTGAAGGGAAAATTGACTGACATTGACTGACATTCTGCATTAATTTTGTTTGACCTAACATGTGGGTATCTACAACGTTGTTTCCCAGATTCTAGACAGGATAGCACTTACCTATCACTAAGGCACTGATAAACAGTACTAATCCCTGTTGTTCCCCATCAATAATATATTTTACAGTAATGAATATTTATGCTTCAAATATTCTTTGAAAAAAAAAATCTCTGTAATTATGTATTTGTCTCTCCTAGTTTGGTGTCAAGTTAAACTTTGGTCTGTACGAAACAATTACTTTTCTTTTCATTTCTCTGATATGGATTCATAGCCAGATGTCATCACTTCTTTTGATTAATTTTTCTCCAACTCTAGTCTTTGCTTCTACATTTGTATTTGAATTCTTTCAACAAGAAGGATAATTTTCTAATTTGTCACCTAGGGAGAATGAACAATCCCTGCAAATTAGCATCCTTGAAGGAGTTTGTGTATTTGTCTAATGTGCCAAAATAAATTGCATTGCAGAGAATACTTTTTGAGGATGGCTTCTTGTCTTCCTCTCCTATCTAAAAAATGTCAGGGAAGAAGATGTGAGAACAATTGCAGAAGGTCTTCATCATATCATCACCATTTTAATACAAAATGGAGCCAGTAATCTTGTCAAAGAACAAAGTGTTAGGAATACCTGGTTTATGTAAGTTTCTCTCAAGGTCTCAACACTGTGTTATCTGATTAATACTATCTTAGGTAATAATATCTGCACTGTAATATTCCTAGTGCTGGTCCACTGCTGACTACATGTTAGGGTCATTTGTAACATTTTCATTTATATACTTTGAATTCACTGTGAAAATAGCAATACAAACTTAGTGAAGTAAAAATTTCTGGTTTCTTTGGAGACTCAGTTATGTCACATGATGTTTTTCTGGAAATTGTCTTATACGAGGGTGCACTTTTTGAAGCAGACATGTGCAGAATGTGTTGCTGAGAATTGACAGTCAGTCTTTTTCTGGAAGCAGCCTTGAAAAATGTCATGTAATGTTTTCTTAGAGCAGATGCTTCAGAGAACACTTGATGTTTAGAGAGATATAAATATAACCCAACAAACAGTGAATGACTCTGCAGTACTGGTTTGCCTTGCTATTGTTTGTTATCATCTTTAGGCTTTGATAAGGCTGTTCTTCACTGACAATCTTGTATGGTATTGGTTAATCTTGCCATTTTATGTTGATCATCATTTGTTGTGACTTCATGCAGAGAAATACCATTGGAGAACTTCTGCCATTTTGTCTTGGTGTTCTAGTGGTTGATGTCCTGACAAGGACGATTGGAAATGCTCTACAGGTTCTCATGCTCCTTAGAACTATGATCCTTTCCTCTCCACTACCTCTGTGGGTAGTATGCTAGAAGACATTAAAGAATTTAAGTATTCTCATTAAAAGTACATTCTGAAAATCCCAAGACTACACCGCAGTACTATTGCCTGACCTTTAACCTATATATTATTATGAATAAATAATGTGTTTATATGATTATATGACACAGTGTACAATGTCTACATTTCTATCTTATTATTTAATTACTTATATTTGCAGTGCATATAGACCCGAGTGTGTTCCAGGGCAGCATACATGATTTAAAGCTCATTGTTAGAAATATATTTCATCTTATTAATCAGGTCTAAAGTCAAGTCAGTTATTGCTTAGATCCTCCGATGTCCTTTGTGCTACTGTTGCTGTAGCTTGTCTTACAGATAGGACACCATTGTAAATAAGAACTTTTGGCTTGTTTTATGGACAAATCATAGAACAACCATTGTAACCTTTTGATAGTATTTAGAGTAACTTCCTGTACCAAAAATGCAAGAGTAGGGGTGATGACTTTGTGATGGCACAAGGTTCCATTCTGTTACCCTTTCTCATGCAGAACTTTCTGTCTCCCTACTCTAATATTCTATGCCCACTTTCTGTTTTTCCACTGATTTTAGCTTGATGATCATTATCGGAACATCACATTGACACATATAAGCTAATACATACTGTACTTGTCTTTCTGTGTCTGGGAGATCTCACTCAGGATGATTTCTTTTTTTACTTCCACCATTTACCTGTGAATGACTTACTATTTTTTTAATCTATCTTACAAAATTATTTAAAAATAAAAAAAGGTACATATATAGATTTTTAAAGACATTTTGGCATAACAATATATGCATTTTTTGACAGTACTTAATTCTTTTAGAGGTTTGATAGCATGCATTAAAATCCCACTAGTTATCATAAGCATGAAGTACATGTAGCACAGAACATAACATGGAAACAGTTTTCTTGGTGAGTATAGATTAAGCATAATGATGTTTGAATACAAAAAAGTGTCACAAGGCTATATTCTTAGGTCTTGGATTATTAATGATTTAAGGACCAGGTGAACCACACTCTGAAAGCGTCCTATGCATTTATTTTTTCCTAAGAAGGCCTGAGACTTTCATTTTTTGGCCTTTGTTTTTCTTGGGCTTCATATGGACTGTGAGTTGTTTCTGGAGTGTTCAGAGCTTTCTGGAGTTTGTATCAAATTAACAGTGACTGCATATTATGTCTGTTCTTTTGTGACTGGGTTATCTCACTCAGAATGATATTCTCTAGATGCAGCCATTTTCCTAGGAATTTCATAAAGTCATTGTTTCTGATAACTGAGTAGTACTCCATTGTGTAAATATACCACAATCATTGTTTCCATTCATCTACTGAAGAACATCTGTGTTCTATTCAGCTTCTGGCTATTTTAAATGCTATGAACATTGTGGTGCATGTGTCTTTGCTGTATACTGGACTGTCTCTGAGGTAAATGCCCAGAAATGGAATAACTATGTCTTTAAGTAGAACTATGTCAAAATTTCCTAGGAACCACCAGACTGATTCCCACAGTGGTTTTAAAAGTTTACTAGCCCACCTATAGTGGAGGAGTGATCCTCTTTCTTTACATCCTTGCCAGCATCTGCTGCCATCTGAGTTTTTAATCTTAGCTATTCTGACTGGTGTGAATTTTAATAGAATTGTTTGCCTCTGGCATTTAACTTTTTGAATTCTTTATATACATTGGATATTAGACCTCTACCAGATGTAGGGTTGGTAAAGATCTTCTTCCAACCTGTTGGCTGCCTCTTTGTTTTGTCGGCAGTGTCCTTAGCTTTACAGAAACTTTACAATCTAATTAAGTCCCATTTCTTGATTTTTGAACTAAGAGCACAAGCCATTGGTGTTCTGTTCAGGAAAATTTCCCCTGTGCCTATGTGTCTAAGGTTTTCAGTATTTTCTGATCTAATAGTTTCAGTG
Organism: Micromys minutus; assembly: GCF_963924665.1. Classification (NCBI taxonomy): domain Eukaryota; kingdom Metazoa; phylum Chordata; class Mammalia; order Rodentia; family Muridae; genus Micromys; species Micromys minutus. The sequence goes on along the minus strand of NC_137974.1, from coordinate 20,903,767 downwards.
TACCTTCTTTAATGTTTAGATCTTTCATCCACTTTCACTTGAGCTTTGTACAAGGAGATAATAAAAGATTTACCTTTATTCTTCTGTATGCTGAGTGCCAGTTGAAGCAACAGGATTTGTTGAAGAGGCTGTCCTTTTTCCATTGAACTTTTACAACTCCATTGTCACGAATCAAGTGACCATATGTGTGACGTTTCATTTCTGGATCTTCTATTCTGTTCCATTGATCAACATGCCTATCTCGGTACCAGTACCAAGCATTTTTTAACACAATTGCTTTGTAATGTAGCTTGACGTCAGGGAAAGCAATTCCCGCAGATGTTTTCTTGTTGTTGAGGATGTATTTTGATATTCTAGATTCTTTGTTATTCCAGTTGCACATTGCTCTTTCCAACTCTATAAAGAATTGGGATGGGATTTTGATGGGGATTGCATGGAATTTGTAGATTGCTTTTGGTAAGATGGCCATTTTTACAATATTGGTTCTTCCAATCCATGATCATGTGAGATCTTTCCATTTTCTGAGATCTTCCTCAATTTCCTTCATCAGAGGTTTGAAGTTCTTGTCATACAGGTCCTTCACTTGCTTAGTTAGAGTCACACAAATGTATTTCATCTTGTTTGTGATTATTGTGAAGGGTAACTTTTCCCCAATACCTTTTTTTGCATGTTTGCCCTTTGCGTAGAGGAAGGCTACTGATTTGTTTGAGTTAATTGTATATCCAACCACATTGCTGAAGTAGTTTATCAGGTGTAAAAGTTCTGTGGTGGAATTTTTTGGGTCACTTACACATACTATCTTGTCATCTGCAAATAACGATACTTTTACTTTACCCTTTGATTTGTATCCGTTTTTTTCTTTTTTACTTTTTTTTTTTCTTTTTTCTTTTCTTTTGCAGTCTAACTGCTTCAGCCAGGACTTTCAGTACTATGTTGAACAGGTAGGGGGAGAGTGGGCAGCCCTGTCTATTCCCTGATTTTAGTGGGATTGCTTCAAGTTTCTCATTGTTAAGTTTGATCTTGACTACTGATTTGCTGTATATAGCTTTCAGGTATGGGCCTTGGATTCCTGTTCTTTCCAAAACTTTTAACATGAACAGGTGTTGAATTTTGTCAAATGCTTTCAGCATCTAATGAGATGACCTGTGGTTTTTTTTTCTTTATGTTTGTTTACATATTAGATTACATGGATTTCTTCATATTAAACCAACCCTGCATCCCAGGGATGAAGCCTACTTGATAATGGTGAATGATCATTTTGATGTGTTCTTGGATTCAGTTTGCAAAGATTTTGTAGGTATTTGTGAATCAATGTTTTTCTGTGAGATTTGTCTGAAATTCTCTTTCCTTGTAGGGTCTTTTTGTGGTTTAGGAATGTGCGTTATTGTAGCCTCGAAAAATGAGTTAGGTAGTATTTCATCTAACTCTAATTTGTGGAATTTTTGAAGAGTATTGGTATTAGGTCCTCCAAAAATGTCTGATAGAATTCTGCAGTGAACCAATCTGGTCCTGGGTTTTTTTTTTTTTTTGGGGGGGGGGGGAGTATTGTGAGGAATATTTCTATTTCTTTATGTGTCTTGAGATTATTTAGATGGTTCACCTGGTCTTGTTTTAACTTTAGTATCTGGTATCTGTCTAAGAATTCATCCATTTACTCCAGATTTTCCAGTTTTGTTGGGAATAGGCTTTTGCAGTAGGATCTGGTGATTTCTTGAATTTCTTCAGTTTCAGTTATTATGTCTTCACTTTCATTTCTGATGTTGTTATTTTGGATACTCTATCTTTGCCCTCTAGTTACTCTGGCCAAGTGTTTATCAATCTTGTTAATTTTCTCAAAGAATCAGCTCTTGGTTTTGTTGATTCATTGAATGGTTCTTTTTGTTTCTGTTTGGTCAATTTCTGCTCTGAGTTTGATTACTTTTTGCCTTGGGTATATCTGCTTCCTTTTTTTCTAGAGCTTTGAATTGTGCTGTCAAGTTGCTAATATATGCCCTCTCCATTTTCTTTTTGGAGTCACTCAAATCTATGAGGTTTCCTCTTAGTACTGTTTTCATTGCATCCCATAGGTTTGGGTATGTTGAGTTTTTATTTTCATTAAATTCTAAAAAATCCTTAATTTCTTCCTTTATTTCTTTTTTGACCATGCTATCATTTAATAGAGCATTTTTCAGCTTCCATGTGTATATATGCTTTTTGTTTCCTTTGATTGTTTTAAAGACTAGCCTTAGTCCATGGTGATCTGATAGAATGCATGGAAGAATTTCAATCTTCTTATATTGATTTAATATAGCCAAAACACTGAGGCTAGTTTTGTGACTGACTATATGGTCAATTTAGGAGAATGTGCTGTGTGGTTTTAAGAAGAAGGTTTATTCTTTTGATTTAGAACGAAATGTTCTTTATATGTCTATTAATTCCAATACGTTCATAACCTCTGCTAGTTTCACTGTGTCCTTGTTCAGTTTCTGCTTCCATAATCTGTCCATTGATGAGAGAGGATTGTTAACTCTCCTACTATTGTTTTTTGTAGTGCAATGTATTTTTTGAGCTTTAATAGGGTTTCTTTTATGAATATGGGTTCCCTTGTATTCAAAACATATTTGGTAAGGATTGAGAGTTCCTCCTGATAAATTTCCCCTGTAATGAGTAAAAAGTATACTTCCTTATCTTTTTTGATAACTTTTGGTTGAAAATTTTTATTCGATATTAAAATGGCTACTCCAGCTTTCTTCTTGGGGCAGTTTACTTGGAAGTTTTTTTTTTTTTTTGTTTTTTTTTTGTTTTTTTTTTTGTTTTTTTTCTTTTTTTCCAGCATTTTCCTCTGAGATAGTATCTGTCTTTGTCTCTGAGATGAGTTTCCTGTATGCAGTAAAATGCTGGGATTTGTTTATGTATCCAGTCTGATAGCCTATATCTTTTTATTTGGTAGTTGAGTTCATTTATGTTAATAGATATCAAGAACAGTGGTTGCTGTTTTCTGCTATTTTTGCTTTTAGAGGCAGAATTATGTCTGTTTGTCTTTCTTCTTTTGTTTTTTTGTTTGTTTGTTGGTTTTTGTTTTGTTTTGTTTTGTTTTTTTTTTTTTTTTTTTTTTTTTGCTTAGTTAATTTCTTGTTTTTTCTAGTATGTAGTTTCCCATTTTGTCTTATGTTTTCATTTATTTTGCTTTGTAGTGCTAGGTTTGTGGTCAGATATAGTGTAAATTTAGTTTGGTCCTGTAATATCTTGGTCTCTTCATCTATGGTGATTGAGAGTATAGCTGGGATTAGCAGCCTGGGCTGACATTTGTGTTCTCTTAGTGTCTGCATGATGTCTGTCCAGGATCTTCTAGCTTTCATAGTCTCTGTTGAGAAGTCGGGTGTAATTCTGATTGGTCTGCCTGTATATGTTACATGACCATTATCCCTTACTTTTAGTATTACTTCTTTGTTTGGAACACTTGGTTCTTGGACTATTTTGTGTCAGGTAGAATTAATTTTCTGGTTCTGTCTATTTGGAGTTCTGTAGGCTTCTTTTATGCTCATGGTCATCTCATTCTTAAGGGTAGGGAAATTTTCTTCTACAATTTTGTTGAAGATATATACTGTGCCTCTTAATTGATATTCCTTGACCTCTTCTTTTCTTATTATCCTTAGGTTTGGTCTTCTCATTGTGTCCTGGATATCCTAGACATTTTGGGTTAGGATCTTTTTGGTTTTGCATCTTTTCTTACTGTTTTGTCTCTGTTTGCATGTTCTCTTCGGCCCCTGAGTTTCTCTCTTCCATCTCTTGTAGTCTGTTGGAGATTCTTGCATCTGTGACTGTTGATTTCTTTTTTAGGTTTCAGTTCTCCAGAGTTGTCCCTTCTTGTGTTTTCTTATTTGTTTCTAATTCCATTTTGAATTACTGCATCTCTTTGTTTCTGTTTTTCTTCATTTCTTTGAGTGTTTTTCAAGTTTCCTCTTTAAATAGTTCTAATTTTTTATGGTTTCCCTCCTGTGCTTGTTTGAGGGAGTTATTCATGCTCTTCTCAAAAATATCCATCATCTTGAGGTATGATTTCAGGTCTAAGTCTTCTTTTTCTCAAGTGTTTGGCAATCCACTGCTTCCTGTCTTGGGAGAGCTGGGTTCTGATGTTGCCAGGTTGCCTTGGTTTCCGTTGCTTATGTTCTTTCGTTTTCCTCTTGCCATCTTGTTGTCTGTGATTATATATGTTCTTGTTGTCAGTGATTGTTACCTGTTTTTCCCATGGACCTGAGGGTCCATGGGTTCAGGAATAAAATCTCATTCTCTCTTGTTTTGTCGTTGGTGGTCAAGCAATCAGTTATGGTAGCAGTGACTCAGGTCTGCCTTTGTGGGCTCAGATGTGGGAACTTCTGTGAGGCTGTTCTGGTAGCTCAGCCCTGTGCCCACAGGTCCTGAGAACTACTGGCAGGGACCTGCCTCTTGTAGAGTTCAACTTCAAGCACTTTTTTTTCGGGGTAAAACCAGGATCTCACCGAAAAGGGCTTTTCAACTGATCCCGAGTCTTTACGCCAGAGATCCTCTCCCCTGAACCAATCTTAGGGCCGTGTTTTTCTGCGTGCTCTGCTTAGCCCTCTCCATGTTTTGGTTACTCACAGTGCCTGTGTCCTTGGATCTCTGCTGTTCCATGTGCCAAATGGCCCATTTGGTCCCTGTACAAAAGCTTTCTGGGTGGACGCCGATACCCTATGCCAGAGATCCAGCTCCACTGAACCAACGGTATGGCTGCATTTTCTGTGTGCTCTACCTAGCCTTCACTGTGCTTTGGTTACTCACAGCACAGTCTCACCAGGCCTGTGTCACATGTAATTTTCTCAATGGCTACATAATATGTGTCCAAGGGTTATATAGTTTTATATTACAGAAGATAAATTTCTATCATTCTGAGAAACTGCCACAATAACTTCCACAGTGCCTGGATAAGGGTACATTTTCCCAACAATGGTTGAATATTTCCTTTACATAACATTCTTTATATCATTAGCTGATACTTGTTATTCTGATCTTTGTCATCTGCAAAATTAAATCTCAAAGCAGTTTTTGTGTGTATTTCTCTAATGATATAGGTTTAAATATTTTTAATTCTTTCTCATAACTCATTTTAGTTTTTTTTTTTTTTTTGAGAATTCTCTGTTTAGATTGGTATGCCAATTTACTTTGGATATTCGTTTTTTTGTTATCTAGTTTTATTTTGTGTTCATTTATATTTGAATATTACCCTTCTATTAGATGTGTAGCTGGTAAAAAATAGTTTTCCACTCTTTAGGCTGCCCTATTGTCCAAATGATGGTGTTGTTTACCTTACAGAATATGCTCAGTTTGTTGATCACAGTGCCTGTGCTAATGATATTTTCTTCAGAAAGTCATTTTTTTTGTGTGTGTGTCTGTGCATTCAAGGCTGTGTTTTACTTTCTCTTCATCTATATGGAATCTGGTTTCATGTTTATGAATGTGATCCACCTGGAGTTATGCTTTATGTAGAGTGATAGATATGCATATAGTTAGATTCTTCTGGGTGATATCACCTGGTTTCACCAGCACCATTCCTTAAAGATGTTTTTTCTGAAGTTTCATAAAAATTCAGATCTTCATAAGTGTGTTAATTTATATTTGAATCTTCAATACTATCCCATTTATTACCATGTCTGTTTCTGTGCCGCTACTGTTTTCTATTATTGTAGCTCTGCATTACTATTTAAGATCAGAGATCGTGATACTGCCAAGAATTCATTTATTACTCATGATTTTATTAGCTATCCTGAGTTTTCAATACAAAAGTTAAGAGAAAAAAATGTGCTTTGAAAATCTGTGAGGAATTATGTTTGAATTTTGATTGGGATTACATTAAATCTGTAGGTAGCCTTTGGTAGAATAGCTGTATGTACTGCAGTAATCCTATCTATGCAAGTGTATGCAAGATATTCTGCTATTTTCAATTTTTCTGAAAAGACTTGATGATTTTATGCAATAAGTTTTTCTATCCTGAGATATGTGATATGATTTGATGGTATTTTGCTAAGTGTTTGTTTCCCTTATTTCTTTCTTCATCCATTTATCACTGGTAAATAGGAAGAATACTGATTCACTTGAGAATTCATTTTCTATCCAGCTATTTTACTGAAAGCCTTTATAAGCTATAAGGACTATTTTTTCATCATTTATATAAAGTATTGCATCATCTGAAAAAAGGTACTTTGATTTCTTCCTTTCAATCTGTATGTCTTTGACCTTCAATTTTTCTTATCAATTAACTAAGACCTCAATTACTATATTGAATAGTATGTAAAGACTTGAGCTCATGATGTTTCTGAGTTCAGTGTTATCACTTTAACTTTCTTTTCATTAAGTTTGTTCATGTTGGTTATGGGTTAGCTTTGAAATAACCTTATTACATTGAAGAATGTCCATGTATCCCTAATCACTCTCCAGCAATGTTATAAAGCAGTGTTAGATTTTGTCAAGGGCCTTCTCTACATCCCATGAGATGATAACATTTTATTTTTTAATCCTCTTTTTCCCACTCCCATTCTCTCTCCCACTTCCATTGTCTCCATGTAGGAGCCCCTACCTCCCAACCACACAAATGACATGTTGTTTTAAGGGTGAATATATATTGTGGATTGGATTTATTGAATTGCATTTATTTTATCTTCCTGGCTTTTATTGAATGAAGCCTATTTGATCACAGTATATTCTGGGGGGTGGAGGCATGTTGTTGGACTTGCCTTGCAAGCATTTTATTGAGAAATTTTGCATCTATGTTCATAAGAAATAATGGTGTATAAATTCCTTTTTTTGTTGGGTCACTATGTCTTTGGGGAATCAGTGTAGCTGTGACTTTATACAACAGACCGTGTGATGTTCCTACTGTTTCGTTGTAATCTTCTATTTTGTAGAATAATCTTTGAGGAGTAATGGTATGAAGTCATCTTTGAAAGTCTGGAGGAATTCTGTGTAATGACCATCTGGCCCACTGGGTTATGTGGATGGAAGGCTTTAATGGCTGCTTTTTTATTTTGATTTAATTTTGTTGGTAGTAGTTATTCAGAACAATTTTCTATTTTAAAGATTTATCTAATATGGTAAAATGATAGTTCTCATGTCTCCACCTTCATTTCTACTTCTGTTATCTTGGGTATGTTCTCTCAGTCTTTTTGGTAACTCAGTTTCTCTAAGTCATTCATCTTTTCAAAAAATAAACTGTTTAATTGATCTATTATAGTTTATTATTATTAATATTATTATTTTATTGATTTCTAAGTCTTTATTGTTGTAAATTAATTTAAAATGTAGAAGTGTTTCAGGACATTCTGTTACTTATTATTTTCTTTGCGTCATGATTGTCAGTAAATTCTTCTTACTCTCATGACTTTCCAAAGCATGTAGAAACAGTAAATACTATCTAGTGATATTATTAAGACATAGTTGTTTTAGTAATGTTGTACTACCAAGTTAAAAACAGTTATGCCACAACATATACACATATGAAGACCTACAAAGTGATATCCATATTTATTTACATATATACACACTTATATAGAATTATGGTTTGTATATATATATATATATATATATATATATATATATATATATATATATATATACACATATATATCTCAATATTTATAAACTTTCATGTGAATGATCTGTATATTCATTGAAGTACTGTTTATTTCAAAATAGTACAAATAATATATTTAAAACCTGAAATGATGTTTTATTTTGTTACAAGCACTAAATGGTAGAATTTTTTTTTTTTTGGAGGGGCTATGTTCTTATAATATATTCATTATCTAGAATTGCCTATCAAGGAGAGGATATTTCATAAGATTAGTTAAACAGTATTGTAGAATTTATATTAATAAGTGCTCCATACAAAGAATAAATACAATGCTTAAATTCTCCAAAATGTTTTTTAGATTAAGAATATTTATCAAATTAAATTATTCAGCAATTTTCAGTGTTTAATTGAGCACAGACAACTCTTTCCTTATTCCTTCCTTCCTTTCTTCCTTCATTATTCCTTCATTCCTGCCTTTATTTCTTTCAATCCCTCCTGGTCTGCACCTCTACCATCACAGAGTCCTGCCCCTACTACAATGTGAGGAAACCCACTACACCCCACATACTACCAACCCTAGAGAATCAAGACTCTGCATGAGTAGGTGCAACCTGAGTCCAGACAAAGCAGCCTGGTTATGGAGAGGATTCCAGAATCAGGAACAGCTTTAGGGGCACCTCCAGCTGTAGTTATTGGGGATACACATGGAGACTGAGTTGTTCCTAATTATAAATCAAACTATTTCTATTTTAAAAACAGTGAATTAGGATTGAGATGTCTACCATTCTTAAACAATTGTATAGTTTTCTCAAAGCATTGGCTTTCATTCATAGCATACCAAAAATATCAAAATCTAATACATTTATAGAAAATTTACATGAAAAACAAAACTAAATTCAGCAAAAAATATAGTCAAAAATTATTGTTCATTCTGACCACCTCAAACATGTTTTTCAAAAAAAATATTGTCGTCAAATAAAATTTTGAACTAAGTCATAAATTATCTTTAGTCATTGAAACATTAGAAGATAGTCACAATTTTATAAAATAAAGTATATTATTTTAAAGTAATACAATTTTTATGTTTTTAAAGGGAATTATTATAACAAACTCTGTACTTAGTTTTTAGGACTCTCTGGATTATGCAGATTGTATGTATCCACTCTGCAGCTGATATAATATAAACTAATTCCCTAGCAAATGTGTATTCATTAGCATCATGAAAACACTTATTAATTCCCCACATACCGAACATTAATTCCTAATTAGAGACTAAAATGCCAAAGCCAAATGGGAAAATCTGTATAAATTAAAAATAAATGAATCACTAGCATTAGTCACCAAATGGAAAAGAAACCTAAAATTGTTTCTTATTATATGGCAAAGAAGTCTGTTAACATTCATAATCATTTTAATTATGTTTTGATTATTAAATTCATGATAATTAGATTAATAGTGAATTATACTTATGCATGAATTTGTATTAAAATAAAAATAATGATTTGTTACATTTAAATCTATCAATCTGCATATTTTCTTATCTATATACATATATTTAATTTTCTAATGGAAAATCATGGGGAATAAGAACCCTTAAATTGATGGTAACTCCATTTCTTCCCTTGATGCCTTACTTTTTTACTGGAGGTGAAATCTACAAGTAAATATGTCATCAAAGGTCCCTCTCTTTGAGTCCTGATTATCTTTCACCCCTGAGATCTCTGGTACATTCTAGAGCACCAAGAAGCCTCCTACTTCCCAGGTTATATATTTTCATTCATTCTGCTGGCCCTTGGGGATTACAACTCTTCCCCAAGTCTTACCCTATCTATATCTCACAAGCGTGTCTCTGTTATATAGTTCTTTCTTTCTTTGTTTTTCAAACTTCAAACACCTTTCATCGGAAGACCATGCATTGCTTTCATTTCTTGTATTTGAAATCACTGAACTGTTACTTTTGTGAACACACTGCCTGCATTTACTAGTACAAAAAGAAAAACCCCAGAACTGTTGCAGGAATGTGGAAAATTATCTAATTCAAGTAGCAAAAATATTTCACCAAAATTATACTTATTTCATTAATCTAAGAATACTTTTAAATTTTCTTTCCAACTTTGAAACTTTGTGTTTTATTTTTAAACCTAATTGACAAATATCTGTTTCTTAACAACACCATTTTATCATTTCCTGTTAACTTGTGGAAATTAAACATTATTGTTATTAGCTATCTTGATTAGTGTGAATATGATTCAATAATATTTAACAGGTATTGCAAGAAATAATTAATTCTGGGTGTATAACACACCTATTTTATTGGTTGAATTTGTTCATTGACAATTTAATGCATGGAGGTAGTTCATTCTGATTACTGGGATAATGACTCCAATCTCAGGCCTGCATTAAAAAAAACTATTGGTTATTTGGTTAATTTACATTTGAAATGTCATCCCTCTTCCCTGTTTCCTCTTTGAGAATACCCCATCTCACCCCCTCTCCCACTGCCTCCCCAAGGGTGCTCCTTCACCCAAGTACCCACTCCCACCCCATTACCCTAGCATTCTCCTACAGTGAGGTATCAAGCATTCACAGGACTAAGGGTCTACCTTGCCTTTGATGCCAGACAAAACCATCATCTGTTACACTTTTATCAAATCTACCAATATTCTGGTTTTCATGTTGCTATCTCTTTGATTGATTGTGTTTTACTGAGTTTAATAAAAGCTATCTGTGTAACAATGGTTTTGCAATATCTATTGTAGTCCTGTAGACTTACAAAGGGCCAAGAAACTGAAAATAAGAACACTGTTCTATATCTGAAAACATGGCTCAGCAGAATGAGATGTTCTTGCCGAGGATTCTGGTTCAATTCAAGAATCCAAATGGTAGTTTAGAACTTTCTGTAAATCCATTTCATATCTGATGCCCTCATTTGGCTTCCATAAAAAGAGCATATTTTTGATACATAGACACACACATAAACAATACACTGAATCAATACACATAAAATAAAATACAAAACTTCATGGCTCAATAATTCAACAGTGAGTAGTATGGTTATATGGGCAACTCCTCCATCCATGACTGACAATTGACATGGCCAGTCATAGGCAAAACTAGTTTAGGTAACCACAGCTGCTACAGGGTGGTGATTGTATCACTTGTCTTGATTTCTCATCAAAAGTAGTTGATTTGGTTTTTTTGCTAAAAATGCCATAAACCTAGATAACAAGATACAGATAAATCAAGTTGAACAAATTTTTAGATGACCATTTTCTTGCTAGTTTTCATAATGCTATGCAGACTACTAGAGTATATAAAGCAAAAATTGTCTGCTGTGAAACATGCTGACTATAATTGCAATTTATAGATCAAGATAAACCTATTTGTGGAATAAAGGCCAAACTCTTATGAGAATTAACTGCCAGCTGTATGATTAGATTTGAGTTCTGACCAAAGTAAGGAATCTGTGACTAATACTATAAATCCAGTCAAAATGTATGCCTGGGGAAATCAGTGTTTCCAGTGGCAAGATGCTAATAATTATTTTTGTTATAATTTCAAACAAACATCTAAATATATAATTTTTTATATATATTGTAGAATACTATGTTAACCTTAATCATAGAAACATATCTTTCTACTTAATAGAAATGAATGCTGAGTCATGGCTGCATAAGGTGCTGAGAGTACAGGTTGTATGGAATGCTCAGCTATAACCAAGATCTCTAAAGTTCACAATCTCTCATGCTCAGAAAACCTTTCAGAAGAGTCATAGAAACCATGGAAGAGTCTGAAAATAGGAGAAGGGCTGTGAAATTACCCATTACTTGACATAAGGTAAGTTCAATAATAGTGGAATTCAAATTTTCTGTTATTACAGATTCCACTGTTTAGGTTCTCTATTTGTATGTGTGTGTGTGTGTGTGAGAGAGAGAGAGAGAGAGAGAGAGAGAGAGAGAGAGAGAGAGAGAGAGAGAGAGAGAGAGAGAGAGAGAGTCTGTAAACTGGGTTCTATGACTACTATGTTTCACTATATATTTATTTTATTGTCTTAATTTATAATTTAGGCAATTATGGTTTTGTCAATAGTTGAATACATGTTTATATTACTGAAAACTTCTGCTTTAGTTATATTTTAGTATTTAACTAAATGATCTAAAATTATATTCTATGGTTATGTGGGTTTATTTTTATTCCTGTTAAATCCCTTTGGACTACAACACCAGATTGGGGATTCTGAGACATCCAGTCTTGTAGATTTATCAACTATGAAATTTGTGTTTAGTCATAAGAGGACAATTGTACTGGATATACAACACCCTAGAAAGCATTGCAATCAATTTCACAAATATCTTCATTATATCCATTGTCTTTGGGGAACAATGACTTATACATGTATTTAGCAATTTCCTAGATTACTTCTCTGGTCATTGTTTGTCTGAGTATATAGCAAATAATATAGGTGTTTGGTTGCTTTAGATAAACCAGAGAGCAGGGTGACGTAGAAAGACACATAGAGAGAATGATGGAAAGAAACAGTCATAGTGAACAGACTTAATATTCAGTGACTGATAATAGGATACTCACCCCAGAAAGCTCTGAACATGCCAGAAACAACTCACAGACTGTGTGAAGTTCAAGAAAAAGAAATGAAAAGAAAAGAAAAAAAAAAAAAACAATTATGCTCAATCCTTACACACCAAGAAAACTTTAATTAATTCCGGGTTACAACCTGCTTTACATGTACTTTATGCTCATTGTAACTAGTAAGACCTTAATGCACACTATCAAACCTTTGAAAAAAAGCCAAGCACTGACAAAAATGTATTAGTATGCTTTTATGCAAAAATGCTTAAAATTTTTCATTTATCTTTCTTTTTCAAAATAAAATTGTTCAAAAATCTATTTCAATACAAAAAAAGAAAAGAAATAGTCATACTAAAATTTCTCTATCAAAAATAAATTTCTGCAACAAGGTTCTTCAAGTATTATTTTCATTTTTTCCATTTATATTTAATAATTTCATTATTTTTAGCAGTCATTAACTTTGGGAAACTACATCAAGCAGGTGTGTTCAAGGTGTTTTATAAAATGACTAATAAAATCATAGAGACTTCACTGAACATTCCACAAATGTATTTGTGAAAACTTTTATTTCCTTGTATAATATAGACCTGCTGTGATTTTGAATAATAATAATTTGACATGTGTTTCAGTCAATACAAAAACGAGACACTGATATATTTTAAGGAGAAGAGCCTTCTCCATTGAATTAATGGCCTTTCAATACAAATCTGTTCCCTTCTAAATAGTACAAGTATCATCTCAACTTCAAAATAATCTTTTCAGATATGAAAAAAATATTAGACACTGAAGGCAGGGTGCTACAAAGAATAGATCTGTGCTCATGAAAGTTCCTAATTAATGTAAAAACCGCTTTTCATTTCACTGTCTGTGATTCAAAAACTTAATGCGTTTTTTTTTTTCCCCCTGAAAATAGGCAGTATGTGTCCACTGTTAGAGAGTTTGAAGGAAGGCTAAAGGAAGATTCCTTGATGGGTGAACACTAAATTGATACAGTCAACTTCACATTTGCATCCCTGATCTGTTACAAAAGAAGATAGATACATAATACATACACAATAGCTAGAAGGATAAATCATTTTAATTTCTAAGTCGTTAAAAGAACTTTAATAAGTGCTGAATTTTGAGCATAACAAATGGTATATAATGGTCAGCCCTGAAAACATACATTGGAATAAAATTATAAAGACTGAGAAAGCTATATATAGCTTTATCACATATATGTTCATTATATATAGTAATATACATTACATTAGGAATATATATAATGTTAATTATATATATATATATATAAATATGTTTATATATAAAAGGTATACAATATATTTTACACATAATTAATATACATTAAATATATGTAAGAAATATGTAAGTGCATGTAAAATCCATTAATTTGAAAATGTTTCAGGAAGAATATATGAGAAGTTGTGGAGAGAAGAAAAGTAAAGAGGAATGATGTAATTTTACTATAATCTAAAAAAGTAAAAGAAGAAAAAATATTCTCTCTAATCACCTGGGGAAATACTGAGCTTGAACTGACAATTTCGGTATTCAGGCAGTTAGCACTTGTGAGATTGGGACATGAACCAAGCCACAAAACCTTGAACTTACAATCTTCCTTGAAAGATGTGCTGGGACAATAGAGGCACAAAATATGTGAGAGTGGTTAGTCCATAAACTTGAGGCCTATGTCAGCAAACAGAGTCATGTCTGACACTTAATGTCTGTTTTATATTCTTCCCTTTGTCTTTTGAAACCTGTGTGTGTGTGTGTGTATTTGTGTGTGTAAAAATGAAACTCTTAGTGTGAATAAGAGAAATGTATGTGACATCATTGAATGAAACTGACTTTAAGAACCAGGATGAAGCAGTAATCCAAAGTAAAAAGAAAAATTGTTGAATAAATATTTCTAATTTTTGTGTCCAAAAAGTATTTTTCAATAGGAATAAACCATGCAGTTTGCATTTTGGCAAGACTTCTACATTAAATTAAGACAAAATACATTTTAGAGGTCTTTACATTTTCAAGCAATGGTTTTAAATAGATTATTGATAAATAATTCATAAAAATAGAACCCCAAGAATGCTAAAGAACATTGAATTTAAAAATTACCCACAGTTTCTTACTTAAGGCTCCTATTGCTATAAATAAACACAATGACTAAAGCAATTTAAGTGAGAAAGGTTTCATTTGACTTACACATTCACATCACTGCTCATCATTTGAGGTTCTAGGACAGAGACTCAAACAAGTGATTTGGAGGCAGGATGTGATGCAGAGGCCATAGAGGAATGCTACTTACTGGCTTGTTCATTATAGCCTGTTCTGTCTGTTTTCTTGTGGACTCGAGAATTACAAATTCAGGGGTGCCCTCATCCATAACACATTGGGCAATTCCCCATCAATGAATACTTATGGAAATTCCCTGTAGGCTTGCCTGCAGGTTGATTTTATGAGCATTTTTTTTTTTCAATTGGCAGTCCATTTTTTCAAATGATACTCACTTGCATCAAGTTGACACAGAGATAAGCAGCAAGTATAGTATCTATTAAAATAGCACAGCAATATTTTTAACGATCAATAAACACACATTCAGGTTTATTTATGGTTTTACATTTTTTTTATTTTTTTCCATTTTTTCTTGCAGGAAAACCAATTGAAGAGTAGTAAAATTGAGTGTTCATATATGTGAGACTATGGAAATATATATTGGTTTTGTTTTTGTTTAAAAAACAAAACAAATTATAGTCTTTTAAGAGATGTGTAGGTAATCAGACCTAAAAAGACTTTTATAGTATGGACTCACTAATATATGGATATTAGCCAAAAAAAAAAAAAAAAGAAAGAAAAAAGAAAAAAGATCCTTTCTTATTCACCTGCCCAGTTCTTAGAATAGTTATCATTATACAAGTTGATGGAAATATTCATAGTTTGTTAATTTTGTAAGTAAAATTTTGTCTCTCAAGGAAGCTTAACGATTGCGAGTCAGAGCTTTTCAAATATCAGTGTGCCTATCAATAAAAACGTTGTCAATCTTTTTTTCAGAGGATATGTGAACATCAATAACATATTTTTATGTACTTAATAAATAATATGACAACCATTTTTCAAATTATTGTATAAGAGAAATCTTATTTTCTAATTAGTGGGAATAATTTCTTTTTCTTCAGAGAAATATTAACAATAAGAAATGAGCCAAGGCAACATTATAAATGTATAAATTTAGGAATATTTCCTGAAATTAATTTCATAGGTACATAGGTATCATGTGTAAATAGTGTTTAAATGTCTCTATAAGTTGAATGCAAGCCATGAAATCATGAATTCTTCTGGAAATTTGCCCAGCTCAATGAATAGGTAGAATTGTGAAATGTGCAGTTTGAACATTCAATAGCTGTAATTAGTTTTGGAGTCCTGCCTAATACTGGGCTTACTGTAATCCACTTATGGATGGGAATTTAGCCCAGGAAACCCCCAAAATGGGCAGGCAATGAACAACAGCAGGAGAGAGACTCCTTCTCAATGGGGATACTCTTGAAATTGTATATGCCTCTGCAAGGAACTTTTTTTGTCCCCATTTTTTTTAAATTGGAATTTCTCTGCATTTACATTTCAGATGTTATTGCTTTCTAAAAATCCCATCACACTCACCCTTTCACGGCCTCCATGAAGGTGCTCCCTCTCCCAATCATCTTTTCCCACCTCAGCACCTTGGCAATACCTTACACTGGGAAAACAAGCCTTCACTGGACCAAAGGCCTCTCCTCCCAGAGATGTCTGAAAATAGTATCCTCTACTACATATATACCTTGGGCCATGGGTCTTTTCATGTGCACTCACTGATTGGTGTTTTAGTGCCTAGAAGCTTTGGTGGTTTTGGATAATTGATACTTTTGTCCTTCTCATGGGGTTGCAGACACTTTCAGTTCCTTAAATCCTTTCTCTAGCTCCTTCATAAGGGTCCTCTTGTTCAGTCTGATGGTTAGCTGCAATCATCTGCTTCTGTATCAGTATGGCTCTGGCAGAGCCTCTGAGAAGTATTTATATCAGCTTATTGTCAGTAAGCACTACTTGGCATCATCAATACTGCCTGGGTTTACTGGGCACATTTGGGGTGTTTCCCCAGATGAGACAGTCTCCAGTTGATCTTTCCTCCAATCTCTGCTTCTCTATTTGTCCATTTATTTTCTCCCATTAGGTTTTATTATTCCTTCTAAAAAAACTGAGGCATGCACTTTCTGGCATTCCTTCTATTTAAGCTTTATTAGTTCAGTGGGTGTTTTCTTGGGTATTCAGAGCTTTTGGGGCTAGTATCTACTTTTAAGTAAGTACATACCATGGCTGTTCTTTTGTGACTGGGATACCTCTCTTCAAGTTCCATCCATTTGCCTCAGAATTTCAGAAAATCATTGATTTTGATAGCTGAGTAGTACTCCATTGTGTATATGTAAAACAATTTCTGTATGGAATCCTAGGTTGAAGGACAACAGCATGTGTCCCTGTTATATATTAGAACATCTTTTGGGTATATATGCAGAGTGGTATAGCTGGGTATTCAGGTACTACTATGTCAAATTTTTGGAACAGCCAAACAGACTATTTTCCAGAGTGGTTGTACAAGACTGCATACCACCAAGAATGGAGGCTGTTTCTTTTTCTCCACATCCTTATCAGCATCTGTTGTCAACAGGGTTTTGACCTTAGCTATTGTGATTGGTGTGAGGTAGAATCTCAGGAATGTTATGATTTGTCTTAAGCTAATGACTAGGGATGTTGAGCATTTCTTAAGTGCTTCTCGGCCATTTGATATTCCTCCATTTAAAATCATTGTTTAGCTATGTAGCCAATTTTTAATACAATTATTTGATTCTATACCCTCTAATTTCTTGAGTATTTTGTATAGATTGCATAACGGCCTTCTATCAGATGTAGGATGAATAAAGATCTTTTCCTAATTTGTTGGTTGCTGTTTTGTCCCTTTGACAGTATCCTTTGCCTTCCTGAAGCTTTGCAATTTCATATGGTCTCATTTGTCAATTTTTGATCTTAGAGAATAAGCTATTGATGTTCTGTTTAGAAAAATTTTCCCTGTGCCTATGTGTTCTCAGTTCTTCTCCTCTTTCTGTTCTATTAGTTTCAGTGTACCTGGTTTTATATGGAGGTCTTTGATCCACTTTCACTTAAGCTTTGTAAAAAAAGATAAGAAGGATCAATTTCCATTCTTCTGTATACTGACTGCCAGTTGAACAAGCACCATTTTTTTGAAGAGGCTGTTTTCTGTTGTTGTTTTTGGGTTTTATTTTTGTTTGTGTTTTTTGCTGTTGTTCCTATTGAACATTTTAGGTCCTTTGTCAAATATCAAATGACCATAGGTGTGTGGCTTCATTTCTGGGTCTTCATTTCTATTCCACTGATGTATCTGCCTGTCTCTGTTCCAATACTATGCAGTTTTTTTTTTTTTTTTTTTTTTTTTTTTTTTTTTTTTTTTAATCACAGTTGATCTATAATAGAGCTTGAGGTCAGGTATGGTGATTCCCGAGGATTTTTTATTCCTTTTATTGTTGAGAATGGTTTCAACCCTCCTGATTTTTTATTCCAAATGAATTTTCAAATTGCTCTTTCTAACACTTTAAAGAATTGAGTTAGAATTTTTAAGTGAATTGTATTGAATCTGTAGACTGCCTTAGGCAAGATGGTCATTTTTACAATGTTGATCCTTCTAATCTGTGAGCATGGGAGATCTTTCCATCTTCTGGGTCTTCTTCAATTTCCTTCATCAGGGACTTGAAGTTCTTTTCATACAGATACTTTATTTGCTTGGTTAGGGTCACACCAAGGTATTTTATATTCTTTGTAACTATTGTGAAGGCTGTCGTTTCTCAAATATATTTCTCAGTTTATTTGTCTTTTAAGTAGAGGAAGGCTACTGATTTGTTTGGGTTAATTTTATATCCAGCCACATTCCTGAAGTTGTTTCTCAGCTGTAAAAATTCTCTGGTAGAATTTTTGGGGTCACTCAAGTATACTATAATATAATCTGCAACTAGTGATATTTTTACTTCCTCCTTTCCAATTTGTAAGCCTTTGTCATTTTTTTTAATCTGGTTGCTCTGGCTAGTCCTTCCAATATTATATTGAATAGGTAAGGAGATTGGGCAGGCTTTTCTAGTCCCTTATTTTAGCATGATTGCTTCAATTTTCTCACCATTTATTTTGATGTTCGCTACTGGTTTGATGTATATTGCTCTTACTATGTTTAAGTATGACACTTGAATTTCTGACTTTTCCAAGACTTTTAACATGAAGGCATGTTGAATTTTGTCAAATGCTTTCTCAGCATTTATAGAGATGATCATTTGTTTTTTTCTCCTTTGAGTTTGTTTATATAGTGTATGACATTAATGGATATCCTTATATTGAATCACCCTTGCATTCCTGGAATGAAGCCTACTTGATCATGGTGAATGATCATTTTGATTTGTTCTTGGACTCGGTTTGCAAAAATTTTATTGTGCATTTTTGTATCAATGTTCATGAGTGAATTGGTCTAAAGTTCTCTTTTTTTGTGTAGGGTCTTTGTGTGTTTTAGGACTGAGCATGATTGTGGCTTTGATGAATGAATTCGGTGGTATTCACTCTATTTTATTTTGTGGGTTATTTTGAAATGTATTTGTATTATGTCTTCTATGATGGTCTGGTAGAATGCTGCTTTAAACCCTGCAGATCCTGGGCTTTTTATGGTTGGAATGCTTTTGAATACTGCTTCTAATTTTTTTTAGGATTTATGGGACTGTTTAGCTGGTCTACTTGATCCTACTTTAACCTTGGTAATTGGTATCTATCTAGAAAATTGTCCCTTTCCTCTAGATTTTCCAATTTTGTTGACCATAGGTTTTGTAGTAGGATCTGATAATTTCTTAAATTTTCTCAATTTCTGTTGTTATGTCTCCCCCTTTCATTTCTGATTTTGGTAATTTGGATACTCCCTCTGCACCCTCTAGTAAGTCTGGCTAAGGGTTTATCAATCTTGTTGATTCTTCAAAAAACCCAGCTCCTGGTTTAGATGATTCCTTGTATAGTTCTTTTTTTTTCTACTTGGTTGATTGGAGCTCTGAGTTTGATTATTTGCTGCCTTCTATGTATTCCTCTTAGTTGTATCTGCATCTTTTTGTTTTAGAGTTTTCAGGTATGCTGCCAAGCAATGAATGTATGCTCTCTTCAATTTCTTTTTTGAGGTGCTGTCTATGGGTAGGCTGTAAGTTCAGATGACAATGGGCCAGCTCTAACTCTTGGTGCAGATAGAGGCCCTTGGGCTCTATAGGGAGCGTGGTTTGGTATCTCCTCAGGGTGCTCAGTTCTCTACATGTAGGCCTCAAGTCCTGGCATTGTACCTGATCTGCCTGTGGCTCTGGACAAGTGGAGTCTACACCAATCAGATCCCAGACTGCACCATCATCCCAGTGTCCCAAGAGTTCCTGTCAGTCCTCTGCAAACAATCAGTGGAGAGAGAGCTTGGGATCACCCATGGGCTCAGTGGGGAGAGAGCTTCTGTGTCTCACCTGGGCATTCAGTTCTGGCAGGCTGTGAGTCCTGACGGCAGTGATCCTGCTCTGCTGTGACTCTGGCCTCTTCAAGGGCTCTTAATTAAACTCATTGGATAGTCATGTTGTACAAGGTTTCACCCATTTCTTCTATTCCTCAGCAGTATTATAATTTTCTGCCAAGCATGATTTTTTGTTTTAATCTTTCCAGAAAATTTTGTACAACAGGTAAAAACAAACATACAAATGAATAATACTGTACCAAAATGCTCACTTCCAAAAATTCCATATAAGTTTTGGAAGTACATGGATACCACAACTAGAAGGAATCAAAAGCTCTTATAATTTTCAGTTATATTCTCTATAAAAAAATATGAATTGAAGAAAAATCCACATCAATGACATCATAGAAACTCGATAAAATAATTAAAAAATAAAACATTGGAGCCTAAAATATGAGCACAATTCAGAGACATAATAAAATGAAAGTGGGCTGAATGATCAATATGGATTATTCATATGTTAATCTGTATTTATCTGTGCAGCAAGTCCTAAAGTGTGAGTTTGTTTTCTGCTCTAACCTCTATGACGTCTTACTCAACAACTTGCTTGAACTCATGTTACTTATACTTTTAGCTGACTTTTTGTCAGCCATCGTCCTATGAATGTAAAAGGAAACACAGTTTGAAACTTAATGTACTTGATATATTTTCTAAATACACATGTAAAATTATATGTTCTCATTATTTTTCTGGTTAGGTCACAATTTTATTACATGAATTTTTATACATTTAGATTAATATGTACAATATCCAACAAGATCATTCTAAAAGAAAATGCATTTTTTTTTTCATTCTTTACATAGATGAAAGAAGGCTTTCAGATACAATATTTCTGGAAGTAAATAAGGCCTACATTATTAATAATTGTATAATTACTGCAATCCCTTTTAAAATGCACTGTCTGTTACTAGTATGATGATCATAGATATAAAAAAAATTCAATAATGACTAACATTTTTATTGCCCCTTATAACAACAGTCTTTCATTTTATTATCTTCATTATCATTTTTTGACTCTGTGATTTATCCATTATTTTGTTTTGAATAAATCTATGTGATTGCCATAATTATTACAATGTAACATGCCAAATACTGGGATTCAGTATAATAAAATCATGCCGAGATCAATCTATTTGTATTTATCTATCAATAAGTCTACACCAGAATGTTATTATAACCTACATGTGACTTTTAAAGAGATGAAAATAATATAATGATTTCCAAATTATGTATTGGCAGAATATCTCCTAATAAAACAATTAGCTTCATGATTTAAAAAAATTATTAAGGTTCAGAATTAAAAATTGGGGGAGTCTAATACTTTTGGAAATTAAGATTATTTTGTTTATCATCAGTGATTTTCTTTAGTCTGTTGTCATTTTATTTTCTTTTTATTTTTTTTTAATTTTGTGTTAGACACTCTCTGCATTTACATTTGAAGTGTTATCCCCTTTGACCACCCCACTCACATACCCTCTCCCCCTCTACTTTTCTCATGAAGGTGTACTAACTACCACTCACTATCTCCACCTCAGTACCTTGGCATTCTGCTACATTGGAAAAATGCACCCTTACTGGATCAAAGGCCTCTTCTCACATTGATGCCAGACACTGCTCTTCTTTGCTGCCTATGCAACTAGAACAATGTGTGTTCAATGATTCGTATTTTATTCCATTGGAGTTTTGGAGGATTTGGTTGGTATTTTCTTAATGATCTATACAATCTATGATATATATATTTGAGTCTCATTTAACATTTTTAGTTTCTTTTCATCATATAATTAATTTTTAAGTTTGAAAATTATTTTGAAACACATATTCCATTATATTAGAGCTATGAAATTGGATCACCACAGAAATATTAACATTTTTAGAGATACCTGTTAATAGTGAATACCAAAGTGCTGGAAATAAGCATCAGATGTTAATGCTGGTTCAGTTCCTGTCACCTATGTGGCTATCATTACAGTTTATAACCAAAGCTTGGAGTTTCTGACAGCCTTGCAGACCTCCATGTACACCAAGCAGGCACCACATAATGTATGTATTCATATAGCACACATACAGACACATACACACACAACACACACACATGTAATAAAACTAAAAACTAAATAGATAATTGAAAAAAAAGAAATGCATAGAATGCTTAAATTTCATTTTTAAATGAGTAGATAGTTCTCTCAGTTGCAGAGTACTTATTTTAAATGTCTATGGTACACAGTTGAGTACCAGCTGGATAAACAGTTTAACATAGATAAATTCATAATATTTTCATTGATAATTTTTGTGTTTATTACTCTCTATAGCTGGTCCCTTAGAGAAGAGTTTCTATACTGTCGCGCGCCCCACTTCCCGCCGGCAGGAAAAGGCGTGGAACAGGATTCTTCTGCGAACAACCTTTATTGTATGTTGAAGAGGAAGACACCGGGCAGGAAAAGGAACCCTAATTTATACCCCCCAAGGGTGGCATGTCGCTGTGTGATTGGCTGCCCGCCAGTGGTCTGATCGTGACGCCCCGAGATGGGCGGTGACTTAGCTCGCACCACTCTTTGCACATGTGCCCAGTGGTTATTTACCACACTTTAGCTGATTCATGGCACCTGAAACCAGCGCCATCTTGTAAGGGCACAGCCTTCGGCCCTCAACACTATACCACATTTTTATCCTCTGAAAGAAATTCTAGTGTATATGTATATAGTTGTGATTTTAATTCATATTCATAATATCTAATTTTACTTTAAGTGAAACGATCATGTTAATTATATTCTTATTTGTTTCAGTTCTTAAAATTTAATTTGATAGCTCTGACAGAAATACTATCACTAGGTTATTTTAAAGTACAATTAAGATGTAATACGTTTTGTAAAGTAACACTGGATTTTCCCCCTTTTTATTGGATATTCTCTGTATTTACATTTCAAATGTTATCCACTTTTCACCAACTCCTATCTCCCCCACCCTCTCCTCTTACCTCCCTGAAGGTACTCGCTCCCAACCACCCTCTCCACCCTCAGCTTCTTGTCATTCTCCTACACTGGGCAAACAAGCATGCACTGACCAAAGGTCTCTTCTCTCATTAATGCCAGACAGTGCTATCCTCTGCTACATATGCAACTGGAGTTGAGTCTCTCCATACATACTCATTGGTTAATGTTTTAGTCCCTGGGAGGTATGAAAGGTTTGGTTGGTTAATAATGTTGTTCTTCCCATGGGATTGCAAGCCCTTTAAGCTCCTTCAGTCATTTCTCTAGCTCCTCCATTTGGGTCCTTGTGCCCAGTTCGATGGTTAGCTGCAAGCATCCTCATCTCTCCAAGTATGGCTCTGGCAGAGCCTCTGAGGTGGCATCCGTAATAGGCTCCAGCCAGTAAACACTTCTTGGCATCCACAATAGTGTGTGGGTTTACTCTTTCCTAGGGGATGGATCCCCAGGTGAGGCATTTTCTAGATAATCTTTTTTTCAATCCCTGCTACTCTTTTTCTCCCTTAACTTCTTCCTGTGAGTGTTTTGTTCTCTCTTCTAAGAAGGACTGAGGCATCCACAATTTAACCTTCCTTCTTTTTGACCTTCATAAGGTCTGTGAATTGTTTGTGGGTATTCCGAGCTTTTTAGACTAGTATCTGCTTATCAGTGAGTGCATACCCTGCATGCTCTTTTTCAGTAACACTGAATTTTTATGTTGGGATTATGTATTTTAGGAGTAGATTTAGAAAGCTGAAAATATCTATGCAGCAGGACAGATTTTATCACTATTGACCTTGAATAGGTAAAGCAAAATTAAAACGTTTCTTTTATTGTTTCTAAAGGGAGAAGGTAGAGGAAAAGAATTTTTACCTATAGTATAGCAGAAATGTATCAGGTATACCCTGTATTAAAATGATCAACTATACTGCCAAGTAACTACTAGCCTTGAATTGCTGCTCAGTTTCCTTGTAGTTAATAATCCTGAGTGTTATAGGGTAATCTTTGAAACATATTAACTGTGCTACACTATTAAATGTCTGTACATGGAATGTGTGTCATTATAAATGAAGAATATAGGTCTATAGACATTTGAGGATAATTTGATTTTTCTTCATGACGTATAGGTATATGCTGAGATAAGTTAATCTTTAAGAGATGTGTAAGTAATATATTTTCAATCACTGGAATAAAACAGGATAATAATTTATATGGCTTTTAATGGGATGCTGCAGCCAAGGTAAATAGGACATTCAATTGCGCAGAGATGTCAGCAGTGCACTCTTTCTCTTTTGCTCATGTATGTGGTTCTTAATATTGAAGCATCAAGTTACTTAACGTTAATGCATGCAGAAACACAACCTCAATCGCACACACCCAGAGAATATTTCATACCCTATTCTTAGTACAGTTTAAATAGACATTACACAATTAATATTCAGTGTTGCATATTTTTATTTAAATTGTCTACTTGTCATTAAGCAATCAAACATATTACAGAATTATATTGCTAAATACATAAATATTTACCAGGTTATAAATATTCATGTTTATTTATATACAAAACATTAAAAAAATTTTATTTTACAAATGAAAAAATATGCCATTCCTATTCTTAAATCATTTCAGGATTTTCTTATTATTTGTAATTATTACTTGTGATTATATTATTGTTTCTTTCTTTTCTGCTTCCTTTATTTTCTTCTTCCTTCCTTTCTTCCAACCGTCTTTTCTTCCTTCCTTCCCTTCTTTCTTTCTTTCTTTCTATTTATCTTTCTTCCTATCTTTCTTTCTTTCATTCTTTCTTACTCTGTTTGAGTTTAATTTGCTAAATAATGTATCTCTGTGTAATACTGACTGCCCTGGATCTTGCACTGTTCTGCCTCCATAGTGCTGGTATCAATTAAAAGGCATATGGTATCATTGCTCAACACATCATTTTTAAATAAAAATATTATTTATAACATTTATATTTATTTATTTACTGAGTATCTAAAATATTGTGAGGATCCAAATTGAATACTAATTACATACTTTGATAAGTTTATATAGTAAAATAAACAAATAAAGCACATTAATTAAATACTAGTATAAATAATATATTATAGATTTTATTAGACACAGAGCTGATATTCACTCAACATATAATGTCATTTTCTTTTATCAGCATTTATTTCTAAATAATTCTAGCCTAGCCTTCCAATATTAGCTGCAATATTTACATAATGCAAATTTTCTTGTTTGATTGAATGATTGTATTTTGAAATTTATTTGCTGCAAGGTGATGCAAACCCATAAGGGATTAGTTTTCCCACAGCCCAAAATTCAGCCTTTTGGATGGGTTTCTTAAATCAATTTTCCAAGGACTTCAAGGGCAAAAAATATTCAAAGAAATTGAAAGCTTGAAAAAAGAGCTGTAAACAGTAATGTCATTTCCTTGTTCTTGTTTATTTACCCAAACTTTTATCTAAGAATTGTTTAGAATGCAAGAACTGCATGATATGCATAAAATTGAAAAATCCACAGGTGAACCCAACATTTTTTAATGATAAGTTTAAAGAAATGCACTCATTAATACAGGGAGACTATGAATGGAACCTAAATCGGGGTCTATGGAGATGTTCTCATTTATGATTTTTATTTATCTAGGGTTCCATAACTTTAGAATAAAACTTGAATAATTATCATGTACTCCATGAAGAAAGTCATCTGTAATAGCTAGTAAACCAGGAAATGTAATATGTAATAAGGATCCAGTAAGAAGTATGGGACAAGAAAATATTTTTTCAGCACATTTTTCATTTTACTTGTTAACTGCATAGCTGTGGAAAATAAATGTATATCATAGTACCCAAAGAATTTTGTATATTGATATGAAGACCATGCAGTTCTGAAATATATTAGCTTATTTAATTATATATACATATATATGTGTAAGCTGGTTCTTTTCACACACACACACACACACACACACACACACACACATATATATATATACATATATATGATTTTGAGTTGCATGAGCTGTTTAACTCTTGTAGCACAACTTTTGTATAAATAGGTATGACTCTTCCATGTTATATTTAACATAGATATCAAAGAAAGAAGAGTCAAAGGCATTTAGTCGAGAGCAGCATAGAAAATGGAGTAGTTTGATAGTGTGAATATTTTCTAGAGAATGGACTTGGCCATGAGAGAAAGAGATGCAGTAATGGAGAGAGAGAGAGAAAAGAGGTAATGGGGGTTGGAAAAAGGAAGATAGAGTGAGGGTAGGCAAAAGAGAGAGGCCATAATTCAAAAGAAAGCATGTACAATATACTTGAATTATTTAAAAAATAAAAAGAAAGAATAGATTCAGAAGGGAAGCTTAGGATCTGGGGAAGTTTAGAGACAAGAGAGGTCAGAGGAAATGAGAAGAACCAGAATGCTATTGTAGACTGTGCAATGTATATCTGGTACATGGGATGATACTGCGAGAGCCTGGACAGAGGCCAGATGTGCTTTGGTATGCAAATAAACAACACATAATACTATTTGTTTCTTTTTCTAATGGTTAGGTAATGGCTCCCATGGTAGAGGTGAACAGGCTTCATATGTTCCTGAGAAATTCTGGCTTTTCTTGACTCCTGAGCATTTGAGAAACTGGAGCTTCCTTTCTATGTTGATATTAGTCATGCAAATGATATTAGAAATATTCTCGACAGAGCGGAGCCTGGCCCAACTGCCAGCCAGAAAGGCAGCACTTACAGGCTGAGCAACTGTAACCGGGAACAGATCTTAGGAACTTCTGTTACCACCCGGAGACGACTTCAGGACACAGAGCAGAGCCTGGCCCAACTGCCAGCTGGAAAGGCGGCTCGTACAGGCTGAGCAACTGGTGAGTGGAAGACCTAGGCTGCTGGGGAGCAGAGGGATCTCTGCGGAGTGCACACGGAAAGGGCACCCCTGCCCTGTCCTGCCCTGTTCTCCCCGATCCAGTGACCGGGAACAGATCTTAGGAACTTCTGTTCCCACCCGGAGACAACTTCAGGACGCAGAGCAGAGCCTGGCCCACCTGCCAGCCGGAAAGGCGACTAGTAGAGGCTGAACATCTGTGACCAGGAACAGATCTTAGGAACGTCTGTTTCCACCCGGAGGCGACTTCAGGACGCAGAGCAGAGCCTTGCCAAGCTGCCACCCAGAACCTGGGATGCTGGGGAGTAGAGAGATCTTTGCGGAGTGCACAAGGAAAGTGTACCAGGGACACAGACCAGATAAAAGGGAAAGGCAAGAACATATCACTGACAACAAAATGGCAAGAGAAAAGAGAAAGGGTATATCCCAAGGAAACCAAGAAAATCTAGCAACAGCAGAACCCAGCTCTCCCATAGTAGCAAACATCAGAATTCCAAACACTCCAGAAAAAGAAGACACAGACCTGAAATCATGCCTCAAGACGCTGATAGAGTTACTTAAACAAGAAAGGGAGGAAAAGCAAAAAGATTAGGAAGCTTTTAAAGAAGAAACAAGAAAAACACTCAAAGAACTCAAAGATCGAGAGGAAAACAGAACCAAAGAAATAAAGGAATGGAAGAGGGAAATTAAAACAGAAATTGACACAATAAAGAAAACGCTAAAAGAGATAACCCTGGAGTCAGAACACCAAAAAAAGAAATCAGGAGTCACAGAAGCAAGCATTTCCAACAGATTACAAGAGATCGAGGAGAGAATCTCAGGGGCAGAAGACAACATTGCAAACATAGACAAAACAGCCAGAGAAGATGCAAAAAACAAAAAGCTCCTAACCCAAAATGTCCAGGAAATACAAGACACAATGAGAAGACCGAACCTACGGATAAGAGGAATAGAAGAGGGAGAAAAGTATCAACTAAGAGGCACAGTAAATATCTTTAACAAAATCATAGAAGAAAACTTCCCTACCCTCAAGAATGAGATGACCACGAGCATAAAAGAAGCCTTCAGAACTTCAAATAGGTTGGACCAGAAAAGAAATACCTCCCGACACATAATAGTAAAAAGATCAAGTGCCCAAAGTAAAGAAAGAATTCTAAAAGCAGTAAGGGAAAAAGGTCAGGTAACATATAAAGGCAGACCAATTAGACTCACACCCGATTTCTCAACAAAGACTAGGAAAGCT
This sequence comes from Micromys minutus, assembly GCF_963924665.1. Lineage (NCBI taxonomy): Eukaryota > Metazoa > Chordata > Mammalia > Rodentia > Muridae > Micromys > Micromys minutus. Next base: position 20,875,916 of record NC_137974.1, on the reverse strand, counting down.
AGAAGAGCCTGGACAGACATCATGCACTCCTTAAGAGAGCACAAGTGCCAGCCCAAGCTGCTATACCCAGCAAAACTATCAATCACCATCGATGGAGAGACAAAGATATTTCAAGACAAATCAAAATTCACACAATATCTGACCACAAACCCAACACTACAATGAATTATAGGTGGAAAACCCAATACAAGGAGGGAAAATACAGCCTAGTAAAAACAAGAAAACTCCTAAACAAGAAAACTAAAAGAAGAAAAAAACACAGACACAACTCAACCCAAAAAAGCAAAAATGGCAGGAAACAGAAACAATTATTCCTTGATATCTATTAACATAAATGGTCTCAACTCCCCAATAAAGATACATAGACTATCAGACTGGATACATAAACAAAATCCAGCCTTTTGCTACATACAGGATACTCATCTCAGAGACAGAGACAGACACTATCTCAGAGTAAAAGGGTTGGAAAAAAACTTTCAAGCAAACAGCTCCAAGAAGCAAGCTGGAGTGGCTATTCTAATATCGAATAAAGTAAATTTTCAACCAAAAGTTATCAAAAAAGATAAAGAAGGACACTTTTTACTCATTACTGGAGAAATCTCTCAGGAAGAACTCTCAATCCTTAACATATATGCTCCAAATAAAAAATCACCCACATTCATAAAAGAAACGCTACTAAAGCTCAAAAAATACATTTCACCCCACACAATAATAGTGGGAGACTTTAATACCCCACTCTCACCAATGGACGAATCAGGGAAACAGAAACTGAACAAGGACACTGCAAAACTAGCAGAGACTTTGAACCAACTAGAATTAACAGATATATACAGAACATATTATCATAAAATAAAAGAATACAACGTCTTCTAACCACCCCATGGCACCTTCTCGAAAATTGACCACATAATTGGACACAGAACGACCTTCATCGATATAAGAAGATTGAAATACTCCCATGCATCCTCTCAGATCACCATGGTCTACGGCTGGTCTTTAACAACAACAAAGACAACAAAAAGCCCACATACACATGGAAACTAAACAACGCTCTGTTAAAGGATAGCAGGGTCAAAGAAGAAATAAAGAAAGAAATTAAGGACTTCCTAGAAATCAACGAAAACGATAACACAACATACCCAAACCTATGGGATGCAATGAAAGCCGTATTGAGAGGAAAACTCATAGCCCTAAGTGCTTCAAAAAAGAAACTGGAGAGAGCTCACATCAGCAACCTGACAGCACAGCTAAAAGCCCTAGAACAAAAGGAAACAGATATACCCAAAAAGAGTAGACGGCAAGAAATAATCAAAATTAGGGACGGGATTGGACCAAATAGAAACAAAAAGAACCATTGAAAAAATCAACAAAACAAAGAGTTGGTTCTTTGAGAAAATCAACAAGATTGATAAACCACTACTCAGACTAACTAAAGGGCAAAGAGAGAGTATCTAAATTAAGATAATCAGAAAGGAAAGTGGTGATATAACAACTGAAACTAAGGAAATTCAAGAAATTATCAGATCCTACTACAAAAACTTATACTCCACAAAATTGGAAAATCTGGAGGAAATGGACGAATTCCTAGACAGATACAAGGTCCCAAAGTTTAACCAGGACCAAGTAAACCATCTAAATAACCTTATAACACCTAAAGAAATAGAAGAAGTCATCAAAAGCCTCCCAACCAAAAAAAGCCCAGGTCCAGACAGGTTCACTGCAGAATTTTATCAGACATTTATTGGGGATATAGTACCAATATTCTCCAAACTATTCCAAAAGATATAATCAGATGGAATATTACCCAACTCATTTTTTGAGGCTACAATAACCCTTGTACCTAAACCACACAAAGACCCTACAAGTTAAGAGAACTTCAGACCAATCTCACTTATGAACATTGATGCAAAAATACTCAACAAAATCCTTGCTAATCGAATCCAAGAACACCTCAAAACCATCATTCATCATGACCAAGTAGGTTTCATCCCTGGGATGCAGGGATGGTTTAACATAAAAAATCCATCAATGTAATCCACCATATAAACAAACTTAAAGACCAGAATCACATGGTCATCTCACTAGACCCTGAGAAAGCATTCGACAAAATCCAACACCCCTTCATGTTAAAAGTCCTGGAAAGAACAGGAATCCAAGGCCCATATTTAAACATAATAAAAGCAATATACAGCAAACCAACAGCCAACATCAAACTTAATGGTGAGAAACTTAAAGCAATCCCACTTAAATCAGGGACTCAACAAGGCTGCCCACTCTCCCCTACCTATTCAACATATTACTGGAAGTCCTGGCTGGAGCAATTAGACAGTAAAAGGAGATGAAGGGGATATAAATCGGAAAGGAAGAGATAAAAACATCACTCTTTGCCGATGACATGATAGTGTACTTGAGTGACCCCAAAAATTCCACCAAAGAACTCCTATAGCTGATAAACAAGTTCAGCAAAGTGGCCGGATACAAAATTAACTCAAACAAATCAGTAGCCTTCCTATACTCAAAGGACAACCATGTGGAGAAGAAGTTAGGGAATACGTACCCTTCACAATATTTACAAAAACTATACCTTGGTGTGACTCTAACTAAGCAAGTGAAGGACCTGTATGACAAGAACTTCAAACCTCTAAAGAAAGAAATTGAGGAGGATCTCAGAAAATGGAAAGATATCCCATGCTCATGTATTGGAAAGATCAACATCTTAAAAATGGCCATCCTACCAAAAGCAATCTACAGATTCAATGCAATCCCCATCAAAATTCCAACCCAGTTCTTCATGGAATTAGAAAGATCAATGTGCAATTTCATATGAAATAACAAAAGACCTAGAATAGCGAAATCCATCCTCAACAACAAAAAAACATCTGTGGGAATCACTATCCCTGACCTCAAGCTATATTACAAGGCAACTGTGCTGAAAGCTGCATGGTACTGGTACAGAAATAGGCATGTGGATCAATGGAATAGAATAGAAGATCCAGAAATGAGCCCTCATGTATATGGTCACCTGATTTTTGACAAAGGAGCAGTAAACATTCAATGGAAAAAGGACAGCCTATTCAAAAAATGGTGCTGGTCCAACTGGCACTCAACCTGCAAAAGAATCAAAATAGACCTGTTCTTATCTCCTTGTACAAAGCTCAAGTGTAAGTGGATTAAAGATCTCCACATTAAACCAGATACACTGGAAGTATTAGATGAGAAAGTAGATAAAACCTTAGAACACATAGGTACAGGAGAAAATTTCCTGAACAAAACACCAATGGCTCAAGCTCTAAGGTCAAAGATTAACAAATGGGACTTAATGAGATTGCAAAGTTTCTGTAAGGCTAAGGACATTGTCAAGAAAACAAAACGGCAACCAACAGAATGGGAAAAGTTCTTTACCAACACCACATCAGATAGAGGCCTAATATCCAAGGTGTACAAGGAACTCAAAAAGCTAGACACCAGAGAATCAAATAACCCTATTAAAAATGGGGTACAGAGCTAATCAAATCATTTTCAGTTGAGGAACACGGAATGGCCGAGAAACATCTGAGAAAGTGCTCGACAACCTTAGCCATCAGGGAAATTCAAATCAAAACAACCCTGAGAATCCACCTCACACCAGTCAGATTGGCCAAGAACCAAAACTCATATGACAGCAGATGCTGGCAAAGCTGCAGACAAAGAGGAATACTTCTCCACTGTTGGTGGGGTTGCAAGCTAATACAACCACTCTGGAAATCTGTCTGGCGATACATCAGAAAATTGGATATAGTAATACCTGAAGACCCAGCTATTCCACTTCTGGGCATATACCCCAGAGACACTTTAATACACAACAAAGATATATGTACCACAATGTTCATAGCGGCTCTATTTATAATAGCCAGAAGCTGGAAGGATCCCAGATGTCCTTCAGAAGATGAATGGATACAAAAATTGTGGTACATATACACAATGGAATACTACTCAGCCACCAGAAACAATGTCTTAACCAAATTCTTAAGAAAATCGCTGCATCTAGAGAAGATCATCCTGAGTGAGATAACCCAGTCACAAAAGAACAGACATAATATGCAGTCACTGATAGTGGGATGCTAACCCCAGAGGCTTGCACTCCCCCAGAAACAACTCACAGACTGTATGAAGTCCAAGAAATAAAGAAAACAAAAAATATACATATATTCACAAAACAAGAAGACTTTGACTATTTCCATGTTGCGTTTTGTTTTACATGTACTTTACGCTTATTGTAACTAGTAGGTTTTCAATGCATTCTGTCAAGCCCTTGAAAAAAATCAAGTACTGACTAAAAAATATATTCACATGGTTTTATGTAAAATTTATTTTAATGTCTGAAAAAACAGTACTGACAAAAATGTATAATTTTAAGCTTAAAATGTTTAAAATCTGTACATTTATCTTTGTTTTGCAAAATAAAGTCATTAAAAAAAGACAAAAAAAAAAGAAATATTCTGTCACCTTTTTTTTTTTTTTTTTTTTTTTTTTTGGTTCGGTTAGCTCACTGTTTCTTTTGTTGTTCTTTCTACTTCTTCACACATGTGCAATTTCATTGCTTTCTTACACAATTGCAACTTCTCTTAATTTAAATTCTGAATATATGTATGTCTGTATAATGATCAAGTTGGTCATTTAATTTGTAAATGGAGGTTCTAAAATTGTTACATCTCAGAACCTTAGGCATTTGATAAAGCAGCCTGCCTCCCCTTTAAGGCTTAAAGCCATCTTAATGATAAAGACAAACTAGGCTCAATCCTGTTTATGATTATGTCTCTGTTTTTCAATGTTGGGATATACCCAACTTATAATCTTAACTACAAATTATTCTGTACTTCCTGTTTCAGGAAATACCCACCATATCTTTGTTTAAAAAGTTATTATGACAAACTTGCAAATCTACATTTGTTTTAAATGAAGTTATCACTCTCTTGTTATGATTACCTGTTGTTATGACTACCTTGTTCCAATACCTTGTAATGATGGTATTGGTTCAGGACGTAATTATGGCTAACTTGCTACCCTTAGACTTTCTCCAATAATCCTGCCTATTTTGCCTGCCAAAATCTCTAACCTTGACAGGTTAAAAACCTGTCTTCCTCAAATTCATTAGTTAAATTGTGGTTCCTGTTTTGAGATAAAGAAATCATGTGTACATGAAGAAACAAAACTTGCTGTACTTAGCTGTTTGCTTTAATGTGGATTGTGTTGTATGACTTTTTCTGGGGCAAACATGAATGCATGTTTATTCACACCAGACAAAATACTAATATAGATTGAAAAAAATGAAAGCACCCACAATTATATAATGAGGACAATTAGGAGATTGCATGTTACTCAAAAAGTGATGCCTCAGATGAACACTGGGTCCAGTCCTGGTGACAACTGACAATATCCATATCCCTAGAATTTTCTACAGAATTTGCAAGAAGCGTGACCAGTTTTCAGTCTCCTTTTCATTAATCACCACAGACCTGATGATTATTTTTAAAAATCTTGTAAATTTTAGTATATTATGAGTCATTATAATCTGACACTTATTCCTGGGAGGGAAAAGAAAATTTTTTTAAACAAATCATTCCATCCATGCTTTTTACATTTTGATTTCCTTTTAAACAATTGTACGTGGTTTAAGAATACTTTATGACTAAACCTACAGAGTTCATGAAATATAACAGGAATTATATATTATAAAATGCAATGTAATATGAATTAGTAAATGGTAAGTGTATGATTAACTTAAGTTTCTGTTTGTTGGTACTGTTATTAAACTTCCTAGATTATTTCTCTACTTGTACTTTTCAATCTTCACCATTTCAATCTCTGAGTTATTATTATGTAAGGTGTTTCATCCACTGATTAAATCATATCCATTTGTTTTACATCTTATCTCTATACTGATGGTATAGTTTGTACCTCAGCTAGAAGGCAATATCTGTGGTCTCCAATAAACTCATATGTCGATCACAACTGAGGCCACACTCAAAATACTTGTTACTATATGTTTTCCAAATTCAATGTATGCCTATAAAGCATTAACCATAATTTTGTATAAGCTTACAATCCATTATAATTTCGTACTTAATGTCTCTTTGGACATCCAATGTGTCCAGCCAATCTTCATTGTATTGAGAGGGTGTTGAGCCCATCAGAGGGAGGACTAGTAGAGGTTCTCAGACAATCCATGCTGGGAGTTAAACATGACTTCCCTTTTGTTGCTGTGATACAAAGCCATGTGCAAAAGCAGCTTAGCAGAGAAAGAGTTTGTTTAGGATTAAGGTTAGAAGCTTTATCCATCAAGCCTCTTCCTCCAACAGGTTTTACAAAATAGCAAGTTGTCACCAGTGAGGAACAGAAAATCAATTACGTGAATCTGTGAGTGGTGCATTGCTTACCCAATCCACTGCAAGGGAGTAAGGGATAGAAAATTAAAGCTGCTGCTTACTACAGTTCAGTACTTTCATGACCCAGAGAAGGAGTGGTTAGTTTTGCTGTACCTCTTGATTAGTCTTTGATATCCCACTTCATCACAGACCCAGAGCAAATACCAACCTCTCAAGGGCTACAACCTCTGAAGCTATGACTTACATAATCCTTTTGTCCTCATAAAGCCATGATATAAGTAACAGGAACCTAATGACACTTAGTTTCTCTTACCAAATTATCTTGCTTTTCCATTTCTTCCTTCTCCTATGTCATCTTTCTTTGCATGTTGTTAAGACTTTGTACACCATTCAATAAAATGCTGTTTATATTAGTCTTTAAAAATTCAGAACAGTTTCATGACCAGTTTTGTCATTTTCATTCCCAGTAGTGAAACTCATGAGTAGAAACTTGACATCATCACCACACACAAATCATTGAAACAATTCAAGTAAAGCTCATCTTCCAATCTTTATTTTTCAACCAATACAAGTGAGGCAAACAGACCTATAATCTCATGGATTTTAATCGTAGGAACCCAGATACACACTACAAAGTAACTACTGGCAGCTACTGGCAAAGTCTCAGGAGCTTTTGTTGATCTAATAGCAGTCTTTAACCAAGAGGAAATATATATCTATAGTACCTTGAGAGTAACTTTAAATTATGTTATTGTTTGACTCTCTGACGTTTTCTACCATCTGAAATAAATTTATTTTTCTATTTTGAGGTATAAAACATATTTCAGAAAGGCCAAAAATTACTATTGTTTTAAAAAGCCTTAAAACAAAAGTTTGGGTTGTACACAAGTGCTTTTGATGTGTGCATGATACCAACTATGGTATTAATGGATATAAATTATTTAAGTATTATCAACTGGATGCCCTTCCATGTACTTAATTAAATGGTCATTAAAACCCCATAAAAAGTAATTTTTATATTTTCCTCTCTGAACTTTTACATATTCTTAATTATTATACAATTTTCAAATGAGTTAATATGATATACCAAGAGGTAGATCAGGGAGATATTCTAAATTGAGCATGAAAATTAGATTAGATTAATTTAAATCTAGCGTATCTTTAAGCTTTAGTAATGGCAGGCAGCATCATATATTAGAGCATCCAAATAGCTTGTCTACTGAACCATTGCTCCACCTCTGCTTCTGGAAATCTTCCCACAGACAGAGATATTAATCTTATCAATGCAATACTTATCCTACCCTCATTTTTCAAATATCAAAACCTCTAGATATTAGTGCTTTAAAAGAAGATTTTCAATTTTTTCATTGTGGCCTACATTCCAAACACATAAATGACTGCAATATGTAAAATAAATTATACATTAACTATGAAAATGTAATCTCACATGCTACATAGAATTTTACTCCCATATTTCTCACTTTTAATGTAAAGTAATAATTTATTACTTTAAAAACAAAAGCTGTTTCAACAGTCTATATAACTATTGTCTAACATTTCAGAGTGATACAAGTAAAACCTTACAGAGTATCACAGAAATACTCTTAAATAAATACATATTCTTGCTTTTATTTCTTTTTAATGAAAATACTGTATTAGAATAGCATAAAAGCTGAGAAACAAATGTAGCAAAAATTAAAAAAAAATAAAGGATATGTAACATATATATTATATGGGATTTCTTACTGTAGTTTGTATATAAATTGCATCCATTAGCTCACAGACTTGAATGTTTATTTATTAGGCAGTAGTACTGCATGAGAGGAATTAGGAAATATGCCTTAATGGATTAGGCATAGCCTTGATGGAGGCAGTATTTCACTGGGGGTAGACTTTCAGCATTTTAAAAGCTCGAGTCAAGCCAGAATCTCTTTCTTCTTGCTTCCTGAGGATCAGGTTGTAAGGCTTTGAACATGTCCTGAGCCATGATATCTATTTACAACATTCTAAGCTTCCTACTATACCAACAATGAACTAAGACTCTGAAACCATAAAGAAGCCCCATTTAAATGCTTTTCTTAATAAGACTTGCTGTGGTCATGGTGTCTCTTCACAGCAACAGAACACTAAGACACTGAATATTATTATTTAGTATCACCGATTAAAACAGACAAAATTGTAACATTTTTAAAATTTAGAACAATTCTTTGCAAATTATTAATGTAATGATGAATGAAATGTTTGAAGATGTTAGAAATACAGTCCAACTAACTGAAACAAAGTTCATAAATGAAACTTTCTCAAATAAAGCCACTGTCCTTTGGGATAAAATTATGGCAAATTATGTTGTAGTTTTCGGGTTATAACATGAGTACATATTCTACAAACAACAAGATTAAGTATTTGTTACTTGTTAATAGTTTTGATATCTCCATTAAAGCTTCAAAAGTAATTTGTCATATACTTAATTAGACCATAAGTTCAACTGTGTCTAAAAATTGTTCAGAATATGCACAAGGAAGAAAAAATAGTTATTTATCTTTAAACTTTTGTATATATTTTACAAAATTTTAAATTGATAAATGTGTTGTATCATGAGGTGTGACAAAAAGATATTCTAAATTGAGAGTTAAACTTAGATTCGATCAATGGAATTTACATTAGTCTCTGGGTTAGTTTGGAGAGACAAATCCTAGTTTCAACTTTTTGAAAAGTAGAAGTACAAATTTGTTTTATTGAGCCTAATACTTTAAAATGTATCTTAAATAAATAAATAGAATAAATGAGAATATACCAATGCTTATCAAGGGTAAACGCCACCCTACTATATTTAATGGGACCACTGAGAGTCATAAAGCCAGAACAACTGCTTGACAATGATCCCGCAAAGCCAAGTCAATGATGCAATTGCTAGTCTGCAATTCTTCACTATTCGTCAGGATCTCCACACGCTGCATTCTTGGGGAAGGTTTTTAATATTTGTACAATTTGGGATATTAGATTGATGAAAATTACCCTATGAGTCATTCACTCCTCTTCCCAGAATGCTTCTAAGCATCTCCATGAATATCCTGAGAACATTGACACTCAAGCTCTTAAGGAGATACCTTTATCTGCCCTACCTGTAGGTTTTCCTTTTTCTTTGGAGGTTGTGAGTCAAAGATGCAACAGAGCTCCATATGATGTTCTGACTTAAAGAAACTCTTCAAACATCTGCCCCTGTACTTCTTCAGGAACAAGATAATCAGAACAACATAAACTTAAAATGTAAAAGTAATTTGGTTAGAATTTGGCAGCATATCAAATTAAATGCCTCTTCCTACTACATGCACTCTGATCATTAAGACGTAATAACACACTGTCTGGGACATTGGCAATAGGCCCAGGCTGGCTGGGAGATTTTCTTTCTGTCTAGTGTCCTTACTGCCACAAGATTCTTACATATTGTGTTCCGGGGTAGCTGATGGAAAATGATTATAAAAAATGTAACACTGTCCTGTCACAGTTTATCAATGATGACTAAACTTATGACCAAGAGGAAGTTAAAACACATCTTGGGAAAAATGATATAATCTATGTTTTTGAACAGGACTCTATCTTTGCCTACTGAGCTCTGTATAAATAAAGTCACACTCTGATGACCAGTCGGTCAAGATACAAGATCTCTCTGATCTCTGTGCCTGAGTCATTTATCTCCTGCTGTAACCATCATTTCTTCAGTGTCTCACAGACAATATGATATGTCATAGATTATGTAAATTAAAGATGAACAAATATTCTTTAATTGCAGAAGGAACTAGACTAATATATTATGCTATAAATAAAACCTTATCATTATTTTGATTTTCTCTAAATTTCTGCTTGGATACTTATTTTTTATTATCTAAAAAATAATTTAACATTTCTTACAGCATTTTAAACTCTTAAGTATTTTATTATTAGATATTTTATTTACTAAATTTTCAGATGCATTTTTGCTTATTGTACCCAACCTATTTTTGATACTTAAGATACTAAAAAATTTTCTATGATTTGTGTTTTGGCATTATTGATTTATGTATTTGGGGATACATTCTAGAAGACACAAGTAAAAATATCTTGAATTGCCTGCAGAAAAGATTATAATTCAGAAAATTCACTCTAAAAATATCTCTTGTGAAATGTAATCTAACTTTATCAGCTTCAATATGTTGGATTTTAATGGCAAACCTTTAAACATTGGTTTTTTTAATTTAAAGAAATTGATTGTTGACTATGAATCAAGATCATAGTAAATTGTGCTTCTATTAAGAAACAGAAATTTATAGCCAAGTTTCCACAAAACTAAGACTCGTTTCTGATATTCTAGTACACTGTTCTGAACTCTTCCATTAAAAAGAAGACCTCAGACACCAAGAAAAAGCCTTCATTTATGATTATTCCCATGTTCCTGTTTTATTCACTATAATTTTATAAATGTCTAGTGTTGATCTCAAGTTTAAAATATAGTAGTGTGTAATTTTTGGTACAGATTGTATTTTATAATATCATCTTCACCTGAGATCTGTTTGAGTTGAAGATGAGATATGTAAAATGTCTCTTTTGACAATAAGGTGTAATGACAATAAAACAATATGAATATTATGTGTACATATAAAAGCATATTTGAAGAAGAGAAAAAGAAATCAAAATAAAATTAGTAACTGACATATTAGGCCGAGACAATCATCTTTTATAAATGATTTTAATGAAAATGTACAGAATTCTGAATGTACGTTTGCATTTGGTATTATAACTCTATCTACATACATTATTTTGTAAATATATAGATGCAATATTCTAGAGTGAGGCTTAGAAAGACTGGCATCCTTCAAAAATGACTTAGAAATATGTAAAGCCAAAAACCTTTATGCAGTTGAAATTATATGCTTTAGTTAATCCTAACTCTTTAAAAATATATTATATTATATTATTTATCTACTTATATTGTTAATTTTTCATTTCTATAGTTTTCACTTCAATTTAACACTGTGTATGCCTGTTGGCTGCAGACACCAAAGGAAGTTGATTGTTACACCCCCTGAAACTGTAGTGACAACTAATTGTGTAAAGGTGTTGTATCTAAGATGGGTGTTGTAGATCCAATTGTGTACTTTTGACTTCTACTAAAGATCCATTGAATTATGAGACATCTGTGGAGTAAGCAAAGCTCAGTAATGTATTTTCTCATTTTGAAGGTTGTTTCACTCTGAAAGTTTATTAAACTTCTTACATCCTTGTCTTTTCCTAGCTTTCTCTCTCTCTAGCCATAAGCATTTCAGGTTTTTAAATGGCATAGGACAGTACTTTCTGTAGTTAGGCAAATATACGTAAGCTGGCCTCCTTAACATTTAATAGACCCGAGAGCCCAATGGTTTTTTCCTTCTCTTACATCATAGATGGACAGACAAATGACACAGTAAGGCCAGGTCTGTGCAGGGAATGTTAGATCAATCATTCTTTCTTGTGCTATAGGGAAGTGTGAAAAAGATAGGGGTGCACAGCAACTCTATACAGAAACAACGGTTCATCCTGAGATTTCTGCCTAATGATTTTTATCATTTATTGAATGCTTGGAAACACTATAGGGACAGACTCACTCAGTTAATTCTGGCCAATGTGTTTTAATTGAAATATCTTTTAATCTTCGAAAATAAGCATTTTATCACTGAGAATTGTCATGATGGATATTTTGCAAAAGATTATAACAATTTTTGCATTTGTTGGGACGATGATGCAAATAGTATATCATGAAAGTAAATAAAACCCAAGCGAAGTTTTATGTTAATATTTTAGAAATTATAAAATTAACAGGTGCTTTTAGGGGGTGTTGCTTGTGGTTGGGGGAAATGCTATCACTCACAAGTTTGGAGACGTAATTATGAGATATTTGCTGAGATACCACCAGTGAAATATAGAACAGGGTTTATAAAACACTCTCAATAACTGTTGGCTCATGGTTTGTTACTGTTAATATTGCTTTAACAAAAGCTCCACCATTTGATTTTATCAATAAAGGATATTAAGATGAACACCTGATAGCTCAGAGAGGAAGATAAAGTACTCAGCTGACCTTCCTCAGCCAATATCCCAAAATACAAAAATTTAAAACTTTAGTGTAAGTAGGTTCTTTCTGTAACAGATTAGAAAATTGGGGTCCATGTAGATGACGTGACTTTTCCAAGGTAATAAGCTTAACAATGATGATGACAATTAAATGGTGTGGAATCCTGTGAAGTCTCTAATGTGCTGATAAATGAAATATTTTTAAGGCTTTTAATTATGTTTATTGTATTGAACCTATGTTGAAGGTCAATTTTGAAAACTGTATTATAGTAAAATATGGAAGTTAATATTAGAGGAATTTGAAATACTATTACATAGAAACATCATACATTCTATTCTCTCTGTGAAACTTTTCACTGATTTCTATTTGTTTAAGTGTTAAAAATTGCAGGATATTTGATCACACTTTAACCTCCAAGATTGTGTAGTTTACTGGAATAATCTGTTTCTAGTTGTAGTGTGGTTCAGTCCTAGCAGAAACCTTTAGTCTAAGAACTTTCTGATTATTGTAAACAGGATTAAACAAAGTCAACCATAGTTCAATAGGCAGGTAAAGCAACCATTTGTTAGGAAGTGAGCATAGGAAAATGACATGAAGTAGGAAAGGAAGTAGGGAGAGCAGATAGAGATGCACAGGAAGTAGAGAGGAGGGATATTTAGTTTGAAGATATTTGTGATAGTGTGAAGAAGAACTACACTTTTTGATTTTTGGAACAGGTGCTTTTGAAAACTCGTTAAATTTTGTATTGTGATTAAAATGCTTTGTACAACTAAAATATATTATGATAATAAATCAAAACCCACTTTAATGTTTTAATTTTAAAGTGTTCTGATACAGTTTCTAATTTACCTCCTTTTTAGATGTTCAGTCAAAACTCTCAACTATTTGTAAACTGTTTTTCTTGCTTAAAGGGGAAATTTTTTGTTATTTTTTTGCTTTTTTTATCAAAATCATCTTGGAGAGACAAAATACATTGGCAAGCATTTTCTATGTTTTTTCTCAATCTTGCCTGCGAGTCTTAGGCCATGATTTCTATCGCATTTGAACTTGTCAAACATGTCAGGCCTGAGTGCAAGAGGTCATGTGAATCTGATTGTTACTGATTTTAGTAAAACTAACAGAGAAGAGGTGAAGCAAACAGCCATCCATAGTCTTGACATTTACATAACCTTCAACCACGTCTGTCATTTTTGAAAGATAAAATACATTTTATCACATTTAAGATCCATGCTATGCGCGCTAAAATTATACCTGGTATTTAATTTATAAAAATATGACTCAGTGATTACACAGGAAGGTTACTACCATTTAAAGTAATATTTCATTCGCTCTTTTCTAAAATAATGGGTACTAATATGGTACATAGTGCTTCTCTGGAGGCAAATAATGTTCAGAGTGCAGAATACAGGAGCAAGGACCACGCCTTTCCAAAGAAAAAGGCTAAGAATGGACATTTTAGGATTGGTAATGCAAATACTTCCAAATGGCTTGAAATGTAGAGGGGACAGTGTTAGTTTCATGGTACCTAGTAGCCATCCTCTATCCAAAATTCCTATACTTTCGTACTTTGTTCTTTTAATATAATTACTAAAAAGTTTAATGGGACTTAATGAGATTGCAAAGTTTCTGTAAAGCTAAGGACATCGTCAAGAAAACAAAACGACAACCAACAGAATGGGAAAATATCTTTACCAACACCACATCAGATAGAGGCCTAATATTCAAGGTGTACAAGGAACTCAAAAAGCTAGACACCAGAGAATCAAATAACCCTATTAAAAAATGGGGTACAGAGCTAAACAAAACGTTTTCAGTTGAGGAACACCGAATGGCCGAGAAACATCTGAGGAAGTGATCCACATCCTTAGCCATCAGGGAAATGCAAATCAAAACAACCCTGAGAATCCACCTCACACCAGTCAGATTGGCCAAGATCCAAAACTCAGATGACAGCAGATGGTGGCAAGGCTGCGGAGAAAGAGGAAAACTTCTCCACTGTTGGTGGGGATGCAACCTAATACAACCACTCTGGAAATCTGTCTGGCGATACCTCAGAAAATTGGATATAGTACTACCTGAAGACCCAGCTATTTCACTTCTGGGCATATACCCCAGAGACACTTTAATACACAACAAAGATATGTGCACCACAATGTTCATAGCGGCTCTATTTATAATAGCCAGAAGCTGGAAGGAACCCAGATGTCCTTCAGAAAATGAATGGATATAAAAATTGTGGTACATATACACAATGGAATACTACTCAGCCACCAGAAACAATGACTTAACCAAATTCTTAAGAAAATGGCTGCATCTAGAGAATATCATCTTGAGTGAGATAACCCAGTCACAAAAGAACAGACATAATATGCAGTCACTGATAGTGGGATGCTAACCCCAGAGGCTTGCACTCCCCCAGAAACAACTCACAGACTGTATGAAGTCCAAGAAATAAAGAAAACAATATATATATATATATATATATATATATATATATATATATATATATATACAAAACAAGAAGACTTTGACTATTTCCCTGTTGCACTTTGTTTTGCATGTACTTTACGCTTATTGTAACTATTAGGTTTTCAATGCATACTGTCAAGCCCTTGAAAAAAATCAAGTACTGACTAAAAAATATATTCACTTGGTTTTATGTAAACATTATTTTAATGTCTGAAAAAACAGTACTGACAAAAATGTATAATTTTAAGCAAAAAATGTTTAAAATCTGTACATTTATCTTTGTTTTGTAAAATAAAGTCGTTTAAAAAAGTTTATAAATATATAGTAAAGTGGTAATTAATAAATTAAAGCTGAAGAATGAGTGAGACATAATAACATTAAAAAATCAACTATAAAACAGCGTGAAAACTGTTCACATGCTCTTTCCTTTAATATCCTTAGTAAATAGCATTCTAAACTTACAATTTGGCAGATTACCAATTCAACTCAATTATTACAAAGATCATCTAAACTAGGTCATTAGTTGTCATTGTTTTTGTTGATGTGACTTGTTTTTAAATTTTTTGCATTCTAGTAAATTGATACTGAAATTTTTGGTATATATATATATATGTATATATATATATATATATATATATATATATATATATATATATACATATATATATATACTTATATATATAATTGTTTTGACTTTAATGTGTTTGACTCCTTTCTCGTGTAAAGTGCTTTTATTTTGAATATTCATATCATTGATTAAGGTTGTTAAATTTATATTCTTGCTATTCTGAGCAAAATAACAAACTTTTCATTTTTTATCTTTTCTTACAGTAGAAAATGTATATGTTTTCTTTTTGACAAATTTAAGTAAATAGAACACAATATAACACTAACTAAAATGTGGTCAGTACTTTATTGCCATTTTGGTTATTTCTCTGAATTGGCATTCCATACATGTATACAGTGGAATATAATCATATCCATTCCCCCTCATAAGCAAGTATGCATTACATTATATGATTTCTATTCATTGTTACTTTTCCAGACCTGAACAAGCCCATTATGTACAGTCTATATGTGCATTGGCATATGAATTTCTCTGGGAGCATAAACCTGCTATAGGCCACTTAGACAATGACTTCACTGGTGTTACATTCCACATCCTGAAGTTTTCTTTTTAATTCATCATACCATTCTTAGATGACTTCAACAATATAAATTTGTATTGCAGATTCCTTTACATTTAATCTATTATCTTCACCTGACTCTGAAGATAATGTGTGTGTGTGTGTGTGTGTGTGTGTGTGTGTGTGAGTGGATGTGTGTTTGTGAACTCACTGCCCTCTCTACTTTATTCTTTTTTTATGTGTTGTGTATCTCCAGCCCATGTTCATATATATCCCTTTTTAGCAATCTCTGATTAATTTTTTCCTGCTCTGTATTATGTCCTCATATTGAATGAGTAGAATATTTAGCAGAGGATAAACAACTATTATATGAAGGTGTTTAAACTTTAAGGAAAATATATCATTTCCCCGAAGAACTCCTGAGACTCAGTGACCTTAAAATGCCTCACAAACTCAATGATTTTTATCAAAGCCTTGCATGATTTTCAACCTGCAAATATCAGTGTGTAGGCTTCATCCACAAATTTTAGCCAGATAACAACTTCATGTTTATCAACCATGAACAGAATCCATTGCACTATGACAAGGAAAGTTCAGCATCTTTTGCTTGACTTCTTTTAAATGTTATCAGTTACTTCGCAGATTTATTGCATACATATTTTACAATAAAAATATCAAAATAAAGAAACTCTGTATACTAACATTCCTGTTGTAATTAGTACTGGTTAATTTTTTCTTTTGTACACATTAGTATTAAGTTGAAATATGTAGGTGAATAGGAGATATTATTATAAATGATTCTGTATTCTTGAAATATTTTTTCTTTCTAAAAGGAAGAATGTAACATCTTTTTATCTATACTATATACAGTCACCAAACCCAGACAATATTGTGGATGTCAAGAAGTGTATGCTGACAGGAGCCTGATATAACTATATCCTAAAAGGTTCTGTCAAACTCAATAAATACAAAGTTAGATGTTCTCAACCAACCGTTGGACTGAGAATATGGTCCCCAATAAAGCAGTTAGATAAAGGACTGAAAAAGCTGAAGGGATTTTCAACTGAATAGGAAGAACAACAATATCAATCAACCAGACACCTCAGAGCTCCCAGAGACTAAACCACCAACCAAAGAGTGCATATGGAGGGACCCATGGTTCCAGCCCAATATGTAGCAAAGGGTGGCCGTATCGGGCATCGAAAGAGGAGAGACCCTGGCCCTGAGAAGGCTCAGTACCCCAGTGTAGGGGAATGCAATGGCAGGGAGATGGTAGAAACTGGGTTGGCAATGTAGTCACTGATAATTGGATATTAAATCAAGATAGCTCTGAACGCCCCAGAAACAACTCACAGGCAATATGAAGGTAAAGAAAAACAAAGGCCAAAAAAGAAAGCCTTAGTCCTTCTTATAAAAAAATAAATATAAAGCACCCTCTCAGAGTGTGGTAAACCTGGACATTAAATCATTAATAATCCAAGAGCTAAGAATATAGACTTGTCACAATTTTTGTTATTCACAGATCATTATGCTAAATATATACTCATCAAGAAATCTGCTTATGACCCCTTCTTTTTTAAAAATAAATTTTTAAGAGAAAAAAAGAGAGAGTAGATTTCATTTAAGAAAGAAGTTGTGGAGAAAGAGAAACATTTCTCCACTGTTGGTGGGGTTGTACACTAATACAACCACTCTGGAAATCAGTATGCCGATTCCTCAGAAAATTGGACTTAGTACTACCTGAAGATCCAGTTATTCCATTTCTGGTCAAATATCACAGAGACACTCCAATATACAACAAAGGTACATGCATCACAATGTTCATAGCAGCTCTATTTATAATAGCCAGAAGCTGGAAAGAACCCAGATGTCCTTCAGTAGATGAATGGATACAAAAAATTGTGGTACATTTACACAATGGAGTACTACTCAGCTATCAGAAACAATGACTTAATCAAATTCTTAAGAAAATGGTTGCATCTAGAGAATATCATCCTGAGTGAGATAACTCAGTCACAAAAGAACAGACATAATATCCAGTCACTGATAGTAGGATGCTAACCCCAGAGGCTCGGACTGCCCCAGAAACAACTCACAGACTTTGTGAACCTTAATAAAAAGAAAGAAAAAAATAGCCAAGCACTGACAAAAATGTATTTGTATACATTTATGCAAAAATGTTTAAATTTTTTCTTTTATCATTGTTTTTTAAAATAAAGTTTAAAACAAAAAAAAAAGACAGAAGCAGTAGAGAAGTAAAGTATTAGCCTCTCAACTGGCAGCTGGTAAGACTATTAGTAATATTTGTCAGCAGCAGAAATCCATGAAGAATTTGTGTGAGTGTGTGTGTGTGTGTGAGTGAGTGAGTGAGAGAGAGAGAGAGAGAGAGAGAGAGAGAGAGAGAGAGAGAGAGAGAGAGAGAGAGAGAGAGAGATTTGTGCCTTTTCTTAGTTCTTGATATAGGAGGTACAAGCCCATTGCAGTCAGTACCACCTCTGGACAGCTCCAAGGAGGTTTAAGAAAGCCAGCTGAGTGAAATAGTCTCTTCAGGTTTCTGCCTTGCTTTTACAAGATAATCTAGTGCAATTTGTGAGCAAAAAAAAAAAAAAAAAAAAAACCACAAACAAACAAAACAACAAATAAATACGCTTTTTCCCCCTAGAATTTTCAGCAATGAAACCAAAATAGGACAGTAACCTTACTTATTCTGTTTGTAGATTGTTGGTAAAATTAGCTAACATTTAAATGTTTATCATAAAGGCAGAAGTATTTAAAATAAACATCAACAAACCGTATTTACTATATAGTAAATTAAATTTTGGTAATTATAAGTTTAAGCTTATGCTGCAATCTATAAGTGTGAAAACAATTAGTTGTTTTTTAAGTCATTTCTCATTCTGTGTACCATCACACACAGGCCAAATAGATTTTCTGTAATTTTCTATGGTTTTAAAATCTTTTTATTAGATGATTTTTCTGTTCTGTTTCTCAGTAAAAATGGCCAATATTAAAAAAATATTTGGTATAACAATTTTGATAATAATGCATAAGCTCTAGTCATTTGATTAGTAGATGAATTTTATATGAACTCTTTGCTATGTTGTCACATGATGATTAGTGTTTCTATATTCAGGATTCATTGGCACATCTACAATTTCCCACAGGTCATAACGATGCTGACAGACACTGACTGTCCTACATATGTGTCATATTTTTTAAATTGTTTTATTAAAAAGTTCTTTAATTTTTAAATATTTTGTTAGTAAAGTGTAGATAAATCACTCTCATACTGTTATATATCCTCTTTGTTATTTTTCATATGAATGTGAGCCTGTTACAACGTTAAATGGCTAGACTGATAGGCTGATGGGTATGTAATAGAAAAAGTAAACAAGAATCTCTTCATTCTAGAAATTTTATGCTATTTTTTAAATTTATGTTTCAACATAGCCCTCAGTCTTGAATTAAATTTCAGTGGTCATGATGGTCTTCAAAAACACATTGTCTATTGAAATTATGCATACTGTTTATTGTTACACTAGATATCAATTTATTTATTAAAATTTCGCATATGCTACACAGTGCTTACAAATTGAGGATCTTTTTCCTTAAATCCATCCATGGTCGTCTTCAACTAGCACCGAAAGAATTTCTCACTGCATCAAACTATCTGTTCTAGGCTGGGATTCTTTTAATATAAACACTGACACTTTTTTCCTCTATATTTTATATCTGAGTTTTCTCATAAAAAACTCATTTTTAATATATTTCTAAGGAGTTTTGGGAAATAAACTTTGACCTGAATTTTTAAGTTTATCAAATTATCTTTTGGCTGAATCAGTTTTCTTATTAGATACATCCATGGAACTTTATTTCACTCTATACATTTACTCATATCTGGTCTTTTCATTCTCCTGGTATCTTTTCTTGTTTCTTTCAAGATGTTTATTTAGTTTACATGTAAATCTTTTTCTTCTCCAAAGTATTATGCACAGAATTGGAGAGCAATAAAACCTGAGCAGGTTTACAGATATGTCTTATTCATAAATTCCTTTTGTCAATTTGCCTTGTCTATTTTCTTTTGTCTTTCTTTTATTCCGTGTTAGAAATCTTTCATCTCAGTTTCCTCATTTTAGCTCTGCTGGGAAGTGTATATGAGGAAACCTTACTGGGTACAGCAAGAAGGGCTTAATTGTGTTACTCACACAGTACCAAGCCCATAACTCATCATGGCCATTGCGAGTTAGGGACTGTCACTGAGAAATATTAAACTGTGCAACTAAAAGTTAAGCAATTTCTGAACAAAAGCAGTTTATCGCTTTATATAAATTATTTCTTGCCTTCATTACGTTGTTCTTTGCTCTCTGTTTGGCCTGCAGCAGGAATCAAAATGTAAAGCAGGTTAACCAGACAATAAATTTGTTATTGTTCTCACTCCTATTGTCATGGAAGAGCATATGTGATGAGTTTTGCTCATAATTTTATTGTTGTATCTTTGACAACTAATATTATAAAATTATTACCAAGATCGGACTAAATAATCTATTAACTTTATCAATCTATCTAATCTTATCAATTTTCCCCTGTATATGTGCTGTCTGTGTAAGATCTTATGAAAGATTTCTATTATTGTAAAAATGCTTGATTGTATTAGCTTGTGTATAAAAACAATGTTTGAAAGTTTTTTTAAAACTTTATTATATATATATATATATATATATATATATATATATATATATATATATATATATCCATATACATATTTTCTCTATGTGTTTATTTACCTATGTGTCCAGTGTATGCCAAGGCCAGAT
Source organism: Micromys minutus (assembly GCF_963924665.1). Taxonomy (NCBI): domain Eukaryota; kingdom Metazoa; phylum Chordata; class Mammalia; order Rodentia; family Muridae; genus Micromys; species Micromys minutus. The sequence continues at coordinate 20,855,056 of NC_137974.1, read as the reverse complement.
GGCATAAGAACGTTTGAGGCTTGAGTTATAGACAGTTAGGGAATCCTGCATATTCATGCTAGTAACAATTTAAAAGTGTCTGAAAGTGCCCGGATATTTGTTAATCATTCTTATGAACACTTAACTTGAACCAATTTGATGTGGAGTCACAATCCACTGATATAAATATACAATTCAGTGTTTTACTTAGACTTGATATTTATTATTTCCGTGATTCTTAGTTTAAGCAAACAAAAAGACAGTGATAAATAAAATTTAAATGTATGTTTCCACATATTGCAAAAGGAAAAATACAAAAAAGTTACCTAGTAATGCTTTTTATAATTATTTATCTTTAAAATAGTGCTTCCTTTTGAAATCTGATTTTTTGTTATGAATATAAGGGTATGTGTCATAAAGCACATGCCATCTGATCATGGTTTATTGTTGACAGTCTATTGATGTTTTGTGGCATGCTGCAGAAAGACATAGGGAATATTTGACCTTGGTTTTACTATTCTTTACGAAGCCCAGCCAACCCAATACGGAACCTACTCATTTCCTGAAGACCAAATATGAACACTATAATTTTTATGCATTTCTTTTCTTCTTAGATTACAGCAGAAGGTAAACTTTTTCAAATCTTTCCAGAAACAATCATCCCCTTACAATTTGTCAAAGCACATTATTTTCTGATTTGTGGGCTTATGCCTAATTTTACTGAATTAACTCTTTTTACTGAAATTCTCATTCAAGGTATAATTTTCTGAGTCCTGTCTGGAAAATAAACAATTCAAACTTTATAGGACAATTGATTAAGATACCAATTCTTTGAGACTGCCTTCCCAGAGCCTTAGTGTTTTTTAGGGCCTACCTGTCCCTGCCTAGTCCCCATATTTACCAGGTTCTTTCTTGTTACTTTCTTTGTTTTATTTTGATTTTCATGGGTTGTTTCTGCTGTTGATTTAGTTTTGCTTTGCTGCTTTTCTATATGTTTTAAGGGAGGGAGTTTATATATGAGGTGTGGTAACAAAGTGAAATTAGTACATTTACATGTACACACACACACACACACATAATACATACACATAATGTGTGTGTGTGTGCGTATATGCACTATATATGTGTGTGCATTTGTGTATGTTGTTAAAGTCATCCACCACTTTTAATACAATTTTAGTTAACAGCAAACACAAGATTAACAAAAACGTATGCTGGGCTTCAGTCTACTACAACTAGGAGATATGCCATGGTGGGTGGATCTCCATGGAAGACCTCCTCTACTCTGAAAGGAAAAGGAAAAGTAGATACCAGGAAAAGATGGGGATGTAAACTAAATAGATATATTAATTAATGAAGAAAATCAATATGATAAAAACTGTTACTGTATCTCCAGGATATTTCAATGTACTGGAAATCATTCATGTGTCTGTTAACACATTCACCTAAATGTAAATATTCCACCTGTGTGATATTTAGTGCAATGCATTTATTGTAATTTTGCACCTCTTATTATTGTCCATTTATTTATTTTATCTTTAAAAATCATAGATAAGATTATTTGACACAGGATCACGTTGTTATAATTACTACCCTACTTATATTAAAGGATCTACTGTTAATTAGAAATGAAACACACGGCTACAATGATTTATTACTTAACTTTTCTCCATCAAAGCTTTTAATACAAATAACAGTTCAGGCAAACAAAATATACACGACGTGATACTTTGACATCTACCATAAAAGTATCACTGTAGTAAACATAACTTTTTTTGAAATATTTTAAAATAATTTTTCATACAATAAATCTCAATCTTATTCTTATTTTTAATTATTATTATTTTTTACAGTCCAGTCACTGTTCTCCAGGTCTGTCCTCCATTAATCCCATTTCTCATCCCATCTCCAAGAGGATGTCTCCACTCTACCAGGTCTCCAGCAGACAAAACATTTTTTAAAGAAATATTCCTACCTTCAACTCTAATTCTCAAATATTACAGCTTTTTCAGGCCAGTGCATACTGTGTTACTGTGGAGCAAATCACCTTGCATCGGAAAGTGAACTGATGGCAAAACTGAACTGATGTTCATTTGTGAGATTGCTGTCTTACATATCCAATTCCAAACAAAGCCTGATTAGTGTTTCCTCTGGTAAATAAGCAGCAGAAAAAAAAACCATAGACTTTTGTACATTCCTGCTTTTCAGGTGCCTTGGATTCAGCCTTCTTAATAGAAAAGCTTTGTATGATTTAACAACATACATGCCACGTGACTTGCTCTGCACACTAGTGATTATTTGTTGACCCACTTGAGTTAGATGCATTTCAATGTATATTTGCCAGTGTCACTGTTACAAGGGCATCAAGAGGCTAAAGTCTGAAGAGCATTCCTAGTTAAATTACCCCCAAGGACAAGCACTTGCTAAGAGAGTTCCAAGGCAACAAATTATAAATCACGCAAAGGCAATTAGGCTTCTACTCATATCTTATTGAGTACATCAAGATTAAAACTTTAAGCAACATGTTTAATTAATTATGTTTAATCGGATTTCTGAATTACTTTTAGATTTATCATCAAGCCCATGTAAATAGGATTGCTATGATATACAGCAGAAAGCTAATAATCATTTAAGTCACATAGCTTGACTTTAAGTCTTAGATATACATTATTTTTGAAAACTTGGAAGCATATTTTAGTATTACTATTAATCATTTTTAATATTTATTGCTCTCTGTTATAATAATTAAAAGACTTACCATATGTATACATTTTGCTAAAATGAAGAACATAAACATAAGTTGTCTTTGAAAACATGAGAGAGTATGTTTGAGTTTATAGTCAGTCTGAAAAGGTATATAGCCTTAAAAAGAACTATGCCATTTGAAAATAAAATATATGATACGTGTCTAATTCAGTAAGATTCATCATCAATTATCTGCCAAATATCAAAATCCAATCCTATATTGATGAGTTCACAGTGAGTGCCTGGGTTCACTTTGTACTTTGTACATAAATGATGACACAGGACCCGCAGGGACCCACAGTGCCTACTGAGAATTTCTTAGTTCTAATGAAAGCAGGAGAGAGTAGTAATCCCCAGTGACTCAAAGTCCCTTGCTTCTCAAGGCAGCATTAGCATTCACCAGAAAAGGTGATGTTGGACCACACTCTAACAATGAGTTCTCACCAAAGGGCAAGGTAAGGAAACGTGTTAAAGAGTTTATCACTGTGGAGTTACTGTTGACGGAAAAAGTAAATAAATAAAATTCTGCACTCAGTCTTCCAGTTGAATCATTGGAAAAAATATTGAAATTTCACATAAACAATACCATCGAGTTAAATATTTGTTCCTGTGCTTCTCATTTCAGAATCTAATTTATTTTCAAGCACACTTAAGTAGTGAGCACCAGAGAATTAGTCTATGACTCACTAACCTGTTTTTTCAATTTGATTGTACATAACAGGCAACATTTTCAGGAGCACATTCAATCCAGGAAATTGTATTTTAACTGAATTTTACTTAACTAATTCTATTTTCAGACTGCAAACAAAAATATATGTCTTTTTTCATGTTTTTAAATTTGTCAGATATGGCTTTTCAGTATCTAAATATAGGTTAATAAAAATCTTCTAAAATAGATAAATAAAATGAATTAGTTAAGCAGAATATACCTTATAAATTACATAATAGCATATAAACTGTCATATTAATAATCAAAGAAATGAGAATGCAATGTGAGTTTTTGACAGCTAGAGTGCTAAAATCTATTATTAATGTCTATGAACATGACCTTTATTGTCCACACATCTGTTGCTATCACTAACTAAAGCATTAGTCCTTGCTTTTTAACGTCTTCATGTCTCTGCACAAAAAGATGTCCAACATTCATCAATTTTGTCTCCCATTACTTAGCAAGACTCACTCTAATAGTATGCCCTGGTGCTGTGCTGTTCCACAAGAAAAGGGAATAAGCTTCCAGACACCTACACAATATCATGTATGTGTTGTCAGAGATTTTTAAAACATGTTTCAAAAGCTATACATTTTAAATCATTACTTTACACTACCAAATATATTATTTTGGGATTGTATTCCAATTAAAATGACTGGATTTTAGCATAAAATAAGTTATCTTGTGATGAAGTTGGAGCCCATTCTACATATACCTTTTAAACTGAAATCATCTTTTCTCTTGGAGAATATCTACCTTTATGAGGAATCAGAGCAAAAAATAGAGATTTATTATTTCTCTGTCTCTATGTTCATCCAATCTCTATTAACAGTAGCTATGAGAGTTAATTTATGAAACACTTTGTTTATTTGCTTTCTAACTATTTTAAATATACATAATCTGAAACTTTTTATTTGCAATGTGTTGAACGTCTAATTTATCATCATTAAGTTCACTCATTGTACAATGTACTCTGAGACTTGTTACCAGGATGATTGACCTTACATACCTGATGCATTGTATCAATAGACAGTAATTTTCACTCCCTCTAGCTCCTCTCAAATATTCCACTTCTGTCAAAGCAGATTACAATATTTCACTTCATATATGTTTAACAGTACAGTACATTTGCTTTTATGTATGGCTTATTTTAATTCCAATGGTGTTTTTATGGTTCAACTGTACTGAGTTAACTATCAGAATTTCTTTCAGTTGTAAGGGTAAGCAGTTCTGAATACTGAATATCTCCTTCTCTCTGTTACTCCTTCTCTCTCCTCCCTACTCCCCCTTTGCCATTTCCCTCCATCTACCTCCCTCCCCCATGTTGTTCTGTCATTTTGTTCATATTAACTTTAATTATGGGCATTTGGGTTTTGTTTTCTCCTTGATCATTCTGAAAAATAATTCTATGAATATGGAAACAAAGTTTAAAGTTCCTGCTTTTTTTATAATTTGAATAAACTACTATGGAGTAGACTTGCAAGATGATGTAGTAACTTTTGTAATAACTTTTAAGAAAATCACTTTCTGGGATCGTATAATGCTATTGTAGCTAGTCCTAAAATTTAGCTAGTCTCCTAGAATGGCTAGAAGCTATACACATAAAATTTCTTGAAACATGAGCTGCAGAAGATCAAAAGAAACCATGCCCATGTGCTAATTCATTCAGAACAAAGTAACACAAGTAAATAACACTCGGATAGAGTAAGAAATAAAGGTCTAGTTGAAAGATCATTCCAACTGGTTATACATTTATGAAATGTATAAACTTGAAAATGTATGTAAGACCAACATCTTGCAGACTAAGTAACTTGTAATTATTCCCTTTGGAATGTATGCATTCAGGTTTGCATGTATGCTAATTATTAATAAAAATGAGGCCATACATTTGATGAAGATCAGAGGAGGGCATATGAGAGAGTTTGCAAAAGGAATAGGAAAGAAAGGGAATGGTGAAATATGTTATAACCTCAAAAATTAATACAAACTACCTTTAGAGTATGCTTCTCAGATCAAGTGCATCAAGTGTATCAGGTGAGGACAAGAAAGATGGTGCAATGACTGTAAACATGTGTTGCTCTACCACGAACATGGGTTTGATATGAAGCATATAAATGGTATTTTACCACCATCCATAACTCTATTTCTGAGAGATTTGATGTTCTACTCCTATCTTTACAGGATCTAATCACACATGTGTTACAAATACATCCATGCAGACTAAACAGTCACAATTTAAAGGAATTCATATAATAAATGAAAAATTATTTGTATATGTTGTTTTCATTTCTTTCTTTTGAGTAATTGTTTTTCTGAGCTTATAGCTACAGTGAGGCAGGACATTTGGGGATTTCAGTTTAAAAGATCAAACTCACAATCCTGAAAAATTATCTTTTCTGTTATGAACATCATTGAAAAAAAAACAATATTCCATAACATTATAATGAGATTTCATAAGATGAGCATTATAAATATAAGTGCAGATTTTCAAGTTGTAAAAAGAAAAGGTTGGTCTTTATACGGAAACTATAGAGGAAGAGCACACTACAGAAACAGGCTGCCAAGGTGCTTTAGGTTTTACTGAAAAGTAAGACCCATGCATCCAGTCTTTCATGATCTCTACACATACTCAAGTAATAGATAGTCCAAAAAACAAGAATGGTAAATACTAGACTCTTCACAAAACAACAATATTTAGCAAATTTTATATGAACTATAAGCATTACTTTCTGCCATTTATAAAATATCTCAAAAAAGAGACTGAAAAAGAAATAAGAATATAATTTAGGGCCCTGCTGTTCACTTGTACAAATAATAGTATAATATCAATATGGACTAACAGATTAAACATCTTATTGTAACTTAGTCACATATTTAAGACTTGTACTCTTAGACAAAGTTAAACAGGATATGTTTTACTTTTTTCTCTTCTCTCAGAATGTTCTAAAGTTTAAATAAATCTAATTCATACTGTTTTCAGCATGCCCTGTAAAATGTATTTTATATCAAGAAATAAACAAATGATGACATATTGCTCTGCGAGTTTTAAATGAGCACTCTGCAAATGAATATGTTTCTTACTCATCCATGTCGGCACTTGTTCCATGTGTTGCTCTTTTAGAAAAAAAAAAAAAAAGTTGTCATTCTGCCAGATTTATATCATGCTTAAACTCAGAACTCTGACTTATGACTAAATTCTTGATTTTCAATAAGATTTATGATTAATGTTTTTTTCATTTGCTTAATTCATGTACTGTGTGCTTCTGTAAGAGGCTCTCAATGGTATATTTCAAAAAATTGCTATTACTGGTGATGACATAAAACACATTTGTTGCAGTTGCTTATAAACAATAATTTTCTATGTAGATATCAGTTGTTTTGTCATTATACATCTTTAAACCACAATTTCAATATTGTTACTTTTAGTTAATAGATTTTTTATCAACAGTGGCGATATAATCATTGAAGTTTAAACTTGTTTATTCTCATGAACATTGTGAATTTCTTCAAGTATTAGTGCATTCTGCATTCATGGAGTTTGTGTTTTCAGTTCACAGTTAGATCGGAGGTTGCCCATTTTGCCATCTCTGCTTTCTTCTTGATCTTGGTGTCAATTTTTTTTTTAATCTACATTTATTCTATGGAAGAAAAGATTGTGAGTGGTACCTATAACTTACTGTAACATTTAAAGGAAACCTATACCTGACTGGTTATATGACTGAAAGACAATGCTACATATAGTTCAATATCTGTAGAATATAACTTTGAGAATAATAATTTAAAAATCATAGAAATTGAGATTTCCCCAAAACCATTGGAGGAGTCTTTGTACCAAATCATATGCTCTGTAGAGTTTCTTTACTTCTTCCCAGTTATTATAACCTTAGACTCATGGTCCCCTTTGAGAAAACCTAGGAGTCAACACTCTTCTCTAAGGAATTCATGATCAAAATCAATAGTTATGCCTTGGAATGTGACTTTGCAGTAGTGATCTTGCTGACCATGCATACATTTTTTGGGTCTGATCTCCATAACTTCTAAATATATAAGCAAGTAATTTTTTAGCAATAGCCTATTTCTGAATGACACGGTATAGTACTACTTTGGCTCCTTTTTAAAGTTTTTATGATTATCTCAACCACATTTGCAAAATAATGCATCTGTTTTGTATATTTCTAATCAATTAAGAAAGGGTAACTCACAAGACCACATTAAAATAAATTAAAATGGAATATGTGTAATAGCTGAATATAAGCCTGATGTTATGCTTTTTAGCTACTAAGCTGATTGTTCAGTGCATTTCAAATATGAATTTACTTAAATTATATTTTAATTCTGAGTGAAAGCTCAAATTTTATTTGAAAAACTTAGAAGTCTTTAGACTACAACTTAATCTGGTCTATTTTGTTACAACTGTGAAATTGTCAAAATGAAATATAAGCTGAAGTAGTGTAGCTTTATACATAACTTTGATAAAAAGATCAACATGAAATTCATCAGTATTCTTCTAGCTCTTTCATTATTGTAGGTTTTCATTTTGTTGATTTATTAGAGTATAAACGATTTTCCTTGGGATTCTGTTCTTCCTGTGGTTCTGGTTACGTATAAGCACAATGCATATTTTAAGGATATGTCACATATCATGTGATATTTATTAAAAGTTTTGTATTCAAAGCTAAGATATTTCATTAAAATGAATAATTTTCTAATTGCTTTAAGAAATTTAACAAATATTTATACTCTGATGTTGTCATTATTTTTAACACCTTTAGTGAAGAGTTCAGCAAAAACAGCCTCTACATTGTGTGACTGTTCAAACAAAGCCTAGGAAATGATTACAAGCAAATAAGATGAACTTTTTCAGATGAAGAGTTTTCTGTACAGCCTAAGAAAATAAATTAAAAAAAAAGTTCAAGAACAGACTCATCACATTTGGCTGTCATCTATGATCTTATACATGCATCTTTTCAGGGAATAGCCTGTAGGTTTTGAATTGAATTTGGATCCAGCCATAGTGGAATTTTTCCTTCAAACAAATATCAAATTAGCATGTTTTAATCTTAACTGTATATTTGCATGATTGTCTTATTTATGTGAATTACATCTTAGTGTTAGTACTGAACAGTATAATGAGATGCTGGTCAAATTTTTAGACCAGCGTATTGCCATAAATCATTCTAGGATTTTAAAATATCATCAATTAAAAGTAACTCCTTCTCTGTTCCACTTCAATTTAGGGTATTATGACATAATACACTTAATAAAGGACAAGGGAATACTCATCTTTCACAATACATTTCAAAAATAGAACAAATTGCCACATTTCACTTGTTGGATGAACCTATCCAGCTTAGGTAGGTAAGGGTTAAAAAAGAAACTATATTATTCTGAAAAATTTCCAAGTCCCAATATTTTTGTCGGTTTTTATTTTGTTGATTTATTTTATTAGTTTAGGGATCCAAGTGTGGTTTCTTTTTATCTAGCTATTTTAATCTTATTTTTGGTGTAAATGCATATTATTTTTGTCTTTAAATAAACATTAAACAATTTTTCTTTGACAATTTCATATGGATATAAAATTTAGTCTTATTGAAATCACAGGTAAATAGATTTTATTTAGTGTCTACTTCCATTGCAGTGGGAATCTAAGAGAAGGTGTTAATTAGGAATGAACACTGTTTTAGGCTTAAGGCTGAAGCAATATAAGAAATGGTTATATGATTTCCATATCAAATCATCCCAGTTTAGATTTGTTTGTTTGTTTAACTTTTTATTGGTTCCTTGTAAAATTTGGAACATGCACTCAATTCTGCTCATATCCTCTTCTCCTGACATCAACAACCAATTTGTAACTTTTGCAAGACCAGAAAACAAATCTCATTTTATAAGCTGTAATATGTCACACTGTTCCACAACATATACTCTATTTTTATTCATAAAATTTTTAGGAGGACAAATAACATATTAATAATTAGGGTATTTTATTTGCAAAACGTGGGATTAACTTTTGCAACATTTTTGCCACTTTATTTTAAAAAGAGGGATAAATATACAGATTTTTAAAGGCATTTTGGCATCACATTATATGAATATTTTTGTCAGTACTTAATTCTTTTAGAGGTTGGCGAGCATGCATTGAAATCCCACTGGTTACCATAAGTATGAAGAACATGTAGGACAGAACTTAACATGGAAACAGATTTCTGGATGAGTATAGATTAAGCATAATGATCTATGAATACTAAAAATTGCCTCAAAGCTACTATCTTAGCTCTTGGATTATTAATGACTTAAGGTCCAGGTGTAACACACTCTGAGAGGGGATTATACATTTATTTGTTCCTAAGAATAACTAAGGCCTTTTTTTTTGGACCTTTTATTTTATTGAGCTTTATTTTTTTTAACGACTTTATATTACAAAACAAAGATAAATGTACAGATTTTAAACATTTTTTGCTTAAAATTATACTTTTTTGTCAGTACTGTTTTTTCAGACATTAAAATAATTTTTCACATAAAACCATGAAAATATATTTTTTTTAGTCAGTATTTGATTTTTTTCGAGGGCCTGACAGTACGCATTGAAAACCCAATAGTTACAATAAGCGTAAAGTACATGCAAAACAAAACGAAACATGGAAACAGTCAAGGTCTTCTTGTTTGTTGAATATATGTATATTTTTTGTTTTCTTTATTTCTTGGACTTCCTACAGTCTGTGAGTTGTTTCTGGGGGAGTGTATGCCTCTGGGGTTAGCATCCCACTATCAGTGACTGCATATTATGTCTATTCTTTCATGACTGGGTTATCTCACTCAGGATGATCTTCTCTAGATGCAGCCATTTTCTTAAGAATTTGGTTAAGTCATTGTTTCTGGTGGCTGAGTAGTATTCCATTGTGTATATGTACCACAATTTTTGTATCCATTCATCTTCTGAAGGACATCTGGGTTCCTTCCAGCTTCTGGCTATTATAAATAGAGCCGCTATGAACATTGTGGTGCGTATATCTTTGTTGTGTATTAAAGTGTCTCTGGGGTATATGCCCAGAAGTGGAAGAGCTGGATCTCCAGGTAGTACTATATCCAATTTTCTGAGGTATCGCCAGACAGATTTCCAGAGTGGTTGTATTAGCTTGCAACCCCACCAACAGTAGAGAAGTGTTATTCTTTCTCCGCAGCCTCGCCAGCATCTGAGTTTTGGATCTTGGCCCATCTGACTGGTGTGAGGTGGAATCTCAGGGTTGTTTTGATTTGCATTTCCCTGATGTCTAAGGATGTCCAGCACTTCCTCAGATGTTTCTCGGCCAATCGGTGTTCCTCAACTGAACACGTTTTGTTTAGCTCTGTACCCCATTTTTTAATAGGGTTATTTGATTCTCTGGTGTCTAGATTTTTGAGTTCCTTGTACACCTTGGATATTAGGCCTCTATCTGATGTGGTGTTGGTAAAGATCTTTTCCCATTCTGTTGGTTGCCGTTTTGTTTTCTTGACGATGTCTTTAGCCGTACAGAAACTTTGCAATCTCATTAAGTCCCATTTGTTAAACTTTGACCTTAGAGCTTGAGCCATTGGTGTTTTGTTCAGGAAATTTTCTCCTGTACCTATGTGTTCTAAGGTTTTCCCTAATAACTCATCTAATAGTTTCAGTTTATCTGGTTTAATGTGGAGATCTTTGATCCACTTACACTTGAGCTTTGTACAAGGAGATAAGAAAGGGTCTATTTTCATTCTTTTGCATGCTGAGTGCCAGTTGGACCAGCACCATTTGTTGAATAGGCTGTCCTTTTTCCATTGAATGTGTACTGCTCCTTTGTCAAAAATCAGGTGACCATATACATGAGGGCTCATTTCTAGATCTTCTATTCTATTCCATTGATCCACATGCCTATTTCTGTACCAGTACCATGCAGTTTTCAGCACAATTGCTTTGTAATATAGATTGAGGTCAGGGAGAGTGATTCCTGCAGATGTTTTTTTGTTGTTGAGGATGGATTTCGCTATTCTAGGTCTTTTGTTATTTCATATGAAATTGCACATTGATCTTTCCAATTCCATGAAGAACTGGGTTGGAATTTTGATGGGGATTGCATTGAATCTGTAGATTGCTTTTGGTAAGATGGCCATTTTTAAGATGTTGATTTTTCCAATCCATGAGCATGGGAGATCTTTCCATTTTCTGAGATCCTCCTCAATTTCTTTCTTTAGAGGTTTGAAGTTCTTGTCATACAGGTCCTTCACTTGCTTAGTTAGAGTCACACCAAGGTATTTCATAGTTTTTGTAACGATTGTGAAGGGTACATTTTCCCTAATTTCTTTCTCCACATGTTTGTCCTTTGAGTACAGGAAGGCTACTGATTTGTTTGAGTTAATTTTGTATCCAGCCACTTTGCTGAACTTGTTTATCAGCTGTAGGAGTTCTCTGGTGGAATTTTTGGGGTCACTCAAGTACACTATCATGTAATCGGCAAAGAGTGATGTTTTTATCTCTTCCTTTCCGATTTGTATCCCCTTGATCTCCTTTTGCTGTCTAATTGCTCCAGCCAGGACTTCCAGTAAAATGTTGAATAGGTAGGGGGAGAGTGGGCAGCCTTGTCGAGTCCCTGATTTCAGTGGGATTGCTTCAAGTTTCTGGCCATTAAGTTTGATGTTGGCTGTTGGTTTGCTGTATATTGCTTTTATTATGTTTAAGTATGGGCATTGGATTCCTGTTCTTTCCATGACTTTTAACATGAAGGGGTGTTGGATTTTGTCGAATGCTTTCTCTGGGTCTAGTGATATGACCATGTGATTTTGGTCTTTGAGTTTGTTTATATGGTGGATTACGTTGATGGATTTCCTTATGTTAAACCATCCCTGCATCCCAGGGATGAAGCCTACTTGGTCATGATGAATGATCGTTTTGATGTGTTCTTGGATTCAGTTTGTGAGGATTTTGTTGAGTATTTTTGCATCAATGTTCATAAGTGAGATTGTTCTGAAGTTCTCTTTCCTTGTAGGGTCTTTGTGTCTTTTAGGTACAAGGGTTATTGTAGCCTCAAAAAATGAGTTGGGTAATATTCCATCTGATTCTATCTTTTGGAATAGTTTGGCGATTATTGGTGTTATATCCTCAATAAAAGTCTGATAAAATTCTGCACTGAACCTGTCTGGACCTGGGCTTTTTTTGGTTAGGAGGCTTTTGATGACTTCTTCTATTTTTTAGGTGTTATAGGGTTATTTAGATGGTTTACTTGTTCCTGGTTTAGCTTTACAATCTTGTATCTGTCTGGTAATTCTTCCATTTCCTCCAGATTTTCCAATTTTGTGGAGTATAAGTTTTCGTAGTAGGTTCTGATGATTTCTTGAATTTCCTCAGTTTCAGTTTTTATGTCTCCACTTTCCTTTCTAATTCTGTTAATTTGTATACTCTCTCTTTGCCCTATAGTTAGCCTGGCTAGGTGTTTATCAATCTTGTTGATTTTCTCAAAGAACCAACCTTGGGTTTTGTTGATTTTTTCAATGGTTCTTTTTGTTTCTATTTGGTCTATTTCTGTCATAATTTTGATTATTTCTTGCTGTCTACTCTTCTTGGGTATATCTGCTGCCTTTTGATTTTGGGCTTTTAGCTGTGCTGTCAGGTTGTTGATGTAAGCTCTCTCCAGTTTCTTTTTGGAAGCACATAGGACTATGAGTTTTCCTCTCAGTACTGCTTTCATTGCATCCCATAGGTTTGGGTATGTTGTGTTTTCATTTTTTATTGAATTCTAGAAAATCCTTAATTTCTTTCTTTATTTCTTCTTTTACCCTGCTATCATTTAATAGAGCATTGTATAGTTTCCATGTGTATGTGGGCTTTTTGTTGTCTTTGTTGTTGTTAAAGACCAGCCGTAGACTATGGTGATCTGAGAGGATGCATGGAAGTATTTCAATCTTCTTATATTGATTGAGGCTTGTTCTGTGTCCAATTATGTGGTCAATTTTCGAGATGGTGCCATGGGGTGATGAGAAGAAGGTGTATTCTTTTACTTTAGGATGATATGTTCTGTAGATATCTAGCAATTCTAGATGGTTCAAAGTCTCTGCTAGTATTGCAGTGTCCATGTTCAGTTTCTGTTTCCATGATCTGTCCATTGGCGAGTGTGGTGTGACAGTCTCCCACTACTATTATGTGTGGTGAAATAATTTTTTGAGCTTTAGTAGGGATTCTTTTATGAATGTGGGTGCTTTTTTATTTGGAGCATATATGTTAAGGATTGAGAGTTCCTCCTGACAGATTTCTCCGGTAATGAGTAAAAAGTGTCCTTCTTTATCTTTTTTCATAACTATTGGTTGGAAATTTACTTTATTCAATATTAGAATAGCCACTCCAGCTTGCTTCTTGTGACTGTTTGCTTTGAAGTTTTTTTTTCCCACCCTTTTACTCTGAGATTGTGTCTGTCTTTGTTTCTGAGATGAGTTTCCTGTATGCAGCAAAATGCGGGATTTTGTTTATGTATTCAGTCTGATAGCCTATGTCTCTTTATTGGTGAGTTGAGTCCATTTATGTTGGTAGATATGAAGGAATAGTTGTTTCTGTTTCCTGCTATTATTGCTTTTGTGGGTTGAGTTATGTCTGTGTCTTTTTTTTTTCTTTTGGTTTTCTTGCTTAGGAGTTTTCTTGTTTTTACGCGGATGTAGTTCCCCTCTTTGTATTGGGTTTTCCACCTATAATTCATTGTAGTGTTTGGTTTGTGGTTAGATATTGTGTAAATTTAGATTTGTCTTGAAATATCTTCTTCTCTCCATCTATGGTGATTGATAGTTTTGCTGGGTATAGCATCTTGGGTTGGCACTTGTGCTCTCTTAGGGTGTGCATGATGTCTTTCCAGGCTCTTCTAGCTCTCATAGTCTCTGTTGAGAAATCGGGTGTGATTCTGATTGGTCTGCCTTTATATGTTACCTGACCTTTTTCCCTTACTGCTTTTAGTATTCATTCTTTGCTTTGGGTACTTGGTGTTTTGACTATTATGTGTCGGGAGGTATTTCTTTTCTGGTTCAACCTATTTGGAGTTCTGAAGGCTTCTTTTATGCTCGTGGTCATCTCATTCTTGAGGGTAGGGAAGTTTACTTCTATGATTTTGTTAAGGATATTTACTGTGCCTCTTAGTTGATACTCTTTTCTCTCTTCTATTCCTATTATCCTTAGGTTTGGTCTTCTCATTGTGTCCTGGATTTCCTGGATATTTTGAGTTAGGAGCTTTGGTTTTTTGCATCTTCTATGGCTGTTTTGTCTATTTTTACAATGTTGTGCCCCCCCCCCCATATTCTCTACTCCATCTCTTGTAGTCTATTGGAAATGCTTGCTTCTGTGACTCCTGATTTCTTTTTTAGGTGTTCTACCTCTATGGTTCTCTTTTAGTGTTTTCTTTATTGTGTCAATTTCCTTTTTAATTCCCCTCTTCCATTCCTTCATCTCTTTGGTTCTGTTTTCCTTTAGTTCTTTGAGTTCTTTGAGTGTTTTTCTCGTTTCCTCTTTAAAAGCTTCTTTATCTTTTTGCTTTTCCTCCCGTTCTTGTTTAAGCATCTCTATCAGCATTTTGAGGTATGATTTCAGGTCTGCGTCTTCTTTTTCTGAAGTGTTTGGCATTCCAATGTTTGCTGTTATGAGAGAACTGGGTTCTTCTATTGCCAGGTTGTCTTGCTTTCCTTGGGACATACTCTTTCTCTTTCCTCTTGCCATTTTGTTGTCAGTGATATGTTCTTGCCTTTCCCTTTTATCTGGTCTTTTTCCCTGGCTCTCCATTGGTCCAGGTGTCAGATTTGCCGAGCCCTCTTCTGCGCCCTGGTGTCACCGCTGGGAGGAAACAGGAGTTTGAAAGTTGTGTTCCTGGACTCTGGATCAGGCAGGGCTGGGGGTGTGCTTACCGTGTGCACTCCGCAGGGATCTCTCTGCTCCCTGGCTGCCCAGATCTCCTACTCACCAGTCTTTAAAGGTTTAGGAGCTGCTGATCCCTTATTCTTAAGTTTCTAGCTTCTGCCTATCATAAATATGGCTGCTATAAACATCTTGAAATATGTGCCCCTGTGAAATGGTTGGGCGACTTATGAGGATTTTCCCAAGAATTGTATTTCTGGGTCTTTAGGTAGATCTATTTCCAATTATCTGAGGAACTTTCAAATTGATTTCCCAAGTTATTGTATGAGTAGGTAATTCCATCAGCAATGGAGGGGTGTTCCTCTTTCTCATGTTCTTGCCACCATGTGTTGTCACCTAAGGATTTGATCTTAGCCATTCTGATTGGTGTAAGTTAGAATCTCAGGGTTGTTTTGATTTGTATTTCTCTTATCACTAAGGACTTTGCAAATGTCTTTAGGTGCTTCTTAGACATTTAATAATTCTGTTGTGAATTATCTGTTTAGTTCTATACCTTTTTTTTTTTTTTTTTTTTGATTGGGTTCTTTGATTTTTTGGTGTTTATCTTCTAGATTTCTTTATATATATTTTTCATATTAGCCCTCTATCAGATATGGGACAAGTAAAGCTTTTTCCAGATCTGTAGGTTGCTTATTTGTCTTGAGTGTGTCCCTTGCCTTACAGAAACTTTCCAGTTTCATGAGGTCTGATTTATCAATTCTTTCCCTGTCTCTCTCTTTTTTTTAAATTGGATATTGTGTGTATTTACATTTCAGGGGTTATCCTCTTTTCACCCTTCCCCATCTCATTGCTTCCATGAAGGTGCTCCCTCTCCCAACCTACCTTTACCACCTCAGCGCCTTGGCATTCCCCTACACTAGGAATATGAGCCTTCGGTGGGTCAAAGTCTTCTTCTGTCATTGACACCAGAGAATGCTATCCTCTGCTGCATATTCACCTGAAGCCATGGGTCCCTCTCAAGAACTCCTGGGAATAACAAAATTATTAACTAACAAATCCCACCACAGTTCTTAAAGACTAAAACACCAACCAATGGGTTCTTAAGATTTATCAATTC
Source organism: Micromys minutus (assembly GCF_963924665.1). NCBI lineage: Eukaryota > Metazoa > Chordata > Mammalia > Rodentia > Muridae > Micromys > Micromys minutus. The sequence goes on along the minus strand of NC_137974.1, from coordinate 20,838,673 downwards.
TTGATTTCAGAGTTTGAGCCATTGGAGTTCTGTTTAGTAAAATTTCCCTTTTGCCAATGAATTCAAGGCTTTTTCCCACTTTTTCTTCTATTAGATTGAGTGTAGATGGTTTTATGTTTAGGTACTTGATCCACTTGGGCTTGAACTATGTAGAAGGTGTCTACTTTCAATTTTTTTTTCTACATGCAAACAGCCAGTTAGACCAGCACCATTTAATAAAGATGCTTTCTTTTTGCACTGTGTACTTTTTACTTAATTGTTAATGGTCATGTGTGCATAAGTATATGGTTTTATTTCAGGGTCATCAATTTTATTCCACTGATTAATATGTCTGTCTCTGTACCAGTATGATGTAGTTTTTATCCTATTTGGTGTAGTAGAACTTGACCTCAGGGATGGTGATTTCCTCCAGCCATTCTTAAATTGGTAAAACTTGCTTTTTCCTTTTTTTTTTTTTTTTTTTTTGCCTTTCCAGGTGAATTTGAGAGTTGCTTTTTCTATGTCTTTTAAAAGTGGTATTGGGATTTTGATGGGGATTGCATTGAATCTGCAGATTGATTTGGTAGTATGATGATTTCTACTATGTTGATTCTGCTAAGACATGAGCATGGGAGATATCTTCATTTTCTGAAATCTTTGATTTCATTCTTAAAAGACTTGAAATTACTGATATACAGATTTTCACTTGTTTGGTTAGTGTTGTCCCAAAATGTTTTATATTATTTGTGGTTATTGTGAAGAGAGTTGTTTCTCTAATTTTTTTCTCAGCCTGTTTATCATTTGTATAAAGGAAGGCTACAAATTTATTTGAGTTCATTATATATTCAACCATTTTGCTGAAATTTTTTTATCAGCTTGAGAAGTTCTCTTATACAATTTTTTTGGTCACTTAAGTATATTATCATATCATTTGCAAATTGTGATTCCTTTATTTCTTTTCTGCCAACTTGTATTCATTTGACCTCTGTTTGAAGTCTTCTTCTACCTAGCACTTTAAATACTATATTGAATAGATATAAGGAGAGTGGACATACTCATATTGTCCCTAATTTTAGTGAGATTGCTTCAAGTATCTCCTCATTTAATTTAATATTAGTTGTGTGTTTGCAGTAAATTGCTTTGAGTATGTCTAGGTATGGGCATGGAATTCCCAATATCTCCAATACTTTCAACATGAAGTGGTTTTATACTTTGTCAAATGCTTTTTTATTTCACCTAAGAAGATAATCATGTAATTTTTTTAGTTTGTTTATATAGTGTATTATGTTAATGGACTTTTGTCTATTGAACCAGGGTTTCATCCCTGGGATGAAGGCCACTTGACTCTGGTAAATGAAGGGTTTGATGTGTTGTTGAATTCAGTTTGCAAGAACTTCACTGAATACATTTGCATCGATATTCATAAGGAAATTTTGTCTGAAGTTGTACTTTTTGGTTGGGTCCTTGTGTGGTTTTGGTATCAGAGTAAATGTGGCTTCATAAAATTAATTAGGTAGTTTAATTAGGTAGTATTTTTTTCTATTTGTATTTCATGGAATAGTTTATGGAATATTGGTATGAGGTCAGGTCTCTTTTTGAAGTAAGAATTTTGCACTAAATCAGAATGGCCCTGAGCTTTTTTTTTTTTTTTTTTTTTTTTTTTGATTGTGATGTTTTTACTGGGCCTGTTTAGATTACCTTACTTGTCCTAACTTTGGCATATGGTATCTGTATATAAAACATCTATTTAATCTTTGTTTTCCAGTTTTGTTGAGTATAAGTTTTTGTAGCAGGATTTGATGATTTAAAAAAAAATCCCAATTTATTTTGATATCTCCCTTTCCATTCCTGATTTTGTTAATTTATTTAGAGTTTCTGTGCACTTTGGTTTGTCTAGCTGAGGGTTTATCTATCTTATTGATTTTTCTCAAAGTTTCAGCTCCTAGTTTTTTTTGATTTTTCGTATGGTTCTTTTATTTCTACTTTGTTGATTTCAGTCCTGAGTTTGATCATGTTTGAGGCCTGAAAACTGCATCCAGGGCCAGCTTAACCTAGGTACGGTGTAGGCAGAACCCTCCACAGTTGCTTCTGGTAAGGGCTGATGAAGGTGAGGAGGTCATCTCTCCCACATCCAGGTTACCATATGACAGGAAAAGGTTGAGCCAGGCTCTCTGAAAAAAAAAAGTGACCTTGAGACTGCCACCATTCCAGCACTAGAAAGCATGGACAGGGAGCTAGACTGAGACAACCCACAGTTCAGCCTTCCAGCTCTGCACTATGTTGGAAGAATTTCTACCTTAGAAAGAGGGAATGAGGCAGAGAGGACACTAACTACTTAGGGCTTGGAGACCTAGAAAGAGTGAGACTTAATGTAATAGTGAGCCACAGACAGAGAACCTCAGCACCACAGGACAATGTATGAGGGCCTAGAAGACGGGCAAACCCAAGATAACTACTACTAAAGGGTCTTGGGACCCAAATGGGGAGTTAGCCTGAGATGACTAAAAGCCCAGTGCTGCACAGGCATAGGGCCTGTGAAGACCAAGCCTAAAATAATTCCTGCTCAGTGGCTAATGCTCAATTAGTGCATACCACTCTTAGACCAATCCTGAGATGACTCCAGACACTTAGAGACCCTGGGCAACACTAAAGGAACAAAGAAATGATAGAAAAATGGAATCTAAAAAAAACAGGAGGATGCAGGCACAGTGAAGAAAGGCAGACCTTGAGCCTGAAGGGTAGTGAGTAGCCAAAGATGCCACCTAGGTCCATGACCTGTGCTGCCATCAGGAGCAACTGAGCACTGCATCTCCAAATGCCAAAACTCTAGAGCTTACACTGTTGCCCTCGGAAAGCTGATCTAAGGATACTGAGCATGAGGAAGATAGTATGTTCATTTTTAACATGTATCAAATTAGCTTTTATTTACCTTATGTAACTAGAGGCTTACTGCTTTCATATGCTAATTTAGACCTAGCCCTGAAAGCTTCTAGCCTCTGTTCTACCTAATCACAGCCGAAAAAGTTTTAGCCGCTGATACCTACTGCTGAATAAGCTCACTCTTTCTAACTCTGGCTGATTTAATTCAGCAGTTCTGACTCAAACTCCTCTTTAAGCTGACTAATTCAGCCTGGCTTTTCTCAGCTTCTCACTAAATTGTTCTCCTTAGCATTATACTAAGTTATACAATATGTTCCAGTCTTCTTGCTTCTTCTAATTTTCTGGATCATTCAGTCTACTCCTGTGGCTATTAGGTTTTTACATTTATTCAACCTGTCTTCTTATAACTGTCCTGGTAAATCCTTCCCACTCCCTCTCTTTCCTCTTTCTCTTCCCTTCCACTCACTATGCCTGACCCTCAATTAGCTTCCCGTTCTTCTCTTGTCTACGAGAGATAGGAATATCCTATTTTCTCAAATTGTTCTTTGGTTTGCCATTGTGTCTGCCACTCAACTAGACAACACTTTCAAACACAGGTGCTTATTATTATAAACTAACTTTTCCTTCATTGTTTGGAATTAAGGGTGTTTACTAAGAGTTTGTGTATATTAAAGCAGATGGTTGAAAGATGTATATTAAGCATGAGCCATACCACAACTAGAAATAAGTTTCTCTAGTAAACACAGAATCTCAGTATTCACAATGTAATCAAATATCCCCCATCAATCATGACCAACAATGAGAAACTGTGAAGAACTATAAGGTAGTAAAGTGTTTGATGGTAATGTAGAAGGATGTAAGTTCAACTTACATCTTGGGTGATGGGACACAATTGACACAATATCAGCCTAGAGAGATAGAGAAAAGTGGGCGCCTACGGGCTGTTCGTTAGTTTTGCCAAATAGTCAGGTCTACGTACTTTCTAAAAACCTAAGAAGGGATGCATTTGGGAAAGACTTTAAGATTAATTGCTGGTTTTTCCTTTCATTTTTATACACATACAACACCAATCGAAAAATGGACACACACATACACACACACATACACACACACACACACAGAGAGAGAGAGAGAGAGAGAGAGAGAGAGAGAGAGACAGAGACAGAGACAGAGACAGAGAGATAGAGAGACAGAGACAGAGACAGACAGACATGGACAGAGACAGAGATCTGAAATGAATATAAACTCCTTTGACATTTTTATATTTTGTATATTATCAGGCTCATGTTTTGAGTCACACTGACGATTAAATTACTCAGAACACTTAATAATCAAAATAAAATGTGGGAAATATTTAAAAAGGCTGCAGTGGTATTTATTTCTACAATATGGACCACAGACTAAATATGAAGATGAAATGAATTGAGGGGTTTTTATAACAATTTTAAATGAGAGTGATAAAATAATGGAATGTATAAAAGCATGTAAAATAGGAGACTTCTCATTCCTGTAACCCCCATCTCCTCATTATTTTCTGAAATGGTTAGACATAGGGCTAAGTTTATGGAATCTAAAGAAAAAGAATGGCAATGACCATTGAACAAGAAAGATGTCCTTGAAATTGGCATTGTATCTCAACAGAGCTATTTTAAGATGGGTCACTTAGTTCATGGATCAAATAAGATATGACTGCAATGTGTTTCCACAATATTCTCAAGATGTCATCATAGGCTTGTTTCAGACATAGCACCACAGGATACTAGTCTGAAACCTATAATTGTTTGCCTCAAAGGGGGGAAAATCACTTTTCTGGAGAGCTTATAATTATGAACTGACATGAATTAGGAATAGACAGTTTTTTAAATGTTGCCCATGGTGGAAATTTCCTTACATCATTTATTCACTTGGCTTTTATGTCTCACTATAGTAAATTTGACTTTAAAATATGCAATCAGAGCTGGCTTTTCATTCGTATTATATTCTGAGCTTCAATACTCACTTTTCTTTGGCTACTTTCTACTATGTTGCATTCCTCAGGTATTATCAAAACTGTCTCAAATATTAAGACACTGAGCAGATATCCTCAAAGTAAAACTTAATTAAGGCACTCATTTAGTGACAAATAGATGGTTTAAATTTGTCTTGGAATATTTTGGTTTGAATTGTGTATGATTGTTCCTGTTTGGATTTTAAATATGCTATTTGATTTAATGGCAAAACAAACTCAGCAAGGTGGGCATTCTGGTTAACTACAATGGAATATTCAGCTTCTAGCAGAATAAGAAATAGATTAGGAACTTTATTTTAGTCATTTTGTGAATTTTGTTTAATTTTTGCCCTCCCTTCCTTTCCTTTTTTTCTTTTTTTAATTGAACAGCATTATTTTAAAAATCAAATATAAATGTATAGAATTTAAAAACGTTTTTGCATAACAGTATATTAATACATTTTTCTCATCACTTAAATTTTTAAAGGGTTGATAGAATGCCTTAAAATTTTAATACTTACAATGAGCATAAAGTACATGTAAAACAAGATGTAACCTGGAAATAGACAAAATTTTCTTGGTGTGTAATGATTCAGCTTAATGATTTTCCATTTTTGGTTTTTTTTTTTTTTTTTGGCCTTTTTTTTTTTTTTTTTTTTTTTTTTTTTTGAACTTCATATAGTCTGCAAGTTGTCTCTGGGGTGTTCAGAGCTTTCTGAGGTTAGTATCCAATTATCAGAGACTGCATATTATGTTTGTTCTTTTGTGACTGAATTAACACATTCAGGATGATTCTCTAGATGCATCCATTTTCTTAAGAATTTGATAAAGTCATTGTTTCTGATAGCTGAGTAGTACTCCATTGTGTAAATATACCACAATTTTGTATCCATTCATCTACTGAAGGACATCTGTGTTCTTTCCAGCTTCTGGCTATTATAAATAGGGATGTTAGGAACATTGTGGTGCATGTGTGCTTACTGTATGTTAGAACTTCTCTGGGGTATATGCCCAGAAGTGGAATAACTGGGTCTTCAGGTAGTTCTATGTCCAATTTTCTGAGAAACCACCAGACTGATTTCCAGAGTGCTTGTACCACTTTACAACCCCACCAAAAGTGGAGAAGTGTTCCTCTTTCTCCACATCCTTGACAGCATCTGCTATCATCTGAATTTTTGATTTTAGCCATTCTGATTGCTGTGAGGTCGAATCTCAAGGTTGTTTTAATTTGTATTTCCCTGATGGCTAAGGATGTCGAACACTTCCTTAGATGCTTCTCCACCATTCCAGATTCCCCAATTGAGAACATATTGTTTAGCCCTGTACCCCATTTTTAATACGGTTTTTTGATTTTCTGGTGTCTAACTTCTTGAGTTCTTTGTATACCTTGGACATTAGGACTCTATCAAATGTGGGTTTGGTAAAGAACTTTTCCCAATCTGTTGGCTGCTGTTCTGTTTTCTTGACAGTTTTCTTAGCCTTACAGAAACTTTGCAATCTCATTAAGTCCCATTTGTCAATATTTGACCATAGTGCATGAGCCATTGGTGTTCTGTTCAGGAAATTTTCCTTCTGCCTATAGTCTCTGTTGAGAAGTCGGGTGTGATTCTGCTTGGTCTGCCTTTATATGTTTCATGACCTTTTTCCCTTACTGCTTTTATTATTCTTTCTTTGCTTTGGGCACTTGGCCTTTTGACAATTTTGTGTCTGGAGGAATTTCTTTTCTGGTCCACTCTATTTAGAGTTCTGTAGGCTTCTTTTATGCTCATAGTCATCTCATTCTTAAGGGTAGGGAAGTTTTCTTCTATGATTTTGATGAAGATATTTACTGTGCCTCTTAGTATATTCTACCCTTTCTTCTATTCCTATTATCTTTAGGTTTGGTCTTCTCATTGTATCCTGGATCTCCTGGACATTTTGGTTTAGGAGCTTTCTGGTTTTTGCATCTTCTCTGAATGTTTTGTCTATTTTCCATGTTGTCTTTGGCCCCTGAGATTCTCTTGTCCATCTCTTGTAGTCTGTTGGAGATGCTTGCATTTGTGACTTCTGATTTCTTTTTTTTTCTATTTCCAGGGTTGTCTGTTTTAATTTTTTTTATTGTTTCCATTTCCATTTAATTCCTTCTTCAATTCCTTCATATCTTTGGTTATGTTTTCCTCTAGTACTTTGATTTCTTTGTTTTTTTGTTTCCTATTTAAAACTTCTATTTCCTTATTCCTTTCCTCCTGTTCTTGTTTAAGGGTCTCTATCATCATCTTGAGGTATGATTGTGGGTCTGAGTCTTCTTTCTCGGGTGTGTTTGTCATTCTGCTGTTTGCTGTGATGGAAGAGCTGGGTTCTGGTGTTGCCAGGTTGTCTTGGTTTCCGTTGGGTAATTTCTTTAGCTTTCATCTTGCCATCTTGTTGTCTGTGATTATACGTGGTCTTGTTGTCAGTGATTGGTTTCTGTCTCTCGCATATACCTTGTCTGTGTTCCTGGGTCTCTGCTGTTCCCGGTTTTAAATGGCCTGCACATTTTATCTGCATGAATGGCCCCTTTGTTTGGAAACTGAGTACTTACAGCAGAGTTCCTGCTCCCCTAAACCAATCGGGGGTAGTGTGTTTTCTATGTGCTTGGCCCAGACCTCTCTATGCCCTGGCTGCCGGCAGCACAGTCTCACCAGTCATGTATGCCTGGATCTCTGCTGTTCCTGGTGGCAGATGGTCTGATCATTTGGTCAGCATACATGGCCCCTCTGAGTAGAATTCAAGTACCTAAGCAGAGTTCCTGCTCCCCTGAACCAATATGGAAGGAGGGTGGGTTTGCTTTCCATATGGTGGGCCCAGACCTCACTATACCCCAGCTACTTGCAGTGCAATCTCAGCAGGCCTGTTTCCCTGGATCTCCGCTCTTCCTCTTGGCCTTGTCCTCCCTTTCCTTTACTTTCTTTTGTTCTTCATATTTCTTTGTTTTTATATTTTTATTTATTCTTTTCTCACAAATTACACCCCAACTCCAGCATTCTTTTGAAAATATTGAATCAAACATTTTAAATAGGGAAGTCTGTATTGAATTGACTACTTTGTTAAGGTATAAAGGAAAAACCTGGAGAACTTGTTATGGAATTTTTCTACATCTTAGTCATTTATTAGGTTAATGAAAATAATTTTTAACTGAAAGTGGACAAAACTAATGGACACATAAATGTGGAATGTGAGACCACAACAATATTTCAATTCTAACTAAAGAAATATAGGAAAATGAGGAATGCTGGGAACTTACCAGAAAACAATAAACAGAACAGTGTCTTGTCCAGAACCAAATGTTCAGCCCTGAAAATTTTCATACAAATAAACAGGTTATATTTAGAAATGTAATAGGAATAACAATTTATTTAGGTATTTAGGCACACACACAGACACACACACACACACACACACACACACACACACACACACATATATATATATATATATATATATATATATATATATATATATATATATATATAAAATTTATGTATGCAATAACAATTAGGGTAAAGAGGCCATGGTTTGTAGAGTAAAGGAGCTTATATGGAAGGATTTAGATACATGATAGATGATAGATAAAAAAAAAATAATGTAATTATAATCTCAAAAAATGAAAGAAACAACGAAAATAAAATCATCTGCTTCATTACAGTAATGTGATTTTGCTTTATGCTTTCAGTACATGATCATCTAACATATATTTGGCTAGAGAAATAAATGACATATTTCAAAAATGCAATCATCTATATCAATCATAGTTTAATGAAAGATGTTTAAGTAATTAATATATCTTAAAGATCTGTTGCATAAAAGCACACACAAGCTGTAAAACCTCAGTTTATAAACATATTCCATTAGTTATAGGTTCCACAGATGTACTTAGGAAGCCCAGATTATCCTCTTTGTTCCTTTGTTGCCAGTTCCTTTTAAGAGTACTGTTTTGGAGCATGACATCTCTAGATACAGGAGAGCTATGTGAATAGTATGGGCTGTGTTTCTCCTTCCACTTGAAGTAGGCTTTGCTTCAAAGGATTATCTATGAGCTGTGATTCTATGAAAGACAAGAAACATAGATCATTTATTTTCCATGTGACTTTCCGTCAAGTAGTACTTAGTTGAAGTAGTTCTGGTTCTCCAAGGCGGGTTGGATTTGATACTTTCACTTTGTAAGTAGAATCAGGTGATAATATAAAACATTGCAATATGAATGCAGAATGTCAGCACAGTTCTATTACACAACCAACAATGCAGTCTAAAATAAAATGTGGGGAAAACACAAACTAAGAAAAGATCAAGATTAGTGAGTGATCTTGTAGCAACAGGAAGAAACAGAGTAAACAATTCTGAGTGGTTTTGTTAGGCATGACCAAAAGCAGATAGCAAAAATCAGAAAAGAGTCCTAGTTCCAAACCCACTACTGAATATTTATGAATATGGATCTGCATGACTGTTGACTTGTTAAGTTATGGTAGTTTCTTTTGGTAAATAGCTGTATGCTTGTATATAAAAGAAACATTCACTTCCCAATTAAAAGTATACTTAGGAACAGCCTATTGAGCTTCAAAAATATTTTATCAAAAATGCATCCTTCCTTGCTTAACATCTTCATATTGATTTTAAAGTCAATCTCTATGTGTTTTTCACCTCGTGCATTTTATAATACAGAATGTAATATTCCAAGAAAACTGCTACATTCATTTTACTTAGAGTATACAAAATTAAGATCTGCCATTGTTTACAAAGAATAATATGACCATCTTCATAAGTTGTTGGCATTTTATTTATTTATTTTTTAGGAATCTAAAATCTGTATAGTATGAGTTTGTTTGTACATGTGTGCATGCACTGTTTTATGTGTATGTGCTTATGAATGTTGAAACTAAAAGCAGGTATCAAATTCCCTGCATTTGGCTTTATACACAGTTGGCAGGTGTTTCAAACCAGTGCTAGGAAGAAAACTATGGTCCTATAGAGGAGTAACATGCATTTTTAGCCAGTATCACAACTTCTTAGCCCCTGTCTTTTAGACTTTTAATACAATGATAAGTTTTAAGTGAAGTATGTCAGTATTATATATTGATCATTTACATACAAAGAAAAGAAGCATTGTAAATATTTCAATATACAATAAAATATATTTTTATCAAATATAATACTTTAACTTGAACTGAGTGAAGTACTATTACATCAATAATATAACTAGCATAATGAGTGCACATATCAAGCAGAAAATTTGAGTTCAGACAAGTAAATATGATGGCATTCTCTACAGAGTACAAAGTCTAATAGTTTAAGTATTCAGTGACAGTATTGTTTGACTTTCAAAATAAATAAGTTACAATACAAAAATCCTTTGAATCAATCTAATTGAGATACTGAACATAATATGTCTGTCATTAGATCAATTGTATATTGTAATTCACTGTCATTCCTAAGTAAAATGAATGTAGAATTTTCATTGGAATATTACATTCTGTGTTATAAAATACACAAGATTCAAAACACAAAGAAATTGATTTTAAAATTAATGTGAACATCTAAAGCAGGAAATGAAGCATTTATATGAAATATTTTTGCAGCTCAATATGCTGTTCCTAAAGATGTTTAGCTGTTTGAGGAAGGGAGTGATATTTTGATAAGGTAATAACTGATGTTACAGGACAATTAGATTTGGAAGTATAGCAATAAAATAGAAAAAATATCAAGAAATTATTGTCATCCAAACTTTTCTAACAAAACAGGATCAGAAGAACAAATGGTATAAAGATTAAAGTATACAGAGTTTTTGGATAAACTGCATGTTCTTGATGAAAAATCAATGTGGTATATTCTTGGTTTATATTCAGGGATGAAGAGTATATATAAAATGTAGAGTAGTTTTGTTATTTTTAAAGGAATATAATCTCCACTCCTATAGCCTTCCAATTAAGAGGTGCAATGAATCACAAATAATGACTAAAATATGCAACTTAAATTAAGAAATAAAGATGTCACATTTGAACACACTAAACAGTAACATTATTTTATGTATAGATAATGATTGTACAGAGAGGATAAATATAGAAAATGTGGTATATTTACACAACGGAGTACTATTCAGCTATTAAAAACAATAACTTCTTCAAATTCTCAGGTGAATTAATTGAACTAAAAATTATCATCTTGAGTAAAGTAACCCAATCCCCAAAAACAAAATAAAACAAAACAAAAACTCACACATTGTAAGCTCTTTACTGATAAGTAGAGATTAGCCCAAAAGCTTGGGTTACCCAAGATACAATTCACAGAGTACATGAAGGTTAAGAAGGAGGAAGACCACAGTGAGTATGTTTCAGTCCTTCTTAGAAGGGGGAACAAAAATATTCACAGGAAGAAATATGAAGACAAAGTTTGAAGCAAAGACTAAAGCAAAGGCCATGCAAAGACTGCCAGACCTAGGGATCCATTTCATATTCAAACACCAAACCCAGACTATACTGTGGATACCAAGAAGTGCATGCTGAGAGGAGCCCGATATAGCTGTGTCCTGAGAAGCTCTGCCAGAGACTGACAAATACAGATGTGGATGTATGTAACCATATATTGGACTGAATGCAGGTACACTAATGGTGGAATTAGTGCAAGGACTGAAGGAGCTGAAAGGGTTTGCAGCTCCATAGGACAAACAACAATATTATCTAACCAAACCCCCACAAAGGCCCCACAGAATAAACAACCAACCGCAAAGTACATATGGGGGGCCCATGGCTTATACTGGATATGTGACAGAAGATTGCCTTTCCTGGCATCAATGAGGGGAACCCCTTTGTCATGTGAAGTCTAGATGACCCAGCATAGGGGAATGCTAGGGAGCTGAGGCAGGACTGGGTAGGCAGGTGGGGGTGCAGAATCATTGAGGCAGGGGAGAGGGTTCAGGGACTTTTGAGAGGAAAATGAGAAGGGGGATATCATTCCAAATGTAATTAAATAAAATAACCAATAAAAAAGATAAAAGAAAAAAAACATAAGGAAAAAGGATGTCAAAATTAAGAATTGTAATAATGACCAAAGTTAGCATTGAGGAAATACCCAGAACTCAACTTTTTTTTTTTTTCACCAAATTGAAACAAATGATGAACTGCCACCGGAAAATTCATGTTTCTTAGAACTTAAACAGAGAGCAATCATATATAGCAGACACAGACTGTGTGGATGTCAGAAATACTTAAAATTGGGTTTATACAAGAAAGATAGAAAGAAAGAAAAAAGAAAGAAAGAAAGAAAGAAAGAAGAAGGAAAAAAGGAAGGAAGGAAGGAAAGAAGGAAGGAAGGAAGGAAGGAAGAAAGAAAGAAAGAAAGAAAAATCCCTTTTACACACTAACCTTGGTTGCCAGTCCTCCACCAACTTTCTCATGAAAATAAAAACTAAATAAAAAATAAAAAGGACACAAATTTCAAATGGATTCCAAGGAAAAGGAAATTAGCAAAGCCTCTCTGAGTATCACCTGTATATCATCTACAGAAGGCATATGAGGAAGTATTTCTGATCACAGAAATCCAAGGATCCACCAAATAAGTAAATGAAGAAGAAACATTAATATTTCCTCTCATACTTGCTGGTACTAGGTAGATGGATGTTGAAAGGGATCACACTACCAAATCTTCAGTAACAAGCCACCTCAATATATGTGTCGATTATCTATATAGAATAGCCCCGTTACACCCTAGATAAGTAAACTACAATCTCAAAAACACAAGTACACAGGAAACTGGTTGTGACCAGAAGCAGATTTTTAGACAATAGTATATTTGATGGATAGTAGCAATTAAGGGAAGATTAAGGCCTCTTTCAGTTTGGAACTGTACCTTAGGATCAGACAGAGGAGAGAGGATGGATATATGTGAACATAAGTGTATGTTGCCTAGGAAAACCACCATGGCTAGGGAACAAAGAGTCTGTTAGTGTCACATGCCTCAGCATACTCATGAAAAATGTTTGGATCTGATTGTTTTCTACATTCAGTACTCTAGAACCTATCCGCAATACTGCTTATTTACAATTTCTGGATGTAAACTGTTGCATAAATTGAAAACAAAATATCTTAAGATTCCCATGGAAACACACAAAAGACCAAAAATAGAAATAACAAGTAATAAAATCATTGTTGCTTGTGTAACTATAGCTCATTTTAAGTTAGACTACACAGAGCAATAGTAAAAAGATCAATATGTATCTGACAGTAAAACAAAAATAATTAATTAATGACATAAATGTGGTAAAGCAAAGCAGAGCTTACAGCTTACCTTACAGCTACCTCATTTTAGATAGAGTCCAAAATTATGGCCTGAATGTTAGTTAGTTTCCTTCACCTTGATAGACATTACAGTCATTTGGAAATAGGGAAAGTCAGTTGAGACTATTCATGCATCAGACTGGCTAGTGAATAAGTCTGTGGAGACATTTTCTTGAGTAATGATTAATGGTTGGTGACCCAATCTACTGGAAAAAAAATGCCTCTTTTAGATGGTGATTCTAGGTGGTTCAATAACAAACCACAAGAAGTGGAGAGCAAATAATGAAAGAAACACAGTGGTCTCTGCCTCAGTTCTTTCTTCCAAGTTTCTACTGTGAGTTTCTAACCTGGCTTGCCTACATGGTAAACCAGGTTATATAAATCGAAGAGTCCATATTGTTTTATCTCAGAGTAGAGAGTCAACTGTAACACTGGAGAAAAGATATCATTTTCAGCAATGGTCCTCCCAAACAACACAAATGGCCCTATGGAACTAGATCTAGAAAATTATCTCAATATGTTCACAAAATATAATCCTATATAGATCAAAGATCTTAATGTAATTTCAGAACCTTGAACCAGACAGAGAAAAAGGTAGAAAATGTGTTTCAAAGCACAGGCAAAAATATGAGTTTTCTGAACAGGACTTGATTAGTTCAGACTTTAAGAAAGTCAGTTGATAAATTATACCTTTTGAAAACAGTATGATTATGTATAGAAAATGATCATCAACTGAGTGAAAAGACAGCATATTTAATAGAAAATATTCTTCATCACTCATACATGTAAAAGAGGATTGGGACCTATAACACACATACCACAAACAACCTAAGAACACATATCAGCCAAACAACATTAGCAAGATTATTCATAGAAAAAATATGAATGGGTCACAAATTGATTTTAAAGTTCAAAATACTTAGGTATTTGGAAATATCTGAGTAAAAGTATTTTGAGATTTCACTTTATTCCAGTCAGAATGACAAAGATATAGAGATATGATATTGCCATTGCACACAAGTCCTCAAAGGAGGATTAAGTTAAGCCAGAGTCATACAGAAACAGTTGAGGACGTATGCAGCTAACCATCAGACTGAACACGGGGTGCCCAATGACAAAGCTAGAGAGAGGACTGAAGGAGTGAAAAGAGTTTGCAACTCCACGGGAAGAACAACATTATCAAGAAAGCACATTCTCTAGAACTTCCAGAGACTAAAACCCCAAACTGAGCACATCTGGAGAGACCCATTGATTTAGTTGCATATGTAGCAGACAATAGCATTGTCCATCATTAATGGGTGAAGAGGCCTTTGGTCCAGTGAAGGTGTGTTTCTCCTGGCTCTGGAATGCCAAGGTGCTGAGGTCAAGAGGGTGTTTGAGAGATGGAGCACCTTCATGGAAACGAGTGAAGGAATGGGGAGATTTGAGTAGGGGGAAAGGGGATAATGTTTGAAATGTAAATACAGAATATTCAGTAAAAAATTAAAAGGAAAAGAAAAGAAAAAGCATTATGCTTTCATACATAACTCTTGATTATGTTTTCTCTACTCCCCAACCCCTTTCTGGTTTCTCCTCACTTACATGCCTCTCCATATTTCTATCATATTACCAAAACCAAACCAACACAAACAAACAAACAAAAAACAACAAAAATCAGGATTTTGAAATCAAATTAAAACAAAACTTGTCACATTGAAGCCGAACAAACCAACCCAACAGAAAAAGAAGAGTCACAGGAGCAGGCAAAAAATCTGAGAAATACTCATTCACACACTAGGAGACCAATAAAGAAAACATAGCTGGAAGCTACAATACATATGCAAATGTCCTGCTGCAATGTAGGTCTGGGCTTGGTGCTTCAGGCTCTCTGAGGTCATATGAGCTTTGCTTACTCTACAAAGAGACATGACAAGTAACTTGATTGGCTTGTAACACAGGCTTCATGCAGCAGTATTGTATACGATCACCCATGCAAGTGTGAAGTGAGATAAATCAATCTGTTTTTATAGGTGATATTCATCTACTTTGCAAGTAAGGGGTTGCAGGAATCCTTTGAATATTTACATCAGAGCACTTGGAAGACAACACTACTGCTTAGACAATCATAGACAAATGAGAGACCATTTTTATTTGTACAAGTCAATATTCTTTGCAGAGTGTTATGCCATCAGCCAGCCAAGGGTTGGAAAGAAAGTTTAAAACTTTCTTTGAAAGTCAACCTCAAGTAAAACCACTGAATAAATTCAGGTTGCCCTTTATATTAATTCTTCAAGCTTTCATTAATGTGATTAACTGAGGTAAGTTTTTTTTTTTTAATTTATATATTTTTATGATAAGTTTAGCTGTGAAACCAAATTATCCAGTGTGTTTCAAACCCCTGGTTCTTACAATCATTCTACCTCCTCTTCCATAACAAAAAAATGTATAAGAAGAACACAGAAAGAATTTAAATTATGTATAGCAACTACTATTCCTTAATATCTGTTAACATAAATGGACTCAATTCCCCAATAAAAAGACATAGGCTATCAGACTGGATGTATAATCAAAATCCAGCATTTTTCTGCATACAGGAAACTCATATCAGAGACAAAGACAGACATTATCTCAGGTAAAAGGTTGGAAAAAAAACTTTGAAGTGAACAGCTGTAAGAAGCAAGCTGGAGTGGCCATCTTAATATTGAATAAAGTAGATTTTCAATAAAAAGTTATCAAAAAATAAGGAAGGACACTTTTTACTCGTTAAAGAGAAAATATTTCAAGAGGAACTCTCAATCCTTAACATAAATGCTCCAAATACAAGAGCACCCATATTCATAAAAGAAACCCTACTAAAGCTAAAAAATACATTACACCACACACAATGGTGGCAGACCTCAAAACCACACTCCCATCAATGGACAGATCATGGAAACAGAAACTGACCAAGGACTCAGTGAAACTAGCAGAGGTTATGAACCGATTGGAATTAATAGACATCTACAGAATATTTCATCCTATAAAAAAGAATAGACATTCTGCTCAGCACCTCCTGGTACCTTCTCCAAAATTGACCATATAATCAGTCACAGAAAAAGCTTAAATAGACAGAAGAAGATTTAATTACTATGAAACATCCTATCAGATCAACATGGTATAAGGCTGTTCTTTAATAACAACAAAGACAACAAAAATACCATATACACAGGGAAAATAAACACTGCTCTATTAAAGGATAAGATGGTCAAAGACGAAAGAAAGAAAGGACTTTCTAGAATTTAATGAAAATGAAAACACAACATACCCAAACCTATGGGATGCAATGAAAGAAGTACTGAGAGGAAAACTAAAAGAAACTAGAGAGAACATACATGAGCAATTTGACAGCACAGTCAAAAGCTTTAGAACAAAAAAAAAAAAAAAAAAAAAACAGATACACCCAAGAGGAGTAGACTGCAAAAAATAATCAAACACAGAGCAGAAATAGACCAAATAGAAACAAAAAGAACCATTCAAGGAATCAACAAAACAAAGAGCTGATTCTTTGACAAAATTAACAAGATTGATAAACCCCTTTCCAAACTAACAAAAGGGCAAAGAGAGAGTATCTAAATTAACAAATTCCGAAAGGAAAGTGGAGACATAACATCTGAAACTGAGGAAATTCAAGAAATCATCAGATCCCACTAAAAAATCCTATACTCCACAAAGCTGGAAAATGTGGAGGAAATGGAAAATTCCTAGACAGATACATGATACTAAAGTTAAACCAGAACCAGGTAAACCATCTAAATAATCCCATAACACCTAAAGCAAAAGAAGCAGTCATCAAAAGCCTCCCAAGCAAAAATAGCTGAGGTCCAGATGGGTTCAGTGCAAAATTTTATCAGACATTTATTCACAACCTAATACCAATACTCTCCAAACTATTCCACAAAATAGAATCATATGTAACACTACCTAACTTATTTTTTGTGGGCACAATAACCCTCATTACTAAACCACACAAAGACCATACAAGGAAAGAGAAATTCAAACCCATCTCACTTATGAATATTGATACAAAAATACTCAACAAAGTCATTGAAAATCAAATCCAAGAACACATAAATAAAATCTTTGAACATATCAAGTGGGCTTCATCACTGGGATGCAGGGATTGTTTAATATATGGAAATCCAGCAACATAATCTACCCTATAAACACACTCAAAGAAAAAAACCACATGGTCATCTCACTAGATTCTGAGAAAGCATTTGACAAAATTCAACAACACTTCATGTTAAAAGTCTTGGAAAAAATAAGAATCCAAGATCCATACCTAAACACAATAAAAGAAACATACAACACACCAATAGCCAGCCTTAAACTTAATGGTGAGAAACTTGAAGCAATCCCACTAAAATCAGGGACAAGACAATGCTGCCCACTCTGCCCTTCGCTATTCAACATAGAACTGGAAGTCCTGGCCAGAGCAATTAGAGAGCAAAAGAAAATCAAAGAAATACAAATTGGAAAGGAAGAAGTAAAAACATCAATCTTTGCAGATGACATGATAGTATACATAAGTGACCACAAAAATTCCACCAGAGAACTTCTACAGCTGATAAACAAGTTCAGCAAAGTGGCAGGTTATAAAATTAACTCGGATAAATCAATAGCTTTCCTCTACTCAAAGGACAAACATGTGGAGAAAGAAATTAGGGGCAAGATACCCTCCACAGTAGTGACAAACAATATGAAATACATTGTTGTGGCAATAACTAAGCAAGTGAAGGACCCGTATGACAAGAATTTCAAATCATAAAGAAGGAAATAGAGATCTCAGAAAATGTTATTATCTCCCATACTCATGGATTGGAAGGATCAACATTGTAAAATTGCCATCTTACCGAAAGCAATCTACAGATTCAATGCCCTCCCTATCAATATTCCAACCCAATTCTTCATAGAGTTGGAAAGAGCAATGTGTAATTTTTTTAAACAACTTTATTTTACAAAACAAAGATAAATGTACAGATTTTAAACATTTTTTGCTTAAAATTATACATTTTTGTCAGTACTTTTTTCAGATTTTAACATAATTTTTACATAAAACTATATGAATATATTTTTTAGTCAGTACTTGATTTTTTTCAAGGCTTGATAGTATGCCTTGAAAACTTAATAGATACAAAGAGCATAAAGTACATGTAAAACAAAATGTAACATGGATATAGTTAAAGTTTTCTTGTTTTGTAAATATTTTTTTTTGTTTTGTTTTGTTTTCTTTATTTCTTGGACTTCATACAGTCTGTGAGTTTTTTCTGGGGGAGTGCAAGCCTCTGGGGTTAGCATCCCACTATCAGTGACTGCATATTATGTCTGTTCTTTTGTGACTGGGTTATCTCACTTGGGATGATATTCTCTAGATGCAGCCATTTTCTTAAGAATTTGGTTAAGTCATTGTTTCTGGTGGCTGAGTAGTATTCCATTGTGTATATGTACCACAAGTTTTGTATCCATTCATCTTCTGAAGGACATCTAGGTTCCTTCCAGCTTCTGGTTATTAATTTAATCTGGAATAACAATGGACAAAAATAGTGAATTTCATTCTCATCAACAAGAAAACATCTGTGGGAACAACCATCCCTGACCTCAAACTATATTCAAAATCTGCAAGATACTCGTACAGCAATAGGCACATGGATCAATGGAAAAAACAGAAAATTCAGTAATGAGTCCTCACATATATGGTTATTTGATCTTTGACAAAGGACCTCTAAACATTCAACTGAAAAAGGAAAATTGCCTCTTCAACATATGGTGTTTATCCAACTGGCCCTCAACAAGCAGAAGAATGATAATAGACCCTTTCTTATCTCCTTTTACAAAGCTCAAGTGCAAGTGGATCAATGATCTTTATATTAAACTGGGTGCACTGAAAATATTAGAAGAGAAATATGAAAAACCTTAGAACTAATAGGTACAGGAGACATTTTTCTGAACAGAACACAAATGGCTTGTGCTCTAAGGTCAAATATCAACAAACGGGACTTGATGAGTTTTCAATGTTTCTGTAAAGCTAAGGATGCTCTCAAGAAAACCAAAAAACAGCCAACAGATTCAGAAAAAATCTTTTCTAACCCCACATATGATAGAGTCCTAATATCCAAGGTATACAAAGAACTCATGAAGTTAGACACCAGAGAATCAAACAACCCTATTAAAAAATGGGGTACAGAGTTAAACAAAAACTTCTCAGTTGAGGAATATGGAATGGCTGAAAAGCATCTAAGGAAGTACTCAACATTCTTAATCATCCGGGAAATGCAAATCAAAACAACTGTTGGATTCCACCTCACACCAGTCAGAATGGCTAAGTTCACAAACTCTGGTTACAGCAAATGCTGTTGAGGATTCAGAGAAAGAGGAACACTTCTCCACTTTTGGTGGGGTTGTAAACTGGTACAACAACTCTGAAAATCAGTCTGATTGTTCTTCAGAAAATTGGACATAGTACTACTTGAAGACCCAGTTTTTCCACTTCTGGGTGTATATGCCAGAGATGCTCCAACATACAACATACAACAAAAACACATGCACCACAATGTTCCTAGTACCCCTATTTAGAATAGCCAGAAGCTGTGAAGAACCCAGATGTCCTTCACTAGATAAATAGATACAAAAATTGTGGTATATTTACACAATGGAGTACTACTCAGCTATCAGAAAAAATGACTTTATGATATTCTTAACAAAATGGATGCACCTAGAGAATATCCGGAGTGAAGTAACCCAGTCACAAAAGAACAGACAGAATATGTAGTTACTGATAATTGGATAATACCCCCAGAAATCTCTGAACACCCCAGAAACAACTTATAGACTATATGAAGTTCAAGAAAAACAAAGGCCAAAAAAAAAAAAAAAGAAAAATCATTATGATTAATCTTTACACACAAAGAAAACTTTGAGTATTTCCAGATTACATCTTGTTTTACATGTACTTTATGCACATTTTAACTAGTCAGATTTTAAGATATACTATCAAACCTTTAAAAAAAATCAAGTACCGAAAAAAATGTATTCATATACTCTTATGCAAAAATACTTTTAAGATCTGTACATGTTTTTATTAAATAAATTTGTTTAATTAACAAAACAAGAATAAATTACAGGGCATCTATGATGAAAATTCTAAAATCAAACTAGTAAGAGATTATTGAAGAAACAAGACAATGCAAAAACTCATATGTCTAGGATTTGGCAGAAATTATACTATTTAAATGTTCACGCTCTCAAAAGGAATGTGATTCCCATGTTTGTGTTAATTTCATTTTTTACTAAAAATGGTATCTTAGATAGACACCAACAAAAATTTCATAGTGCAAATTAATCTGAAGAGAAACCAGTTATGCCGTCAATAGCTCAGTAGGTCTTTTCATGTTATTCCACAAAGTTCCTTCTATGAAAGCCTGTGCTATATGTCTGTGAAACTATTTCCTCTAAGTTGAAACTTCCCCACAAGGGAAAGGGAAAGGAATCAAGTAAAAGTAAAGGATCTCATGAACCTATATGTCTCAAGAAGTTCATTAGGTTAAAGAGATCCTTGATTTAGAAATACTACTAGGGAAATTAACCTTCCTGATGGAGCAGACAGTTGAGTTGGGAATATCAGGACTGGTGTTATCCTATGGGTGTGGTTTTATGCCTTTGAATCACAGACTGTTGCTGAAAATATCTCATTGATGATCCCCTTATGTTTCTTGTTGTACAACTTGGTCTGCTAAGCTATGTTTTGCTATTGTCATATCTTGTATAAATATGTACTTTTGAATGTTTTTCTAGGAAAAGTTTGATCACATAATATAAAGGAAGTTCAAATGTGAACCAATATAACTATATGAGCTCCAGAAAAAAATGCATGTAGCTAAAGCACTATATTTTATTTTATAGAGTTGAATTTTTTTAAGTACAGATTTTCTAACAATGAACTTGTAGAAAACTGTGTGTTTGTAAGTTAGAGTCAGGCTATAGTGGCCTATCTCTTAGCATTCACAAATTTCTATAAGCGAAGTTATTGAGACTGCTATTTTAATGCAAAAAGCAAGCAATTCAAGATGGTTTCTCTGCTGATATCAATTCAGAGCAACTGGCCACATTAATGCAAATTGTAGCTGGGACTCAATGTTCTCGAAACTCTAGGAAAAAAAAAAAAAAAGTGCTCACAGCATTGTTATAGCTGTTGATGGATGTCTACATTACAGCTGCTGTGCAAAACATAAAATTATACATTTCAACCTTCTGAAGTGTCAGCGATGATACTGAATTAATGGATGTTTTTATTGGATTTTAAGTGAGAAAGAAGGCTGTAACAGGGCTGTGACCCTTCACAGTTTTCAGTGCAGAGTATAGTATGCATGGTGGAAAAAAATGTACTCTACTCTAATTTCTGATGGCCATTCCAGATGGTAGCACAGGGATAATCTTAAGAAAACACAAGTAGTTCAGGAAATAGAATAAATAGTTATCAATTTTATATGTGTTGACAGAACTGGTTTCTGATCCTGTAATTAAAAGCAAAATAAATGTAAAAAAAAAAAAAAAAAAAAAAAAAAAAAAAAAAAAAAAAAAAAAAAAAAAACAATGTAATAGAGTGGAACATTTTGTTAAACTAAAAAAGGGTCAATAATAACGGAATAAAAGACAATTAATGGAATCGGCCATTTATCTGACAGAAAGAATAAATAGTGGAAAAAAACCAAAACAAACCAACAAACAAAAAACAAAACAAAAACTCTTAATTCAAAAGAAGGATCAATAGTCTAGTAAAATATATACTAACAAAAATTTAAAAATATTTTCAAATAAAATTGAAAAGACCACAAATTCTGGTAAACAAATATTTTATGCAATTGTCTGTCAGAAAATATAAGATCCGATCACATCACAGGAAAAGAAACAATGATAAAATTAAAGAATGAAGTTAGCAGGGAATTGAGAAGAAATAGAAGTCATACGTCCTCATTGAAAAAGTAAAATTAATAACTACATTACGGTGATTAAAATATAGTTTCCTAAACAAAAACATCAAAACCACAATTTTATACAGCTATACCATCTCATGGAATCTCTATTCAAACTCATCAAACTCATCTTACTATAGAAGTGCATGTATTCTCAAGTATAACTTCAGTGCTCCCCATTGTCACATGTTTAGAAGATTAATTTAGATAATTCTAAATGAAAAATATGTAAAGCAACTGTGGTACAATGTGCAAAAGAAGTGATTTAAGTAATGACTTGAAAAAATGTGCTGGGCATGGTGAGAAGGAAATCTGAGCAGCCAGGGAACAGAAAGATCTCTGCCGAGGGAGCACAAAAAGCACACCCCTGCCCTGCCTGATCCAGGGACCAGGAACCCAGCATTAGGAACTCTGTTGCCACTCGGTGGCTTTGGGGCATGGACCAGGGCTCGGACCCTCCGACACGTGGAACAGTGGAGATCCAGGGACACAGACCAGGTACAAGGGAAAGGAAAGAACATATCACTGGCTACAAGATGGCAAGAGGAAAGCGAAAGAGTATATCCCAAGGAAACTAAGACAACCTGGCAACAACAGAACCAAGCTCTCTCATCACAGCAAACATTGGAATGCCAAACACTCCAGTAAAAGAAGACACAGACCTAAAATCATACCTCAAAACGATGATACAGATCCTTAAACAAGAACGGGAGGAAAATCAAAAAGAATCAGAAGCTTTTAAAGAGGAAACAAGAAATAACACTCAAAGAACTCAAAGAACTAGAGGAAAATAGAAACAAAGAAATGAAGGAATGGAAGAAGGAACTTAAAACGGAAATTGACACAATAAAGAAAACACTAAAAGAGATAACCCTAGAGGTTGAACACCTAAAAGAGAAATAAGGAGTCACAGAAGGAAGCATTTCCAATAAACTACAAGAGATGGAAGGGAGAATCTCGTGGGCCGAAGACAACATTGTAAACATAGACAAAACAGCCAGAGAAGATGCAAAAAACAAAAAGCTCCTAACCCAAAATGTCCAGGAGATACAGGACACAATGAGAAGACAAAACCTGAGGATAATAGGAATAGAAGAGGGAAAAGAATATCAACTAAGTGGTAAAGTAAATATCTTCAACAAAATTGTAGAAGAAAATTCTCTTACCCTTAAGAATGAGATGACCACGAGCATAAAAGAAGCCTTCAGAAATCCAAATAGGTTGGACCAGAAAAGAAATTCCTCCTGACAATTAATAGTCAAAACACCAAGTACCCAAAGCAAAGAATGAATACTAAAAGCAATAAGGGAAAAAGGTAAGGTAACATATAAAGGCAGACCAATCGGAATCACACCTGATTTCTCAACAAAGGCTATGAAAGCTAGAAGAGCCTGGAAACACATCATGCAGACGCTAAGAGAGCACAAGTGCCAGCCAAAGCTGCTAAACCCAGAAAAACTATCAATCACCATAGATGGAGAGATGAAGATATTTCAAGACAAATCTAAATTTACACAATATCTGACCACAAACCCAGCACTACAATGAATTATAAGTGGAAAACCCAATATAATGAGGGGAACTACATCCAAGTAAAAACAAGAAAACTCCTAAGCAAGAAAACCAAAAGAAGACAGAGATACAGAATCAACTCAACCTACAAAAGCAATAATAGCAGGAAACAGAAACCAGTATTCCTTGATATCTATTAACATAAATGGACTCAACTCAGCAATAAAAAGACATAGGCTATCAGACTGGATACATAAACAAAATCCAGCATTGTGCTGCGTATAGGAAACTTATCTCAGAAACAAAGACAGACACTATCTCAGAGTAAAAGGTTGGAAAAAAACTTCCATGCAAACATCTCCAAGAAGCAAGCTGGAGTGGCTATTCTAATATCCAATAAAGTAAATTTCCAAACAAAAGTTATCAAAAAAAGATAAAGGACACTTTTTACCCATTACAGAGTAAATCTGTCAGGAGGAACTCTCAATTCTTAACATATTCCATAACACCTAAAAAAATAGAAGAAGTCATCAATAGCATCCCAACCAAAAACAGCACAGGTCCAGACGGGTTCAGTGCAGAATTTTCTCAGACATTTATTGTGGACATAACACCAATCCTCTCCAAAATATTCCACAAGATAGAATCAGATGTAATACTACTTAACTCATTTTTTGAGGCTACAACAACCCTTGTTCCTAAACCAAAGAATACCCTACAAGAAAAGAGAACTTCATACCAATCTCACTTGTGAACATTAATGTAAAAATACTCAACAAAATACTTGCAAACCAAATCCAAGCACACATCAAAATGATCATTCGCTAGTACCAAATAGGCTTCATCCCTGGGATGCAGGGAATGTTTAATGTAAGCAAATCCATTAATGTAATCCACCATATAAACAAACTCCAAGAACAAAATCACATGGTCCTCTCACTAGATGCTGAGAAAGCATTTGACAAAATTCAACGCCCCTTCATGTTAAAAGTCCTGTAAAGAACAGGAATCTAAGGTCCATACCTAAACATAATTAAAGCAATATACAGCAAAACAACAGCCAATATCAAACTTCAAGGTGGTAAATTTGAAGCAATCCCACTAAAATCAGGGACTTGACAAGGCACCCCACTCTCCCCCTACCTAATCAACATAGTACTGGCAGTCCTGGCTGGAGCAATTAGACAGCAAAAGGAGATCAAAATCAGTATGGAAGAAGTAAAAACATCACTCTTTGCAGATGACATGATAGTGTACTTAAGTGACCCCACAAATTCCACCAGGGAACTCCTACAGCTGATAATCAAGTTCAGCAAAGTGGCTGGATACAAAATTAAATCAAACAAATCAGTAGCCTTCCTATATTCAAAAGACAAACATATGGAGAAAGAAATTAGGGACAAGATACCCTTCACAATAGTCACAAAAACTATGAAATAACTTGGAGTGACTCTAACACAGCAAGGGAAGGACCTGTATGACAAGAACTTCAAACCTCTAAAAAAGGAAATCAAGGAAAATCTCAGATAATGGAAAGATCTCCCATGCTCATGGATTGGAAGGATCAACATTTTAAAAATGGCCATCCTTCCAAAATCAATCTACAGAATGAATGCAATCCCCATCATAATTCCAACCCAGTTCTTCATTGAGATTGAAAAATCAATGTGCAATTTCATCTGGAATAACAAAAGACCTAGAATAGTGAAATTCATCCCCAACAACAAGAAAACGTCTGCAGAAATCACTATCCCTGACCTCAACCTACATTACAAAGCAATTGTGCTGAAAACTGCACATTATTTGTACAGAAATAGACATGTGCATCAATGAGAAAGTAGTTAAAACCTTAGAACAAATAGGCACAAGAGAAAATTTTCTCAACACAACACCAATGCTTAAAGCTCTAAGGTCAAAGATTAACAAATGGGACTTAATGACACTGCAAAGTTTCTGTAAGGCTAAGGATATTGTCAAGAAAACGAAACAGCAACCAACAGAATGGGAAAAAATCTTTACCAACTCCACATCAGATAGAGGCCTAATATCCAAGGTATACAAAGAAATCAAAAAGCTAGACACCAGAGAATCAAATAACCCTATTAAAAAATGGGGTACAGAGCTAAACAGAACGTTCTCTATTGAGAATTATCGAATGCCTGAGAGACATCTAAGGAAGTGCTCAACATCTTTAGGCATCAGGGAAATGCAAATCGAAACAACCCCGAGATTCCACCTCACACCAGTCAGATTGGCCAAAATCCAAAACTCAGATGACAGAATATTCTGGTGAGGTTGCAGAGAAAGAGGAACACTTTTCCACTGTTGTTGGGGTTCTAAACTGATACAACCACTCTGGAAATCAGTCTGGCAATACCTCAGAAAATTGGACATAGTACTACCTGAAGATCCAGCTATTCCATTTAGTGGCATATACCCCAGAATCACTCCCATATTCAACAAAGATAAATGTACCACAATGTTCATAGCAGCTCTATTTATAATAGCCAGACGC
Source organism: Micromys minutus (assembly GCF_963924665.1). NCBI lineage: Eukaryota > Metazoa > Chordata > Mammalia > Rodentia > Muridae > Micromys > Micromys minutus. Next base: position 20,812,528 of record NC_137974.1, on the reverse strand, counting down.
TGGAAAGAACCCAGATGTCCTTCAGTAGATTTATAGATACAAAAATTGTGGTACATTTTCACAATGGAGTACTACTCAGCAATCAGAAACAATGACTTAGCCAAATTCTTAAGAAAATGGTTGCCTCTAGAGAATGTCATCCTGAGTGCGATAACCCAGTCACTAAAGAACAGACATAATATGCAGCCACTGATAGTGGGATGCTATTCCCAGAGGCTTGGACTGCCCCCAAAACAACTCACAGACTGTGTGAAGTTTAAGAAAAAAACAAAACAAAACAAAACAAACAAACAAACAAACAAACAAAAAAACCAACATGCTCACCCCTTACACTCCAAGAAAACATTGATCAATTCTGGATTACATCCTGTATTACCTGTACTTTTTGCTCATTGTAACTAGTAATCCTTAATACCGAGTATCAAACCTTAAAAAAAAAAAAAAGCCAAGCAGTGACACAATTGTATTTGTATGCATTTATGCAAAAATGTTTAATTTTTTTTCTTTTATCTTTGTTTTTTAAAATAAAGTTAAAAAAATAAGATAGAAAATTGAAGGTCACTATATGTAGACAACGTTATTTGTAGTAACTATGTCAAAGAAAATTTCACTTCATATGATACATGTTGTAGACAATGGATGAAAACTGAAAGACTCTATATAAATCTTTATGTGATTGAAAGTACATACTTTTGGTGTCTTTGAAAAATTTCACTTGTGGTTTTGAAGAACAGTTTAGGGAAGTGAAAGAAATTGACATTTTTGTTTTGTGTCAATAGTTCATTTGACCCTATGGTGAAACTATTGCTGTTCTTCAGCATAATATCTCCAAATGTTCTTGGGAAAAAATATCTGAGCCAATATTTTTTTGAACTGTTATGCATGGATGACTTCACCTCTCATTCTGGAATGGCTTGAATAGTCTTTTCTTAGAAGAATTCAAGACTACTTCAAGAAGAAGAACCTTGAATTCAAAAGTCTTGTTGATTTGGTACTACATGCATTTGGCAATATGTTCATGTTCTAGTAAAAACTCCGTATTTAATACCAGCCAAAAAAAGTGCCATTTTAAAGTAAAATTCATGGTATTTTAAGTGAACAAATTTACTAATCATATTGACATATAAACAAATTTTCAAAAATATCAACAACAAATATGAATTTTTTTCCATATACAAAATTTTCAAGGATCGAAAAGGACATATAAATGAGGCACATTTCACTTTCATTTCATTAAGATTCTGTAAATATGACACCTATATAAATTGATTCTTGGGAATTTGATATTTTCACACTCAGAAAACTATAAACATTTTACTTCAGGTCTCATTTTTATTTTGAATGGTTTATTAATTTATTTTTGACTTTTCCTATTAGTTATTATTTACCTTTTAAGTGTGAAGCCTTTGAGGGAAAACACATTGTTAAGGTTTAGACACTGCTAATGTTTTCCTTCAATTTAATTTGCTTTGGTAATTATTAAGAATAATAAAATATAATATTGTTTAGGTAGGTTATTTTTGTATTTGGCATAATTACCTTTTATCTTTATACTGAACATATTTTAATGCAGTGTGATCAAATAGAAAAGCTTTTTTCTGGTGTTTGATACAATTAATAGAAATGTTGCATACACACACACACATACACACACACACGCACACACGGAAAGTATATTCAAGAAATAAAATAAACACTTGAACAGAAATAAATTAATGGTATTTTAATTATTATTTTCTCTAATAATTAGATGTTAAATATATTTTTATCTGGTTTTATGGTTGAACATTTGTTTTCAATTTTTTTCCAGATTGTAAATGTGAAAGATTTGACAGAGAAAGCAGTTCAACAGTATTAATACTGTCCATGTTAGGGTTCATTACACTATTACATTTTTGCCTTTTTGTGTTTGCATTATTGTTTATAAATTTGAATTTGTGATATATTAAACTAAAAAGAATTGCTTAAAATACTCTTTATCGTGCCCTACTTCTGTTCCCCTTTGTGTCAATGTTAAATACATAGCACTGCAGTGAAACAGTGAACACACACTACAGACACATTGATATATATGTTTATGAAAACATGACTGGATTAATTTTAGATCATGCTACTTGGTTTACATTTTATATCACTCATAATATTCTACTGGTAGTATCATCTTTGCCTCATGCAAACAATTATATTGTTTGCAAACATGGATAACAAGACTTATTTCTACCATATTTTTAACTTCTTCTTTAATTTGTTGTTGTATTAGTACATTGTGAACTATATTGAATAAACATTGAAAAAGTTAGTATTCCGATTTTATTATTGATGTTACCGGAAATATTTTTCTAGCTAAGTACCCAAAGAAATCTAAAACCTCATACTTTAAAGATTCCTACATTATATTTATATTTATATTATTTTTATTTATATTTACATTCATGTTCACGTTCACATTTATATTTATAGTTATAGTTATAGTTATTATCTCTATCTATAACCATATTTACATCTATATTCGTAGAGCATAACAGAGAGATTTCAAATGATCAAGAAGCACTGAAAGAAGTATTCAAAGTCCTTAGACATCAGGAAAATGCAAATCAAAGCAAATTGATATACCATTTTACACTGGTCAGAATGACTAAGATCAGAAACTCAAGTGATACCACATGCTGTTGAGGATTTAGAGCAAGCAGAACACTCCTCCATTGCTGGTGGGACTGCCAACTTGTACAACCATTTAAACATTGATTTGGCATTTTGTAGAAAACATGGGAATGTGCTACATCAAAATCCAGCTGCACCACTCTTAGGCATATAAACAAATGATGTTCTATCATCCCACAAAGACAATTGCTCTGCTGTGATCATAGAAGCTTTATTCAGAATAGCCAGAAACTAGAAACAAACTAGATTTCTCTCAACTAAAGAATGGATAAAGAAAATGTAGTATGTCTACACAATGGAATATCATTTGGCTATTTAGAACAAACACATCATGAGTTTTGAAAGCAAATGGAATGGACTCAAGAATATCACTCTGAGTGAGGTATCCAGTATCAAAAGGACATGCACGGTATGTACTCCCTTATAAGAGGATATTAGCTATAAATTGCAGGATATCCAAGCGAGACTCTAGAGACCCAAAAGAGCTAAAGGACCAAACAAACAAACAAACAAACAAAGATACAAGTAAGGATGCTTGAATATAACTTACATGTTGGAGTAAAATAGTTATGAGTGAGAGGAAGAGAGTCACTTGGATGGGAAAGGGGTGGCAGAGAATGACAGCTCCTTCAGGATCAGGTCTGGTGAAGGACAGAGAGATGACCAGATGTCGATGATAAAATATGTAAATCTGCAACTGTCAGCGGTGGGTTCCTTCAGGATATGAGAGAATCCTGGGATAAGAGTGGTACCTAAGAATCAATGGGTGTGATCTGAGCTGCCACTCACAGTACTGGAGATTGGGAACCTGATGAGGCCACATCCTGTAGCCAGGTAGGGACTCCAGTAGAGTGATAGGATAATTTACCAAAGGTTTTACTTTGTATTTAAAATTTTATAAAAATCAGACCAAATTTTTATTATTAATTTGACTTTTATTATGCTTTGGAAGTTTTAGCAATATGCAAAGGTAAGTTAAACATAGTTACTATTTTTTACTTTCTTTCTTAAACTTGAAATACTTTAAGACATTTGAGTTATAAAATATTCCAAGGTTATGTGTATTTCACCTGTGAGCCATCTGGTGCTGATAAATATTTATATGTAAATTCCTGTTTTCTAATCTTTATTTTAATTGGTGTCTTTTCGGTCTCACTTTAATATAAGGAAATGTGAACTATCCAGTACATTCTTGGAAATCATGTGTTAACTATAATGAGTCCTAATAATACTTTGGGTCAAATAATTAGCTGGCTTAGGTTTTGTATAATCCTTACAATCTTAATGACTTCATTTTTCCTTTAATGTATAAAAACATATTTTATATCTACTAGCTCATTATAGTCTTAAGCATCATGCTAAGTGTGCAGTAATGATATACTTCTTAAAATATTTGCCAAGTGTTTACCAGAGGCATAAATGTAAAGTTGTAATATTGTATTCACTACTAATCTTGACCTATCTAAACTCACAATTTATATTTTTTATTTTAAAACATTTTTACAATAACATGATTTGAGCAAATTGTCAAATAAAGATTTTTATACTTATATTTTTGTGAAATTAACTCTTACAAAGCATGAATAAAATTCTTGATACAAAGACAAACCATTTAAACATTTTATTTTTGTTTTCTATCACATGTGAAAACTTTCTTTTTTAAAAAAATCTTTTTTTTTCTTTACACTCCAGATTTTATTCCCCTTTCAGTCCACACTCTGGCTGCTCCACATCCCATACCTGTCTCTGCTAGGTTGTCTCCACTCCTTCACCCTGCACCACCTTAGACTTCACTCCTTGGGATCTCGAGTCTCCTGAGAGTTAGGTGCATCTTCTCTGAACCCAGACCCTGCACTCTTCTGCTGTATGTGTACTGAGGGGTCTCACATCAACTACTGTGTTTGGTCTGGTTGGTGGTTCAATGTCTAAGAGATCATGGGGATCCAGTTTAATTGACACTGCTAGTCCTCCTTCAGGGTCAACCTCCTCCTTAGGCACTTCATTATTTTCACATTTTATGGAAATAAAGAACATTTATTTCTATTTGTTTTTCTATATACCTTCACTATAACTTGGGGTGGGGGCAGGGTCTCTGTAGAATGTAGTTTTAAAGTGCTGAAAGACTCTGCAACCCCATGGGAAGAACAAAATTGTCAACTAACCAAACCCACCATTGCTATCAGTGACTAAACCACCAACCAATGAGCACACATAGAGAGACTCATGGGTCCAGGTACATATGCAGCAGAGGACAGCATTGTCTGAGATCAGTGGGAAGAGAGGCCTTTTGTCCAGTGAAGGCTTGTTTTCCCAATGTAGGGGTACACCAAGTTGATGAGATGGGAGAAGGTTGTTGGGAGAGAGAGCACCTTCATGGAGGCAATGAGAGGTGGAGGGGAAATGGAATTGTGGGAAAGGTATAACATCTGAAATGTAAATGCATAGAATTTCCAATAAAAATAAATTTTGGGAAAAAAAATAAGTTTGTTTAGGGGCAAGAGACTGGGAGAAGAAGAAGGAGAGAAAACTGCAGTAGGTATTTCAAATTTATTTGGTTACTAATGTTAAAATATCTATAGAAAAAAAAAAAAAAAGAAAGCCTCTACGCAAAACCACTGAATGCTCTTCCTGAATTCTGTAGTAATTTTACAAGCTCTCAGTGCTTGCCCAACATATAATTTGATAATGTGCAGTCTGTTGAAGTGTCCATCATTTCATTCTCACCAAGGTCCTTTTCTGGTCTAGGACGAAGTTGACCCTAGAAGTATAGATACTTTGAAAAACTTTGTAAATGAATGACAAGACCTTTCTCAGAGTCCTCCCCTCATCCAGTACATAGCGTACATTTTACATTGCTTTTTTTTCTCAAGTTAATTTTTCAACTCAAAGAAAATTGCATTTCAATATATTGTAAACATTACTGTTGAGACCATATTTCTATGTAGTTTTTCTTAGTACATTAGAATGCTCAATATTCTAGTGAGCATTTATCTAATTATAGCCATGGAAAATATTCTAGTTCATCTGTACTTCTTCTTGACCTTCTTAGCATGACAATATATGTTCAATTCAAGGCTATAGTTTATATAGTTAATATGAATTCTTTGTTAATATTTGGATCATTTGAGGTATTCAACTGTCTGGAATACATTCTGATAACACATATTTATCACTTACACAAAACAACTGGAGCTTTTAGTCTGTTAAAACATGCAAATAAGCTACCAAATTATATTCAGACTAAGAGAAGTGTCTAAGTCTTTTACAGATAGATATATATTTAATTGTCCTCCTGTAGAGTACAAAAAATTTAAAATATTTTAAATATCCTTAACTATTAAAAACTTTCCTACTACTCCACTAGTTTTATTTTCATTTTTATTAGTTCTTTTGTGATTTCATTCCACAACAACTCAACTTTGTTTCGTGGTTTTTATATCTTTAGAAGTCAGTTTGTGCTTTCCATATATTCTTGGATGTGTGATTTGTTTTAAAAGATAGTAGGTGCCTTGTAATAGCTATACCCTCAGAGAAAACTCAAAGAACCAAAACTTGCTAAGAGTCCCATAGCTTCAAGTGGGACTGAGTACCCAGCTTACCTGTCCTCTTGTTTAATGGGATTTGGTCTTGTTTCAAATTTTCCAGGCTTTTTTTATGTATTATATAATACAATGTGTTTGTATGTGCAGATACCCTGCTATGTTCAGAAAATAATGTTCATTTACTTGAGTAAGAGAATATTAAAATCATGTAAACTTTTGAAGTTTGAATAAAAATATTTTTGTTTTTGAATAATAACATACAAAATATTAAAAAGATCATACTCAAGATTGCACAACTGCCACACTGTTTACTGTATTTTATTAGTAGCATGCTCAACATTGAAACCATAATGTTTTTAAAGCAACATGAAATTCTTGAATACTCAGTATAAATTCCTAACCAGAATATCTACTTACTCATCATTCCCCATCAGCATGCATATATAGATCAGAATGTGTGTCATAAACCTCATTATCTGATTAGACTTTATTCAAATATCGAGCAACATATTTGATGCATTCTTTAAGATGACTAAAAAATAATGTTAATTCATTTGTTGTAAGTCACTGGATAGCATTATTCATCTTATTGTTCATGTAGTAAGTACATACAGACTTAGTGCATAGTAAAAAAAAATTCAACCTGAATCGTAACTCCTGAAATAGTCAATTTTATCACTGTCTAACTTTTCCAAGAAAATCATACCTACTACTGACTTTAGCAATATAACACTAAGTTAATTACTTTTGCAGCTTCCATGGTAAATACAATTACACTGGTTAATATTTTTATGTGAGTAAAGTGGTACAACCTTTTGCAATTACCCAATACTCTGAGTAAGTTTAAACTGATAGCTTTGAAGCATTTTTAATTATTTCTATAATAATTAACTATGCTTCATCTAAAGAACCTACTCAACATTGTAACTAGTATTACATGAATTGGCAGAAAAACATAAACAAGAAAAGCCACATAGCCCTTAAAGCTTTTCATCTTCTCTATTGGTCATCTACATAATGTTAAATTCAGTAATAAAAAAGGAAAAGAAAATGTCAGAGATACCACATAGACTTTAACCAAAAACATGTGTGGTTTCTTTTCCTCTGTTTAAAGTTAAGCTCAGTCTTATCTTTGTTGTTTGTTTGATTGTTTTTTTTTTTTCAGTTTAACAAAGCGAACTTGCAATAACAACAGAAAATAAAAACACAAACAAACAAAATAACCCAAAATAAAACAACAACAAAAACACATCCACAATAATTAACCAGAACAAAAGTCTTACATTTAAGTGTACTTTTTAGAAAAACTTATGATAGCTGCTAAGAAGCTGTGGACTTTTATAATGAGTTTGAGACTTTAAACTGTTGAAAGAAAGAAGGATCTGTGACAGTGTTAGAACTAGGAAGACCATTATCATTGTGTCCTTTTTGTGTGTTATATCTATTCAGGTCAAACAATTACCCTTTCATGTTTTCTTTCTACATTTTATATTGTACCCACTTTACAGTAAAATTTTTTACATGCACATAATCCAGTGGTATTACATACACACACACACACACACACACACACACACACACACACACACATGCACACACACACACACACGCATGAGCAGACACATCTTATTTCTTATGAGAGAGAACACAAATTATTTTAGTGTACAATGAATGTCATACTTAGATAGTTTTTTAAAGTTATAAAGTGAACCTTCTTAAAGTATTTTTACATGAAATCTTTGCAAACAGATCTCTAGCATGATATCTAAAAACTGTGTTTTATAACTTTGATGTTTCTATTATTTACTTTCCAACCATGATAAAACACAAGAGAAAAGACAATGTCCACAAAAAGGCATTTGACTGGATTATTGTTTCAGATACCTATGTTGTGCCAGAAACTGATCATGAACCCGAAAAGACTACGAAAAAATTGATTTTGATGTAATTGTAGTAGGGCTTCTTTATTAAATGCTTTTGCTTGGGCTCTCTGCCAACCCTGACAGAGCAGGATGACAGGAAGCCACAAGCTTAGCTTTGGTAAACATTTAGAGACATAATCATACAAGCCAGGGGGTTTCTAGCCTAGCATACATTTGATTGGGAGTCTATTACTATCTTTAACATGAGGAGGACACATAACTATAAAGTAAGCTTACACCACACAATTATCCTCTGGTCATTTCATGTGTTATGGCATATCTATCTCAATGCTCCATGTTCACACAAAAATCAATTATACATGTTCAACATGTGGATACCTAATCCTCATAACTATGTGGATGCAGTACATAAATAAATGAACCACAAATACTTGTTTTTACCTAATACATAGTTCAAGGATATGAAGAATAGTGATAGAAATTATGACATTTTAAAATCTACTTTGGGAACAGTTACTGATTATGTGAATTGCTATGTGAAAAGCTTTCCGTGACATTTTAGTGAATGGTTACTTTTCATGTAGTGACAGTTTTTGGTTCTAATTCAAGGTCAAAGACTTCACTAGCCATGAATTGTCAATTAGGTTTCTAGCCATGACTTCTTTTTTATTCAGCGGCTCTTGGTCTAATTAAAGAACTGTGGTTACCACTAGGTAAGAATGTTGCTACTGTACCTCTATGACTACTATGTATGACATACTTCTTTTGGGTTCATAAGTGTCTTACCTGTATAAAACTGTTAATAATATCCCTCATTTGAGAATTTACATAGTACCATCAGGTACAATGAAAGCTTCTTCTAAAAACGAGGATCTCAGAAACAGCTGAAGGGCATCTGTGTCTTATGTATGATAAGGAATTCAGCAATAGAGACATGCATTTCTGAGAGAAGTATGAATATTGTGCAGATTTTGGGAACCTTTGAACAACCCTAACCAAAAACAGGAAAAGAAGTCTTTACCTGGCTGGCATTTGGCATTTGGTTTCTTTGTTAAATGATGACCCTTGGATAGAACATTTTCAGGCACCATGTGAAAATTAATAATTGCATACTAAATGTTTCTTTATACACAGAGGTGACTATAGTTCTCATCCTTTTGGAAAGGTGTTCTTCTTTTCAAAAGTCAGAGATCATTACAAAAAACCAGAGCTCATCAAAATATAGAATTATGAAACTCAGGCAGAATTGTTAGATGACCAACAGGACTCTTGTAACTAGGCTCAAGAAACATTGTAAAAGAAGGAATAAAACAGTACAGCCAGAGAACAAGAGAACTTAGAGTAATATTGTATCTTCTAGAATTATCCAAAGTTACATTGAGAAAATTTTACCAATATGACTTTTTATCATGATATGAAGAAGGACATCCATAGAAATACTAGAAAGGACTAAGCCTCAAATCTACACAAACAACTGTTGGAAACTAAGAAATTCTGAGAATGGGACAACTCAGCAATTGTTTATCAAATACCAGAAGTAAGGTATGGAAATATACATCCAAATAATATTATAAAGACTGCAAAAATATATTTACGAACATAAGATGTATGTACATACACATACATGAATAAGAAAACAATAAAAAAGTGATATTTAAAAGGGAGTAAGAAGGTGTAAATAGGAAGGTGAAAAGGAAGAAAGGAAGATAGAAAATTTGAATTCTTTAATTTATTTTTTATATTAAATTTATAATATTATGTTTATAAAAAACAAAATAATAACAAAGATAATTATATATATCATATATATGATAGTTTTCAGCTTCTGCTTGAGCTTCTCCAACAATGAAAATTCTATGAATTCAGCACTTGTTCAAGTTATAATGCTGGTTGTCTTATGTGGTCTTCACTATACACCAGAATTCTAATGAAGTAGGCTCTAATGACAGTAAAATAATAGACTTTATCTAGGTAAACACCAAAAAATTCTTTCTTCTATGCCCTTTATATAGGCTGCCACCAGAAGAAATGAATGAATAACAGGTCTTCTCACTTTAGGTGATTTACTTAAGAAAACTCAACCATGGGTGAATCCAGCTGATTGTGTCTCAGATAATTCCAGATATAGTAAAGTTAACAATCAAAACCAATCCTTGCACCCACCCACCATGTTCCTTTCATTTTTCACACACACACACACACACACACACACACACGCACACACACACACACGCATGTAATAATATTGTATGTTTATTTGCAAGTAACACTAACTCTGCATACTGAAATAATTCAGTTTTTATATTTACTGATAATATTAGTCTTTGGTGGACAGATTTCTTCCATTGTATATAATAACTCTTGTGCTTTAATCAAATTTATGTTAAGATTTCAACAAATACACTTATCTAACCTCACTGATAACCTATTGCAATTATTGAGATTCTTAATAAAGAACACTGTACTAATTAAACTCACACATTTTCCAAAAATATGATTCTCTTACACCTTGTATGGGGGAATACTCATTTGAAAAGTTATTGTTGCTATTCTAACTTCTAGTTTCAATAAAACAATGTATTTCACCTTAATTCATGAAGTAATGAGTAATAGTTAGCATTAACGTACTTGATAAATTGTAGTTGTCATTCTTGTAGACTTATAATCAACTTTTCATCCCAATATTATTTACTATCACAATGAAAAATTACTTAAATTACAATACACAAAGCTTTATGTATGCTTGCAATCACAACTTCTTAATAACATGGTCCTTCATCACATTGTTTTTGCTAATTGACTGGAATCTGCTTCACTGTTTACTATCCCCATGTTGTACACTGCGGGAAATAGCTCCACATGCCCCATTGCTCTCAACATGGTGCCACTCACATGGTTTCCTCTACTAGAAATAGCCCTCTCTTAACTTGTTTCCAGCTCTTCATTACCCAGTTTTCAATTTCATGTAGCTTTCTGTTGTTCTTCCTGTGGTTTTATGGATAACTGATTAGGTTTTTCATCTTAGACTCACAGTATACCTAATTTTTATTTACATATAAATATGATATTTTAATAAAATGTTCACTAAAATTTTAATTAAAATTTGCCTTCTCCCTAGCTGTGATAGAAACTGCTTTCAGAACCCTGTGGAAAATACCAGGTATGGTGTGTTCTTCCTCATCTGCAGGACAATTGGAAGCATGAAGTAAGTCTTCTATTTTACATTGAAATATATTTTCACTGTACAGTGGATACCATGAAACCTTTTTAATGTGTATCTTTCAAAACATTTCTAGGTTTATTCATCACAGATATAAAAGAAGTTCATCAATATTTGTTAATTCATAGTTGCCAGTTTATTCCCAATAATTATATTTATTAAAATAATGTTCAGAATATTCTCATGATAAAGACATTCTACTTAAAACCTTGGAAAACATTAGAAATGTATATGCATATTTCTTACATCATCTAAATGCTGTTTCTAAACATTCTTTTAATCAGTGACAAAAAAAGAGAGATATTTTTAAAATCAGTACTCACAAGCAATGGTTCTTAAACTAAATGATCAAATTTGACATATGTACTTATTCTAAATTTTAGCCTAGCTAACTCTTATTTTCTTAATATGGTATAATTTAACTGTAGTTTATTAAATATTTCTAGGTTCTGTAAATCATTTTATTAGGGTAATTAAAGTTATAACATTGACCTCTCTTTTATTTTAGCAAATTAATTTATTTGATTTTTATTTTGGGTCTTATCAATATCACCAATATCTAATATGTTTCCAAATTGTGTAAATTTTTTAAATATCTAATATCTTTACATGTAGTTATGAAAGATAATTTTGAGAGTCCTTACTTGTCCTCTTACCTTTGGTAATTTTTATTCTAAAAGGAGTGTATCCTATGCAAGAGTTAAATGCCATCCATATATGTCAATTATCATTTTGTATTGAAGAAAACAAGGCATAATTCTCAGCTAATTTTGTTCAGGAATGCACACTAAATACTTCATCATATAGCCACATTTTCAGATAATCAGATGCAATTAGTCTTTGGTTCATCACAATCCTCAAAATATCCTTGTTTTAAACTTTGTCCTTTGTAAAAGTATGAAAGTATATGACTTGATTTACATTTACCTATATCTATAAGAAAGTGGTTTTGAACTGCAATGCCAAAAGCAAAAAATTATGTGACTTCTTCATTTTCATCTTTGCAGTGCACAGGTATTATGGCTTTCAGACTTGATACTACCAATTATAAAATTAGTCAACTGTTAATTAAAATTGATTTCTAGAATATATTACTATCCCTTAGAATAAAATCAGGTGATATTATAAAGACACATTATCATGAGAGAAATGTCATTAAATAATCTCTTTTGAATAACAGCAACAGGTTTTCTCTATACATCAGCAAACTCTCAAACTTACTGAATATATGAAAAATTTCTGGCCTAGTTCTAGAGAAAACAAGATACATATGGTATTTCATTTTATTTATGACTTTAAAAGAAGGTCATGTGTCATTATGTCTATTCTGTCCTAGTCATTAGAAGTGTGACAGACCATTTTTTTCTCACAACAGTGGTAGCTAGATTCATATTTTTGAGGAAATATTAGCAGAGTATTATAAAGATAGTTTAAAATCTCAATGAATTTTTTCTAACTCTAATTTGTTTATAGTTTTCCTAATTGACAATCTATTCAGTAGATTGTAAATTGCAATATAAGAATTTAAATACTAGATTGTAATAGGAATTTCAGTTTAGTAAATCACAAGTTTGAAATTCTACACTTTGTTAACTCAGATTTAAGTTCAAGACAAAAAAAAAAAAAAAAAAAAAAAAAACAACTGGAGGACTTAATTCTCAGTTATGGAATAACGAATATATTTCATGTAAAAATGAGAGTACTAGAACATCCCCCATTTTTGTCTTGCCTAAAATTTTTAAATAAAATACAAGTGTATACCCTCAGTATCAGATCTCTGAAGTACTTACATGTGTGTGTATGTGTGTGTGTGTGTGTGTGTGTGTGTGTGTATAAATTCATACATCTTGATTTTTGTGATTTTTATTAACAATTTGATTATAAGTGTCATGTGAATCTGCCCACATTGTATTTATTTAATAAATATACGTTTCTGGGTGGGGGGACACTCTCATAGAGGAAGGCGGTGTGATAGCATGATCCCAGAGGGAAACTAGGAAAGGGGATACCATTTGAAATGTAATTAAAGAAAATATCCAATAAAAAATAAAACAAAACAATAACAAAAACTAAAAATTATGCCCTCATGTTACTGGGAGTTTTATTAAAACTGAGTAAATTATTTTTAATGAATGGAAATAATCCATTGTTAAACAGTATGATCTTTAATACATTGTAATATGTTTGCAAGTCTGTGTTTAAGTCATTTCTGGATCTTTAGATGATGCATTTAAATATTCTTAGTATGATTTTATTTTATTATTAAAATGTTTGAAATTGGCATCTCACCCAAATACTTCATGAAATGCAGCTGTTTCATGTGGAGAGGTGAGGGGTGATGGATCAGTTGGTAAATTGTGTACATTGAAAGTGTGAAGAAAAGCATTCACTCCCCAGCAAACAATACACGCTCAAGTATGTTGCAAATGTTACTTTTATTCACTTGATATAATTGTTATCACAGGAGCTTACTGGTAAAAATAAACTAATCCTTTTTTGTACTTTCTAAATTCTGTCTGGTAAAACTCAACTCTTTTGGCTCAAACTAAGCTGACAGATTCAATCTGGCTTCACTCAGCTTCTCACTAAATTGTTCTGCTTGGCTATAAAACTAAATCTTGCAATTCTTTCTAATCTTCCAGCTACTTTTTATTCTCTTGATTTTATTGCACCTGTTGACATGCACTGAAATGCATGAACACATGGGTGAAGTCAACTCCACTGCACTGCACTCACTACACTGACTCTTACCTGCCTTCAGTGGCCCTCAACTAAACTCACTGAACTGAAGTAATTCTATTCCACTGCAATGCCTTTGTGCTGAATCACTGTACTAAACTCAACTCGCTCAACAGAACAGACTTTCAACCTGTGAATTCCTCTTGAATAATTTTTTATCCTGTAATGTTGTTCTGAGAGTTGGATGTATCCTATCTATAACCTTTTCTGTCAAATCTTTCTCTGATTCATCACTTTGTCTGCCCCTCAATTAGATGTCACTTTCAAACATAGCTGTATTCTATAAACTAATCTTAGAACATTGTTTGGGATTAAAGGTGTGTAGTAAAGGCATATCTGTTTTACAAAAAAGAGTAGATATGTTGCAAGATTAATATTCCTCTAGAGTATATATGAGCATGTGGTGTCATTACAGCACCGAACATAGATATGAGATTCTTCAAGCTCATTGACCCATAGTCTGCTTGAATTAGTTAAGGTAAACTGTACTGATAGTTTTTCTCTAAGATAATACATTTACATAGCAACTGAGAAAGATGGAGGAAAACATCTGACATTGGTCTGTGGAATTCACACACAGGTATGCATGTTGGAAAATATTCAACTCTCGATATGTAGCAGTTTCGCAAAAATTAAAATATTCTATTCTCGTGGAATGCTTTTAAAGGCAGAACACAAACAATAAAATAAAGTTTCAGGAAGTCCCTGAAATTGACAAGATTTACTGGATTTTTCCCTCCCAGCTGTAAACAATTAAAGGCAGGGAAATCATTCAAGCTGCAAAAAAGATTCTGCCACAAGCAGAGCTTTTGGAAAAATCAAAAAGTTTATATGAACTGAATCACATAGAAAAAATCCTTTTCAACCTGTTGAGCTACATTTAGACTGGGATGTATGCTCTATGTTTCCATATTTTGTGATCTGTTACAAATAGTTGATAGGGTTTAATAATGCAGCTCTGCCTAGTATCTTTTTTGTTTGTAAGTAACCTCTTCTAAGTAGTCTTCACAGCGCTGAGTGAAGAAAAGGTTCTACAATGAGCAGAGATTTAATTTAGCATTCTGCTGTGAATTTGGGGCAATAAAATAAATGCACAGATATGATTTTAGGAGAGTAGCAAAATATTAAGTCTGTGTACATTTTACTATTCAGCAAAGAACATTTGTCATATGAGAGAATTATCATCAAATCTTATTTCTGCACAATGCCAAATTAAAATGAGCTCTGCATTAGTTAAAATTTATTTTGAAATTATTTAATAAATAGGCTTTTTTTTATCAAAGCAGATCTATTTACTATAGTGAACATTCAAGAAAGATTAAAATCTTAGTGAGATAAAAAAAGTAAGTGCAATTTTTAATAAACCTACAGTGCTTCCGTTATAATCTGAAATACATAAATGTTTACTGGTTTTGCCCACAGAGTCTTTTTTTAAGGCTGCAAGCATTGTTATATTTCCAATATAAAAATTATCACAAAAGTTGAATGAAAAGAAAACATTAAGGGGAAAATAAGAAGTGTAATCGTTTTCTACAATTTTGAAAGATTTGTCATATATCTAAAGTCAACATCTTCAAACATATTGCTTTGTAAGGTAACTTTCATCTTTTTTAAGCATGTAATCATATCTTTTTCCACCTTACCTTTCCTTTTTCCAGTTCTTCTCATGCACATTCACATACAGTTTAAATAATGTTTTCCCATCAGAAATGACAGCACTCTTTGCAAGCATCATAGATTATCTAATAAAACCTCAACAGCACACATGAGAATTCTTCCATTTATGTTCTTGTTCAGGGTGTTTCAGAGATTCCTAAAACATTATATGCTGTTTCTCTTGGTCCTTCGTTGTCTTTCAGAGGTGAAAAGTAAGTCCTTGTTGCTGAAGACACAAAGCATTGCAAACAGAGGACCAAAAGAACCTGAACTATATATAAAACCTAAAAGTCTTCCCCTTGAAAACAAGATTTCATAGTATCAAATATTGTGATGCAAGCTTCCAAAGAAAGAACGAAATGAACAGTCCTATACATTTATGGCACATATGAAACAAAAGGGCACGACACAATAAACATACAGTTAAAGTAGGGGATGGGGGGAGGAGATAACGTTTGAAATATAAATAGAGAGAATATACAATAAAAATAACAAACTAAGAATGAAAATGAATAAGTAAATAAAAACAATAATTTCAGAATCAACTTGTAACACATTCCTCATTTCATGACTGCCAAAGTCCCTGTAGAAACAATACAGGTACAATCTAGCTTGGCAGGCAAAACACTGCTTTTTGTTATGTATTACAAATTTTTAACATTTGGAGATAATTAATTCATAGAACTTTAAGACTGTTGAATGACTTTAATACATGCTTCTACATTAGGAACCATTTTTGCTATAATGACTAGACATTTTATATCAGAATCCATAAACATTCTTATTTGATACATGTTGAGTGTATTTTCCTGAAATAATCTCCATCATTTATAAAAAAATATCATTGATATTGGGTGACAACTACACATATATATGGGTATAATGATAAATATTTAGAATTTAATTAGTGATTATGTTGGTTAAAAAAATGAGTTGCAAGTTTCCCTGTAAGATCATTGGCTTCACTAAGCCCAGGGAAATGGCTATGTTTCTAGTACCACAAATGGTTTTCATCTTGTTGAGTGGTTCTTGCATCCAATTGGAGTGCTGTTTATTATGGCCAGGTATTTGTGCTACTACTTTAACTGCCCACAGAGTCTTAGACAGGATCACTGTATAACAGCATACGATTGGCTTATACACACTCATTCATTTTATCCTTCAATACGTTACATCAGACTAACCCAACTGTATTGTTGTGCTAAAGTGCTAAGATTAGGCACACTGTTATGAGTTCTGAACTACTCTAGTTTCGTATCATATGGTAACTATCTCTAATAGAGAATGTTTATGAACTTATTAAATGCATAAGTGTAACACTGGAATAGGGAAAGAAAAGTAAGCTGTTGCTGTCTAGAAAAAATGTAATTAGAGGATAATAAATACTCTCATATGTACTATGTTGGTTATAGCAAATATATGTATAATTATATATATATATAAATATTAAATACATAATTATATATATATATATGTATATACACATATATGTGTGTGTTCACACATATTCATTCAAGTTAACAAACCATATGGTTTTTTAATTCTATTGAGAATCTCATGAATCTAGTAAATAATGAATGAAAATAAATAACTACTACACTGTTTATATAACAACATACTTCGAAGCTTTGAATTTCCTTTTATAGCAATTTTATATATAGATGAGGATATAATTCTGAGGTGGTTCAATGCCACCAGTGTACAGATCAAAGATTGAAACTTTAGGTGGGGATTATACATATACATATTTTTGTAGAAAAATCACAAGAAATTTAGTCGTGGAAATAGCATTCTCCATTTAATTAGCAGCAAGATTCAGATTGGCTCTTATGTGTGAGACTCAGGAGGAATGTGCCAAAATATACAGTTTTATTTACACACTTAAATAAACTGTCCCTAGACTTTATACTTAATACAGAAAATAGAAATTGGGATCAAACTATTGAAGATCATAATCAGGAGATATACACATCAGTAATGAGTTGTTCAGGTTTTATAAAGACTTCTACAAAAGTTAACGGTAATAGAAGTTGAAAGTGACGAACATTTAGTATGTGGGCTTCAGACACTTGTGAAGAAGTTATTTGTTACTATAGTAGGAACCACTAACAACTATGACTATAGTCAAACCTACTAGCTCCTCTCAAAGAAAATGATGCCATAATGTAGGAGTTGCTATTGCCATGAATTATGTTGTGACTAGCATCCACACAATATAAGTGAAAAATCACATTAAACAATTATTTACAATTTATTTAGACATGTAGTACTTGAGCATATACAAATAAATTTAGCAAATTAGAACATACATGCCATCATAAAACAAGATATTACATAGTAGTTATAATTCAATTTCTAGGGTTTTGAAGTATTAAAGTATCCCACTCCTCAACTTTTTCCTTGAAAACTATATCAAGGTTGTATTGTTTTATGTTTCCATTAGAAATTCAGTGCTCTAAATCATTTCAACAATGATCTAAGACCTTGTTACATTATACCAACACCATTACTGTTGTCCAAAGCCATCTTCTCAGAACAAATTCCATATCATAACCTCTATTGTCCCTTTATAATTCTTTGTCATCAGTTTTTCTCTTTCAATACCCTTCAAATATTTTCCAAATCACATTTTATTATTAGCTCATTAGAACTATTTTTCCATCTAATTCTACATAGTGGCAGAACTTTTCTACAAGAAACTTTCCCCAGAGTTTATCTTCTAACACTGTATATGAGCTGTCATGCCTCTGCTTTGTCTCTTAATTTGGTTTATTTATTAACATTATAAATCTGGCCACCTGAACAAAAGTCAGACTGTATAATAGTATTCACGGGGTTATATATATATATGAAAGATAGATAGATAGATAGATAGATAGATAGATAGATAGATAGATAGATAGATAGATATATGAAAATGTTATATAAAGGCTCTTCAAAACTGATTACTTTTGTTTAGTTAGATGTAGGTTTTTCATGAACTCATTTTTTTCTAACGTACTCATTAGTGATTTCTAAAAT
Organism: Micromys minutus; assembly: GCF_963924665.1. Taxonomy (NCBI): domain Eukaryota; kingdom Metazoa; phylum Chordata; class Mammalia; order Rodentia; family Muridae; genus Micromys; species Micromys minutus. The sequence continues at coordinate 20,793,806 of NC_137974.1, read as the reverse complement.
GAACTATTTATTCAAAATCTGCCTTCACTTTCCAAACTACCTTATCCAGACATGGGTTAATTATTTCTAGTTTTAGTGTTGCCATATCTTGTTTATTAGGCAATTCTACTATCATAACCTCACTGAGTCTGCAGCAAGAATTCTTCACTCAGTGCCTAAAGGAAATTCTCTGCTGCACTGGATTCATGGGCCTATTTTATATCAATTAAATGTTTCTCAGTTATAATATCTGATTCTTACTAAAGAAACAAAACATTGGTGAGATTATATGAAAAATAGATAAATACATATAGAAATGAAATATATACGTACATAAATTTAAACTAGCACAAAGAATGTACAAGCATTCATAGTGAATGTGTGTGGATTGTATATATTTTAATGTTTGTAAACTAATACAGTATATGGACTCACTCCATCATAATTTTTGCTATTTAGTTTATAACTGAAACTAACCAACTGGCTGACTTCAATAAATTGTACTGTTGTTATTATGTTTGTAGAATTAAACCATTGAAGCCTTGTTATATGCAGACAGTATGATGGGAAACTTCAGACCTTTTTAAATGCTCTGTTGTGCTCTTGCTTCATAGTAAATATTAATCGAATTCTATACCCACATATTTGGATAGTAAAATAGCTCTTCAGTATTGGTTTGAAAGTAATTTACATACAGCCATACTGATTCTTCCTATTTCAGTTGACCTCCTTCTAAACATTCTGACAATCATTACTGTGAGCACTTGTTTTCACTGTCTGTGATTATACTTACTTTGTTCTTTCTTTCTACAACACTGATACTTCATGAAGTTATATAAACACTCCTTTGTAACAATTTTAACCCTAATTATTCAGAGGTTCTGTCCTTGATGGTCAACTGATTTTCCTTTTGTCCTCTTTTGGTGCCCTTTAAAAAGGATTGCATTTCCCCTCCTGAGCAATGGGATACATGCCAAGGGCAAAGAGCATGCCTTTTTCTTTCTTGGCTTTTACTTAATGCCTATCACATTGCTGACACATAATAGCATTCCATAAATATCTACTGAATAATTAAATGCAATGTCTTATTTGACTCCTCAGTATTGTTTATCTATGTAGCCATTATTTTTTAGCCAGTAAGAGTAAATGAATGAAGAAAGGATTTTAATATTTTAATAAAATTTCAAAGTGACTACAATACTATAAAAGAAATCATCTTTTCAAAAGAAAAAATAATTAACAATTCTCATACATGAAACTTTAAATTTCTCTGTCTTTGATAAAGAAAAATCTCTGAATATTCTATCCAGTTTGATATGATAGTGATATTTTTTGTTAAGTTACGATATGTGAATAAATTGATGGATGAGATAGTAAACTGTAACCATGTTATTATGTTGTAAAATACGTTAATTATTGGAGAGTGTTAGCAATAATAAAAGTTTGTTACAGTGGAATATTCAGAGAAATACAATGAAACTCAAATCATATTATAAGAAAAGTTGAACACAAAAGAGAAGAATAATAATTGCACATGCATTTATATATGTTAACGAGTTTAATGTGTTTTTTCTTTTATTCAAGTTTATTGTGTATTGTGCATGCTTTCAGAGACATTGTGAGTTCAATGTGCATCAGCATCCTTTTGTTTGGATGACACTGTTTCCATGGAGTCATCCATCACTTCTGTTCTTATACCCTTTCTCCTTCCCCTTCCATAGCTACTTCTCAGCCTTGAGAGGAGAAGTTTTACGAAGAATTCCCATTTAGGGCTAAGTGCACTGAAGTCTAACTTCCTTTGTTCAGGGTCAAACTGTGCATCTCTTTGGTATTTCCTATCTACTGCAAGAAAGGGCATTTTTTTCAAGTGGATTGAGCAAGACACTAAATCTCTATCAGATGTATAAAATTCTAAATTCACACACTACTTCCCTTATATTTTACAAAATTAAATATATTATACAGAAGCACATAAGATCTTGCAATAAACACAACAATCACACAAGTAAGCCTTATTGTTGATTGATTTCTTGTCACCAGGTTTTATCCTAATCTGAAAGACTATACATATTTCTGACTAATTTGATATATCTAAGTGACATTTACTTTATGAAAACCATAGCTGCAGTCTTATTGGTTTGTATATACCTCAACATTAATTCATATGCTCATATTCTTAGATCACTACTACTAACAACATTTTGACAATAACAGCACAGAATAAAAAATTTAATGAAGCATTAGGTTTCAGTAACTGAATTTAGGAATAGTGATCATTGTTACTTTATTCATATTTTCATTTGCTAAAAGAAGCTTGGGCAATTTAAAGAAGAGTGGTCTCGGTCCTTGCAGAGTGCTGGGACCTCAACTTGAATAAATTATCTGCCCATACTGTCATTCATTGCTTTCATGTTTCAGGGGTTCTTTCTTCTATTACTTTGTCTAGGGCTATTACATTTTATAAACTATTATATCATAATGCCTTTTTTCATTAATATTCTAACCTTAAGATTCTTCCCATGTTTAAAATTATATTCTTGCCAAAAGGAATTATTCTTTGATAGAAAATAAGAGGATAAATCAAATTACTCATACTTTTATTGTGTGTTATGATCGTTAACAATTATAATATATTGTAAGGAGCATAAAATCATTAGGCTTGTACTTATATTGAAATATTCTTTTCTTTAACTAACATATTCTCAACACCTTGCCGTCAAGTTCTCTGAGTTTGATTTCTTCATAGTCAACATGTGATTTCTGTAAATTCTGTTGGATCATGGTTATAGCCAAAAGGGACAAAATTCTTTATTTTGAATTTTTAAATAAGGTCAAATGCCATTTCAATTTGTGAACAGGGTGCATTTGTTTCCATATTTTCATTGAAGAGATTTTGGATAGATTCCACTTCTCCATCAAGGGAAATTCTTCAAAAAAAAAAAAAAAAAAAAAAAAAACCATAAAAGTGCAGATGTTTCTTTCATATTCTCAATTTATTTTCTTCTGATGTACCCAGGTAAATGAGATGGCTGAAACACATGGCATGAAAATTTACCCGTATTTGCAGGTGCTACAATCTAAATATCCTAGATACTTCTTTTTCCCAGACAAAATCACTATGGTTTAAAATTGTTTCTATTTCTCTGGAAAATATTATATTGAATATATGTTCTTGGGAAATCTGAATAAATGTTCATTAATACCAAATGCTTCATGAATCACAATCCAATAAAATGATCCTATCAAGTATACTTTTATGAGATACTAAATAGATTACTGATGTTTCTTTTAGAAGGATGGTTCAGGATGACTTCTGGGAACCATGGTAAAGTCTGAGCCTTGTATGTTTCAGTAACTTCCCAATTCACTCAAACAATAAATCTGTTTATTGACTTTATTTAATTTATTCCCATATATTAATCCCAACTTTAGTTTTTCACCCTCAATTCCTCCCAGTGACTCTACTTCTGCAGCCTCTCCTCATCCCAGTTCTACCTCTCTATCGTTATTCTCTTTTGGTAAGGAACAGTCCTCCTGAGTATAACAAAAAAAACATGGAATAGCGAGTTACCATAAGACTAGACATGAACTCTATACCAAGGCAACCTAGAAGGAGGTAAAAGATCATGAGCACAGACAACAGAGTCAGAGACACCCTCACTCCCACTGAGAGGAGGTCCAGAAAAGCAGAAAACTACACAATAAATCTCAATGACCTAGATCAGACCTTGCAGGCCCTTGATTTTTGATTCATTCTATGGAAACACCTATGAGCCCTGCTTAGTTGATTCTATTGGCCATGTTAATATGGAGTCCTTGACCCATTTTGCTCCTATAACCCTTCTTCCTCCCAGAGAAGAAATCTCATACCCAATTTCTCTAACTGGGCTGCTTTGTCTGACCTAAGGATGAAAGGATGTACCTAGTTCTGAAGTGAATTGAGGGCCAGGGTGTATTGCTACTGAGTAGGAGAGATCTCCCTTTTCAGAGATAAAAGGAAGGTGAATTTCTGGGAGAGTCGATTTAACCTGATAACTGGTGTCCAGGTGATGTGATCAGGATGTAAACAGAGTAAATAAATACATTATTGGATAAAAAGAGATAGAATTATCTCTTTGCAAATTTGGCCATGTATTCTGATAGGTATTTGGCAGTCTTTTAATTTTACCCCCAGAGGCATGGGGAAGACATTTTATTTCATTGAGTATACTTTACTAAAAGAAATTGTGTTATTCTGAACATCTTAAAATTTTTAATAGGAGAAATGTAAAAATGTCTCTATTTGTTAACAAACAGTGTGAAAATGCCTGTATAGATTTCTGATGGAATCTGGAAGGTAGGATTTAGGTGATCTAGCTTTAAATATAGAATAGAGAAAGCATGAACAATTCTCTTTGAGAAGCTCAGTAGGAAACCACCTCAGAGCTGTAGGCAGTCACCAACAAAGAGAATGAAATCCAGGGTGATAAGAATTTTAAAACACAAGCTACTAAAGATGAAACTTACAGAAAATTTCCATCGAAATAAGGTAAAAATCATCAAGATGATAAAAGTATTTACATTTACTTCTAAGAAAGTTGGTTTACACCCCAGAACTTTGTTGTACAAGTTTTATCAAATGTACTAGACAGTAACAGAACATATCATTAGTATTAAGAAATACATATTAAAGTACATATTATTTAGACAAGTTAGAATACTAGAGAAGGAAAATAAACTAAATAAGGGAGATATTCATAGAACTAAAATAAACAAATGTGTTAAAATTTAATTGTGCTTTTGGCTAATTAATGTCAGTTATGTACATTTTTGAAGCTACCAATTTTTTTTTTTTTTTTTTTTTTTTTTTTTTTTGGAATTGGTGTTCTTTAAAATGTTACTTGTATATGAACAATATAGAGTTCATTATTTTAGCAGAAATTTTAAACATATTACATGCCTCTGAAAGTAACATGGCACAAAATGTGTCACTATGTATGTTTTAGAGATGCTCTGACTACTTCCTTGCCTTGATGACTATTTCAGTTTCAAACGGATTTAATAACTGAAATAAGTATATTTTAAATGGATGGCTGCCAGAAATCTGCTTACATCAGTGAAGTAATTATGAGTTAACAAATATTTCAGCTTGGTTTGGTGTAAAGTATCCCTGCATTAAGTTGTCATAAAGAATCAAGCACATCGAACATTTTATAAAGATAACTCATGTTTATGTAGTTTGACTTCAATATATACATAAAATGCATGTGCAAGTGACTAACAACATACTATAAATAACATTCAATAAACAACACCTATAATCTTCAAGCCTGCATAAACTCTGAAAAAAATCTCAGCGAAAATCATATCTGATGCAGAAAAAAATTGAAAGAGATTTATTGTAGCTTTTTACTTAGAAAGATAATAAGCGAAGTATCTGAATATTTATGATTTATTTTTCTTAAAACTTTTTCTGCAAAGCCACCATATTACAAAATGTGGGATATCCAAATGTATCTGCTGTAATAAAGTGTGTCAAATAAAATGCAATATTAATCTTCTGTACCATATTAAAATTCTGTGTCACTTGTAGTCTTCTGCTGCAGCATAGGAAAGAAAGCCATTATGATTGAGATAAAGCCGAGGTAGAAAACCTAAACATTTAATGGAACAATATTTAAAGTTAGAGTTTTTCCCCAAGTAGTACAGGTAATTAAAGATACACTAGATGAGAAATCCCATGAGAAACAGTGTGGTCAGCATGCTTGCAGTAAGGATGAGACTGTACTTTCATAGCTGGGGACAGCATGTCTGGCCATTTTCTCTCAATTTAGTGCTTTAAAACTGAATTTATTCTGGCACAGGGATGTAAACACACACCTTCAAACTAACTATATTTACTTTAAATGATGCATTTAGAGGCTGGAAGGATGGCTCAGCAGCTCAGAGTACTTGCCACTTTTACAGAGGACCCAAGCGAGGTGTCTAGCACTCAAATTTGACTGCTCACAACTGATGAACAGGAACCTTAGTGATTTCATATTTATTCCCACCACTTTTAAAATTTCTAACCATATTATTTTCTATATGTATAATTTAATGAGATATTTCTGTCTGTGTTGAATTTTTAAAATACACAATCTCAGATTAATATAGAAAATCCTCAAAATACCAAATGCTGGGATTTAAAAAATGTATAATCAAACCTATTCAGAATTATCAGGTCATTAAAAGAGTGAGATTACATAGCACAGCAGGTTAGAAGAGGTGTAATCATTAACTTTCCTGCAAATGCACAATATTACTTGCATTCATTCTGAATTAGATATTTAATTATTTTAAATGGCCAAGATTCTCATGGAAATGTGTGTGTGTGTGTGTGTGTGTGTGTGTGTGTGTGTGTGTGTGTGTGTGTGTGAGTGTTGCCATTTTTGACAATGGAATCAGTTAAGAAAATCATGATCATGTTATTAGCTGGCTAAGCCATCCAGGGAAGACTGTAAATGGATAGAACTAGTAGAAGTAGTAAAACACTTATGATTCCTGAAGTCACTCAGACCCAGAAAGGCTGTTATGTTTACAAATTCTTGGTTATCGTCTGGGCAGATTCCTCTCTAAGCAACAGGGAAAAACTAATGATGACTTGAGCCAGACATTGTGGAGAGGGCAAGGCCTAGAAATACTCAGCTCTAACTAGTACTTCTCCATCATTTCCCTCCATCTTGTTTCAGGGAACACTGCAGAAGAGGACAAAGAAGGAAAATAAGTATCAAAGAGGATGGATGACGTCAAGAAACAAGGCCTCTAAGTCAGCATGATCTCAGATCATATTAACTCACAGATACTGAGACCTCATGCACATGGCCTACCCGAGACTATACAAGCTTAAATCCTTGAGCTGAGAGGAGAAGACACAGATGTCCACCCCTAACTCAGAAGTAATCTCCAATTAGTGGTCACTTGGAAATAAAAGTTTCACTTTCTTCTACAAAGTCTCACTGGGGAAAAATCTTTTAAGAGTTAGCTACATGCCCAGTAGAAGATGTCTAGCAATGGACACACTAAAAGGCATCATTGGAGGTTCTGCTTCAGATTACTCAGACCCTGTACATCAAAATCTGTGTCTTAGTTAGGGTTTCTATTCCAGCACAAAACATCATGACCAAGAAGCAAGTTGAGGAGCAAAGGGTTTATTCAGCTTACACTTCGACATTGCTGTTCATCACCGAAGGAAGTCAGGACTGGAACCGAAGCAGGTCAGGAAGCAAGAGCTGATGCAGAGGCCATGGAGGGATGTTAATTAGTGGCTTGATTGCTCAGCCTGCTTTCTTATAGGATCCAGTACTATCTTAGAGATGGCACCACCCACAATGGCTGGGCCCTCCTTCCTTGATCACTAGTTGAGAAAATGCCTTACAGCTGGATCTCATGGAGGCATTTCTTCAACTAAGGCTCCTTTCTCTGTATAACTCCTGCTTGTGTCAAGTTGACACAGCCAGTATAGTCTGCCTCAGACTAGGCACAGCAAAGTTGCAGAGAAGAGTTTCAGATAAGTCTATCTGCTCTAAAGAAACAGAAACTGCCTACTTTAGAGTAATAAAGATACCTGGAAAGGATATTTATCCACTTGTTGAACAATGTAGAACAGAACCTTAACCTTTCTCTGTGAAGATAATTATACTATTTTCAGGTAATACAAGACAAAAATATTTATTTGTAATCTTATGTTCATTTTAATATTTAATTTCCACTCAAGTTTGCCACTACTTTTGTATATGTATCATTAGCCTTAGCTTACCTTCATAAATAGGGTAACTGGAATTTTAAGGATAAAGCCTGGGTTCTGACAGCCTGCAAAATTAGGCTGGGGCATTTCCTCCTATATACCAATTAAATCAAGAGATAATGCCTAATGGAAGACAACATCTACTCAGTGTGTCCATATTTGGATATTGAGGAGATGAACACATGAGGCATGCAGTAGGCCCCAATTCCATTTTGCAGTACTCTCTCTAGTTCTAGATTTAAATAGCATAGGAATTGGAGAAGATGCACAGGAGCTAGATGTGTCCTGGTCGATATTGTCTCCTTTCTTTCACAAGTTGGTCTGATAAAATTACTTTCAGTGCTTAAGGGGCCAGCCAGTATCAAAAAAGAAGGATTACTTAAAAATACAGATAATATCCTTTTTGCTGTACTGAAAAGTTATCTGTCCTGTGAAATTTTGCTGTTCCTAGAATCCAAGGTGACTTGAGACTTAGAGTCAAGATTTATCTCTGTCTTCAGCCTTGAGGCAGGCTGAGACTGGTTAGATACTTCTTTAGTGATTAACATGTCTAAGTGGAGAGGTGAGCAGGTGTTTGAAAGCAAAAGAGACAGTTGCAAAATTGAACAGAAATGCCTTTTTGTTCCACAATTAGTATTCACATCCAAGGATTCAGTGTTTTCTATCTAATCCAATTTCTGTGTGCTTGGATCAGTATTTCATATACAAGCTGTGTTGTTCTACAGACTTGAGTAGGAAACTAAAGTTGTTTCTGGTATTTCCTTTAATCAATTTAGATTTGAAAACCTCTCTTGACTATTATTTCTTAGCTTTAGAACCTAATAATCATTATTTAAAGAAGTTAAGCTCTGTTGGTTTTGGTAGGTATTAAATGGGTTATGTATATGCTATCAGGCCTAAGGTGTAATTCATTAGTAAAAGTTTATCAAAAATCAAGTTACTAAAATTTCAAAGATATTTCACATTTGAAAAACTGCACATCCCATAAAATGGACAAGTTACAGTTAGGAATGACCCTGAGCTTGATGTATGGAAAGCATATTTCACTTTGAGAATATAGCTCCTGACTGAGTAGGGGAAGTCAAGTGAGCTTCCATTAAAAGATACTGCAAAGAACATCCTGTCTGTTAATTTAAGTAATGCGATAAACTGGCCTGTCTCCTGCAAGGTGAAGGACACTTCAGAAACCTTAATGAACATCTTTCTGAATAGCAGTTCCAAGCTTAGCTGCTCACCATGGAAGACTGATTAAGTTAGGGAGGATATTACCTTTTTATCCAGTCTCTCCTCACACACGTTTCCACTGAGATTGAACAAGCTTGTGTCTGTAATGCAGAGATAGCAATGCCCTAAGCGACATGTCCCGTAAGGCCAGATAAAATCATTCACCCTAAAGCTCTTTCTCAAAGCTTGCTAATGATTATAGAGTTGCCCTATACATACAAGGAAGTATTACAACATCGTTAATTCAATAGAGAAAAATGATTGAATCTATTCTTGGCTAAAATTATATTTGAAAGAAAAATATTTTTACCTTCAAGTTCATTTTACAATGATGTTTTTCTTTTTTACTTATCACTAGGTAAATAAGAGTGTTTTATATTTAGAAAATAAAACTCATTTGTAGTTTCAAGGTATATTCAAATTTCAAAGTAGTCTCTGTAGTATATATACTAAACAATCTATATTGCCAAAAAACATTACAAATGTCTTCAGTTTTTATTCAATTTTTAAAAAGATACTTAAATATTAAACCACAGTAGATATTTCTCTAATATAATTTCATATATAGAATGAGTTCATATTCTTGATACAGTCTCAGGGAGTTTGGTAGGAATCAAGCATTGTAATTTTCCAAGATTTCTTTGAAATTTATTTTTCTTTCTTCTTTACAAGTGTGGTTAACAAGGGAAAACATTTCACAGTAGACTCAGGAAAACCTTGAGGGCAGCTGTAGATTGCATGGTAGCCATACTAACTGAGTAGCTGACAGAGGCCTCAAACAGACATGTTCTGAATGATTCCTCATGTCTCCTCTGTACATATGCACAGTTATAAAGTAAATATTGCCAGGGGACTTTGCTACTCTGACAATGAACAGTCAATCTTCCTGCCCTCTTATATGTCTTGTGTTTTTCCTTTTCCCTTTCAAATTTGTCTATATTTTTTGTTTAAAAATAGTTTGTAACTGAATCCTTATTATAGGCTATAATGTAAAACACATTGATATAGTCTTGATAAATGTAACAGTTCAGTGTTACTATTCAGTGTTTTTTGTTAACCTTCTGTTGCTAGTAAACAATGTCTAGCAGCAATGCTAATTATGAGCATTTGTTTCATTTAACAATTGTGTGTTTAAGTCTTTTGAATATCAGTTCTGTGGTATCATGTTTTCAGGAGCTATGGTTTCAGAATTTGAATTTATTCTCTACTCTCGTGGCACACAGCTATAGGAAGTTTCAACATTCTTTAGTGCCTTGAAACAGGTTTTTTCTTTCTATTTCCTGCAGGTACCCAATTTTGCAAATGGTTTCTACTTTTAGAAGTGTGTAGTTATTACATATTTGTTCATACACTCAAACAGTGAGCTTCTGTTTTATTTATGTTTTGTGATTCAATTTTATGTCATAAGACAAAAATGAATATGTATTAACTTCACAAACACTTGTGTATAATTTTAAGTTTTCAAATGATAACTGAATGATTATATGCGTAATAGTACAGAAGAACCAGGTCTTTAACCATATATATTTGGTGTTTTTATTTATTGAGAATATTTTATTTATATGTATAAGAATTAGTATGAGATACAGAAAACTAGAAAGAATTGGGGAAGTGACATAGAGGAATCATTAAAAGTGGTGCCAATAATTCGGTAGAAAATTAAAGAGATTTTAAACTTTTTTAAGTCTACTTATTAATAGGATATTCCACAAGATCAAATGGCTGATAATGTATCAGTATAAGAAACCTTTCATGTACAAAGACTTTAGATTCTTATTAGTACTGGGTACTTTATTAAATGATAAATGATGTAGATTTTACGCAGAGTCAAGAACTTTGCATTTTATAGATTGTAACATAAATGGATTATAGTTCCCAAATAGCATAGCTCCTGGGAATGCTGATGTTAGTATACATTACCAGGATTTCTCTATATATACTTTCATAGAAAAATATTATCTTCCACTTTAATGGAAAAAACTGCTTTCTGTTTTCTCAGAGATTCATATTTTTTGTAGATGTGAGTTATACATTTTTTATTTTTTATTGAAAATATTCTTCTTTAATAAAAATATACCCTGCTTGAAATTTCTCCTCACTCTTATCCTTCCAGTTCCTCTTCAAATTCACTCCCCTCGAGAACTATTTCTTTTTTTGTGTGTGTGTGTCTTATTAAAAAAAAAATGAGGCTTCTGAGAGACAGCAACCAACTGTGATAAATGTGACAAATAAAATATAAAAAGATAATATAAATAATGCCTAATTTAGAATTCACTATGCTGAAAATAAAAGAAAATATGACGACATAGAAGCAAATTTTCCCTATAGTCTTTCTTCTCTAGGTTAATAATAAATAAATGAAGCCCAGTGCTGGTAGTGCACAGCAGTAATCCTAGCACTAGGATAGTTCAAGGCCGTCCTGGTTGATAGAGTGAGTTCTAAGACAGCCTTGGCTGTACCATAAAACCCTTTCTCCGAAGTCAAAACCAATCAAACACAAACCCAATAAATAAACAAATGCCCAAAGAAAATGCAAGGCTATCTAATAAAACATATCCAATTTGCTGGAGATTTATATATGGTGATGCATTTGTGTGCAGTTCTGGCCCGTGAAGGAAATAAACTCCAACTGGATCACAGATTTCACTTGTCCAGAGTAGCTAGACAATGGACCAGTGAATAAATAATATATTTTTATGTAAGCTATATTTGAATTGAATGAACAATGAATATTAATAATTATGATTTAGAAAATTTAAACAAATTTACCTTATAATGAGCTTTCTGAAACAAGATAATTAGATATGAAGGATTGTGATAAAAACAAACCCTAATTAGAAAAATGTTACCTATACCTAACTCAAAATTATTTGAAAGAACTACTTTGCCATTATTCACTAGTATAAACATTAATTAAACTTGTAGTATCTTGAATATTCTGATGCTAACCGTCTGTATAAAATACGGTATAAAGCTTCAAATGTAAATTTGTCTTAAGTTATTATCATATTATATCCTTACTGTTGAATAAACTTGCCATTTTACACTCTTTTTAAACTCTGGATGCCTATTTCACCTCAGGGTTTCTGGCTCAACTCCTCTCCTAGCTGACAGATTCAATCTGGATTCTCTCAGATTCTCGCTCTAGTGCTCTTCTTGGCTTCCAACAAACTCTGTAAACTTGTTCTACTCTTCTGGCTACTTCATATTCTCTGGCTTCAAGTGCCTGTTCTGACCAGCAATGAACTGCAGGAATGTAGGGAGCCGTTTGTGCTGCACCCAAACGTGGTGCCGGCTTCCCACCGAGAACTCAACAAACAGAGCTGTGGCCCAGCCAAGAGACTTAATGCGCATGCACCACATAAGTCACAGCCCACTCCCAAGGCACGTGATTGAGCTACAGGAGGATGCACCAATCAGGTAGCAACACAAGTCTCTGAGGCATGTATAGCAGTACATCTTCTCCCCCACATGAGGAGAAGAGGAAGACGGAGAGAGAGACCCCACGTGGAGGGATGGCGGAGAGGCGCCACGTGGAGAGGAACCCGATAGGAGAGATTGCGGCAGGTCCCGCTTGGACAGAGACTGGACAGAGAGATCATTCGTGGGGAACTGCGCATGAGAGGCCATCTAGACAGTAGAACTCAGTAGGGAGTCCCCGACTCAGAGACAAGTTTCCTGCTCATGAAGCCCCTGCTCAAAGTGTTGTACAATAAAGGTTGTTCCGCAGAAGAAGCTGTTCGTTTGTTGCACGCCTGTTCCTAGCGGGGGGAAGCGTGGGCGTGGGACACAGGAACCCATGAACAAACTTACCTCTATTACACTGCACTGACTCCAAAGTAACTGACTCCAACTCTCTGCACTGCTCTTAAACAGCTTCTCCTGTGCTGTATTCCTGAGAGCTGGATATATCCTATGATTGGTTCAGTCAAATCTTTCTTTGACTCATCACTTTGTTTGTTCCCCAATTAGATGCCACTTTCAAACATAGCTTCTTTCTTCTTTTTTTAATTAAATAACTTTATTTTACAAAACAAAGATAAATGTACAGATTTTAAGCATTTTTTGCATAAAATTATACAATACATTTTTGTCAGTACTTTTTTTCTAGATTTTAAAATAATTTTTACATAAAACTGTATGAATATATTTTTTACTCAGTACTTGATTTTTTTAAAGTTTTGATCCTATGCATTGAAATCTTGGCAGAGCCTGGCCCATCTGCCACCCAGAACCGCGGCGCATAGAGGCTGAGCAACTGGTGGGTGAGAGACCTGGGCTACCGGGGAGCAGAGAGATCTCTGCGGAGTGCACACGGAAAGTGCACACCCTAACTTGCCCAGCCCTGCCTTGTCCGATCCAGCGATTGGGAACAGAAAATTAGAACTTCTCTGTTTCCACCTGGAGGCGACTTCAGGACGCAGAGCAGAGTCTGGCCCATCTGCCACCCAGAACCGTGGCACATGGAGGCTGAGCAACTCGTGAGTGGGAGACCTAGGCTCCAGGGGAGCAGAGAGATCTCTGCGGAGTACACACGGAAAGTGCACACCCTACCTTTCCCAGCCCTGCCTTGCCCAATCCAGAGATTGGGAACAGAGATTTAGAACTTCTGTTTCTACCCGGAGGTGACTTCAGGACGCATAGTGGAGCCTGGCCCATCTGCCACCAAGAACGGCATCGCATAGAGGCTGAGCAACTGGTGGGTGAGAGACCTGGGCTGCCGGGGAGAAGAGAGATCTCTGAGGAGTGCACACGGAAAGTGCACCCCCTAACTTGCCCAGCCCTGCCTTGCCAGATCCAGCAATTGGGAACAGAAAATTAGAACATCTGTTTCCACCCGGAGGTGACTTCAGGATGCAGAGCTGAGCAAGGCCCATCTAACACCTGGAATTGAGGCTCGTAGAGCCTAAGCAATTGGTGGGTGGGAGACCTGGGCTACCAAGGAGCAGAGAGATCTCTGCAGAGTGCACACGGAAAGTGCACCCCCTGCCTTGCCCTGCCCTGCTGTGCCTGATCCAGCAACCGGAAACAGAACATTGGAACTTCTGCTCACAATCAACGACTCTGATGCATAAAACAGGGCTTGGCCCATCTGACACCTGGACCAGTGGAGAACCAGGGTCACAGACCAGATACAAGGGAAAGGCAAGAACATATCACTGACAACAAAATGACAAGAGGAAAGAGAAAGAGTATATCCCAAGGAAATCAAGACAATCTAGCAAAAACAGAACCCAATTCTTCCATAACAGCAAACATCGGAATTCCAAACACTACAGAAAAAGAAGACACAGACCTGAAATCATACCTCAAGACACTGATAGAGATACTTAAACAAGAAAGGGAGGAAAAGCAAAACGATTCAGAAGCTTTTAAAGAAGAAACAAGAAAAAAACTCAAAGAACTCAAAGAACTAGAGCAAAACAGAACCAAAGAAATAAAGGAATGGAAGAGGGAATTAAAACAGAAATTGACAAAATAAAGAAAACGCTAAAAGAGATAACCCTAGAGTCAGAACACCAAAAAAAAAAAAAAAAGGAAATCACGAGTCACAGAAGCAAGCATTTCCACTAGATTACAAGAGATCGAAGAGAGAACCTTGGGTGCAGAAGACAACATTGCAAACATTGACAAAACAGCCAGAGAAGATGCAAAAAACAAAAAGCTCCTAACTCAAAATGTCCAGGAAATCCAAGACACAATGAGAAGACCGAACCTAAGGATAATAGTAATAGAAGAGGGAGAAGAGTATCAACTAAGAGGCACAGTAAATATCTTCAACAAAATCATAAAAGAAAACTTCCCTACCATCATTAATGAGATGACCACGAGCATAAAAGAAGCCTTTAGAACTCCATATAGGTTGGACCAGAAAAGAAATACCTCGCGACACATAATAGTAAAAACATCAATTGCCCAATGTAAAGAAAGAATCCTAAAAGTTGTAAGGGAAAAAGGTCAAGTAACATAAAAAGGCAGACCAATAAGACTCACACCCGATTTCTCAACAGAGATTATGAAAGCTAGAAGAGCCTGGACAGACATCATGCACTCCTTAAGAGAGCACAAGTGCCAGCCCAAGCTGCTATACCCAGCAAAACTATCAATCATCATCGATGGAGAGACAAAGATATTTCAAGGCAAATCAAAATTTACAAAATATCTGACCACAAACCCAGCACTACAACAAATTATAGGTGGAAAACCCAGTACAATGAGGGAAAACACAGCCTAGTAAAAACAAAAAACTCCTAAACAAGAAAAGTGTAAGAAGAAAAAAACACAGACACAACTCAACCCAAAAAAGCAATAATGGCAGGAAACAGAAACAACTATTCCTTGATATCTATTAACATAAGTGGTCTCAACTCCCCAATAAAGAGACATAGACTATCAGACTGGATACATAAATAAAATCCAGCCTTTTGCTGCATACAGGAAAATCACCTCAGAGACAGAGACAGACACTATCTTAGAGTAAAAGGGTGGGAAAAAAACTTCCAATCAAACACCTCCAAGAAGCAAGCTGGGGTGGCTATTCTAATATCGAATAAAGTAAATTTCCAACCAAAAGTTATCAAAAGAGCTAAGAAAGTACACTTTTTACTCATTACCGGAGAAATCTGTCAGGATGAAATCTCAATCCTTAACATATATGCTCCAAATGGAAAAGCAACCAATTTCATAAAAGAAACCCTACTAAAGCTAAAAAAATATATTTTATCCCACACAATATTAGTGGGAGACTTTAATTCCCCACTCTCACCAATGGACAGATCAGGGAAACAGAAACTGAACAAGGACACTGCAAAACTAGCAAAGACTTTGAACAAACTAGAATTAATAGATATATACAGAACATACTATACTAAAGTAAAAGAATACACCTTCTGCTCACCACCCCATGGCACCTTCTTGAAAATTGACCTCATAACTGGACAGAGAACGAGCCTCCATCGATATAAGAAGTTTGAAATACTCCCATTCATCCTCTCAGGTCACCATGGTCTACAGCTGGTCTTTAAGAACAAGACAACAAAAAGCCGACATACATATAGAAACTAAACAACACTCTTTTAAAAGAGTAGGGTCAAAGAAGAAATACAGAAAGAAATTATGAATTATCTAGAATTTAACGAAAACGAAAACACAACATACCCAAACCTATGGGATGCAATGAAAGCAGTATTAATAAGAAAACTCATAGCCATAAGTGCTTCCAAAAAGAAACTCGAGAGAGCTCACATCAGCAACCTCACAGCACAGCTAAAAGCCCTAGAACAAAAGGAATCAGATATACCCAAAAAGAGTAGACTGCAAGAAATAATCAAAATTAGGGCAGAAATAGACCAAATAGATACAAAAAGAACCATTGAAAAAAATCAACAAAATAAAGAGTTGGTTCTTTGAGAAAATCAATAAGATTGATAAATCCCTAGCCAGACTAACTAGACCACAAAGATAGCGTATCCAAATTAACAAAATCAGAAAGGAAAGTGGGGACATAACAACTGAAACTGAGGAAATTCAAGAAATCATCAGATCCTACTACAAAAACTTATACTCCACAAAATTGGAAAATCTGGAGGAAATGGACGAATTTCTAGACAAATACAAAGTCCCAAAGTTAAACCAGGACCAAGTAAACCATCTAAATAACACTATAACACCTAAAGAAATAGAAGAAGTCATCACAACCCTCCCAACAAAAAAAGTCCAGATCCAGACAGGTACAGTGCAGAATTTTATCACACATTTATTGGGGATATAACAGCAATACTCGCCAAACTATTCCAAAAGACAGAATCAGATGAAATATTACACAACTCATTTTTTGAGTCTACAATAACCCTCGTACCTAAACCACACAAAGACCCTACAAGGAAAGAGAACTTCAGACCAATCTCACTTATGAACATTGGTACAAAAATACTCAACAAAATTCTTGCAAACCGAATCCCAGAACACATCAAAACGATCATTCATCATGACCAAGTAGGTTTCATCCCTGGGATGCAGGGATGGTTTAACATAAGGAAATCTATCAACGTAATCCACCATATAAACAAACTCAAAGATCAAAATAACATGGTCATCTAACTAGACGCTGAGAAAGCATTCGACAAAATCCAACACCCCTTCATGTTAAAAGTCCTGGAAAGAACGGGAATCCAAGGCCCATACTTAAACATAATAAAAGCAATATACAGCAAAACAACAGCCAACATCAAACTTAATGGTCAGAAACTTGAAGAAATCCCACTAAAATCAGGGACTCGACAAGGCTGCCCACTCTCCCCCTACCTATTCAGCATAGTACTGGAAGTCCTGGCTGGAGCAATTAGACAGCATCAGGAGATCAAGGGGATACAAATCGAAAAGGAAGAGATAAAAATATCACTCTTTGCTGATGACATGATAGTGTACTTGACTGACCCCAAAAATTCCACCAGAGAACTCTTACAGCTGATAAACAAGTTCAGCAAAGTGGCTGCATACAAAATTAACTCAAACAAATCAGTAGCCTTCCTATACTCAAAGGACAAACATGTTGAGAATGAAATAAGGGAAAAGGTACCCTTCACAATCATCACAAAAACTATGAAATACCTTGGTGTGACTCTAACTAAGCAAGTGAAGGACCTGTATGACAAGAATTTCAAACCTCTAAAGAAAGAAATTGAGGAGGAACTCAGAAAATGGAAAGATCTCCCATGCTCATGGATTGGAAAAATTAACATCTAAAATATGGCCATCGTACAAAAAGCAATCTACAGATTCAATGCAATCCCCATAAAAATTCCAACCCAGTTATTTATGGCCTTGGAAAAATCAATGTGCAATTTCATATGGAATAACAAAAGACCTAGAATAGCGAAATCCATCCTCAACAACAAAAAAAATATCTGTGGGAATCACTATCCCTGATCTCAAGCTATATTACAAGGCAATTGTGCTTAAAACTGCATGGTACTGGTACAGAAATAGGCATGTGGATCAATGAAATAGAATAGAAGATCCAGAAATGAGCCCTCATTTATATGGTCACCTGATTTTTGAGAAAGGAGCAGTAAACATTCAATGAAAAAAGGACAGCCTATTCAACAAATGGTGCTGGTCCAACTGGCACTCAGCATGCAAAAGAATGATAATAGACCCTTTATTATCTCCTTGTACAAAGCTCAAGTCTAAGTGGATCAAAGATCTCCACATTAAAGAAGATACACTGAAACTATTAGATGAGAAAGTAGGGAAAACCTTAGAACACATAGGCACAGGAGAAAATTTCCTGAACAAAACACCAATGGCTCAAGCTCTAAGGTCAAAGATTACCAAATGGGACTTAATGAGATTGCAAAGTTTCTGTAAGGCTAAGGGCATCGTCAAGAAAACAAAACGGCAACCAACAGAATGGGAAAAGATCTTTACCAACACCACATCTGATAGAGGCCTAATATTCAAGGTGTACAAAGAACTCAAATAGCTAGACACCAGAGAATCAAATAACCCTATTAAAAAATGTGGTACAGAGCTAAACAAAACGTTTTTAGTTGAGGAACACCGAATGGCTGAGAAACATCTGAGTAAGTGCTGGACATCCTTAGCCATCAGGGAAATCCAAATCAAAACAACCCTGAGATTCCACCTCACACCAGTCAGATTGGCCAAGATCCAAAACTCAGATGACAGCATATGCTGGCAAGGCTGCAGAGAAAGAGGAACACTTCTCCACTGTTGGTGGGGTTGCAAGCTAATACAACCACTGTGGAAATCTGTCTGGTGATATCTCAGAAAATTGGATATAGTACTACCTGAAGACCCAGCTATTCCACTTCTGGGCATATACCCCAGAGACACTTTAATACACAACAAAGATATATGCACCACAATTTTCATAGCGACTCTATTCATAATAGCCAGAAGCTGGAAGGAACCCAGATGTCCTTCAGAAGATGAATGGATACAAAAATTGTGGTACATATACACAATGGAATATTACTCAGCCACCAGAAACAATGACTTAACCAAATTCTTAAGAAAATGGCTGCATCTAGGGAATATCATCCTGAGTGAAATAACCCAGTCACAAAAGAACAGACATAATATGCAGTCACTGATATTGGGAGGCTAACCCCAGAGTCTTGCACTCCCCCAGAAAAAACTCACAGACTGCATGAAGTCCAAGAAATAAAGAAAACAAAACAAAACAAAAAATATTTACAAAACAAGAAAACTTTAACTATTTCCATGTTACATTTTGTTTTACAAGTACTTTAGCTCATTGTAACTATTAAGTTTTCAAGGCATACAACCAATCTTGAAAAAAATCAAGTACTGACTAAAAAATATATTCATATAGTTTTATGTAAAAATTATGTAATATCTGAAAAAAAGTACTGACAAAAATGTATAATTTTAAGCAAAAATATTTAAGAGCAGAGCCTGGCCCAACCACCAGCCGGAAAGGCGGCTCGTACAGGCTGAGCTACTGTGACCTGGAACAGATCTTAGGAACTTCTGTTCCCACCCGGAGAGGACTTCAGGACACAGAGCAGAGCCTGGCCCAACCACCAGCCGGAAAGGCGGCTCATACAGGCTGAGCAACTGTGACTGGGAACAGATCTTAGGAACTTCTGTTCCCACCCGGAGCGGACTTCAGGACGCAGAGCAGAGCCTGGCCCAACCACCAGCCGGAAAGGCGGCTCGTACAGGCTGAGCAACTGGTGAGTGGGAGACCTAGGCTGCGGGGGAGCAGAGGGATCTCTGCAGAGTGCACACGGAAAGGGCACCCCCTGCCCTGACCTGCCCTGTCCTCCCCAATCCAGTGACTGGGAAAAGATCTTAGGAACTTCTGTTCCCACCCTGAGACGACTTCAGGACACAGAGCAGGGCCTGTCCCAACAGCCAGCCGGAAAGGTGGCTCAGAGAGGCTGAGCATCTGTGACCAGGAACAGATCTTAGGAATGTCTGTTCCCACCCGGGGGCGACTTCAGGACGCAGAGCAGAGCCTGTCCCAGCTGCCACCCGGAACCTGGGCTGCTGGGGAGTAGAGAGATCTCTGAGGAGTGCACACGGAGAGTGTACCAGGGACACAGACTAGATACAAGGGAAAGTCAAGAACATATCACTGACAACAAAATGGCAAGAGGAAAGAGAAAGAGTATATTCCAAGGAAACCAAGACAATCTAGCAACACCAGAACCCAGCTCTCCGATAGTAGCAAACATAGGAATTCCAAACACTCCAGAGAAAGAAGACACAGACCTGAAAACATGCCTCAAGACGTTGATAGAGTTACTTAAACAAGAAAGGGAGGAAAAGAAAAAGATTCAGAAGCTTTTAAAGAAGAAACAAGAAAAACACTAAAAGAACTCAAAGAACGAGACGAAAACAGAACCAAAGAAATAAAGGAATGGAAGAGGAAAATTAAAACAGAAATTGACAAAATAAAGAAAGCGCTAAAAGAGATAACCCTAGAGTCAGAACACCAAAAAAAGAAATCAGGAGTCACAAAAGCAAGCATTTCCAACAGATTACAAGAGATCGAGGAGAGAATCTCGGGGGCAGAAGACAACATTGCAAACATAGACAAAACAGCCAGAGAAGATGCAAAAAACAAAAAGCTCCTAACCCAAAATGTCCAGGAAATACAAGACACAATGAGAAGACCGAACCTAAGGATAATAGGAATAGAAGAGGGAGAAGAGTATCAACTAAGAGGCACAGTAAATATCTTCAACAAAATCATAAAAGAAAACTTCCCTACCCTCAAGAATGAGATGACCACGAGTATAAAAGAAGCCTTCAGAACTCCAAATAGGTTGGACCAGAAAAGAAATACCTCCCGACACATAATAGTAAAAACATCAAGTGCCCAAAGTAAAGAAAGAATACTAAAAGCAGTAAGGAAAAAAGGTCAGGTAACATATAAAGGCAGACCAATCAGACTCACACCCGATTTCTCAAGAGACTATGAAAGCTAGAAGAGCCTGGACAGACATCATGCACTCCTTAAGAGAGCACAAGTGCCAGCCCAATCTGCTATACCCAGCAAAACTATCAATCACCATCGATGGAGAGACAAAGATATTTCAAGACAAATCAAAATTCACACAATATCTGACCACAAACCCAGCACTACAACGAATTATAGGTGGAAAACCCAATACAAGGAGGGAAAATACAGCCTAGTAAAAACAAGAAAACTCCTAAACAAGAAAACTAAAGAAAAAAAAAAAAAAAAAAAAAAAACACAGAAACAACTCAACCCAAAAAAGCAAAAATGGCAGGAAACAGAAACAATTATTCCTTGATATCTATTAACATAAATGGTCTCAACTCCCCAATAAAGAGACATAGACTATCAGACTGGATACGTAAACAAAATCCAGCCTTTTTCTGCATACAGGAAACTCATCTCAGAGACAGAGACAGACACTATCTCAGAGTAAAAGGGTGGGAAAAAAACTTCCAAGCAAACAGCTCCAAGAAGCAAGCTGGAGTGGCTATTCTAATATCGAATAAAGTAAATTTCCAACCAAAAGTTATCAAAAAAGATAAAGAAGGACACTTTTTACTCATTACCTGGGAAATCTGTCAGGAGGAACTCTCAATCCTTAACATATATGCTCCAAATAAAAAATCACCCACATTAATAAAAGAAACTCTACTAAAGCTCAAAAAATACATTTCACCCCACACAATAATAGTGGGAGACTTTAACACCCCACTCTCACCAATGGACAGATCAGGGAAACAGAAACTGAACAAGGACACTGCAAAACTAGCAGAGACTTTGAACCAACTAGAATTAATAGCTATATACAGAACATGCTATCCTAAAGTAAAAGAATACACCTTCTTCTCACCACCGCATGGCACCTTCTCGAAAATTGACCACATAATTGGACACAGAACGAGCCTTCATCGATATAAGAAGATTGAAATACTCCCATGCATCCTCTCAGATAACCATGGTCTACGGCTGGTCTTTAACAACAACAAAGACAACAAAATGCCCACATACACATGGAAACTAAACAACACTCTGTTAAAGGATAGCAGGGTCAAAGAAGAAATAAAGAAAGAAATTAAGGATTTTCTAGAATTCAACGAAAACGAAAACACAACATACCCAAACCTATGGGATGCAATGAAAGCAGTATTGAGAGGAAAACTCATTGCCCTAAGTGCTTCCAAGAAGAAACTGGAGAGAGCTCACATCAGCAACCTGACAGCACAGCTAAAAGCACTAGAACAAAAGGAAGCAGATATACCCAAAAAGAGTAG
This sequence comes from Micromys minutus, assembly GCF_963924665.1. NCBI lineage: Eukaryota > Metazoa > Chordata > Mammalia > Rodentia > Muridae > Micromys > Micromys minutus. The sequence goes on along the minus strand of NC_137974.1, from coordinate 20,771,548 downwards.
ACAGCAAGAAATAATCAAAATTAGGGCAGAAATAGACCAAATAGAAACAAAAAAAAAACCATTGAAAAAATCAACAAAACAAAGAGTTGGTTCTTTGAGAAAATCAACAAGATTGATAAACCCCTAGCCAGACTAACTAAAGGGCAAAGAGAGAGTATCCAAATTAACAAAATCAGAAAGGAAAGTGGTGACATAACAACTGAAACTAAGGAAATTCAAGAAATCATCAGATCCTACTACAAAAACTTATACTCCACAAAATTGGAAAATCTAGAAGAAATGGACGAATTCCTAGACAGATACAAGGTCCCAAAGTTGAACCAGGAAGAAGTAAACCATCTAAATAACCCTATAACACCTAAAGAAATAGAAGAAGTCATCAAAAGCCTCCCAACCAAAAAAAGCCCAGGCCCAGACGGGTTAAGTGCAGAATTTTATCAACATTTATTGGGGATATAACACCAATATTCGCCAAGCTATTCCAAAAGATAGAATCAGATGGAATATTACCCAACTCATTTTTTGAGGCTACAATAACCCTCGTACCTAAGCCACACAAAGACCCTACAAGGAAAGAGAACTTCAGACCAATCTCACTTATGAACATTGATGCAAAAATACTCAACAAAATCCTTGCAAACCGAATCCAAGAACACATCAAAACCATCATTCATCATGACCAAGTAGGCTTCATCCCTGGGATGCAGGGATGGTTTAACATAAGGAAATCCATCAATGTAATCCACCATATAAACAAACTTAAAGACCAAAATCACATGGTCATCTCACTAGATGCTGAGAAAGCATTCCACAAAATCCAACACCCCTTCATGTTAAAAGTCCTGGAAAGAACAGGAATCCAAGGCCCATATTTAAACATAATAAAAGCAATATACAGCAAAACAACAGCCAACATCAAACTTAATGGCGAGAAACTTGAAGCAATCCCACTAAAATCAGGGAATCGACAAGGCTGCCCACTCTCCCCCTACCTATTCAATATAGTACTGGAAGTCCTGGCTGGAGCAATTAGACAGCAAAAGGAGATCAGGGGGATACAAATCGGAAAGGAAGAGATAAAAACATCACTCTTTGCCGATGACATGATAGTGTACTTGAGTGACCCCAAAAATTCCACCAGAGAACTCCTACAGCTGATAAACAAGTTCAGCAAAGTGGCCGGATACAAAATTAACTCAAACAAATCAGTAGCCTTCCTATACTCAAAGGACAAACATGTGGAGAAAAAAATTAGGGAAAAGGTACCCTTCACAATAGTTACAAAAACTATGAAATACCTTGGTGTGACTCTAACTAAGGAAGTAAAGGACCTGTATGACAAGAACTTCAAACCTCTAAAGAAAGAAATTGAGGAGGATCTCAGAAAATGGAAAGATCTCCCATGCTCATGGATTGGAAAGATCAACATCTTAAAAATGGCCATCCTACCAAAAGCAATCTACATAATCAATGCAATCCCCATCAAAATTCCAACCCAGTTCTTCATGGAATTGGAAAGATCAATGTGCAATTTCATATGGAATAACAAAAGACCTAGAATAGCGAAATCCATCCTCAACAACAAAAAAACATCTGCGGGATTCACTATCCCTGACCTCAAGCTATATTACAAGGCAATTGTGCTGAAAACTGCATGGTACTGGTACAGAAATAGGCAAGTGGATCAATGGAATAGAATAGAAGATCCAGAAATGAGCCCTCATGTATATGGTCACCTGATTTTTGACAAAGGAGCAGTAAACATTTAATGGAAAAAGGACAGCCTATTCAACAAATGGTGCTGGTCCAACTGGCACTCAGCATGCAAAAGAATGATAATAGACCCTTTATTATCTCCTTGTACAAAGCTCAAGTCTAAGTGGATCAAAGATCTCCACATTAAAGAAGATACACTGAAACTATTAGATGAGAAAGTAGGGAAAACCTTAGAACACATAGGCACAGGAGAAAATTTCCTGAACAAAACACCAATGGCTCAAGCTCTAAGGTCAAAGATTACCAAATGGGACTTAATGAGATTGCAAAGTTTCTGTAAGGCTAAGGGCATCATCAAGAAAACAAAACGGCAACCAACCGAATGGGAAAAGATCTTTATCAACACCACATCAGATAGAGGCCTAATATCCAAGGGGTACAAGGAACTCAAAAAGCTAGAAACCAGAGAATCAAATAACCCTATTAAATATGGGGTACAGAGCTAAACAAATCATTTTTAGTTGAGGAACACCGAATGGCCGAGAAACATCTGAGGAAGTGCTTGACATCCTTAGCCATCAGGGAAATGCAAATCAAAACAACCCTAAGATTCCACCTCACACCAGTCAGATTGGCCAAGATCCAAAACTCAGATGACAGCAGATGCTGGCGAGGCTGCGGAGAAATAGGAACACTTATTCACTGTTGGTGGGGTTGCAAGCTAATACAACCACTCTGGAAATCTGTCTGGCGATACCTCAGAAAATTGGATATAGTACTACCTGAAGACCCAGCTATTCCACTTCTGGGCATATACCCCAGAGACACTTTAATACACAACAAAGATATATGCACCACAATGTTCATAGCGGCTCTATTTATAATAGCCAGAAGCTGGAAGGAACCCAGATGTCCTTCAGAAGACGAATGGATACAAAAATTGTTGTACATATACACAATGGAATACTACTCAGCCACCGGAAACAATGACTTAACCAAATTCTTAAGAAAATGGCTGCATCTAGAGAAGATCATCCTGAGTGAGATAACCCACTCACAAAAGAACAGACATAATATGCAGTCACTGATAGTGGGATGCTAACCCCAGAGGCTTGCACTCCCCCAGAAACAACTTTCAGACTGTATGAAGTCCAAGAAATAAAGAAAACAAAAACTATACATATATTCACAAAACAAGAAGACTTTGACTATTTCCATGTTGCGTTTTGTTTTGCATGTACTTTACGCTTATTGCAACTAGTACGTTTTCAATGCATACTGTCAAGCCCTTGAAAAAAATCAAGTACTGACTAAAAAACATATTCACATGGTTTTATGTAAAATTTATTTTAATGTCTGAAAAATCAGTACTGACAAAAATGTATAATTTTAAGCAAAAAATGTTTAAAATCTTTAAAAAAAATAATAAGCTGTTAGTCTTTTGTGTAGATGGAAATATCTCAAGAAACACTTCTTGTTATGATTAATAATTTGAGTCTTATTCGTAACAGATAAGAGACCAATGTATTTTCCATGTATTTTCATGTTAAAAAAATAAATCTTGTTTTGAAGACAAAAAAAAATTAAAATCTGTACATTTATCTTTGTTTTGTAAAATAAAGTTGTTTAAAAAAAAAGAAAAAAGAAACATAACTCGTAAAATACTGTTGCAATATCTTTTAATGTACAACCTTGGTGTATTCCTAACGTTTTATTTTAATGTATTATTAAAATGAGTTTATTAAACACATAATCTTTAAGAAATAAAAAAAAGAAAACTTAATATTTACAATGAGCATAAAGTACATGTAAAACAAAATTTATCATGGAATTAGTCAAAGTTTTCTTGTTGTATAAAGATTTTTTTTTGTTTTGTTTTGTTTTGTTTTCTTTATTTCTTGGACTTCATACAGTCTGTGAGTTGTTTCTGGGGCAGTGCTAATTTTACCTCAAAGATATACTAAGGGTTTGTCTGTACTCCAGATATAGGAATTAAAACTGTGGTGTATGTCTACAGAATTATATAGATCTAAGTCTTTGGTTATAATTTTTTGCCAGAGCAGCCATTAGTTAGTTTTAATTATTTATTTTTACATTACTCGATTTAAATTTTTATAATACATGTATGTATATACTTTAGGAACCTTCCTCACTAATGGATTTCTGTATGATATTTTAAAAAGTCTTTACTTTTAATTCAATTTTCTTTTATATTTTCTCTTCTCACTTGATGTCTCACCTTCTCTAAGGCATAATTCTTTCTGCTTCATTGTTTTCCTTAACCCTTTTATTCTGGGATCTCTTTTCTTCACTTAAATGGACAGACCTATAAAAGCATCTTTCTCACACAACTATTCTTCCAAACACTCATGGATCATTGTAGAACTAAAGTGTGAAAAGAAGAGCCAACAAAGGTGAAATACTCTAATAGAACACTGCTTTTTCCTCACTAAAGAGATTTTACACATGTGAAATTACATCAATTTGAATGCATATACTAATATTGCAGGAACTCAAATAAGGAAAAGAACTGGAATATGGAGGAAGGGAGAAAGGCATAACTCCTGCCTCTTTCTTAGGACACAATGCAATTAATAGATGATAGAAGAAAGCGTATATATATTCTCTCTGAGAATGTTGCTCCTTATAGGGATACAAAAATCCAATAAATAGCAAAGTACCCAAAAATATGTGGGAGCACAGATTGAACCTAAATTATTACCAAAAAAAGATATAAATTTGATTAGTAGGAAAATGGTTTTCATGTGGGGTTGGTGGGTGAAATATATATGATAAGATGTATTTTATTCTCAATACATCTGTGGATTTGTAAAATTCTCAAGACCTAATAGAAAAATTTCAAATGAAAAGAAAGCCAATCAGATAACAGATAATATAAACTGTGGCAATAGTCAAAATCAGCAGTAATTAGTTTCATGGGGTGTTTAGGAAAAAGAATAAAAAATAAGTGCTAAGAGGAGGTAAGTCTTCATGGAAGAGATTCTAAGTATAACTTACACTCTTGAAAGGCTACATAAGATAAGAAAAATGACCTAATTTGAAGGGAGATGGAGTAATTTTTGTATTACTGAACTAAGGAGAAATCTATTGGATCAAATGTTCACTGATACCTTTAGTGTAAATGTGATAGTCCAAGAGACCCATGAATATTAATCTAAAATAAACAAAAGAGAAAGACATTTGCTTCTAGAAAGCAAGGTTGGAATCAGTGGAACTGAGAGGCTTCTAGTTCAGCATGATAACTGCTAAGAGTGTCTGAGATTTAGACCAGGCTGTGGTGATTTTTACTTTGTTTTGAACATTTCTGTGATGCGCATTATGAGTAGCCTGCTCAGTTCCCTATGTCTTGGCCTCCACCTTCTTCTCCCAGGTAAAACATTTCCTTGTGCCTGCAGTAAGGAAAGACAGCATTGCTGTAGACTGCTTCTGTTAACTAGAACTGTTTACTAAAAATAAGCCACAGCAGAATACTGCAAGTCAGGTTGTAAACAGCACAGGCTAATGCAAACCAATGCATACAGATTCTCTGTCTTGTGTTCACTGAAACTGGCAAAAGTAACACAAGACAAATTGCCTAGCAAATTGTCTCTGGATATATAGTTTATGAAAGTAAGGGTGTTCGCCACTGAGATGCTGTCATGTCACTGTGTCATTCCTACATTTTGGTGCTATGATGTGAGTCAAGCCTGTCCTACAGCCTTCAGCAATGGTGAGAGAATACAGAGAAGGTGGGTCTGCACAAAAATCTCAGTAATTTGTAGTTCAAACAGAATACAGAAAAGGCAGGTCTTCAGCAAGGACTCATTAATTTGTGGCTCAAAGATTGACAGTAGTGTTTTCTTTCCTCTTTTATTCTGAGGCATTGAATGTGTTAAAACACTTCCACTGAATTACTATCGAGGAGTCACTACATTCATTCTCCCAGTAATTTGTTTATTACAAAATACATATTGACATACACTAAACAAATGATTCATTGATTATGTGAAAATATGTTTATTAGAGTTTGTTCTGTTAGAGGAGTCTTCCCTGCTGTGTGATTGTATCAACATTTTAAAAGGAACCAAAGTACCATATATATATATATATATATATATATATATATATATATATATATATATATATATACCTTTATGCATGTGTAGAGTACAACTTATTGAAATAATAAAATATCTTTCTAACAATAATAAAAATTTAAAATATGTCTCCCAAAATATTGACAATGTTAAAAATACTCTAAGTACTAAAGTAACAAAAGGTCAACCAAAATTTAATTATTTTTTAAAGGTTTTTATATTTTTCAATTTTGCAGCATGCACCCCAGTTTTATTCATCTTGCCCTCCTTGTGCCTATCCTCTACCCTGAAACCTCCACAAAATAGAGAATAAAATCTCACTGTGGAAGCTGTAGTGTGTCACCATGTGTCCTACAGTGTATACTTTTGTCCACAATTCTTTGCTTGCAAACGTCCATCGCAATGAATCTTTGGCCTACTACTTAGGTTTTGGCTTCTGCTCCTCTAACAATACTTGAACCTCACTAAGATATCCTCTTTTGGCCCTGTATCATAGAGATCAGAGAGTTTGCCTCTGTAGGAATAGATCCTTCATTCTCTCTAGCAGTTGTTCATACTGGAGGAAAATGTATTAGTGGGCCAATTCAAAATCCTGGTATAGAAATATTTGAATCCAGAAACATAGCTAAAAATATAACCATAATTCTTCTCTCCAGATCCTGGGACTAGCTCTCCTGCCTCCTAATAGGTGTCAAGGAACAAGAGAGGGGAGGGGGTTATCTCTCCCCATTCTGGGTCACCACCCAGTAGCTAAGTGTCAGGGTCAGTTTTCCCCTACTCATGCCCTCAGTGATACCTTCCTTACAACCCAATGTCCAGCATCATCTCTACCTTGCAGCCCAGGTAGGGTTCATGGTCTTTTCTCCTGAAAATTTTCTGTATTTTCAATTCAAATGTTATACCCTTTCCCCCCGACTCCCCTCTCCTCAACTTGCTTCCATGAATGTGCTCCCTCTCCCAGTAACCTTCTCCAACTCAATGCCTTGGCTCTTGATGACATTGTTCTGCCCATGGGGTTGCAAGGTTTTCTGCTCCTTCACTCCTTTCTTCTAGCTCATTGGGGTCCGTCTGATGTCAACCTGCAAGCATCCTCACCTGTACCTGTATTTATATGACTCTGGCAGAGCCTCTGAAAAGACAGCAATATCTGGTTCCTACCAGTAAACAATTCTTTGCATCAGCAATGGTGCTTGGCTTTAGTGGCTGCCTATGTAGAGGTTCTCCAGGAGAGGCAGTCTCTGTAAATCCGGCTCCTCTGTTTGATCTTGGATTTTCTTCCCTGAGTAATTTTGTTCTCCCTTCTAAGAAGGACTGAGGCATTCAATGTAGCCTTCCTTTTTTTTTTTTTTTTAAGTTTCATAACCTTTGTGGGTGATTTCTAGGGTATTTAAGCTTTCTGGGCTAGTATCCACTTAAAAGTGAGTACATACTATGAATGTTCCATTGTGACTGGGTTACATCACTCAGGATGAAAGTTTCAAGATCCATCCATTTAGCTAGAATTTCCATGAACTCATTGTTTTTTGGGGTTTTTTTGATTATTAATTTCAATTTTAATAATGCTGACATAAAACTATGTTAACATATTTATTAGCAAATTATAAAACAACACGTTATAGAAATGAAAATGACAAAATGAAAGTTTGTATTATTAGATACCTTATTGATTATACTTTAGGTTATAATTTATAGGTACAAAGTTGTTTTCATAAATAAGACAGAAACTCCAATAGTTTTATAAGTAATTCTTGACTAATTTGTCTATATAATCATATGAAATTATCATAGGAATATAAAGTAATTGTTGAAAATGTTAAATTAAGCCAATAAATCTTCAGCCAGGAATATACTTGCAGGAATATACGGGGCTGATGATTTCTTTGGTTTATAAGTTACTTATACAAATCAATAATCTAGAGAATATCATCCTGAGTGAGATAACCCAGTCACAAAAGAACAGACATAATATGCAGTCACTGATAGTGGGATGCTAACCCCAGAGGCTTGCACTCCCCCAGAAAAAACTCACAGACTGTATGAAGTCCAGGAAATAAAGAAAACAAAAAAAAAAAAAATACATATATTTACAAAACAAAAAAAAAACAAAAAAAAATGTATATTTCTCTTTTTTTGTTTTTTTGTTTTTTGTTTGTTTTTTCTCCCATTAAATGTTCAATGGATGCAGAATTGTGTGCTTTTATTTATTAACACCTTTATTTTACAAAACAAAGATAAATGTAAAGACTTCGAGCATTTTTTTGCATAAAATTATACAATACATTTTTGTCAGTACTTTTTTTCAGATTTTAAAATAATTTTTACATAAATCTATATGAATAGTCAGTACTTGACCTTTCTAAAAGATTGACAGTATGCATCGAAAACCTAATACCTACAATGAGCACAAAGTACATGCAAAACAAAATGTAACATGAAAATAGTCAAAGTTTTCTTGTTGGGTAAAGATTTTTTTTGTTTTGTTTTGTTTTGTTTTCTTTATTTCTTGAACTTCCTACAGTCTGTGAGTTGTTTCTGGGCCAATGCGAGCCTCTGGGGTTAGCATCCCAATATCAGTGACTGCATATTATGTCTGTTCTTTTGTGACGGGGTTATCTCACTCAGAATGGTATTCTCTAGATGCAGCCATTTTCTTAAGAATTTGGTAAAGTCATTGTTTCTGGTGGCTGAGTAGTATTCCATTGTGTAAATGTACCAAAATGTTTGTATCCATTCATCTTCTGAAGGGGATCTGGATTCTTTCCAACTTCTGGCTATTATAAATAGAGCTGCTATTGACATTGTGGTGTATATATCTTTGTTGTGTACTAAGGGGTCTCTGGGGTATATGCCCAGAAATGGAATAGCTGGGTCTTCAGGTAGTATTATGTCCAATTTTCTGAGGTATCTCCAGACTGATTTCCAGAGTGGTTGTATTAGATTGCAACATCACCAACAGTGGAGAAGTGTTCCTCATTCTCTGCAACCTCGCCAGCATCTGTTGTAATCTGAGTTTTGGATCTTGACCAATCTGACTGGTGTGAGGTAGAATCTCAGGGTTGTTTTGATTTGCATTTCTCTGATAGCTAAGGATGTCGAGCACTTCCTCAGATATTTCTCAGTTATTCGATATTCCTCAACTGAGAACAGTTTGTTTAGTTCTGTACCCCATTTTTAATAGGGTTATTTCATTCTCTGGTGTCTAGCTTTTTGAGTTCTTTGTATACTTTTGATATTAGGCCTCTATCTGATGTGGAGATGGTAAAGATCTTTTCCAAATGTGTTGGCTGCCATTTTGTTTTCTTGACAATGTCGTTAGCCTTACAGAAACTTTGCAATCTCAATAAGTCCCATTTGTTAATCTTTGACCTTAGAGCTTGAGCCATTGGTGTTTTGTATCTTCTATTCTATTACAGTGATCCACATGCCTATTTCTGTACCAGTACCATGCAGTTTTCAGCACAATTGCCTTGTAATATAGCTTGAGGTCAGGTATAGTGATTCCCGCAGATGTTTTCTTGTAGTTAAGGAAGGATTTCACTATTCTCGAAATTTTGTTGTTCCATATGAAATTGCACATTGATCTTTCCAATTCCATGAAGAACTGTTGGAATTTTGATGGGGATTGCATTGAATCTGTAGATTGCTTTTCGTAGGATGGCCATTTTTAAATGTTGATCTTTTCAATCCATGAGCAAGGGAGACCTTTCCATTTTTTGAGATCCTCCTCAATTTACTTCTTTAGAGGTTTGAAGATCTTGTTGTACAGGTCCTTCACTTGCTTAGTTAGAGTCACACCAAAGTATTTCATAGTTTTTTGATGATTGTGAAGGGTACCTTTTCCCTAATTTTTTTCTCCACATGTTTATCCTTTGAGTATAGGAAGGCTACAGATTTGTTTGAGTTAATTTTGTATCCAGCCACTTTGCTGAACTTGTTTATCAGCTGTAGGAATTCTCTGATGGAATTTTTGGGGTCATTTATATACACTATCATGTCATCAGCAAATAGTGACATTTTTATCTCTTCCTTTCTGATTTGTATCACCTTGATCTCCATTTGCTGTCTATTTGCTTCAGCCAGGATTTCCAGTTCTATGTTGAATAGGTAGGGGGAGAGTGGGCAGCCTTGTCGAAACCCTGATTTTAGTGGGATTGCTTCAAGATTCTGACCATTAAGTTTGATGTTGGCTGTTGGTTTGATGTATATTGCTTTTATTATGTTTAAGTATGGACCTTGGATTTCTGTTCTTTCCAGGACTTTTAACATGAAAGGGTGTTGAATTTTGTCAAATGCTTTCTCAGCAACTAGTGAGATGACCATGTAATTTTGTTCTTTGAGTTTGTTTATATGGTGGATTACGTTGATGGATTTTCTTATATTAAACCATCCCTGCATCCCAGGGATGAAGCCTACTTGGTCATGATGAATTGGTTTTGATGTGTTCTTGGATTAAGTTTGCAAGAATTTTGTTGAGGATTTTTGCGTCAATGTTCATAAGTGAGATTGGTCTGAAGTTCTCTTTTTTTGTAGGGTCTTTGTATGGTTTAGGTACTAGGGTTATTGTAGCCTCAAAAAATGAGTTAGGTATTATTCCATCAGATTCTATCTTTTGAAATAGTTTTGAGAGGATTGGTGTTATGTCAGCAGTAAATGTCTGATAAAATTCTGTACTGAACCTGTCTGGACCTGGGCTTTTTTTGGTTGGGAGGATTTTCATGACTTCTTCTATTTCTTTAGATGATATAAGATTATTTAGATGGTTTACTTGGTCCTGGTTTAACTTTGGCATCTTGTATCTGTCAAGTAATTCATCCATTTCCTCCAGATTTTCCAGTTTTGTGGAGTATAAGTTTTTGTAGTAGGATCTGATAATTTCCTGAATTTTGCCAGTTTCAGTTGTTATGTCTCCACTTTCCTTTCTGATTTTGTTAATTTGGATACTCTCTCTTTGCCCTCTAGTTAGTATGGCTAGGGGTTTATCATTCTTGTTGATTTTCTCAAAGAACCAAGTCTTGGTTTTGTTGATTTTTTCAATGGTTCTTTTTGATTCTATTTGGTCTATTTCTGCCCTAGTTTTGATTTTTTCATGCTGTCTACTCTTCTTGGGTATATCTGCTTCCTTTTGTTCTAGGGCTTTTAGCTGTGCAGTCAGGTTGCTGATGTAAGCTCTCTCCAGTTTCTTTTTGGAAGCACTTAGGGCTATGAATTTTTCTCTCAGTACTGCTTTTATTGCATCCCATAGGTTTGAGTTTGTTGTGTTTTCATTTTCGTTGAATTATCGAAAATCCTTAATTTTTCCTTTATTTCTTCTTTGACCCTGCTATCGTTTAACAGAGCATTGTGTAGTTTCCAAGTGTATTGGGCTTTTTGTTGTCTTTGTTGTTGTTAAAGACCAGCCATAGACCATGGTGATCTGAGAGGATGCATGGATACATTTCAATCTTCTTATATCGATTGAGGCTTGTTCTGTGTCCAATTATGTGGTCAATTTTCAAGAAGGTGTCATGGGGTGGTGAGAAGAAGGTGTATTCTTTTACTTTAGGATGATATTTTCTGTATATATCTATTAAATCTAGTTGGTTCAAACTCTCCCCTAGATTTGCAGTGTCCTTGTTCATTTTCTGTTTCCATGATCTGTCCATTGGCGAGAGTGGGGTATTAAACTCTCCCACTATTATTTTGTGGGGTGAAATGTATTTTTTGAGCTTTAGTAGGGTTTCTTTTATGAATGTGGGTGTTTTTTATTTGGAGTATATATGTTAAGGATTGAGAGTTCCTCCTGACAGATTTCCCTGGTAATGAGTAAAAAGTTTCCTTCCTTATCTGTTTTGATAACTTTTGGTTGGAAATTTAGTTTATTCAATATTAGAATAGCCAATCCAGCTTGCTTCTTGGGGCTGTTTGCTTGGAAGTTTTTTTCCCACCCTTTTACTCTGAGATAGTGTCTGTCTTTGTCTCTGAGATGAGTTTCCTGTATGCAGCAAAAGCCTGTATTTTGTTTATGTATCCAATCTGATAGCCTAATTCTCTTTATTGGGGAGTTGAGTCCATTTATGTTAATAGATATCAAGGAATAGTAGTTTCTGGTTCCTGACATTATTGCTTTTGTGGGTTGATTTGTGTCTGTGTCTTTTTCTTCTTTTAGTTTTCTTGTTTAGGAGTTTTCTTATTTTTACTAGGTTGTATTTTCCCTCATTGTATTGGGTTTTCCACCTATAATTTGTTTTAGTGCTGGGTTTGTGGTTAGATATTGTAAATTTTGATTTGTCTTGAAATATCTTCATCTCTCCCTCTATGGTGATTGATAGTTTTGCTGGGTATAGCAGCTTGGGCTGGCACTTGTGCTCTCAGAGGGTGTGCATGATGTCTGTCCAGGCTCTTCTAGCTTTCATAGTCTCTGTTGAGATATCGGGTGTGATTCTGATTGGCCTGTCATTATATGTTACCTGACCTTTTCCCCTTACTGCTTTTAGTATTCTTACTTTGCTTTCCGCACTTGGTGTTTTTACTATTATGTGTCGGGAGGTATTTCTTTTCTTCTCCAACCTACTTGGAGTTCTGAAGGCTTCTTTTATGCTCGTGGTCATCTCATTCTTGAGGGTAGGGAAGTTTTCCTCTACGATTTTGTTGAATATATTTACTGTGCCTCTTAGTTGATACTCTTCTCCCTCATCTATTCCTATTATCCTTAGGTTCAGTCTTCTCATTGTGTCCTGGATTTCCTGGATATTTTGTATTAGGAGCTTTTTGTTTTTTGCATCTTCTCTGGCTGTTTTATCTATGTTTACAATGTTGTCTTCTGTCCCCGAGATTCACTCTTCCATCTCTTGTATTCTATTGGAAATGCTTGCTTATGTGACTCCTGATTTTTTTTTTTAGGTATTCTACCTCTAGGGTTATCTCTTTTAGTGTTTTCTTTATTGTGTCAATTTCTGTTTTAAATTCCCTCTTCTATTCCTTCGTCTCTTTGGTTGTGTTTTCCACTAGTTCTTTGAGTTCTTTGAGTGTTTTTCTTGCTTCCTCTTTAAAAGCTTCTGAATCTTTTTGCTTTTCCTCCTGTTTTTTTTTTTTTTTTTTTTTTTTTTTTTTTTTTTTTTTTTTTTTTTTTTTTAAGTATCTCTATCAGCATCTTGAGGTATGATTTCAGGTCTGTGTCTTCTTTTTCTAGAGTGTTTGGCATTCCAGTGTTTGCTTTTATGGGAGAGCTGGGTTCTGGAGTTGCCAGGTTGTCTTGGTTTCCTTGGGATATACTCTTTCGCTTTCCTCTTGCCATTTTGCTGTCAGTGATATGTTCTTGCCTTTCCCTTGTATCTGGTCTGTGTTCCCGGGTGTTCACTGGTCCAGGTGGCAGTTGGGCCGAGCCCTGTTCTATGCTTCAGAGTCACCGGGTGGGAACAGAAATTCCAAAATTCTGTTCCTGGTCCCTGTATCAGGGAGAACAGGGCGGGGTGGTGCAGTTACTGTGCACACTCCACAGAGATCTCTCTGCTCCCTGGCTGCCCAGGTCTCCCACTCACCAGTCTTTAAAGCTTTAAATGCTGCTTATCCATGTGGCAGATTGGCCGCATCCTGTTCTGCACCCTGAAGTTGTCGCAGGGTGGAAACAGAAGTTCCAAAATTCTGTTCCTGGTCCCTGGATCAGGCAGGACTGGGGGTGTGCTTACCGTGTGCACTCCGCAGAGATCTCTCTGCTTCCTGGCTGCCCATTTCTCCTAGTAAACAGTCTTTAAAGCTTTAGGCGCTGCTGATCCATGTGGCAGATGGGCTGCACCCTGTTATGCGCCCTCGAACTCATTGTTTTTAATAGCTGAGTAGGACTCCATTGAGTATATGTACCACAATTTCTGTACTGATTCCTATGTTGAAGGACTTCTGGGTTCTTTCCATCTTCTGGTTATTATAAATCATGCTGCTTCAAACATAATTGAGCATATATACTTGTTAGATATTGGAATTACATTTGGGTATAAGTTCAGGAGTGGTATAGCTGGGTCCTCAGGTAGTACTATGTCAAATTTTCTGAGAAACCACCAGACTAATTTCCAGCATGGTTGTACCAGCTTACAACTCCACCAACAGTGGAGGAGTGTTCCTATGTCTCCACATTCTTGCCAGCATTTGCTATCACTGTATTATGATCTTAGCCATTTTGACTGTTGTAAGGTGGAATTTTAGGATTGTTTTGATATGCATTTCCCTGATGACTAGGAATGCTGAACATTTTTAGGTGTTTATTAGTCATTCAATATTCCTCAATTGAAAAGTACTTGTTTAGCTCTGTAAGCCATTATATGATTCTCTAACTTTTGAGTTCCTTGTATATATTGAATAGTAGCCCTCTATCAGATCTAGGAGTGATAAAGATCTTTTACCAATCTTTTGGTTGCCAATTTGTTCTTTTGGCAATATTCTTAGCATTACAGAAGCTTTGCAATTTCATGAGGTTCCATTTGTCTATTCTTGATCTTGGAGCCTAAGCCACTGATGAGTTTTTCAGGAAATTGTCCCTTGTGCTTATGTGTTCTAAACATTTCCACACATCTGTTCTTTTTTTTTTTCAGAGTACCTGGTTTTATGTGGAGGTCTTTTTTCCACTTGGACTTGAGCTTTGTACAAGGAGATAAGAAGGGATAGATTTGCATTCTTCTGAATGCTGACTGACAGTTGAATTAGAATCATTTGTTGAAGTGGCTGTCCTTTTTTCTATTGAATGTTTTTAGCTTCCTCATTAAAGAGCAAGTGAGGATAGGTGTGTGGGTTCATATCTGGGTCTTTGATTCTATTTCACAGATCTACCTGCCTGTCTCTGTACCAATACCAGACAGTGATGAGTTTCCTGTATGCAGCAAAACGCTGGATTCTGTTTACCAGTTCGGTCTGATAGTTTATATCTTTTATTTGAAAATTGAGTCCATTGATGTTTGTATAATATAACATAGTATATGTAGAAATTGCTATTTCTGAAAATCCCGTATAACCAGTTGATTCTCAATGATTAATTGAGACTTTCATGAGTTATTCAGCTATGTCTAGGTTTGGTTATAGACAAGCAAATGGGCATGAACCTGTGTGTACATGATTTAATATTGAGGTGAAGGAATTGTATTAAGATGTAAAGCCAATTGTGAAACAATAAGGAAACATGATCAAACCTCCCATGATTATCTATGATAAATTCTTACTAAATTGAAGTGTATAAGTGAATAAGTGAATAAGACAGGGAATTTTATTTGATTTTTGTGCTATTTACAAGTATACTGTATATAGCAAAGAATTTCTACCTTCTAGATCAAATGGTGTAAATATATTTTTAAGATCCTAAATAGTAATAAAACATGAAATTATTCAAAAATAACTTTGGGGAATTTATAGTTTCCATACTATATATATATATACTTAATTGTAAGTTTAGAGAATATGAATTTAATGATCAAAGCAACCAATATCAAACTAAAATGTCAATTAAGATATATTTAAGATACCAAAATTATTTGGGGGAAAACAAAAAGAATTTGCTTGTCTATAACCAAAACTGGACATATGAACCTTTGCTTGTCTATAACCAAAACCTGGAATCAAAAGTTTATATGGTATTTTCAGAAACAGAATATTCTACATATATTATATTATAGTATACAAACTATGTTATGCAATCTCTAAATATATTTAGGAATAGTGATTTTTGTTTCCAGCTATTTTTGTTGTTACAGGTAGAGTTATGTTTGTTTGTTTTTCTTCTTTGGAGTATTTTACAAGCGGTTTAGTTTCTTGATTTTTATAGGCTGAAGTGTCTCTCTTCAGGGTGGATATTTTCATCTATTATTCTTTGTAGGGCTAAATTTGTTGACAGATATTTTGTAAATTTGTTTTTGTCTTAGAATACATTGGTTTCTCCAACTATGGTGTTTGAGAATTTTGCTGGATATTATAACCTTAGCTGGAAGTTGTTTCCTTAGGGTCTGCATGATGTCAGTCCAGGATCTTCTAGCTTTCATAGTCTCTGTTGAAAAGTCTAGTGTAATTCTAATAAGTCTGCCTTTATATGTTACCTGTCCTTTTCCCCTTACTGCTTTTAGTGTTCTTTGTTTGGAGCATTTGCTGTTTTGACTATTATGTGTCAGGACTAATTTTGTTTCTTCTCCAGTCTATTGGTGTTCTGAAAGCTTCTTGTATGTTCATGGTGATTTCTTTATTTAGGTTAGGGAAGTATTTTCTATAATTTTGTTTCAGGTATTTACTGGGCCTTTAATTTGGTAGTCTTTTTTTTTCTCTTCTACACCTATTATCGTTAGGTTTGGTCTTTTTCTTGTGTGTGGATTTTCTGGGAGTTTTGGGTTAGAATCTTTTTGATTTTTTGCATTTTCTTTGACTGTTGTGTCATTGATTTCTATGGTATCTTCTGTTCCTGAGATTTTTTTTTTTTTTTTTTTTTTTTTTTTTTTTTTTTTTTTTTTTTTGCCATCTCTTGTATTCTGTTGGTGATGATTCCCAATGTTTTTCCTAGGTTTTCCAAATTCAGGATTGTCTCCTTTTGTGATTTCTTCATTGTTTCTATTTCTGTTTTCAGTTCCTTCACCTGGTTGTTTGTGCTTTCCTGTGGCTCTTTAAATGACATTTTTGTGTGTTTTGTGTTTCCTCTCTTAGTGCTTCAACTTGTGTTCCTGTGTTCTCCTGGCTTTCCTGTACTTCTTAAAGTGTGTTATTTATGGGCTTCTCAAAGATTTTCATCATCTTCATGAAGTATGATTTTAAGTCTAAATCGTTTTTCTGGTTGAATTGGGATATCCACAATTTGTAGTGGTGGGAGAACTAGTTTCTCATGTTGCCAGGTTGTCTTGGTTTCTGTTTCTTAGAGTCTTGTGCATGCCTCTTACCATCTTGTCATTTGTGATGCTATATGATCTTGTCTCTTACTGGAGCTTGTCTCTGTTGTGGGTGTGTGCGCTCCTGGTCTCCGGAGAGAGATTGTTCTTAGGTGTTAGTCTCTCTGGGTAGGCTGTGAGTTCCGTTGGTAGTTCCCAGTCCTGATGCAGCTGGGCCAGGTCTGGCCTTGGGCCAGAAATGTGCGCCCCCAGGCAGCACTGCCACCAGTGATGTGAGAGTTCTGGGCTGCCTCTCCCAGGGTAGACAGTGCGGAGAAGAAGTAGACTCAACCCTCCACCTTAGATGGAGAGCCTCCTACAGGTCTTCTGAGAACTCAGCTACCTGTGGTCTGGCCACCTGTCCTCCTAAATTCTTTACTATGTAATATTGAATGAATCTTAAGTAAAAATTATATGATTATTAGTAATGTTTCTTTTATATTTCTGTTTTCAACACTTAATTTCCAGGGCTAATGTGAACATTTTCTGACAAAAGGTTAACTTTATTTTTCGCTAATTATCAAACAAGATAGTCTAGTAACAATATTATTATTATCTAATAATCTTATCTTTCTTTTTCAGAAAAGATTTTAAAACATATATACAACTTACTATGATTCAACTATATATTTATAAGTGATTTTAAATATGGGCCTTTTAAGACGAATATAATAATGCTAGACATATGCAAAACTATAGAAATTTTTATAAAGCAACAGTCTTAATTTCCATTTGTGCAATGATGACAGTGTTTACATAAAAATTTCTAAAAGCAAAAATAAATTTGATTTAAAATTAGTTTGTGAAATTCTTATTTAGAATACAAGAATTTAACTCTATTAATAGCTCAAAATGTAAATATATTTATTTTTCACTAATACAAAAAATTGATTAGTATGAAATTTATTTTTATTTTAATTATTCAGAATATTTTATTATATTATTTACTAATAATTTTAAATATTTATATTATTTATAAATTTTAAATATTTATAAATATATATTTAAATATATATAAAAATATATTTAAATGTTTCTATTTTAAATATTTATATTATTTATACTTTTATATTTAAATATAAAAATGTATTATCTTTATTATATAGGTGGTTACATATAGACTGAGATTATTAAACATTCAATGTGATGTTTTACTTAGTGAGTGGGGACTAATTTCAAATATACTAATTAAAATTTTAGGAGAAATGCTTGTTTTTCAAGTTTAAATTTTTGACATTTTATCTTCAGTATTCCAGCATTGCTTTAATTGGTGATTTAAATAAGGATGGTCATGAACTTCTGACCTATCTTACTCTTTTTCCCAAGAGTTAAGATATTAGGCTTCCCCAACATGCTCAACTTATTGTGAAAAATATCTTGTTATGTATGTAAAGGAACGATTAAATTTCTTACATTTAGCAAACAGGTAACTGAATTCCTTTGTGAAAACATTACATCATTTTTTTCAATTTATATATTATGTTATTATCTTTTTTAAAACATTATTTTAAAAATCAAAGATAAAAGAAAACAAATTTTAAACATTTTTTGCATAAATGTATACAAATTCAATTGTGTTAGTGCTTGGCTTTTTTTTTTTCTTTCTTTTAAAGATTGATACTCTGCATTAAGTGCTTACTAGTTACAATATGCAAAAAGTACATGTAAAACAGGATGTAACCTGGAATTAGTCAAAGTTTTCTTGGTGTGTAAGGATTGAGCATGACATTTTTTTTTGTTTTGTTTCGTTTGGTTTGGTTTTGTTTTTTTTCTTGAACTACACACAGTCTATGAGTTGTTTCTAGGGCAGTCTGAGCCTATGTGGTTAGCATCCCACATCTTTTTAACTGTATCTTGAAGGTATCAAGGAAACTTTTACTGCTAAAACAAATGTTTCATCTGGTATAATAAAAATCTCACCTTTTATGTATTATATAATTTTGTTTCCATGTTATCAACTCCATACCTATATTTATTTTAATTGTGTTAAAAAAGTGAGTGACATTGAGCTTAATGTAAATATAAACTAGAAGCAAAATGCCCAGTGTCACCTATTGAAAGAAGTTTGTATGACAATCACACTACTTTACTCTTGACAATATAAAGTACTGATAAAATATTTAAACTAGTTATTTCTTAAAACTACACTAGGTGAAGACTGTATTTTCTTCAAGGAAACTACAAATCCAGATGAGAGATTTCTTCTGTAACCTGAGAATTATAACTCAGTTTTTTCTTCAGAAAATAATATTTTACTCTCAATACTAATAATACCAACAACACATGGAGAGTTGAGCACTGAATCCATTCAAACTCTAAACAAATGGAAAATATTTATAATAAAGCTACAAATAAGGACACAGCAGCTGCAAAAAGAACTGAATGTTTTTTATTCTTTAAGAAATAAGTCAACCCAGTCTAACCGTTTTTAAATTAAGAAGTGGATGAAAAGTTACCCAAGGAAAAAAAAAGTATACTATTGGGTGGACTTTGAAGTTGTTAAACATTCATGGTAATTTTATAAAACTAAGTACGCAAAATTTAACCTATAATAGTAAAGGTTTGTGTTCTTAATATAGCTAATATATCCCAGTTTTTCTAAAAGTATACTGGTTTTTTTTTAATTTTATATAAAATTATAATTTCCATATGAATGGACACATGAGCAGTTCATTGAGACTGTTCATTAAAAAGAACACCAATACACTTATGCAGTGTTGTTTGTGAGGATGCTGGGAGATGTGCAGTACCTTCTGATTCTGTTGACAGGAGCTTATTTGGTATATGTTTCAAATGAACGCTCACACCATTTTTGACATATTTAGTTGAATTCAAAATATAAGACCAGCTGGCAGCTAAGGAGAAATGTAATTATGAAATGATAGACAGTTAATCATTTATGTAAACAAATCTTGGGAAATAACATAACATATATCTAAGAAGCAAAACTTACAAATGTATGAAAGCAGATAAGATAACATGAGGATCATCTATTTTCTTCTCCTTCTTTTACTAAGATGGTTTTAATTTTCCTCTCACAAGTACGAGATCTTCTTAACAAAAAATTAAAATATATGCGATAAAGAATAAAACACTCTAAATGATCAGGTAATCTTTACTGCTATAGAATTAAGTTATACACACACACACACACACACACACACACACACACACACATAGTGTGTGTGTAACTCTGTATGTGTTTCACATATAGATGTACATATATACATGTATCTATATATTTGAAATGCTCTATGATCTTCAGGAATGTGTATGAAATATAAAATCATTTCATAAATATTGGTAATATACCACTGTCCTTGTTTATCATTTATGTTTGTTTTGAAACTTATAACACATTCATTTTATTTTTTAACTTAAATTTCAAATCAAGGATACACATTCAGATTATTAAAAGCATTCTAGTGTAAATATATATTGATATATTTTTCACAATACTTGATTTTTATAGGTTTGACAATATGTATTGAAATTTTACTATTTACAAAGATCATAAAGAATATGTAAAACAAAACATAACATGGAAATAGTCAAAGTTTTTTGGTATGTAATAATTAAATATAATGATTTTTAACTACCAAATTAACTAACAAAAATTGCCACTAGGCTATCTTCTTAGCTCTTGAGTTATGAATGGTTTAAGGTCTAGGTATACCACACTCTGAGAAAAAGCTATACACTTATTATTATTCTTATTATTTTTTCTAAGAGGACTGAGGCTTCCACTTTTTGGATTTTTTTGTTTGTTTTGTGTTTAACTTCATATAGTCTGTGAGTAGTTTTCTTGGTTATTCAGAGCTTTCTGAGGCTAGTATCCAATTATCAGTGACTGCATATTGAATCTGTTCTTTTTTGACTGGGTTACCTCAGTCAGCATGATTTTCTGTAGATGTATCCATTTTCTTAGGAACTTAATAAAATCTTTCTTTTAATAGTTGAGTAGTATGCCGTTGTGTAAATATATCAAAATTTCTGTATCCATTCATCTACTGAAAGACATCTCGGTTCTTTCCAGCTTTTGGCTATTATAAATTAGACTGCTATGAACATGGTGGAGCATGTGTCCTTATTGTATATTGGAGAAACTTTGGGGTATATGCCCAGAAGAGGAATAACTAGATCTTCAGGTAGTACTATATCTAATTTTCTGAGGAACTGCCAGACTGATTTCCAAAGTGGTTGTAACAGCTTACAACCCCACTAGCAGTCAAGGAATGTTCCTCTTTCTCCACAGTCTTGCCAGTATGTGCTGTCATCTGAGTTCTTTATCTTAGTCATTCTGACTGGTGTGGGGTGGAATCTCAGAGTTGTTTTGATTTGTATTTCCCTGATGGCTAATGATGTCAAGCACTTCCTTAGATGCTTCTCAGCCATTCAATTTTCCTCAATTGAGAATTTTTTGTTTAGCTCTGGTACCCTATTTTTAATAGGGTTGTTTGATTATCTGGTGTTTAACTTCTTGAGTTCTTTGTATAACTTGGATATCAGATCTCTATCAGATGTGGGATTGGTAAAAATCTTTTTTTCATTCTATTGTTTGCTATTTTATTTTCTTAAGAGTGTCAGTATACTTATAAAAACTTTGCAATCTCATTAAGTCCCATTTATCGATTATTGATATTTGAGCACAAGCCATTGATCTTCTATTCAGGAAATTTTCCTTTGTGCCTATGTGTTCTAAGGTTTTCCCCACTTTCTTCTAATAATTTCAGTGTCCTTAGTTTTATAAGGAGATCTTTGATCCACTTGCACTTGAGCTTTGTACAAGGAGATAAGAAAGGATCTAATTTCATTCTTCTGCATGCTGACTGCCAGTTGAGCAAACACCATTTGTTGAAGAGGCTGCCCTTTTTCCACTGAATGTTTTCAGCTCCTTTGTCAAAATCAAGATGCCAT
Organism: Micromys minutus; assembly: GCF_963924665.1. Taxonomy (NCBI): domain Eukaryota; kingdom Metazoa; phylum Chordata; class Mammalia; order Rodentia; family Muridae; genus Micromys; species Micromys minutus. The sequence continues at coordinate 20,749,956 of NC_137974.1, read as the reverse complement.
ATTCTTGAGAGTTTTTTTTCTGGATCTTCGAGGTTCTGTTTCATTGATCTGCCAACCAATTTCTGTACCAGTACCATGCAGTTTTTAAACACAATCTCTTTGTAATATAGCTTGAGGTCAGGGATGTTGAGTCCAGCAGAAGACTTCTTGATGTTGAGAATAGATTTTGCTATTCTATGTTTTTTTGTTATTCCAGATGAATCTGCAAATTGGTCTTTCCAACTATATGAAGAATTGATTAGAATTTTGATGGGGATTTCATTGAATTTGTAGATTGCTTTTGGTAAGATGGCCATTTTTACAATGTTGATCCTTCCAATCCATGAGCATGGGAGATTTTTTTTTTTCATCTTCTGAGGTCTTCTTCAATTTTCTTCTTCAGAGATTTGAAGTTCTTGTCATACAGTTCCTTCACTAGCTTACTTAGGGTCACACCAAGGTTTTTCATGTTGTTTGTGGCTGTCATGAAGTGTATCTTTTCCCTACTCTCTCAGCATGTCTATTTTTTAAATAGAGGAAGGCTACTGATTTGTTTGAGTTAATTTTATATCTAGCCACTTTTTTGAAGTTTTTTATCAGCTGTAGAAGTTCTCTGGTGGAATATTTGGGGTTGCTTAAGTACACTATCATGTCATCTGCAAATAGTGATATTTTTACTTTTCCATACTGATTTATATCCCTTTGATTTACTTTTGCCATCTAATTGCTCCAGTCAAGACTTCCAATTCTATGTAGAATAGGTAGGGGGAGAATGGTCAGCCTTGTTGAGTCCCAGATTTTAGTGAGATTGCTTCAAGTTTCTAACAATTTAGTTTGATTTTGGTTCCTGGTTTGCTGTATATTGCTTTTCCTATGTTTAAGTATGAGCCTTGTACTCCTGACCGTTCCAAGACTTTTAACATGAAAGGGTGCTAAATTTTGTCGAATGTTTTCTGAGCGTCTAGAGAGATAATAATGTGGGCTTTTTGTTTCTTTGAATTTGCACATAGGGTGGATTATGTTGTTGAATTTCCATCTTTTGAACCATTTTTGCATTCCTGGGATGAAGTCTACTTGGTCATGGTGAATAATTGTATTGTTATGTCCTTGTATTCGATTTGCAAAAATTTTATTGAGTATTTTTGCATCAATGTTCATAAGGAAGATTGATCTGAAGTTCTCTTTGTTTGTAGGGTCTTTGTGTGGTTTATGAATAAGAGTTATGGTGGCTTGGAAGAATAAATTGGGTAGTGTTCCATCTAACTCTATTTTGTGAAATAGTTTGTAGAGTATTGGTATAAGATTGTTAATAAATGTCTGAAAGAATTTTGCACTGAATCCATCTGTTCCTGGGCATTTTTTGTTTGGCAGGTTGTTGATGGCTGCTTTTATTTCTTTAGATGTTATGGGATTGTTTAGATGGTTTATCTGGTCCTGATTTAACTTTGGTATATGGTATCTGTCTAGAAATTTATCCATTTCCTCAGATTTTCCAGCCTTGTTGAGTATAGGCTTTTGTTGTAGGATCTGATGATTTCTTCAATTTCTTCTATTTCTTTTTTTATGTCTCCCCTTTCATTTCTGATCTTGGTAATTTGTATACTCTCTCTTTGCCCTCTACTTTGTCTGCCTAAGTGTTCATCAATCTTTTTAATTTTCTCAAAGAACCAGCTCTTGGTTTTGTTGATTCTTTGTATGGTTCTTTACGTTTCTTCTTGGTTGATTTCTGCTCTGAGTTAGATTATTTTCTGCTGTTTACTCCTGTTGGGTTTATCTGCTTCTTTTTGCTCTAGAGCTTTCAGCTGTGCTGTCAAGCTGTTAGTGTGACTATTATATGTTGGGAAGAATTTCTTTTCTGGTCCACTCTATTTAAAGTTCTGTAGGCTTCTTTTATGCTCATGGTCATCTCATTCTTAAGGGTAGGGAAGTTTTCTTCTATGATTTTTTGAAGATATTTACTGAGAAACTTAGTTGATATTCTTTACCTTCTTCTATTCCTATATCTTTAAGTTTGGTCTTCTCATTGTGTGTCCATTTTCTTGACATTTTGGGTTAGAAGCTTTTTGGTTTTGGCATCCTTTCTGAATGTTTTGTTTATGTTTTCCATGTTGTCTTCAGCCCCTGAGATTTTCTCTTCAATCACTTTTAGTCTGTTGGAGATGCTTGCATCTGTGACTCCTGATTTTGATTTTAGGTTTTCCATCACCATGGTTGTCTATTATTGTTTTTTCTTTATTTTTCTATTTTAATTTTCAATTCCTTCATCTTTTTGTTTGTGTTTTCCTGTAATTCTTTGAGTAATTTTTATGTTTCCTCTTTAAAATCTTCTATTTGTTTCTCTGTGTTCTCCTTTAATTGTTTAAGTGAGTTATTCATGCTCTTTCCTAGATCTTATTCATCATCATGAAGTATGATTTCAAGTCTGAGTCTTGTTTTTCTGGAGTGTTTGGCAATCCCCTACTTGTGGTGGTGGGAGAGCTGGGTTCTGATATTGCCAGCTTATCAGGGTTTCCGTTGCTTAAGTTCTTTCACTTTCCTCTTGCCATCTTGTTATCTGTAGGTATATGTTGTCTTGTCAGTAGTTATATGTGGTCTTGTTGCCAGTGACTGGCACCTGTCTCTCCTGTGGAACTGAGGGCCCATGGTCTCAGGAAGAAAATTGCTTCTCAGTGCAGCCTTTTTGTGGGCAGACAGTGAGTTCTGATGGCAGGTACTGAGTTGTCTTTGTAGGCTCAGGCGGGAAAATCATTTTGATTCTGCTCTGGGAGTTCGGCCCTTTGCCCATTGGTCCTAAATACTATTGGTGGGAATCTGGCTCTTTCTGCAGGCCAAAATGTATCCTTTTCCATAGTGTAAAGCACTCTCTGCTCACTGAGAACTCACGGTGTGCCCTCCCTGGACCTTTGTGACACGTTCACCTCTGGTCCAGGTGTAAAAGTATCTTTGGAGCTGATATTCCAGAACTACCTTTGCTAGGCAGATTATGATTCTTTCTGACACAGTCCCAGAAACTGCCTCCAAGTACTCTTTGTTCTCTGGGTACTCATTGCACAACCTCACTAGGTCTGTGTGCAGGTTAAGTGGTAGCCCAAGTTGCAGGGTGCCTGTGCATCTGGTCCTGAAGTACAGCTTTTCCCAGAGACCTGGGAACTCCCTTACTGTGGGCGTGAAAGAAACCTTTCCCACAAGCACCACTACTAAATGCTTTCTGTGTTCTGGGTACTCACTGCACAACCTCACTAGATCTGTCCCCCAGGTTACCTGCTGGTCTAGGTGCAAAGTGCCTGGGCCTCTGATCCAGTAGCACAGCCTTTCCAGACGGATCTAGATACTCTCTTACTGTGGGACAGAAAGGAAATTTTGCCACGAGCACCGCCTCCAAGCACTGTCTGTATTCTCAGTGCTCATGCCACAGCCTCTGCAGGCTGGTGTCCCAGGTTATCTACTGGTTCAAAAGGCAGAGCACCTGGGCGCCTGGTCTGGGAACACAGTCTATTCCAGCAGATTTGAGTAGTCCCTTACTGTGGGCCTGAAAGAAACCTTTGTCACAAACACCACCTCCAGCCCTCTCTGTGCTCTGGATACTCACTGTACAACATCACTAGGTCTGTGCCCCAGGTTACCTGTTAACCTCACTCAGGATGATAGTCTCTAGTTACATCTATTTGTCTAAAAATTTCATAAAGTCGTTGTTTCTAATAGCTGAGTAGTACTACATTGTGTAAATGTACCAAGCTTTATGTGTCCTTGTTATATGTTAGAGCATCTTTGGAGTATAAGTTCAGGGTTGGAATAGCTGGATATTCAGGTAGTACTATGTCCAATTTTCTGAGGAAATGCCAAACTCATTTCCAGAGTGGTTGCACCAGCTTACAACCCTACCAACAGTCTTAGAGTATTCTTCTTTCTCCTCACTCTTGCCAGCATCAGTTGTCATCTGAGTTTTTGATCTTAGCCATTCTAACTGTTTTGTGGTGGAATCTCTTATCTCCTTGTACAAAGGTCAAGTGGATCAAAAACCTTCACATAAAACCAGGTACACTGAAACTATTAGAAAAGAAAGTAGGGAAGAACTTAGAATACATAGGCATAGGAAAAAAATTCCTGAACCAAATACCAATGGCTTATGCTCTAAGATCAAGAATCAACCAATGAGAATTCATGAAATTACAAAGTTCCATAAGGCTAAGGAAACTATGAAGAAAACAAAGCAGCAGCCAACAGATTGGAAAAGAATCTTTACCAATCCTGCTTCTGATAAAAGACTAATATATATGTTAAAAAACTCAAGAAATTATACTCTAGAGAATAATACAATCCTATTAAAAATGAAGTCCAGAACTAACAAAAATTCTCAACTGAGAAATTTCAAATGGACAAGAAGCACCTAAAAAATGCTCAACATCCCTAATCATCAGGGAAATTCAAATCAAAACAACCTTCACTTCCTCTTCTATTTGTTTTATTGTACCTGGTTTTATGTGGAGGTCCTTGATTCAGTTGGGCTTGAACTTTGTACTAGGAGACAATAATGGATCTATTTGCACTCTTCTACATGCTAACCCCAAGTTAAAGATGGTGTCTTTCCTTCCCTGGATAGTTTTAGCTCCTTTGTCAAAAGCAAATGACCATAGGTGTGTGGGTTCATTTCTGGGTTTTCAATTCTATTCCATTGATCTGCCTGCTTGTCTCTGTACCAGTAACATTTAGTTTTTATCATGACTGCTCTATAATACAGCTTGAGTCAGAAATGATAATTTCACCCAGACGTTCTTTTATTGTTGAGAATAGTTTTCTCTACCCTGTGTTTTTTATTATTCTAAATAAATTTGGAAATTGCACGCTCCAAATTTATTAAGCAATAATCACTTTCCCTTAATATGCCTTAACATCAATGGACTCAATAGTGCACTGAAGAGATATAGACTAACAGACTGGATATTTAAACAAAACCCTGCATTTTTCTACATACAGGAAACACATTTCAATGACAAAGACAGATACTTCCTCAGAGTAAAAGTATAGAAAATATTTTCCAAGCAAATGGTCCCAAGAAATTTGCTTGAGTAGCCATTTTAATATCAAATGACATTGACTTTCTATAAAAAGTTATTAAAAATTAAGGAAAAATATTTCATACACATCAAAGTAAAAATTTACCAAGATGAACTCTCATTTCTGAACATCTATGCACCAAATGAAAGAGCATCCACATTCATAAAATAAACTTTACTAAAGCTCAAATTAAACATTGCACTCTATACAATAATAGTGGGAGACTTCAACACTCCACTCTCTTAAATGGATACATCATGGAAATATAAACTAAATAGATAAACAATGAAACTAACAGAAGTTATAAACCAAATGAATATAAAAATTATCTATAGAGCACTTTATCCTAAAAAATAGAATATTTCTACTTCTCAGTACCTCACTGTACCTTCTCCAAAACTGACTGTATAATTGATGATAAAAAAGGGCTCAACAGATATGAGAAGATTGAAATAATTCTGTGCATCCTTTCAGAACACAACAGACTAAGGCTGTTCTTCAGTAACAACAAAACAGCACAAAACCCAAATACACATGAATAGTGAACAATGTTATATGCTATGATAACGTAGTCAATGATGAAATTTAAAAAAAAGACATTTTAGAATTAATAAAAATGAAACTATGACATATACAAAATTTTGAGACACAATGAAAGCACTGCTAAGAGAAACATTCATAGCTCTGAGTGCCTCCAAAAAGGAACCAAAGAAAACATACACTATGAGCATGATAAAACACCTGGAAGTTCTAAAACGAAAAGTGGCCCCCATTTTTCTGTATGCATGTCATAGCTGTTCCAACTATTGGTGCAACAAGACTGTGCCCATTTTAGGCATGTCTTCAAGAAGTATGAAGCTTACCTATCATCAGTATGTGAATCCTGGCATTCATGCCTTAATTTACATTCTGCTACCTCTGAGTCAAACTTATCTGTCTTTTTATAAGAGACTTTACCAGTCACAGATCAGTAAGCCATGCCTGTCTCAGGTTGCCATCTGAAAACACAGCTCTCATCCATCATTGGCCTCCTTTAGGTCGAGAAGGTTTTCAAGACAATCTTACCTGTCATTGACTACCAACTTCTCCTAAGAAGGACATTGGAACTTAAAATTATGTATCTCTGCTTCGACATCTGTAAAAGCTTTCATTATTCCTTTCAAAAGAGCAAGTAATAGACATATCATAAAGAATCATAAAGCCAAGTTCTGTTATGTTCAATGAGAGAGATGTAAATGAGGACTATGAAAAAAAGATGGCCTGTAATTGTTTTTTTTTTTTTTTTTCAGAATATTGTTTGCCATCCTAGCAGCATCAAAAGACAAAGTCTTTTCATTTTTTGAACTTTAAGCTTCTTTATGCAGGGCTAAAAATCCTTGAGATTAATATTAGTATTAGGCCAAATCCCCTAAAGTTACCTTTTTACTCTGATCTCATTTTCTTGATCCTTTTTTATATACTTTTGGACTAATACAAATAATACAAATTCATAGATATTGAGCAATTCCAAATGGCTTCTGGGTTTTATTCCTTGTACCTTATATCCCATGATATACACTATATAATGCAACACATCAAGTTTGTGTGTGTGTGAGTGTGTGTGAGTGTGTGTGAGTGTGTGTGTGTGTGTGTGTGTGTGTGTGTGTGTGTGTGTGTGTGTGTATTGACAAACTACCATTAAAGATTGACCACAATTCACTACAGAAACAAACTGGGCAAAAGGCAATTAAAAAGGAAACAGTGAACTTATTATCAGAGAAAATAGCAAATGTAATATTTCCAAACAATAAAAGATTAGGTGGGATAACAGAATGTCACATTTAACTTAACCCCAGTACCTGAACAAAGCATCATACAAGATAGCTGACAATTTCCAAATATGTCTATGAAAATGTCTAAGACCAGCATTCTAAATATTCACTGTCATTTCCTTTTATCCAGTGTAAAATTGATTTGCAGCCCAGTACATGACTAAGTAAAAATAACTAGGCACATTAGAGCAAGAGTAGGGTCATTATAACAACTTCTGCATTCGAGTGATTTTTTTTTTCCCCCAGAGGCAGGTTCTACAGTCTCTGCCTTCTCAGTGCCACATGGTCAAAAAGCCTGAAACAAGGCAACTTATCCAGGCTGGTTTATAGGCGTTTGCATCTTAATGTTTTACACTACTGTCTTAGAGGTATTCTTTTCCAAGTCTGAGTGTAGCAGAAACACTCCAGTGTTGGTACTATTTTCTAGTAAAGCAATTAGGTAGTCCCTGACCCAAAGCAATATAATTCATAAATTTGGGATACTTACTCTCAACCAAGGAAATCCTAACAGCTAGGAAATATTACTAGCAGTCAAAAACATTTCTGGCCTTGAGCACATGGAAGAATGTACCAAAAAATGGGTCAGGAACATATATCTAATATAGCTTCTCCATCACCATCATGAGGGTACTCAGCCAGAGGAGGTCATCATTATCCTTTGTCCCAAAATTAACATGTCATACCAATCGATCTGGAAACTACCTATCACATTTAGCACCCTGCAAAAAAACATATACAGGGCCTCATCTCTATATCAATAAGGAGTTGGGCTTATGCCATATGCCAATAAGTGGATTCTTATATTTTCATCTGGGCATAAGTGTGCTAAGTTTTAGGGCGCGGTTATAAAGGCACACAATTGCTGGCAGGAGATGAAATTAATTTGAATCATTGATGAAAGCATAAACAGTTTACTTTAAACAATCTCCAAGTTCAGCTATGCTTTAGAGATTCTTTTACTCTTGTCTATTTAATCCAGCATATTACTAAAATGATAAATATGATTCAAGCAAATTTTAAATTATTCTGTCACTGTTTTTAAATTGTAGGCCTGTACATTTTTAATTCTTTTGTTAAGAAAGAAATGGTATTTGCTAAAACATATCATTTATAACATAGATGTTTGTCTTAGTTAAGGTTTCTATGCTGTGATGTACCACCATAAATAAGTTGGGAAGAAAAAGCCTTATGTGGCTTATACTTCCATATTACTGTTGACTATCTTGAGTACTCAGGACAGGAACTCAATCAACACAGTGGCCTGGAAGCAGTATCTGATGCAGTGGCCATGGGGACATGCTGCTTAATGGTTTGTTCTCAAAGCTTGCTCAGCCTTCTTTCTTATAGACCACAAGACCACCATAGTTAGGATGACACCATCTGAAATAGGCTTAGCCTTCTCCCATCAAACACAAAGAAAATAGCCTATAGACTTGTATTCAACCTTATTTTATGTTGGAATTTCCTTAATTGAGGTTTCTTCCTTTCAAATAACTTTTTTTTTTGTATCTAGGTGATATAAAATCTATCTATCACAATGTTCTAAACATTTTTTTCCAAAAATTGTATAACTGTTCAAATAATGACATGTGTTAATAAGATTACATAAGGCAAAATTGTTTATAAAACAATATTTTTACTGAAAATATTCAGGTATTTTGATTTTAAAAAAAATTTCTAGGCTAGCAATATATACTACATGGTTAGATAAGAAATGTTTTTTTTTATATATCTATAACTATTACTCATGTAAGGGCCTATATATTATTTCTGTTGTAAAGAAATTAGATTTATGTCTCTAATTGACATTTGTGAGAACATGAACACCTTATTTTTAGAAAAATAATACTATGCGATCTTTTAAAATATTCTATGTTATCTTATATGGTGATAGAAAACACAAGGTTGGAGCAGAAACTTCATCATGAAGAAGACTGTAAATAACATAAAGTCAACACAAATGACTTAACTATAAATCAACTGAAATAATTAAGTATCTTAACATCAAAATAGACTTTTCTTAGTACCAAACTTTGTATTAAGATTTGAAAGGGTTTTACAATAGTCTAAAACTAAGAAATAAATGTTGCAAAGTCATAATAGGCAAAGAGAAAATAACACATTGACTTTGCCCTCAAGTTTGGATTGAATTTTGAATTTCTAGAGTTGGGAATACATATGCTTATACATGTATATACATAATACACACACACACACACACACACACACACACACTTACACAGGATTGCACAGATGCTGCCTTAGGGAAAATCAATATAAAGATTCCAGGAATGCTAATGTAGGTCTAGTGAAGCCCTTTCATTTTCCTTCCCACTCACATTTAGGTGAACAAGCCTGAAATGAAATACACATCACTGTCATACAAACAGGCTTGGTTGTATTTCTGCATTGCTTTCAGTTACTGTCTCCATAGAAGCATCATATACATTATAACAGAGGATGGCTAAATATGCAACCAGATACACTTTTCAATTTAAAATCAAGGCAGTGCTTATTTGTGCTTTCTAGATGATAATTTTAAAATACAATTTAGTATTTCTTATTGTTATAAGCTGTATATTTTAGGCAAAATAAATATTTAATATTGGAGAAAAATAATGTTATTAAGTTTGGCATGTGTATATTTTACATTTAAGTCACTAAAATATATGTGAAGAACACAGATCCTGCATTGAATGTAGAGAAAAATCTCATAGATATTGAAATTGCTCATAACTGTGAACAGATGGTACTCTCAGAAAACTCATGCCTATTTCTGAGACCAGAAATTTTGATGGAGCCTTATAGAAATAAGTTAATTTTTAAAAGTCCCATAGTGCCGTTCTGCTTTGCAAAAATCCTGTGCATAGTGTTTGCATGTCAATCACTACTTCATTACAATGTATGTTAGAATATAGCTAACTTTATGAACTTATCTCTACTTTTCATCCATGTAGGGGAATGATAACTGGTTCCAATTTCCAAATTCGTCTTATCATGAACTTTTTTATTCTTTGAGTAAGTATTAGGTACTTGAATATGACCCTCATTACTGACAGCCACGAGGGCTTTACTGCCATTGTTCCAGTGCAGTCTCTGAGAGTATCTGCATTACAATTTTTATAGAAACCTAATTTCGGTTTGAGTCTTTGTACTTCTTCATTTTTCTATATAACAGTCAGCACCAGAAACAGAATGCAAAACCAAGGAACATTAGAGGCCTCTGGGTTAGTCATGGAAGGCTCATTTTTTCTGGCTACTTTGAACCTCCCTAGCTATTCAGAAAGTATCTCAGCTTGTCCATTTACCCATTGTAGAGTCTATTATAAGTTATTCTAACACGTTGAGAAAATAGATTCCTTAGCAATGGCTATATGTTAGAAGAGCACTGGAACTAGATTTTCTGGTTCCAATTGAAGTTTCATTGTGCATGAATTGTCTTTGAAAAAATTGCACCTTTGGTGCCAAGATTTTCTCCTCAGTTCCATATTGTCCTTGCATTGCACAAATTACCTAGAGCTAGTAAAAGGAACCAAACACACACACCTGCACACACATGCATGTGCAGAGGCTCTCTCTCTCTCTCTCTCTCTCTCTCTCTCTCTCTCTCTCTCTTTCTCTCTCTCTCTCTCACACACACATACACACACACACAAATGCAAATACCTACACACATTAGAGTGCAAAGAGTCTTGGGGCTTATTGATCAACATTTTTCATTATCTTTGTTTCAGAATATGCTCCTGGAAAATGAAATCTAACCCACACAAATATAAGGAAATATAAGAAAACTTACAAGTCTCCAAAGGGTCACTGATTTAGTGAGAAAAAAAGATTAATATAGATAAAAATTTTAGATGAATAAAATAGAAAGAAGAGAATTGAGGTGCTCTTAAAAAATAGAGAATTGAGTTACTGATCAACTATATAAAAAAATATAAAACAGCCTCACACTATAGGAGCTATTTCTTTTCTTTCTTCTTTTATTTCTTTCTTTCTTATGGAGCTGTAGCTCTGACTGTTGTGGAATAAACTCTGATTATTAGGATGTACTCAAACACAGAGATCTGCTTCTCTCTGCCTCTGGCATGCTAGACCTAAAGGCATATGACACCACTGTCCACTATTAATTCTTATTCAAAGGTTATTTGGTCAATTGCAAATAAAAGCAAATAAATATACATTTATGGTAGTATAGAATGAACATAGAGTTTAAGAAACCTTGTAAGTGGTTAATATTTTAAACAGAGATAGATTTTATTTAAATGTGTTTTATTTACATTCCAAATGTTGCCTCCCTTCCTGGACCCCATACAAGATTTCTTTATACCATCTCCTCTCCATTTTTCCTCTGAGATGGTGCTCCCACACCCACCTCCCTAGCCCTTCTTTCACCCAATTCAACTCCTAACAACATATCTCCCTTCTCTGGGAAAAATCAAGTCTTTCAAGGAGGACAGACAACCCAATCTTCTGTTACATATGTGTTAAGAGACAAAGACCAACCCATGTATGATATTTGGGTAGTGGCTTACACTCTGGAAGTTCACAGGGGTCCAGGTTAATTGACAAGTTTGATCTGTTTATGTTCTCAACCCTTCAGCTTCTATAAACCTTCTCCTAACTCTTCTATATGGGTCTACCACCTTAGTTCAATGGTTGAATGTACATATCTGAATATATCTCAGTTGACTGTTGGCAGAGCCTCTCAGAGGACAGCCATGCTAGGCTCCTGTCTGCAAGCACAGCATGGAATCAATAATGGTGTCAGGGTTTGATGCCGGCTCATGAGATGGATCCCAAATTGGGCCAGTAACTGAATGGCCTTTCCTTAATCTCTGCTTCATTTTTGTCCCTGCATTTCCTTTAGACAAGAACAGCATTGTTTCAAAAATTTTGAAGATGTTTTGGTAGCCCCAAATTTCCACTGGTGGCCCTCTATGTCTATTAGCTGTGGTCTCTTCAGATTTTATCTTACCCCCTCTTGGGCATTTTATCTAAAGTCATTCCCACTGAGTCTTGGAAACCTCTCAGATCCCAGGTCTCTGAAATTTCTAGAGGTTCCCCTGTCTGCACTTACTTTTGCAGTTGTATATTTCCATTCATTCTCCTGGACTTCTTGGCTTATTTCTGGCCTCCTCATATACCTCACCCTGGCCTACTTTCCCACTCTTCCTCTCTCTTTTACCTGAATCCCTCTCTCCATCTGCCTCACTTAATTACTATGCCCCATCTTGTAAGTGGGATTGAAGTATCCTCACATGGGTTCTCTTTTTTGTTAAAGTTATTATGTTCTATGGTCTATATCATGGGTGTCCTTTCGGGCTTATATTCAGTTATCAGTGAGTTCACACCATAGTACACACCATAAATGTCTTTTGGCTCTGCATTTTCTCACTTTGGATGATATTTTCTAGTTCTATCCATTTGCTTGTAAGATTTATGATGTCCTTGTTTTTAATAGCTGAGGAGTATTCCCCTGTGTAAATAAACCACAATTTCTGTATTTATTCTTCAGTTGAGAGGGATCTGGGTAGTTTCTAGCTTCCCTTTATTGCAAATAAAGCTGGTACTAACATATGAGTACAAATTCTTTTGTTATGGTGGGACATATATTGGGTATATGCCTAGGAACAATATAGCTGGAGAAACATTTCTCATTTTCTTAGAAACTACAAGGTTGATTTCCAGAGTTGTACCAGTTTTCAGTCCCACCAGCAATGGAGGAGTGTTCCTCATTTTCCAAATCCTTCCCACCATCTGCTCTCTCTAGAGATTTTTTATCCTAGACATTCTCATTAGTGTAAGGTGTTATTTTGATTTGTATTTCCCTGATGATTATTGGTGTTGAACATTTCTTTTAAGTGCTTCTCTGCCATAATTATTAACACAGAGATGCAGGAGGTTTTTTTAAGCTAGAAACCCAGGAGAGCTGCCCTAACACAAATCTATATTATCTGCCTCCCAGAAGGCCTGCTCTAACCCAGGTCACACACCTCTACTTGCCTCCAAGAATGGCTGTTCCAAACTAAGACACTTAGGTCAATTAACAAGAGAGCTAACCAGATGGCCAAGGGTGAGCACATGAAAATAAGCAAACAATGTCAATGAAATTTGGCACCATCAAAATCCAGTTCTCCTAACATAGCAATCCCTGGATACCATAACACACCTAAAGAACTATTTTCTGACCAAAAATTCCATCTCAGAAAGATAAAAGAGGTTTTTCAGTAGTATATGAATAATTCTTTTAAAGAAATATAGGAGGGATTGGGGATTTAGTTCAGTGATAGAGTACTTGTCTAGAAAGTACAGGGTCCTGGATTTGGTCCTCTACTCCAGGAAATGAAAGAAAGAAATAATTAAAGAAATAAAGAAATAAATATTGGAACATACAGCCAAACAGGAAGAAGCCCTTAAAGAGGAAATAAATAAATCCCTTAAAGAATACAGAAAAATTCAATCAAAATGGTGAAGGAATTGAACAAAATTGTGCAAGAGCTAAAAATTGAAATTGAAATAATAAAGTCAGAAATGGAGGCAACCTTCTAAATGGAATACCATGGAAAGTAATCATGAGCTACAGATGCAAATATCACCTGCAGAATAAAGAATGGAAAAGAGAATCTCAGGTGTAGAAGATACTGACACATAGGTCAAGGAAAATACAAATCATACAAAGTTCTTAACTAAAAACATCCAGGAAACTTGGCACACACAAAAAAAGAGCTAATCTAGAAATAATAGGAATGGAAGTGAATAAAGATTATACTCCAAAGGGCCAAAATCATCTTCAACTGAATTATAGAAAAACAAAACAAAACCTTTCCTAACCGAAAGAGAGAGAGAGAGAGAGAGAGAGAGAGAGAGAGAGAGAGAGAGAGAGAGAGAGAGAGAGAGAGAGAGAGAGATGGCCATAAATGTATAAGAAATTTGCAGTACACCAAATAGATTCAACCAGAAAAGAGAATCATGTAATCAAATAACTTAAAGTCCAAATTCATAGAACAAAAAATATTAAAAGCTATAAAGGAAATAAGAAAAGTAGCATGTAAAGTGAGACCCATCAGAATTCTACAGTTATTAATTACTGTACTCACCATACCTCCAAACACTAAACATAATAATTCACAAAGTGCATGCTTCTGACTCTTGGGGACCTTCTCTCTCATATCATGTCCCTGGTGGCTTTTAAATTCATATATTATTATATATCTGGAATTTCTCATTTTCTGTAAATATTGACAATACCACCTCTATGGCTTTCTGTTTCATTTTATAATATAAATTATCTGCTGATTTTAATAAACCCTGATTTTTATCTTTTTATTTCTTAACTCTCAAGGTGATATCTGAACATTCTAAATAGTACATTCATGTTTCCTCTTCACTTATCCCACTTACCCTATATGATTTCTTTTTACATACAAATCAATAACACAATAATTACATATAGACACTATATTACACTTAATTGAATGTTTCAAAATGAGAAAAAGAAAACTAAGGAAAATAATTTGTCATTTGTAAATCAAAATCTAAACATTTCCTTAATGTCAATTCTTCTGTTAGTGGTGATATTTGATCTAAAAGCCTGATAAAATCAAACTGATAGTGCTATTATATTTGTGTATGCCAATAGTGTAAATTAGAACCAACTTAATACTAATTATATTAAATTACTAGACTAGATAATAAAATATGTAATTTATAATCTAAATTATATCCTTATTTGATATGATTTTCACTTTCTATGAATTGAAACTGTTCATATCTTATCATAAGTAAAATATTATTTTTACATCAAATTATTTTTAAATTACAAGCATCAGGGAAAATATTTTAGTTTAAATGTATTTCATTAACAATGTTACTTATTGCTCCAACATACAACAAAGACATGTGCATCACAATGTTCATAGAAGTCCTATTTATAATAGCCAGAAGCTGGAAAGAACCTAGATGTCCTTCAGTAGATGAATGGATACAAAAATTGTGGTATATTTACACAATGGAGTACTACTCAGCTATCAGAAACAATGACTTTACAAAATTCTTAAGAAAATGGATGCATCTAGAGAATATTATCCTGAGTGAGGTAACACAGTTACAAAAGAACAGACATAATATGCAGTCACTGATAATTGGATACTAGCCACAGAAAGCTCTGAACATCTCAGAAACAACTCACAGACTATATGAAGTTCAGGAAAACAAAAAGGAAAAAAAAAAAAAAAGAAAATGAATAACCATTATGCTTTATCTTTATACACCAAGAAAACTGAATTATCCCAGGTTACTTCTTGTTTTACATGTACTTTATGTTCATTGTAACTACTAAGATTTTAATGCACACTATCAAACCTTTAAAAAAAACAAATACTGATAAAAATGTATTCGTATACTTTTATGCAAAAATGCTTAAATTTATACATTTATCGTTGTTTTTTTAAAATAAAGTTGTTCAATTAAATAAAAAAACAAAACAATGTAACTTATTAAGTGCCCAAGCATAATTTAACCATTTAACCATATTTATTCTGTCTGTTTCTATGCATGTATACTGAGTTAAAGTGACAGCTAAATAATTGATAACATAGCTTCTGTAGTTTCAACAAAGTACAATCAATACTACAACTGCAGCTTTTTCCTTAGGCTGTAGTTTTCCCTTCTGGAAAGGGGAAGGAGATTCCAATGTCTCATACAGCTAATGGATCTGAAAGACTTACCCAGCTATGACACCAATAGATTTGCAAATGCCGATTAGTGATGGCAGAGGACAAATAGGAGTTCAATATGCCTCAACCCTACACTGAGAACCAAGGTCATCTAAGGAATGCTGAGCTTTTCCTATACCAAAATTTCAGTCAGGAGGCTGAAAGAGAAAATCAGTGTATGTAAGAGTTGGCATGGAAGAATTATCTAATTATGATCTAAAAAAAAAAAAAAAAAAAAAAAAAGAAATAGAAGCACCAAACCTTAAAATGTGGAAAGCAAAGTCTCACCATCCCACCACAAGCAGTAAGAACTTGGTAGGAAGAGGCAATGCTGAGAGGAAGTCAATTTCCAAGGCAGAGAACTCTAGAAATCCTGCTTTGGTGAATTACCATGCCTGCTAAAGTGAGCTTCACATGACAACGTTTGCCTATAAATTCATCATATTCCATAATTAATCCCAACACAAGCATTCATTTGCTAAGACACACATAGGTGAACTTGTACCTTTGTTCTGGAATAAGTGTTCTTTTTCTGGTAAATTAACTTCACACATGGACAAAGAAAAAGTCACACAACAAACAATATTTTATTTAGTGCATTGTATTCTACAGATAAGCCTCAGGAGATTTATGTTCATTGTCATGTAATTACCCAATAACAATAAGTTCTTTGCCTTGGAAACCTAAATGTTTTATTATTTAGTCATAGATTTTTCTACATCTGGGTTTCAGGTAGATTCAGTCATTGATAAGGTATGTTGAACAATAAGTACATTGAAGGGAATAGGAACACAAATATGATTTCAGTTCTTTCATTAAAATATTAGCCTGAAGTATTAAAACAAGTTGGGTCTTATAATTCACAGTTTTCTAGTTACCCTCTCTGGAATGAGTTACATAGTAGTATCTTCTCCAAGTGTTTCTCCTGTGGTAACTAGGTCGAGAACACTGAAATACTACTTTGTAATTCCATTTATATTTTAAGGACATGACTGCTATATTATTTATAATATATCTATATCTATATATGTGTACACACACACACACAAACACACACACACACAAACACACACACACACATATATATATATATATACATACATATATATATATATATATATATATATATATATATATATATATATCCTGATTTATACAGCTATAGCTTAAAATTGTTGCTCAAGTTTCTAATGTATATGGAAAACTCAAAATGTTTGACTCCAGAGAATAAAATGATCCTATAAAAAAATGAAATACAAAAAGAAGCTCCAACATCTAGGACACATGTTACACCACATTCATAGTAGACTTATAACCAGAAGGTGGAAAGAACCTAGATGTCTTTCAACAAAGAAATGAATACAGAAATTGTGGTATATATACACAATGTAGTACTACTCAGCTGTGAAAAAGAATGACCCCATGAAATTTCTAAGCAAGTGGATGAAACTTGAAGCTATCATTCTGAGTGAGTTAACCCAATCACAATAAAAAGAAAAAAAAAAGGAAAAAAAAGGAAAAAAAACACTCATATTATGTATTCACTTATAAGCTGATATTAACACAAGAACTTTGGAATACCCATGAAAAAATTCTCAGAACTTTTGAAGCTCAAAGAGAAGGAAGGGCAGATGGTGTATGCCTCAGTCCTTCTTAGAAGGGAGAACAAAATGCTCAAGGGAAAAAATAAAGGGACAGATAAAGGAGAAGGGATTGGAGAAAAGATCATCTAAAGACTGCCTCACCAGGGAACCAATTCCATATGCAACCACTAAACCCAAGCTCTAACACTGATACCACGTAGTGCTCAATGAGAGTCATATGTTATGGATACATCCTCAGAGCCTTTCAAAGAACCATAATGATACAGAAAAGGATGCTTGCAGCTAACTATCAGTTAAACATGAGATCCACAATGAAGGAGGTAGAAAAAGGACAGAAGGAGCTGAAAGAGTCTTAAAACCCATGGGAAGAAAACAATTATCAACAAACCAAACACACCACAGCTCCCAGGAACAATAACACCAGCCAATGAGTTCTCACAGAGAGACTCGTGACCTTAAGTGTATATGCAGCAGTGGATAGCATTTTCAGACATCAATGTGAAGAGAGGTCTTTGATCCAGCAAAAGCTTGTTTTCTCAGTGTAGGACAACAGTAAGGTGCTGAGGTTGGAGAAGGAGGTTGGAAGAGGGAGCACCTTCATGAAGGTAATGGGGGATGAGATTGAACAGAAGGGATGAGATCTTAAATGTAAATAGAGAGAATATCCAATAAAAAAGAATGCTTTAACTATAAAAAAATGAGATACAGAGCTAAGCAAAGAATTCTCAACTGAGGAATACATAATGACTGAGAAGCACCTGAAGAAATGTTCAACATCGCTAGTCATCAGGAAAATGCAAATCAAAAGAACGTTGAGATTCTACCTTTTACCAGTAAGAATGGCTAATATCAAAAACTCAGATAAAAGCAAATGCTGGTAAGGATGTGGAGAAAGAAAAACACTGCTCCACTACAGGCGCGATTGCAGGCCGCTGGTACAACCATTCTGGAAATCAGTCTGGCAGTTCCTCAGAAAATTGGACATAGTACTGCCTGAGGACCTACCTATACCACTCTTAGACATATACCTAAAAGAAGCTCCAATATATAACAGAGACACATTCTCTACCATGTTCATAGCAGCCTTATTTATAATAGACAGAAGGTGGGAAAAAGCCAGACATCTTTCAACAGAAGAATGGATACAGAAAATATGGTACATTTACACAATGGAGTACTACTCAGATATAAAAAAAAAAACAATGACATGAAATTCGTACATAAATGAATGAAACTAGAAAATATCATCCTGAATGAGGTAACCCAGTCACAAAAGAGCACACATGATATGTACTCACTGATAAGCGAATATTAGCCCAAAAATACTCTGAGTACCCAAGAAACCTTATGAAGCTCAAAAAGAAGGAAGGCCAGAGAATGAATATCTCAGTCCATAGTAGAAGGGAGAACAAAACGCTCATGGGAGAAATTACAGAGGCAAATAGAGGGACAGTGATTGAAGCAAAGATCACTCAGGAATTGCCTCACCTGGGGATCTACCTCATATGCAGCCAAGCACTGCTGCTGATGTCAAGATGAGTTTACTGACAGGAGTCAGATATGGATGGCCCCACAGAGGCTCTGTCAGAGTCATACAGATCCAGTTGAGTATACTTGAAGCTAACCATCAGACGACAATCAAGGAGGTAGAGAAAGGATTAAAGGAAGGGAAAGGGTTTTCAAGCCCATGGGAAGAACAACATTATCAACTAACCAAAGACTCCAGAGATTTCCAAATTTAGTCAAGAGAAGAATAGCAAATTAATTTAAAGAATTAATTAAAAAAAGTCCCCACATTGATTTTATTTTAATATTTGCAGCAATACTACATGATCAATATTTTAAATAAAATCTTGGGCTCTCCTGTGGTCAACCATGGTCAGTGGACAATAATTAAGATTGGTTTCCCATATTGCCTATGATTAGTTGAAGGGAGTCATGAAATAATGTGCAATTGCATTATCCCTCATTGACCACAGTACCTACTACAAAAGTTTCAATATAATATAGAGTGAAATGGGATGTCCCTCAACACACACACAGCCTTCCAGTACTTGTCTATAAAGAGTCTTTATGAAATCATACAGTATCTACTCAAAGCACAAGACTACAGTTCATGACATTCTTCTAGCAAATAACCCTTTTCCAGACCTTATATAACCTCTACATTGATAAATAATTAAGCATGGCATGACTAATTTTTCAAAAGTATAAATTCTCTTAGGAACCTGGCAAGAATAAATTTGAACTCTCTCCTAGAGGTAAGAAAAATGGTATGGCAAAACTCAATCTGTTTCTTGACAAGCAATAATTAAAACTGAAATTGAACTCACCATCTCCATACATAATTTGCCTGCCTGCATATAGATCTTGAAAAACATATAATTTCTTTCTGGATAGGTTTGCCTGGCACTGATGGCTGACCTATTCAACATCTCTTTGGGCTTCCCAGTGAGAGAGCAGGCCCTGACCCCATTTCTCAAATCTCATTTCCTACTGTGAGACTGAATAAAGGTGCTATGTAAAGGACTTGTGCTTATCAAACAGAAGATAATTTGTATGTATGAGTAAACTTTTGTCCCATTTGCAGATCAGCTTCTTTGACCCTTTCTGGTTCCTTTCTCTATAATATTTACAGATCACTTGAGAATATATTGTCTTCTTATTTCAGGATTAGATTTAATTCTTGACAACATTTAAATTTTTTTTCTTATTATACTTTCTTGTTTTAGGTATCATAAACCATACATACTAAAATTATTTAAAATTAATAGGTCTAATCTAGATATTTAGAAACCCTAAAATGAATCGAAAGGTTGTGTTATTTGTAAGTCTGGTTGAGTTTCCAAATGTCCCTCAAATAAAATTTTTATGTTTGGTTTCAGTGTTCAAATACAACTACTTTCTTCTAATATTTATAAGTATTTCCTTTAATACTCAAGAATCAATTATTCAAGTAGTATTTCTAACCAATAAGAAAAGATTATGATAAAATACAATTTATTAAAAATAAATAAATGTTACATTTTCTCTTACTAAAAACACAATCAAAAATATTTCTTGATATTCCTCATACTCAAAGTAGCATGCAATTGAAGTTCATTCAGAATAGCTTTTGATATCATCAAAATACTTGTTGGAGTTTGAACTTTTGTTGTGGTTTGAACAAAAATAGCCCCCACAGTCACATAGACAGTAACAGTATTAGAAAGTGTGGCTACTTTGGAGTAGATATTTCCTGTTTAGACGAAGTTGTCTCTGATGCTCTGCTCCTTTTCTGATGCCAAGACTGCCTTCAGATCCCTTGGACTCTTATTCCCTTCTCTCTTCTTTATTCTCACACCTCCCACAATGATTCCATTCAATTTTTTTTTTTTTTTTTTTTTTTTTTTTTTTTTTTTTTTTGGTGTCTGATGTTACTCCATGTTATATACTTAGAGACAGAAATCTCAAATTAGAAAGAACAGGTAATTTTGGTCTTGATGGATTTGGGCTACATCACTCAAAATTATACATTTGCTTACGTATAAATGACAAGATTTATTTTTCTTTACATCTGAATATTATTCAACAGTATATGCAACACGTTTTCATTACCTACTCCACATTGAGTAATATATGGGTTGTTTACATTTCCCAGGTGTGTGAATATAGCAACAATGAATATAAAGGAGCAAATACCTGCATATCGAGATGTGGAGCCCTATATGAGTGGCCCAAGGAGTAGTGTAGCTGGGTCATGAGATAATTTTCTTTTCTAAATTTGTGGGGAATCTTCATACTGATTTCTAGAGCCTTCAGGCTAGTTTGCCTTTTACAACATGGTGAATACTTGTTAAGTTCTTCCCACATTGTTTGTATCATTTTTCCCATTTTTTCTTAATATACAATATGTATTTTAAAGTAATCTCATTAAAACATTTACAATCTCTTTCTAGATCTTTAATGCCATTGCTCTCTCTTTTCTTCTTTTTCCAGTGTTTTGTCCCCACATCCCTCCCTAGATACAGAAACCCTTTTCTCTCTTTTTCACTTTTTAAAGTCCCCCCCTTTATAGGACTTATGCCCTACTCTTCTGCTCTCTTTTCTCCTCCTTATGTGTGACCCATTCTATGTTCATTGTTTCTATTGTTACATCATTTCATGACTCAAATCTACAAGTTTCAACAAAGTTTAAGAAATGAAAGTGAACATTAAAGAATTTGTATCCCTGTATAATATTTTCTGATTTCAACCACTTTCCAGAAAATTGTCTGATTTACATCCTACTATCTGGATAGATTTTTCCTTTATATATATATATATAATCAAAGAATGATATCGCTATAGCCTATGTTAAAATTATTTTGAATACTTTGAAAATTCAAGTCACTTATATTTAGGATGATGTCTGTAGATCTAAAAATAATTCAAATAAACAAGTGGACATCTTTTAATCAGGGGATAAACAATCTGAGAAAGAAATTAGGGAAACAACACCCTTCAAAATAATCACAGACAGCATAAAATGTTGTGGTGTGACTCTCTCCAGGCAAGTGAAATATTTCCATGTCCAGAAATTCTCATATCAGTAGAAAGAAATAGCAGAAGATCTCAGAAGACAAAAGACTTCCCATGCTCATAGATTGGAATGATTAATATAGTAAAAATAGCCATTTTTCCCAAAGCAATTTATATATTCAATGCAATCCCCATTAAAATTGCAATTTGATCATTCATAGAGTTAGAAAGAACAAGTTGTAAATTCAATTGGAATATAAAAAAAACAGGAAAGCAAAAATTATTCTCAATAACAACAACAACAACAAAAATACTTCTGGAGGAATCAACATCCCTGACTTCAAGATGTATTACAGAGCAATCATGATAAAAACAAAACAAAACAAAAAACAAAAAAACAAAAACAACGGCAAAAAAAAAAAAACAAAAACAAACAAAAGAAACACAAAACAAAATTTCCTGGTGTTGGTACAAAGACAGGCAGGTAGATCAATGGATTAGAATTGAAAACCCAGAAATGAACCTACACACCTATGATCACTTGATCTTTGACAAAGGACCTAAAAACATTCAATGGGAAAAGGGCAGCCTCTTCAACTAATGGTGCTGATTTGACTGACAGTTAGCCTGTAGAAGAATGGGAATCAATCCATTTTTATCTCCTTGAACAAAGCTCAAGTCAAAGTGAATCAAGGATCTGTACATGAATCCACATAGTATGAAACTAATAGAAGAGAAAGTGAGGAAGATCCTTGAACACATAGCCACAGGGAAGAATTTCCTGTTCAGAACACCAATGGCTTATGGTCTAAGATGAACAATCAACAAATGGGACCCCATGAAATTGCAAAGCTTCTGTAAGGCAAAGGACACAAAATGTAAGCCAACAAATTGGGAAAAGAACTTCATCAGTCCTAAATCAGATAGAGAACTAATATCCAATATCTACAAAAAAACGCAAGAAGTTAGACTCCAGGGAACCAAATAACTCTATTAAAAATGGAGTACAGAACTAAACAAAGAATTCTCAGCAGAGGCAGGATATTGAATGGCCAAGAAGAAGTGAAAGAAAGCTCAGTCTCATTCATTATTCTTATCTCTGCAACACTAAACAAGGACAGGTTTACATAGTGTGGTCGCCACCATTTGTGGGCAGTTGTTTTATATTTATGATTTTTGACTGGAGTAAAATAAGACCTCAAAGCAGTTTTACTTCAAATTTCCTAAACAAAATTATTGTACGGCATTTGGAAATAAATTCACACATATTTATTAGACAAAATTTTTCATACCCAGTTTTTACATTAACCATATCTTTGAAGACATTTGACTTTCATGGCTTTCCAGACTGCAACTTGATAAATAAAGTGGGTAGATTTTATGCACAACGATCTTTTCAAAACATGATACAAGTCACACCAATGTTTTCATTTTAGCAAGTTAAATTTTGTTAGTATTGTCTTTACAAATATGTAGAATTTAATATTCGGTTATAATGCAAGGAATGAAAACAAACATGTTTTGAGTTTAGAGAAATTGCCATCGCATCCCGAGTTAACCATCTCTAGCAGTGAGGGCTTCACTAAGTTGCTTAACTGCTCAATGCTCCAGCTTCATCATATGTGGTAGTTGAGAGGATTAAATGGCATAGAGTACACAGTGTTTAGCACACATTTCATGGCATATTACCTACTTATGGGGAAGGCACCATTATCCATATCACCATAAATGTAAACTGCTTACAAATATGATAAATGCAGCACTCCAGCACACTTTTCATTCCTCCCAAAACAGGGCTTTTAACTAATTAATTGCTAGGTATCTTCTAAAGGATAAAAAGAGTTCACCAGCATTGATTTTTTTTCCACACATATTCAGGGCTATATCTACTTTTGTATATCTTAAATATGAGAAGATATATCATTCACTGAAAGAAATTACCATTTTAACTTCTTTTCAATAAGGTCAGTTTAAAATGGCAGTTTTTGCAACAATATAATATACAAAATTTCAGGGAAATACAGAGACACAGAGATCCCTAGTATTTTATAAATACTGCCCTCACATACACAACGTAAAAACTGATGAATGTTTGGAATTTCTGGGAACTGAGTAGTTGGAGAAAATTAAATCCAAAGAGGGTATGAAATTGTACAATCCCCTTCTGATATGAAAAGCTATATAAATTTATTTTAGAGCTCAAGCATTGCCTTTAAGCTCTCCTTTATTACTTGTCCATCTCAGTATATATTTGGGTAAAATGTTGACTTTGACATATTATATGGAATTTTCTTCATTGATTTCCTTGATTTTTTTACTCTAAAATTTAAAAGTTACTCTCATTATTTCAATTACTCAGAAAATAATTTATCACCAATAATACATTCATTTTTAAGTCTGATAACATAAGAATATCTTTCTATACCTCACATATATGAATACAAAGCAGTTAGGCAAATGCTATGACATGATTAAGCATTTGTTTACCAAATACATAAAAAAATCTAATTTGAAAGTTAAATTATTTTTCTCCTTGTTTCTTAGATCCTCTTTCTTTCAACTCATTGTAGATGTGTGGCACTGTCAGATTCAGAGGCTGTCTTCATTCCACTATTGCTAACAAAAACACCGTGCTTTCTATTATGTTTCTAATAATGTCTGAGACACTTATAGAAGTGTACTAGTATGATACT
Organism: Micromys minutus; assembly: GCF_963924665.1. Taxonomy (NCBI): domain Eukaryota; kingdom Metazoa; phylum Chordata; class Mammalia; order Rodentia; family Muridae; genus Micromys; species Micromys minutus. The sequence goes on along the minus strand of NC_137974.1, from coordinate 20,725,597 downwards.
AAATTTTCACTATCCAAGTGTTGTAAGCATTTACAAAATCAAATTAACTGTGAGGCAAATCCGTGTTTAGATAAATAAAGATAATGCAGCAACCCACCATGCAGAAATGCAATTAATTTTGCTGAATGACAAGAGATAATAAGAGACAAGCTGCTTGCTTTTTTCAGCATTTAAAAGAGAGTTAAAATTTTTACACCATCAAAATTAAACACCACCTGCTTCCTTACAATACCACTAAACACATGCTTGCTTTCATATAGTAATACCATATAATAATCTCTAATGAGTGTCAAGATTGATCATTCTGTCCATAAGAATATTTTTCATCTAAAAAAATTGAGTGAGATACTTGAGAATTTGGATGATGCCCTCTAAGTATTCAGAAGTTCCGTTTCGTGACTTGAATTAAATATGTCTAGGGGAGGTGAGGCTGAGTGCAGATTACATGCCTGATGCATACCAGGCTCAGAATTTCCTTCATTTGCAAAAACGGCCACTCACTCATAAAAAGCATAAGAGTGCTCCCTTCAATTGTAAATATGTTATCAATTTTCCTAAATTGCAAAATGTTTTTTGAAGCTAATACACACATTATTGAATAAACAGCAGTATTCACTGGAGACTTATAATTTGTATTTGAAAAAAATATGAACATAGTTTAGGATTTTGCAGCTATTTAATATGAAAAATATTTGTGAATATATAAATATGTCATTCAGAAAATGAGAATATAATTATAAAATGAGATAAAAAGAGGCAAAATTTGACTTCAAATTAAAAGTGAAGCATTGTATAAATGAATGTTAGCATATTTTATATATTTATTTCTATAATATAACATCATGACATTAGGTCATATTAACTTATATTCACAGTATTTCTTATGGTAGTTGCGATCTGTTGTCTCCATCTAACTAATTGATAAGTTGAAGATAAGGACTAGTCTAGATATTATTAAGAAGACGATATACGTATATTTTAGAAAGAAAATATATTTATATGTTTTTATAAGTGTGTCTATGTCTTTCCATATCTCTCCTTATATGGTAATGTAAACATGAAGATTATTATATTAAATTGTAGTACTAATCTACTAGTTGAATAAGCATGAAACAGCATCTTCTTTTCTCATCTCTGTATTCCAGATGACAATTCTAGCAGAGGACCACTGCTCAACCAGAGAATACATTGGTACTTGACCCAAGATAAGACCCTACACAGAGCTTGATATTTCTCAAAAGCCTGCCCAGCTACTCAAAAAGCACTTCCTCTCCTGGGCTTCGTATCTAGAGCCACCATCTTGCTTTACTTGAGGACACATCTGTTTCAAGAACTTTAGATAATACCCTGTCTACTGTCCACCAACACTCTGTAGAGCCTGTGCAACTTTCCCAATAGTAAGACCTTCCTCATTCCCATACCATAGCCTACCAAACCTGTAAAAGCCCCCAGCTCTATCAGGGGCCACTTAGATAGCAGGAACCCCATCACTCCAAAGGCCATACCATTTCATATAACCCAAAAAGAACACTGGAACCTAAAAGCCATATAAGTACCCAGAAGCCCTGACATGCCCTTCAGTAGCAGAAGACAAGCCAGTATCCACAAACCAAGAGGCAAGCCTGGAAACTAAAACCCAGAGGTCACATAAACTGTTAAAATCAATTAGGAAATATTCTTTAGGACTAAGAATATCTTGGTCATCAGTTTCACAGACAACTAAGGCCAAAGGGCAAAAGAAATAGAAAACAGGAAAAAGCAGCCACGCAGCAATGAAAAACTCAGAAATTGCCACTACAACATACAATTACACAAACCCAGATGATGCTAGATGAGCATAAAACATAATCAACTACAGCCAGGGTGACAACGTACCACCAGATATCCTACTTCAGCAAGCCCTGGAACTTCCAACACAGACTAAAAAGAAACTACCTAAAGAGCAATTGTAAGAAGAAGATAGAGGCATTTAAATAGGAAATTAATAAAAATAAACCCAGGTAAACACTAACAAACAACAATGGGAAATGAATAAACCACTTAAAGAAGACCAAGAAAAGCAAAGGAGGTAAGAAAATAAATAAAATAGAAGAAAAATGATATATAAGTCAAATAAAATGTTTAATAAAAAATATGTCTTGACAAAAAAGTCCACCAACTATAAGACACCATGGAAAAAGAAAACAAAAATATTAGACAAATTAAAAGAATACCAGCCCAAGGAAACATAAAATACTTTTAACAATATTGTAGAGGATAATTTTTCTAACTTTAAGGAGGACATACCATGAAGGGTACAAGAAAAGGACAGAACATCTACAAGACTGAACTGTAAAAGAAAGTCCAAGTTTCACATTATAATAAAAAAGCCTACAGAATAAAGAATGAATATTAAAATCTACAAGAGAAAAATGCCAACTAACATATCACAGTAGCCCTATTTAACTTACACTAAATTTCTCAAAGAGGAGCTTAATATATATATTGCACATTGTAAAAGACCACAAAGCAAAACCCAGACTACAATTTCTACCAAAATTTGCTTCCCAAAATTTAGAAAACATGACAATCCATGACAAATTCAAATTAAAAATAACTGACAGATAGGCATAGGGAAAATTTTCCTGAATGCAACACCAATGGATTATGTTCTGAGATCAAGAATGGACAAGTGGGACCTCATCAAATTACAAAGCTTCTGTAAGGCCAAGGGCACTGCCAAAAGGACCAACAGCAATGAACAAATTGGGAAAAGATCTTTACCAATCCTACATCTGATAGAGGGCTAGTATCGAATATATATCCACATATATATATAACCTCAAGGAGCTATAGCCTAGATATCAAAGAATCCTACTAAAAAATGAGGTAGAGAGCTACACAAAGACTTCTCAGTGAAGGAATATAGAATGCCTGAAAAGCACCTAAAGAATTGCTCAATAGCCCTAGTCTTCAGAGAAATGCAAATCAAAACAACCCTAAGATTCCACCTCACACCAGTTAGAAAGGCTAAGATCAAAAACGTAGGTGAAAGCAGATGCTGGCAAGGATGTGGAGAAAGAGGAATACTCCTTCACTGTTTATAGGAATGTATATTGGTGCAACCATTCTGGAAATCAGTCTGGGGATTCCTCAGAAAACTGGACATAGAACTAGTCGAGGACCCAGCTATACCACTCCTGGGAATATACCCAAAAATAGCTCTGATATCTAACAAGAACACATGCTCAACAATGTCCATAGCAGCCTTATTTATAATAGATAGAAGCTGGAAAGATCCAAGATATCCCTCAACAGAGGGATAGATTCAGAAATTGTGGTCAATATACACAATGGAGTACTACTTAGCCATTAAAAACAAGTTCATTGAATTCCTAGGCAAATGGATGGAACTTCAAGCTATCATCCTGAGTGAAGTAACCCAGTCACAAAACAACACTCATGGTATGTACTCACTTATAAGCAAATACTAGTCCAAAAATCTTCAAATATCCAAAAAACAATTTACAGAACTAACGAAGCTCAAAGATGAGGAAGGCCAGAAAGTGGATAACTCGGTCCTTAAAAAGGAAAACAAAACACTCATGGGAGGAAATAAAGGGACAATTAGAGAAGCAGGGATTGAAGAAAATATTATCCAAAAATGTCTCTCCTAGAAATCTACACCATATGGAGCCACTAAACCCAAGCATTATTTCTGATGCTAAGTAGTGTTTACTGGCAGGAACCTGATATCGATGCCTCCTCAGAGGCTCTGCCAGAGTCATACTGATGCAGAGGAGTATGGTAGCAGCTAACCATCAGATTTAACAGGAGGAACCCAATGACTGAGTAAGAAATAGGACTGAAGGAACTGAAAGGGTCTGAAACCCCATGGGAAGAACAAAACTACCAACTAAGCAAACCCACTACTTCTCCCAGGAGCTAAACACAAACCAAGGAGTTCATATAGAAAGACCCATGGCCCAAGGTACATATACAGCAGAGGATATAATTTTCTGACATCAGTGGGAGGAGAGGCCTTTGGTCTAGTGAAGGAAGCCTTGTTTTCCCAGTGTAGGGGAATGCCAAGGTGTTGAGGTGGGAGAGGGAGCACCTTCATGAAGGCAATGGAAAAGAGATTGGAGATGGGATTGTGGGAAAGGGATAACATATAAAATGTCATTGCAGAGAATTTCCAATTAAAAAATTTTTGGGAAAAATATTTAGATACAAATCTAGCCTTACATAAGGTAATATAAAAAAACACTTTTTCTGCAGGAACCTGACTACACCATGAAAACATAGGAAATTTATTATCACACACAAGCAAAACTTAAATAAGGGAAACATGTAACTCCACACACGGGCAAATATTGTCACCAAGATCACTAACAAAGTAACAAGAATGAACAACCATCAGTTATTAATATCTCAATATGAATGAACTCAATTCAATTTTCTAATTAAAAATACACAAACTAACAGAGGGATGGTCAAAGAGATTCCATCCTTCTCCTGTATACACAGAGCATACATTAACATCAAAGGTAGATATTACCTCAGAGTTAAAAGTTGGAAAAATAAATTTCAACTAAATGGACCAAACAAGAAAGCTAGAGTAGCCATTCTAATGCTTAACAAAAAAGACTTCAAAGAATATTAAAAAATTAAAGATACTGCAATCTCATCAAAGGCATAATCCACCAAGAGGACATGTTAAATCTTAATATTTATGCTCCTAACACAAGAACACACACATTAGTAAAGTAAAACTTACTAAAACATAAATTACACATTGAGCCTCACATATGGATATTGGGACATTTCAATATCCCATTCCCATCAATGTGTAGGTCATCAGAACAGAAAATAAGAAGGAGGATAATAAAACTAACAGATATCATGGATCAAATGAATCTAACAGAGAGTTACTGAACATGCCACACAAACATAGAAGGCTATATATTCTTCTCTGTGCCTCATTGCTCATTTGTTAAAGATCCTCACATACTCAGTCACAAAGCAATTCTCAACAGAAACAATTAATTTCAAATAAGCCCATGCATCCTGTTAGGACATCTTGGATTAAATCTGTATTTCAACAAAAAGAATTACAAGAGAAAGTGTCTAAAACCTCATGGAGACTGAACAGTAACTGGGTCAAGGCAGGAATGAAGAAGTTAAAGACTTCCTATAATTCAATTCCATGAAAATGCATGCACATCATACCCAAAGTTGTGAGACACAATGAAAGTGGTGCTAAGAAGAGAGCTTGTAGCACTAAGTGCCTTCCTAAGGAAATTGGAGAGATCTCATGCTAGCACGTTACCAGGATACAATTAAGTTTTAGAGCAAAAAGAAGAAAATGTATTCAAGAAGAATAGATATTATAAAAGTAATCAAACTGAGGACTGAAGTCAATAAAATAAAAACCGAAAGTATAATTAAAAAGGATCAATGAATCAAAAATTAGCTGTTTGAGAAAACAAAAAGATATAAAAATGCTTAATTTTAACTGAATAAAATAATGAGCAAGAGTATCCAAAGTAACAAAATCAGACAAAAGGTGACATAATAAGAAATACTGAGAAAAAAAAAAAACACTATATACCACAAAATTGGAAAATCTAAAAGAAATGATGATTTCCTTAATAGATACCACTTACCAAAGCTAAATCAAGAACAGATAAAGAATTTGAATATACCTATTACCACTAAGGTAATAAAAGCAGTAATTGAAATCCCAGTGTCAGAGAGTTTTAGCTTGGAATTCTCTCAGATTTCAATGAAGGGCTAATGGGAATACTTGTCTAACTATTTCCAGGAAATATGTAGAGGAGAAAAATTCACAAATTTATTTTATGAGGTTATAGTTTCTATGATACTGGAATCACACAAAGATTCAAAAAAATGAGGATAATAGAACAATTTACCCAATAAACATTAATGCTAAAATACTCAATACATTATTTGCCAACTGAATCCAAGAACACATCAAAATAATCATCTACTATGTGCAACTAGGCTTCACTAAAAAAAAATGAAAGATGTTTCAACATATGAGAATCAGTCAATATATGCTAGTATATAACAAAATTAAGAGAACCAAATGAAACATGACATGATCTATTTATTAGATGCTGAAAAAGTCTTTGCCAAAATCCAACACTCTGATCGTGATAAAAATCCTGGATAGACTTCAGGTACAAGTGATATAATCTTATATAATAAAGACAATTTACAGCAAGGCGATATCTAATATCAAACTAAATGGAGGAGAACTAAAATCAATTCTGCTAAAATCCAGAACAACAGGAGAATAGCATGAGACTGACTATTCTCTCCACATTCAATATAGGAGTTGAAGTTCTAACTGGATAAATAAGACAACTATAGGAGATCAATGGGTGAACTGTCTGGTTTTGTGTCAACCTGACCCAAGCTGGAGTTATCACAGATAAAGGAAATGCCTCCATGAGATCCAGCTGCAAGGCATTTTCTCAACTAGTGATCAAGTGGGCAGGGCTGAGCACACTGTAGGTAGTGCCATCCCTGGGCTGGTAGACTTTTATTCTATAAGAGAGCAAGATGAGCAAGCCATGTGGAACAAGCCAACAAGTAATACCCCTCCATGGCCTCTGTATCAGCTCCTGCTTCCTGACTTGCTTGAGTTCCAGTCCTGAATTCCTTTGGTGATGAGCAGCGATACGGAAGTGTAAGCTGAATAAACCCTTGTCTCCCAACTTGCTTCTTGGTCATGATGTTTTGTGCAGGAGCAGAAACCCTAACTAAGACAAATAGAAAGTAATTGGCATGGAATTTTTCAAAGTATTACTTACTGATGATATGATAGTACACATAAGTCGCTCCATGTCTTCTAACTGGTATAGTAACACCATTTAAGGAATGACTAATAGTGAACGGTGGGGAACTATGAGACAGGATCCTGGAGACTAGGCAAAAGGCCTTTTGCCTCAGTTGTACATGATTCCCTGGATTTTTCTTGGTCATGATTTCAGTCATCCTATGTTAAATATTTATGTTCAATTAATAGGACATGTTTATTTTTGTAGGATGTCAAAACATAACTATAGAACCCAATCGTCATTGAAGCATGAAGCTGAATATAGCCTTCAGACTTGATATGATATTTTCCCAGATATAACCTATACCATGTACTAAGCAACTGTGTTTAAACGAGACCGTGTTGACAAAGATATGATCTGCTTATTGATGTTTAGTTAGGTATTTTTTTAACTAAAAGTTCCCTAGAACGTTGACTTCTTAGCTACATATGTATATGAAAGTACAATTAAATTTAAGTAAGAGTGTTTAGAATATTATATTATAGTCCATCCTAGGGTCTAGGTGTAATACATAAGAAAAGAACAATGACTTTACAAAATTTTTAGGAAAATGGATGGAACTAGAAAATATCATCCTGAGTGAGGTAGCCCAGTCACAAAAGAACACATGTGATATACAGTCACTGCTAATTGGATACTAGCGCCAGAAAGCTCTGAATAACCAAGAAACAGCTCTCAGACCATATAAAGCTCAAAAAGAAGAAAGGCCAAAATGTAGAAGCCTCAGTCTTTCTTAGGAATCAAAAGAAAAAAGAAAAAAATGTGTATTCATCATATATTATATAACAAATTTTGTGAGCTATAATAATATTTCATAAAATAAATTATTAAAAATAAAATAAATTAAATTTAAAAAGAACATGTAAAAAATTTAAAATGATATCTTAATGATTACTTCAGGGGTTTATCCTCATGAATAGCAATCCAGAAAGATTGTAGAAAAACTTTAAAATATTACATGTCTCTTTATTTATATTCAACAAGAAGTTAAAAACCAATGCTAGATATTCAAAGGTGTTCATAGCTATATAAAATAAAGGTAATAAAGATATTCATATAAATTAATTACTAGTCTGATACAATGATAAATAAGTAAAGGCAGAATAGATATCTTAGTGGTTAAGGGCAAACATCATCTTGCAGAGGATTTTGTTCATTCCCTTCCATCTATAGTGGTTGGCTCATAACTACCTGTTATTGTGTTCTAGATCATTTGATGTTGTTTAACCACCAGAAGTAGATGCCCTATGATTCATAGAAACTCATGCAAGCTTTTATATTAAAACCAAGTAAATAAATCTTTAAAAATGATGTGCATGAAAAATGAGCATGCAAACTAGAAACTACCATTACACGCTTGCAAATAATAAGATTTAAGGCTGTTGCCAAGTCTAATTTCTTTAGGTCATTTATTATTTCGAACAATGTGTAAGGATTAATAGAAAATATTCAGTAATATTTACTATATTGTTGACTTATAAATTCTTTCCAAAATTTTAATAAAGTGAGATAATAACCTTGCATAAAAGTATAAAAATTATTATTAATAATTTAGAATATGTTTTTATTATCTTTCATTTCCTCAATAATTAGAATCATTATCATCAAGAAATGTGCACAGCTTATTTACTAAATAGTTATTTAAATAGCCATCCTGATAGAGACACATGCAAGGATAGCCATGGAATGAACTTCTATTTTTATTTAATATACATTTATGTATGATCATATGTTAATTATGAAATTCACATAACCACATGTTCCTTCAATTTTAATTATTGTGATGGATTAGTAAAGGCAGGTATACAAATAAAGTTTCAAAAGACTGAATTTAAGTGGTTTTAGGCAGTGATGTATAAAAGACACTGTCTTTATAAAGCCTAAATAACAATGCTGTATGCATATGAACTTTAATAGATTATGTTTCAATTATCTTAAAAGTCCATTCAATCATTTTTTTTAATTTTGAAGAATATTTATGTTTTTCTTTTTTTTAAAAGCAATAGTGTTAAATTTATGTTTTGTGTACAAGAATTAACTCCTTGAAGCTTGCCATAGTGTTAACTTGAATTTTGATAAATTATATAAAACCCTGGAAAGTCAAGCTCGTTTTTGTCCAGAGTGTAGAACAGTTCAAATGTGCCTTCAAACCACCTTAATAATGACCAAAATTTGGATTGAAATTATTTATTTATTTTTTAATACACAGCATGGGCTTCAAAGATGCCTCGCTGTTAAAGGCTAGGCTCACAACCAAAAATGCATAACATATACAATGAATATATTTATGCATTTAAAAACTATTTTACTGATTATAATACAGGGAAATACCCCAAATTATATGCCAAAGTATATTTGCCATTTGGGATAATTAATAAGACATATTTTGCTAAATATAATATAAAATGTAATTTGTTATGGTGACTCATAGGACAAATTTCATTTATCATTGTCTCATTTATAGTTCTGGGTTTGAATACACCTCGGCAATTTCTGTGTACATGAAACCTCCATAAAAGGCTATCAGAAAGACAAACATTAGGAAGTCTGCTGGAATGGATCAATAGATAATTTATATTGTACAGTCTATTTTGAGTACATAATCTATGAAAAATTCTGCCGCCATTGGCTCTCACATAATCTTCTGATATTCACAGAAGCAGTGAGTTGTGACTGATCAGGAAGGACATAAGATATCTGGCACTGTTTTCTCACAGGCAATGAAAAATGAGCCCCACAGTATATTCATTCCAATTATAGAAAGGACACAGAGTACAGGTGTTTTGTCAATTGAAATATACTTGTCACAATATTTGATGATAGCTAAAAATAGGGTAATGTATCACATATTTTCTCCTTGACTCCAGTGATTCAAGGTTGGACTCAAAAATAATAGGAACACACACACACACACACACACACATACACACACACAAACACACACACACACACACACATACATATAAACAAACACAGAAAGATGTGCAGAAAGAGTATATGATATTAGAAATATAAAGGTAGTGATAGGAAGTTTTTAAAGCAGAATATAGTTGATTGATTAATGTTAAAAGTAAAACATTGTAAGTGAATGATCATTGTAGCAAATGACTAAAATTCTTTTTATAATGTTCCTTACTTATTTATTTGAATATGTAACCTAGCAGAATGAAGTTAAAGTAATTAATGATTATGATTTGTTAAGAACAAATTATATATTAGAATATATATAATTATCATATATTCTTAATTATATATAAGAATATATAATTTATACGTAGCAATATGGCTGACATGTGAATATATATTATATACATATGTATTATAAATATACATACAATATACATGCACATTACATATATGCTTTACATTTTTAATTATGGATATCTACAATTAATAAAGTATAAAACATCATCAAACAATGCATTTCTATCATTCAACATTTTCATATAAATGGAGGAGATCATATAAAGAACAAACAAGACTCAGATGATAATATGACATGCAGTGAAGATAAAGTCTATTCTTAGTAAAATTGTACTTATTGTACTTTTAAAAAAATCGCAAAAACGTCTCTTTTGCAGCTGCATCTCTGAGGACTATTTTCTCTAAAGGGGACAAATTTCCCAAGTTATGTAATACCTGAAGGATTGAACTACAGGTTTCTCACTGACAGGCCTTGACTAAATACCTTGTCCTTCATTTGAGACATTTAAGAAACTGTGTTTTGGTAAGAATTCCTGCTTATTTATTATTTATATTTCTGTATGTGTGTTTTAATCTTTTACTACTGTCACCGCTCCCCAACCCCATCAGCTAAGGGTTAGCTGAACTGCCTGCTTGCACGCCTAGACTTTGGGAAAACACACCTTCCTTTGTAATACTAATGCCTAAGCACAAGCCTACTATACACCTGTTCCGGTCTCTGCTTTTGGCTACCTTTACCCCAGGAGGTGAGGCCTCCACTCAGCAGTGAATGTGCATACTGCCTTTGTAACTGACTTTGCAATATATATACTGAAGAGCTGCAGTCAGGTGGAGTTGGAGTTTGAAGTAAAGCATTTCTGGTAACAGGAACAATTGAGTTGTATCTTTCTTTTCAAACCCTCAGACCTTCTCTGGATTCAGAGTAGCTGTTTGTGGTGTGGCCACACTACTTAATACAGAATTTTATAATCCTCCTAATCCAGTACAGACTATTGGGATTGTACTTTATAGCATTTTAAACTCAACACTGTTGATTCTCAAAGTGTTCAAAGCCACCACTGTATTATTTGGTATTTTGCTTCTACATCCTTTATCCTGTACTTGGGTTTGTTTGTTTCTTTGTTTTTTTATTAATTAGTTCATTTATTTACTTTACGTTCCTATCTCAGCTTCATCTCTCTCATCTTCAAGCAGATCCTCCCTCTCCCTTTCTCTGATTTCCCCCTCCATTTCTCCTCAGAGATGGTTATTAACCCTTTTTAGCATATCCTCTTGCAGTGGGACTAGAGAAATCATCTCCTATTGAGGGGAGACAGTGAAATGGGATACAAAGGCAGCCAACTGAGTCACAAATAGCTCCTGCTTTAGTTGTAAGGGAGTTTCTTATTAAAAGTAAGCTGTATAGGAAAGAGTTCTAGGACTGTCTCATGAATGTTCTTTGGCTTGTGGCACCATCTGTGTTTGTACATTTCAAGCCCTGGTTGATAGATTCTGTAGTTTATTCTTCTGATATCCTTGACCTCTCTGGCTCTTTCAATTCTTCCTCTCCTCTTTAAAAGACTCCATGAGCTCTGTGTAATGTTTGAATGTGGGCCTGTGATTTCATTTGCATCAGCTGCTGACTGAAACCTCTTAGAGGATGGTGGCTCTCAGATCCTGTTTGAAAATATAATAAAAGATCAGTGATATTGTACAGTATTATAGTGTCAGGGTTGCCTCACTCCCATAGGATGTGTCTCAGTTTGGACTTCACTGATTGGACATCCTATCAATATCTGCTTCATCTTGATCACAGCACATTTTTTAGGCAGGACGAATTTTGGGTCAAAATGATTGTGGGTGGGTTGATTTCATCATCTTGCTGTTGGAAGACTTACCTTAACAAGTGGTGGCTATTTCAGGATATATATCTCCTGTTGCTAGGAGTCTAAACTAGGGTCACCCTTCTCCAAGGTATTTACCCAAATGATGGATGGCTCCACCATACCAGAAGATCACTTGCTCAACTGTGTTTGTAGCAGCTTTATTCATAATAGCAAGAAATAAGAAACAACTCATGTCCCTTAACAGAAGAATAAACAAAGAAAGTGTGGGTGATCTATACAATGGAACATTACACACCTATTAAAGAGGACATGAAATTTCCAGGCAAATGGATAGAACTGGAAAATGTCATCTTGAGTGAGCTAAACCATATCTAGAAAGATACCTATGGTTTTCACTCATTTATAAGTAGACATTAGCTGTAAAGTACACAATAAACAAGCTTGAAAACAGAGACTGAAAGAAGCTAAGTAGCAAAAAGTGCCCACTGTGGAAAACTCGAATCTCACTGAGAAGGGGAAATAGATTAGGAATTGAGGGTGAAGAAATGGAAGGGTTGGAGATGAGAAGAGGGAGGATGAGATAGGGATTACAGAAGAAGGGAGAGCTGGGACAAAAAGTTGAAATTATAGTGGGATATCTTTAGGACTTGCTAGAATTCTAGGATAAATTTTGTTTACTGATCAGGGCATCAGATGATAAAAATTTATTTAGTGATTTAGTTCTCAGCCTAACAATCAGTCTCTCACACTTCCAGGAATACCATTTCATTCTATAAGGAAATGGTATTATAATGTCAGTTGTAGTGCCTTGCAATTCCAGGACATGGTTACATGAAGAAGGAAGATCAGTATACATTTGTGAACTGTATAATGAATTCCTTTCTAGTTTAATCTTTATAATAAGAACTTGTCTTGAAAAAGAATGAAAAATGTAGTTAGTGTAAAGTTTGCATTAGTATAGTTATGTGGCATTTTTAGCTTACAGGGAAGTATGAAATGTATAAAAATATGTATAGCATGTCATTACTATTTATGTACCATATATATAATATATATACATATGAACTGATAGATGGATGGGTGGATAGATAGATAGGTAGATCAATAGATAAATAGATAGAGATGTAGAATTTCTTTGTTCCCTCACACTAATTTTTCATGCAATTTCAGAAATGTTAGTCTATATCCTTAAAAAAACATTTTATTTTATAACCTAGCGGATATCACTATGTACATGTTTATTCTTGTTATCTTTAGTTTTACAGTTTGATGTTACAAGTTTTCCAATGTTATTCACAGTAGTTTAGCTTAACCTAGTCTATGCATTGAACTGTGGCCATCTAGGAGAAAATTTGTTCATGCTTCCATTATGTCATGTTTGTTTTTATGTTGCATGTTTTATATTTGACATACCTTGTCTTTCATTATTTTTATGTATATGGTGGCTTTTGCAAATTAAGAACATCATTTATAAACCACTGAGAGAGTGTAAGATTAACTCTAATAATTAAAAATAGACCATTATTCAATTTTTCAAGATCTATTTTTCTGAAAACTTACAGTAGCTATGCTTTGCTGTTCCAGTTTCACATTCTTCTACGTAGAGTTTCTGACATTCACTTACCAAAGTGCACCCTCAGTTAATTAAGATTGTGTCAATCAATAACTTATACATGTTATCCATTGAATACTTCTCCACTGAATATATATTACCACTTTCTAGAGTGAATACTGAACCCTGTAATAATAGTTTGCAACCCTTTCTGCAATTATTAAAATTTCCTTCTCTCTGACCTTGTGTCTATGTAGGGAGTTAGATATTTGAAAATTTCTATTGGGTATTTATTGATACCTTCTTGATATGCTAATCAGCAAATCCTTCCTCAAAAATTAACTTATGCATATTTGTCTACATATGCTCCCAGGTTACACTTGAACAACATGCTATGAGAAGTATAGAAAAGCCGATGTTTGCTTCTATTTCTGTGGACTGTCATTTGAAATGTCAGCAATTTGCTAGTTCTTTCTGTTCTAAGTGGTCTCTAGAAACCTAGAGTCTACATGGTGAGGAGTTTTTCTAGAGGTTCTTCTAGAGGAGTAGAAGAGAATCTTATACTATCACACACGAAGTGCCAGAAAAGAAAGTAAACTTATTCTTCTCTTTCTCTAGAGAGCACTTGGCTAATTTTTTCATGCAGATAGTGTAGTGAAATGTTCAAGAGAGGAACATCATATGCTTATTTCTTGCTGTGAATAATTTTTTTACTTTTATTTAATTTTTATTGAATATTCTTTGTATCTACATTTCAAATGATATACCCTTTCCCTCCACTGTTCTCCCTCCTTCCCCTCAACTTGCTTCCATGACAGTGCACCCGCTCTCAAATGCCATCTACACCTCAGTGCCTTGGCTTGTTGATGACGTTGTTCTACCCATGAGATTGCAAACACTTTCTGCTCCTTCAGTCCTTTCTCTAGCTCTTTCATTGGGGTACCCATGTTCAGTCTGATGTTTGACTGCAAACATCCTCATCTGAATCTATATGACTCTGGCAGAGCCACTGAGGAGACATCCATATCTGACTCCTGCTAGTAAATGTTTCATGACATCAGAAATAGAGCTTGGGTTTGGTGGCTGTATATAGGGTGGTTCCCCTAGGGAGGAACTTCCTGTAGATTTTTTCTTCAATTCCTGCTTCTCTATTTGACCTTGTATTTCCTCCCATGAGTGTTTGATTCTCCCTTCTAAAGAAGGACTGAGGCATCCACTGGCCTTCCTTCTTTTTGAGCTTCATAAGGTCTATGGATGCATTTTTGGGTATTCCAAGCTTGTTGGACTAGTATCTGATTATAAGTGAGTACATACCATGAGTGCTCTTTTGTGAATGAGTTACCTTACTCAGGAAAGTAGCTTCAAATTCCAGTCATTTGCCTAGGACTTTTATATACTCATTCTTTTTAATATCTGAGTAGTAATCTATTGTGTATATGTATATATACCACAATTTCTATATCCATTCCTCTGTTGAAGGACATCTGAGATCATTCTAGGTTCTGGCTATTATAAATAGGGCAGCTATGAACATGGATGGACATGTGTACTTGTTAGATGCTGGAGCTACTTTGGGTATATTCACAGGAGGGGTATTGTTGGATCCTCAAGTAGCAATATGTCCAATTATAGGAAGAACTACCAGACAGATTTTCAGTGTGGTTGTACCAGTTTACAACCCCACTAACAGATGAGAAGTGTTTCTCTTTCTCCACATCCTTGCCAACATCTGCTGGCAAAAGTGGTTTTATTCTTAGCCATTTGGATTGGAGTGAGGTAGAATCTCAGGGTTGTTTTGATATGAAATGCCATGATGACTAGAGATGTTGACCATTTCCTTTGGTGCTTCTTAGCCATTCAATATTCCTCAGTTGAGAAGTTTTTGTTTAACTCTGTATCCCATTTTTAATAGGATTCTTTGATTCTCTAGTGTCTAACTACTTGAGTTGATATATATATATATATATATATATATATATATATATATTGGATACTAGCCCTCTATCAGGTGTAGGATTGGTAAAAATCTTTCCCAATCTGTTGATTGCCATTTTGTACTTTTGACAGTATCCTTGACCTTACAGAAACTTTGAAACTTCATGAGGTCCTACTTGTTCATTCTTCATATTAGAACATAAGACACTGGTGTTCTCATCAGGATATTTTCCCCTGTGTCTATGTCTTCTAAGCTCTTCCATACTTTCTGTTCTCTTATTTTCAGTGTACATGATTTTATGTGGAGGTTTTGATCCACGTGGACTTGGGCTTTTTACAAAGTGATAAGAATAGATCTATTTGCATTCTTCTGTATGCTGAATGCCTGTTAGGCCAGCACCATTTTTTAAAGAGGCTACCTTTTTCCATTCAGTGCTTTTAGCTCCTTTGTCAAAGACCATGTGATCCTAGAATTCATGTGGGTTCATTTCTGGGTCTTTGATTTGATTCCATTGATATATCTACTTGTCTCTGTAGCAATACCAGGCAGATTTTTTTTTGTTTTGTTTTTAATCACAATTTATCTGTAATATAGCTTGAGGTCAGGAATGATGATACTTAGGGAACTTTTTTTATTGTTGCAAATGGTTTTTACTATTCTTGGTTTCTTTTATTCAAAATGCTTTTCAAACTACTCAAGAACTAAGTTGGTATTATATGGAAATTGCATTTAATTCATAGATTTTCCTAGGAAAGATGGCCATTTTTGCTATGTTGATTCTTCCAATCCATAACTATGGGAGAACTTTTTAGGCTTTTGAGGTCTTCTTCAATTTCCTTCTTCAGAGACCTGAAGAACTTGTCATGCAGATCCTTCATTTGCTTGGTTGGTTAACATAAATACATATTTTATGTAAATATAAAACCACCAAGGTGTTATATATTCTTTGTCACTATTATGAAGTTTGTTAACTATAATTTCCTTATCAGCCTATTTGTCCTTTCAGTAGAGGGAGGCTACTGATTTGTTTGAGTTAATTTTATATCCAGGCACTTTGCTGAAGGTGTTTATCAGGTATAAATATTCTCAGGTGACATTTTGGTGGTCACTTAAGTATACTGTTATATTATCTACAAATAGTGATATTTTGAAGTCTTCCTTTCGAATTTCAATCTCTATTTGCTGTCTTATTGTTCTTGCTAGTACTTCTAGTACTATATTGAATAGGTAGTGAGAGAATAGACAGTTTTGTCTAGTCCCTGATTTTTGTAGGATTGCTTCAATTTTTTCACCATAAATTTGGTGTTAGCTACTGGTTTGTTATTTATTGCTTCTTCAAAATTTAAGTATGAGCCTTGAATTTCTTACCTTTTTAAAACTTTTAACATGAAGGGGTATTGAATTTTTTCAAATGCTATTTCAGCATCTAGTGAGAGGATTATGCGGATCCTTTCCTTACATTTGTTTATATAGTGGATAACATTGATGTATTTCTGTATATTTAACCATCCTTGTATCCCAGGGAAGAATCATATTGACCATGGTGAATGATCTGTTTGATGTGTTTTTGGATTTGGTATGCAATAATTTTATTGAGTATTTTTGCATCAATGTTCATGAGGGAGATTTGTCTGAAGTTCTTTTTTTTTGTGTAGGGTCTTTGTGTTCTTTAGGAATGAGCATGATTGTGACTTCAAAGAAAGAGTTGGGTAGTATTTCCTGTATTTCTATTTTGTGAAATAATTTGGAGGGTATTGGCATTAGGCCTTCTATGAAGTCATTGTTGTTTTGTGCTATTTTTGTTGTTAGAAGTAGAGTTATGTTTGTTTGCTTTTCTTCTTTGGTGTTTGAGGCAAGAGGATTAGTTTTGCTTTTCCTACTGTGAAGTTTCCCCCTTTGTGGTGAAGTTTATCATCTATTATTTTTTAAAGGGCTGGATTTGTAGTCAAATATGTTTTAAATTTGTTTTTGTCCTGGAATTTGTTGGTTTCTTCATCTATGGTGATTGAGAGTTTTGATGCATAGAGTACTCTGGCTAGAAATTTGTTTCTCCTTAGGGTCTGTATGATGTCAGTTCAGGATCTTCTAGCTTTCATAGTCTCTTTTGAAATGTCTGGTGTAATGTTTATCAGTTTGCCTTTATATATTACTTGTCCTTTTTCTCTTAGTGCTTTTAGTATTATTTCTTTGTTTTGAACAGTTGTTGTTTTGACTATTATGTGGGAAGGAAAATTTCTCCAATCTATTTAGGGTTCTGTACGCTTCTTGTATGTTAATGGTCATCTCATTCTTAAGAGTAAGGAAGTTTTCTATTATGATTTTGTTGAAGATATTTACTGTGCCTTTCAGTTGGGAGTCTTTGCTTTCTTGTACACTTATTTTCTTTAGGTTAGGTCTTCTCAAGTTTTCCTGAATTTCCAGGATTTTTGGTTAGAAACTTTTTGTTTTTTGCATTTTTTCTGTTTGTCATTGATTTCTGTAGTGTCTTCTGCTCCTGCAATTCTGTCTTGTATCTCTTGTATTCTGTTGGTGATGCTTGCATCAATCACTCATGATGTCTTTCCTCAGTTTTCCAACTTCAAGATTATCTCCTTTTGTGATTGTTTCATTGTTTCTATTTCAGTTTCCAGTTCCTTCACCTGTTTGTGCTTTCTTTTAGCCCTTTAAGTGATTATTGTATTTTTTGTGTTTCTTATTTAAGGGCTTCAAATTGTTTACCTATGTTCTCTTGGCTTTCCTGTACTTCTTTAAGTATATTAATTTTGTGCTACTCTAAGACCTCCATTATCAGTATGAAGTAGGTTTTTAAGTCTCAATCTTGTTTCTCTGGTGAGTTGAGATCTCCACTATTTCCAGTGGTGGGAATCTCATTTCTGATATTGCCAGGTTATCTTGGTTTCTGTTTCTTAGATTCTTTCCCTTGCCTCTTGCCATCTTGTTACAGTTAATGCTAGGTGATCTTGTTTTCTCTTACTGAAACTTTTCTCTCTTGTGGGCCTGTGGGTCTGTGGTCTCCAGAGGGAGATTGTTCCAGTTTGTTCTGCTCTCTGGGTAGAATGTGAGTTTTGATGGCAGTACCCAGTCTTGATGTAACTGTGCCTGCTCTGGCCTTGGACCAGAAGTGTGTGCTCCCAAGCAGCATTGGTGCCTGTGCTGAAAGAGTTCTGGGCTGCACCTTCTGGGGGAGACAGTGGGGAGGAGATGTTGAATCACTCCTCTGCTCAGGAGTGAGGTCCCTCCTGCAGCTCTCTGAGAACCCAGCTCCCTGTGGGCAGGCTGCAGTCCTTATGTAACTGGGCCTGGTCTGGTCTTTAGCTAGAAGTGTCCACTTCCAGGCAGCACTGCCACTTTCCCAATGAGGGTTCTGAGTGGCCTCTCTCAGGGTAGCTAATGGGGAGAGGACCATGATTTTTTTATTTAGTTATTTATTTACTTCTTAACACCCTATTAGTCTGTCCTCTCTACCTAGTACCCCTAATGCAAGTCATTCCCCAATTACATCCTCCATTTCTCTTTTAAAATGTAGACCCCTCTTTTCTGGGTATCACTTCCCTGGCATAGCACTATTTTTCCACCCATCAAGTTCCTGCAGGAGTAGGCAATCCTTTTGCACTGAGGCCAGACAAGTCTTCCATTTATGGGGACAGGATACACTGACATACAGGTACTAGGCACTGTACCTGTACCAGTTTTTGGGGAATCCACATACATACCAACATACTCATTTGCTACATATCTGTAGGAGGCCTATGTGGAGACCACAGCCTGTGGTCATTCTTTGGTTGATCTTTCAGTCTCTGGGGGCCCCTAAAGGTACAGGCTAGTTGACTCTAGATTTCTTCCTATGGAGTCCCTGTTCTCTGCAGGTCCCTAAATCCTTCTCTCAAATCTTCCATAAGATACCCAGAATTTTATTTAATGTTTGGGTCTGAGAATCTGTATCTCTTTCCATTTAAACCACTGAGAAGAGGAACCACTAAAAGGACTAGTTTTCTATGTAAGCATAATAAAGTATCATTAATATTGTCAGGGATTGATTTTTGCCCATGGGATGGTTCTCAATTTTGGCCAGTCTATGGTTGTCCATTCCCACAGTCAGTGGTCCATCTTTATCCCTGCATATCTTATAAGAAGAACACATTGTGGGTTGATGCTTTTGTAGGTGGGTTGTTGTACTTATGCCTCCACTGGGAGTAATTCTTGGCTAGCCACTTCAGGATCTATAAACCCCACTACTAGAAGACTTGTTATCTATTTTGATTGAAAGTTTTGATAATTAGAAAAATCTATGGTCTTCATGACCTCTGCCCAGACCCTCCTAGGTTTGAGAGAAATCAGGTATAATTCTGATAAATCTGCTTTTATGTGTTAGTTGGCATTTTATTTTTGGTTTGAAAATGTGTTTTTGTTTTGTATATTTAATGTTTGGATAATAATCAGGTGAGAAAATGTTGTATTCTGGGCCAATATGTATGGTGTTCTTTAAGCTTCTTGTACCTTTATAGTTATCTCTTTATTTACATTAGAAAATTTTTCTTCTGTGATTTTTATTGTTTTTGTTGTTGGTGAAGATATTTTCTGAGGCTTTGAGCTTGCAATCCTTTCCTTCTACTAGTTGAACTCTTAGATTTATTATTTTACAATTTCCAAATTTCCTGGATGTTTTGTGTCATGAGCTTTTCAGAGTCCTTTCATGGATATATTGATATCTTCTACCTTATCTAAAACACCTGGGATTCTCCCATTTGCTTTATTCTGTTGGTGATACTTGTGCTTGTAGGTTCTATTCTCTTTCCCAGGTTTTCCACCTCCATTATTGCCTCAGTTTGTTTGTTTGTTTGTTTTTTTTAATTTCTTCTATTTTTGCTTTCATGTCATGGACAGTTTTATTCATATATGCACCTACTTAAATGTATTTTCCTGTATTTCCTTAAAAAATTTATTCATGTCCAAGTTAAAGGCCTATATTATCTCTATAAGATTGGATTTTAGATCTTCTTATTTTTCAAATTCTTTTTGGACACCTAGAGTTTAGTGTAGTAGGATAACTCTCATGCTATAATATTGCCCTAGGTCTTGGGAATTGTGCTATTATTGTGTCTTTTAGGAATCTGTTTTTTCCTGGTAGTGGCTTGGTAATCCTGGTGGCAGAAAGACTTCTTGGAAAGATGTGCGGAGACATGGGCCAGACAGTAGAGGCCAGTTAGACTCTACCAGCTGTACCTTAGTCAGACTCCATTTGTAGGCTGTATCTTTTGCAGACATATTATTCTTCAGGCTGTGTCGCAACTGAGATAACAGTCAGATTTGACTAGGATAGGCTTGGTGGGACATTGTTCTATACAGCTTAATTTTGGAGTTGGTATAAGTTTTTATAGTGAAAAAAAAAAATGCTGTTGCTGTCCTATAAGGCTCCTTTATACTGAAGCCCAATCTCAGAGCTAGACAATGGGGCTTAGGGGACTGAGCACAACTTTGCAGGGTGTCCCAGGAAGACCAACTTGGATGGCATATTAATCTGACTTAAATGAAAATGGTTGGGAAGGGTTCCAGACTTGAAAGTTTTCCATGGGAAAGTGGAAATCTCTTGGAGAACTGTAAACATCTTCTGTACCAGCTCAGAGGTAGACAATAGTCTCAACCTTCTTTGTGAATGCCTTTACTCTAAATTGTATTCTGTGTTTCCTTAACATGTCTGTGAAGGGAAAAAAATCAAAAATACTGAGTTAATAAAGGAATTTCTGGAGGCCTGGTAAGATGGTGTTCTGAGTAGCTAGGGAGAAGAAAGATCTCTGCCTAGCATGCAGAAAGTGCACCTACCCAACACTGATTGGTTCATGGGAGCAGGAACCCTGCTGTAGGGTGTTTGTATCCAGACTGTAGCTCATGCATGCATAACAGGAGCTCAGACCATCTACCACAAGGAACAGCAGAGATCCAGGGAAACAGGAAAGGTACAAAGGAGAGACAAGAACCAATTACTGACAAGAAGACCACGTATAATCACAGACAACAAGATGGCAAGAGGACAGTGAATGAACATAACTCAGGGAAACCAAGACAACCTGGCAACACCAGAACCCAGCTCTCCCATCACATCAAACAGCGGAATGCCAAACACTCCAGACAAAGAAGACAAAGACCCAAATTCATACCTCAAGATGATGATAGAGATCCTTAAACAAGAACGGGAGGAAAAGCATAAAGAAATAGAAGTTTTTAAAGAGGTAACAACAAAAAAAAAAACACTCAAAGAACTCAAAGAACTAGAGGAAAACAGAACAAAAGAGATGACTGAATGGAAGAAGGGATTTAAAATGGAAATAGAAACAATAAAGAAAACACTAAAAGAGACAACCCTAGAGGTAGAACACCTAAAAAAGAAATCAGGAGACACAGATGCAAGCATTTCCAGCAGACTACAAGAGATGGAAGAGAGAATCTCAGGGGCTGA
Source organism: Micromys minutus (assembly GCF_963924665.1). Lineage (NCBI taxonomy): Eukaryota > Metazoa > Chordata > Mammalia > Rodentia > Muridae > Micromys > Micromys minutus. The sequence continues at coordinate 20,703,777 of NC_137974.1, read as the reverse complement.
AGACAACATTGAAAACATAGACAAAACAGTCAGAGAAGATGCAAAAACCAAAAAGCTACTAACCCAAAATGTCCATGAAATCCAGGACAAAATGAGAAGACCTAACCTAAAGATAATATGATTAGAAAAGGTCAAAGAATATCAACTAAGATGTCAGTAAATATCTTCAACAAAATCGTAGAAGAAAATTTCCCTACCCTTAAGAATGAGATGACCATGAGCATAAAAGAAGCCTACAGATCTCCAAATAGAGTGGACGACAAAAGAAACTTCTCCTGAAACATAATAGTTAAAACACCAAGTGCCCAAAGCAAAGAAAGAATACTAAAAGCAGTAAGGGGAAAAGGTCACATAACATATAAAGGCGGAACAATCAGAATCAAACCTGCTTCTCCACAGAAACTAATAAAACTAGAAGATCCTGGACAGACATCATGCAGACCCTAAGAGAACACAAGTGTCAGCCCAAGCTGCTATAACCAGCAAAACTCTCAATCACCATAGATGGAGAGACCAAGATATTCCAAAGCAAAACTAAATTTACACAATATATGACCACAAAACCAACACTACAATGAATTATAGGTGGAAAACACAATACAAGGAGGGAAACTACATCCTAGTAAGAACTAGTATATACCTAAGCAACAAAAACAAAAGAAAGAAGACACACAGTCACAATTCTACCTCTTAAAGCAAAAATAGCAGGAAACAGCAACCACTATTTCTTAATATCTGTTAACATAAATGGAATCAATTCCCCAATAAAAAGAAATAGGCTATCAGACTGGAAACATAAACAGAATTCAGCATTTTGCTGCATACAGGAAACTTATCTCAGAGACAAAGACAGACACTAGCTCAGAGTAAAAGATTCGGAAAAAAACCTTCCAAGCAATCAGCCCCTAGAAACAAGCTGGAGTGGCCATTATAATATACAATGAAGTAGATATTCAAACAAAAGATATCAAAAACGATAAGGAAGGATACTTTTTACTCATTACTGGGAAAATTTGTCAATCCTTAACATATATGCTCCAAATGCCAAAGTACCCATATTCATATAAGAAACCCCACTATATCTCAAAAAACAAAATACATTGCATCTCAAAGAATAATAGTGGGAGACCTTAACATCCCTCTCCCATCAATTGACAGATCATGGAAACAGAATCTGAACAAGGACCCAGTAAAACTAGCAGCGGTTATGAACCAATAGCAAATAATAGACATCTAAAACAAAAAAAATATATTTTCTTCTCAGCCCCTCACTGCACCCTCTCAAAAATCACCCTCTCAAAAATTGACCATCACAAGTATAATCACAAAACAAGCCTCAATAGATCTAAGAATATTAAAATATTCCTACACATGGAAACTAAACAATGCTCTGTTAACTAAGCAAGTGAAAGACCTGTATGACAAGAACTTCACATCTCTAAAGAAGGAAATGGAGGAAGATCTCAGAAAATAGAATGAGCTCCTAATGCTCATGGATTGGAAGGATCAACATTGTAAAAATGGCAATCTTGCCAAAAGCAATCTATAGATTCAATGTAATCCCCAACAAAATTCCAACTCAATTCTTAATAGAGTTGGAAGAAGCCATGTGAAATTTCTTCTGCAATAACAAAGGACCTAGAATAGCAAAATCCATCCTCACCAACAAGAAAACATCTGCGGAAATCACTATCCCTGACCTCAAGCTATATTACATGGTAATTCTGTTAAAAACTGCATGGTACTGGTACAGAGATAGGCATGTGGATCAATGGAATAGGACAGAAGATTGGGAAATGGGCCCTCACATATATGATCACTTGATTTTTGACAAAGGAGCTTTAACCATTCAATGGAAAAAGGACAGCCTATTCAACAAATGGTTTTGGACTAACTGGCACTCAGCATGCAGAAGAATGAAAATAAACCCTTTCTTATCACCTCGTAAAGCTCAATTGCAAGTGGATCAAAGATCTCCACATTAAAACAAGTACGATGAAACTATTAGAAGAGAAAGTACAGAAAACCTTAGAACACATAGGCCCAGCAGCAAATTTCCTGAATAGAATACCAATGGCTTGTGCTCTAAGGTCAAATATTGACAAATGGAACTTAATGAGATTTCAAATTTTCTGTAAGGCTAAGGACACTGTCAAGAAAACAGAGCAGCAGCCAACAGGGTGGGAAAGATCTTTACCAACCCCATATCAGATAGAAGCCTAATATCCCAGATATACAAAGAACTCAAGAAGACAGACACCAGGATATCAAAAAAAAAAAAAAAAAAAAAAAAAAAAAAACCTACTAAAAATTTGGTACAGAGCTAAACTAAATGTTCTCAATTGAGAAATATCAAATGGCTGAGAAGCATCTAAGTAAGTGCTCAACATAATTAGTCATCAGGGAATTGCAAATCAAAACAACCCTGAAATTCCACCTCACACCAACCAGAATGGCTAAGTTCAAAAATTCAGATGACAGCAAATGCTGGCAAGAATGCTGAGATAGTGGAACACTTATCCCTTGTTGGTGGGGTTTTAAACTGTTACAACCACTCTAGAAATCTGTCTGGTGATTCTTCAGAAAACTGGACATACTACTACCTTAAGACCCAGTTATTCCACTTCTTGGAATATACCCCAGAGAAGCTAGAATATACAATACAGACACATGTACCACAATGTTCATAGGAGCCCTACTTATACTTGCCAGAAGCTGGAAAGAACCCAGATGTCTTTCAGCAGATGAATGGATACAAAAATTGTGGTACATATACACAATGGAATACTACTCAGCCACCAGAAACAATGACTTAACCAAATTCTTAAAAAAATAGCTGCATGTAGAGAATATCATCCTGAGTGAGATAACCCAGACACAAAAGAACAGACATAATATGCAGTCACTGATAATTGGATATTAACCCCAGAAATCTTTGAACACCCCAGAAACAACTCACAGACAATATGAAGTTCAAGAAAAAAATGAAAATGAAAAGCCATTATGCTTAATCTTTATACACCAAAAAACTTTGACTAATTTCAGGTTACATCTTGTCTTACATATAGTTTATGCTCACATTAACTAGTAAGATCTTAATGCACACTGTCAACACTTTGAAAAAAACCAAGTACTGACAAAATATATTCATATACTTTTTGCAAAAATGCTTAATATTTGTACATTTATCTTTTATAAAAATAAATTTGTTCAATTAAAAATAAATTAAAAATGGAATTCCTGTTCTTTTCTTTTAAATACGCCATTCCATTTCCCTTTTAGCTGTCATTATCTTCTATATGATGTTTGTGTGTGTGTGTGTGTGTGTATTTTTGTGTATGTGTCTGTTTGAATAAGTTTGTGTGTACATTTTCTGTATATGTATATTATGTGTGTTTATGTGTCTCTATGTGTAGAAAGAGCTAGCAGGGAGGTGTTGACCTATGATGTGATTCTTGCTGTTTTAGTACTTCTCAAATGTACAAGAATGACTTATTACACACAAAAATTTACTTGCCTCTATATCTGGATACCTGGGATTAAATATGTGACCTTCTATCCAGGGCAATAATGAATAATTGCATAATTTCTGTTATTATAGATTCTCACTGTGGTCCATAATTTAAGTAATTATTCAAAATAGCCATGCATTTATAATTGAAAATTGATTTATTTATTTTATCAAAAACTATTATGATTGATATAAAGAGTAATAACAAATGGACTTGTGTAATTCTTAATGGTGTTGATGTTATATTGTTCCATTTTTCATGATAATAGAAATTTATATAAAACAATGCTTTTATAACCAGGTTTATACCAGTTGTTCCATTAGTTTTAATCAATCCTAATGAAAATGCCCCGTCAAACTCTTTTGCCTTTCTTCAACTCCTATTTATATAAGGGAATCTTAGTATATGAATACCAGAGTCATCAACTTGTCAGTATTAAAAATATACAAAGTTATCTGCTAAATTCAATGTCTTAAAAATTAGTCATAGATGATTGATTGAAAATAATTATAAGGGACAGGATACAATATTAATGCTAATTAGTTAAGCAGACATCTGTTTGTTAATAAATTTAGAAAAAATAACATCAAATTAATTCATAAGTAGTATATAGGCTACTGTTATATGGCCAGACACTGCCATAAAGAAATACAGGAAATATGATTTTATCGATGATGTTAAAGATATGTAAATATAAAATCATGAAGAATGTGTAGAGGAGATCAATGAGCTGAAGGGATTTGCCACCTCATAGGAAGAACAACAAAATCAACCAACCAGACACCCCAGAGCTCCTGGAGTTCCCAATGACTAATCCACTAAGTAAAGTGTACAAATGCAGGGACCCATGGGTCCAGCCACATTTGTAGAGAGGATGGCATTGTCTGGCATCAATAGGATGAAAAGAAACCAGTACCCCAGTATAGGAGAATGCCAGGATGTTGAGGTGGGTGTGGGTTGGTAGGAGGGGAAGCACCCTCATAGAAGCAGTGGGAGGAGAGATGGCAAAGAGGGAAACCAGAAAGGGGATAAAATTTAGAATGTAAATACATAAACAATCCAATAAAATATAAAAAACCCAAAAAATTTAAATAGATATAATTCACAAAAAAATAGAATTTCTTGAGAAAAAAATGCATATAACCAACACAAACTGATAAACTAGCTAGTCAAATGATTAAGATGTGAAGTATCTGTTACTCTATCATCAGAACATATTAATATTTTTCTGTTATACATCATTAAAATACATTTGTAGCTGCTCTTTTAAGATGTATTGTATACAATCTTTTTATTGAAAATATTCAACCAAATTTGTGGTTTTGTATATGTCATAGAGATTTATTTTCTCTGCTTTACTCTGTTAAATTGTATAGTATTTTATTCTACCTTGTGGAGAACATTTTCAGTATGGCCATCCTACTTGGTTCCAAGAAAAAGAATGCGAGGGGGTTTTCGGGAGGAAAAATGGCAGAAGGTTGAAGTAAAGGAGTAGGGAGGAAGGAAGGAGGAAGGACAGAAGGATAAAAGAAAGCAAGAAAAAAGAAGAAAAGAAGAAAGGAAGAATAAAGTAAGGAGGAAAGACAGAAAGAAAAGGTAAAGCAAGAAAGAAGGAAGAAAGGAAGGAAGGAGAAAGGAAGGAAAGAAGGAAGCTAGGGGACAGATTTTATAAAGGTGACTATTCTATTTCTCATATCAAAACTCTTTTCTGGTATTGGTTTTAGGAAGCAGGCCATTAAGGGCCTACTTGCAATCCTAATTTTGAACTTATTCAGCTTTTCTTAAGCCAAAATTAAATAATGGCTTATATTCAAGTCAAATTTAAGAAGGAACTCATATAATTCAAAATATTAGGTCAATGATACATTAAATGGGGGTCCTTTTACATTACAACTATGTACAAAATTTTATTCTCAAATGATCATTTACTTTTTTTCCTAATATCATCCTTCTCTTGGAATAGAAGCTCTTTACTCCGACTTACTTCATCCTTTCCTCTACCATCTCCCTCTCACTCCTACATAAACCATTTTAACACTCGAATTGGAGGCATTCCTTACATTAGAATATCCAAATGTATATTATCACATGTTTTAAGGAATAGTTTCATAACATCTTTGACATGGGATTAGAAAGTCCACCTACCATCCCAAAGTCTTATTAACATATTCTTATGAATGTTCACATCCTGAATATCAAAAGGACACAGCTTTTATAAAATGTATTAAATTAGATAAAGGTGTGTGTTCCCTTAGAAATACTGTACATTTTATTGGTTATTTTATTAATTTACATTTCAAATGTTATCTGTTTTCTCTGTTTCCCCTCTAGAAACCCCCTATCACGTCCCCTCCCACTGCTAGGAATAATGTATTCTCAAGATATCTCTGCCTTTTTGCTGATGTTTTAGATGAATAGTTCCTAACTATGTTGATATACTATTCATAATAAAGCAAACAAACAAAAATGTAATAAGCTCCTAAATTTTAAACAAGTTCAAAAATAAATTAGTTTGCTATATTGTATTTATTAAACTATTATAAATACTCATATATTTGGATCCATGATCTCATATAAGTACCACAAAAATCTAGGATATAAAGAGGAATGATTTTAAGATATCATACATTCTTTCATTGTAGCACGTTTATATAGGGGGCTGGAGGGATGGTACACTGGTTATAAGCACTGGTTCCTCTTCCAGAGCACATGGGTTCAACTACCAGCAGCTTATCAAAACAGGTAACATTTGTCTGCAACTCCAGTACCAAAGTATTCATTCAGTGCCCATCTCTAGCTGTCGTTGGTATCACACATACATGATGCCCAGAAAATAAATGCAGGCAAAACACCCATACAAATGAAATTAAAGAAAGAAAATATAAAATATATTTTTATTAATCATTCCATTCATTTACATCTTGTCACATTAACATTTTGTCAGTGCTTGGCTTTTTTTTTTCTTTTTTTCTTTTTAATGTTTGATACTCTGCATTAAGTTCTTACTAGTTACAATGAGCAAAAAGTACATGTAAAACAGGGTGTAACCCGGAATTAGTCAACGTTTTCTTGGTGTGTAAGATTGAGCATAATGTCTTTTTTTTGTTTGTTTGTTTTGTTTTGTTTTCTTTTTTTCTTGAACTTCACACAGTCTGTGAGTTGTTTCTGGGGCACTCCGAGGCTCTGGGGTTAGCATCCCACTATCAGTGACTGCATATTATGTCTGTTCTTTTGTGACTGGGTTATCTCACTCAGGATGATGTTTTCTAGATGCAACCATTTTCTTAAGAATTTGGTTAAGTCATTGTTTCTGATGGCTGAGTAGTACTCCATTGTGTAAATGCACCACAGTTTTTGTACCAAATCATCTACTGAAGGACATCTGGGTACTTTCCAGCTTCTGACTATTATAAATAGAGCTGCAATGAAAATTGTGGTGCATGTATCTTTGTTGTATGTTGGAGCGTCTCTGGGGTATATGCCCAGATGTGGAATAACAGGGTCTTCAGGTAGTCCTATGTCCATTTTTTCTGAGGAACCACCAGATTGAGTTCCAGAGTTGTATCAGTTTAAACCCCACCAGCAGTGGAGAAATGTTCCTCTTTTTCCACATCCTTGCCAGCATCTGTTTTCATCTGAGTTTTGGATCTTGGCCAATTTGACTGGTGTGAGGTGGAATCCCAGGGTTGTTTTGATTTGAAATTCCCTGATGACTAAAAATGTTGAGCACTTTTTTAGATGCTTCTCAGCCATTCCATATCCCTTGATTGAGAACATTCCTTTAAGTCTGTACCTTAATTTTAATAGGGTTGTTTAATTTTCTGGTGTCTAGCTTTTTGAGTTCTTTGTATACCTTGGATATTAGGCTTCTATCTGATGTGGGGTTGGTAAAGATCTTTTCCCACTCTGTTGGCTGCTGTTTTGTTTTCTTGGCAGTGTCTTTAGCCTTACAGAAACTTTGCCATTTAATTAAGTCACATTTGTCAATCTTTGTCCTTAGAGCTTGAGGCATTGGTGGTCTGTTCAGGAAATTTTCTCCTGTGCCTATGAATTCTAAGGTTTTCCCTACTTTCTCATTAAATAGTTTCAGTGTACCTGCTTTAATGTGGAGATCTTTGATCCGCTTACACTTGAGCTTTGTACAAGGAGATAAGAAAGGGTCTATTTGCATTCTTCTGCATGCTCAGTGCCAGTTTGACCAACACCATTTGTTGAATAGGCTGTTCTTTTTCAATTGAATGTTTAAAGATCCTTTGTTAAAACTCAGGTGACCATATATGTGAGGGCTCATTTCTTGATCTTCTGTTCTATTCCATTGATCCTTGTTCCTATTTCTTTACAAGTACCATGCAGTTTTCAGCACAATTGCCTTGTAATATAGCTTGAGTTCAGGGATATTGATTTTCAAAGATGTTTTCTTGTTGTTGATGATTGATTTCGATAATCTAGTTCTTTTGTTATTCCAGATGATTTTGTACATTGCTCTTTCCAACTCAATGAAGAACTGGGTTGAAATTTTGATGGGGATTGCAATGAGTCTGTAGATTATTTTTGGTAAGATGGCCATTTTTAAAATTTTGAACCTTCCAATCCATGAGCATGGGAGATCTTTCCATTTTCTGAGATCTTCCTTGATTTTCTTCTTTAGAGATTTGAGGTTCTTGTCATACCGGTCCTTCACTTGCTTAGTTAGAATCACACGAAAGTATTTCATAGTTTTTGTGACTATTGTAAAGGGTACCTTTTCCCTAATTTCTTTCTCCACATGTTTGTCCTTTGAATATAGAAAGGCTACTGATTTGTTTGAGTTAATTTTATAACTAGCCAATTTGCTGAACTTGTTTATCAGCTGTAGAAATTCTCTGGTGTAAGTAGTTGGATCACATAAGTACAATATCGTGTCACCTACAAATAGTGATGCTTTTACTTCTTCCTTTTCAATTTGTATCCCTTTGATTTCCTTTTTCTGTTTAATTGCTCCGGCCAGGACTTCCAGTACAATGTTGAATATGTAGGGTAGAATGGTCAGCCCTTTTGAGTCCCTGATTTTAGTAGGATTGATTCAAGTTTCCCACAGTTAAATTTGATGTTGGCTGTTGTTTTGCTGTATATTTCTTTTACTTTGTTTAGGTATGGGCCTTGGATTCGTGTTCTTTCCAAGACTTTTAACATGAAGTGGTGTTGGATTTTGTCAAATGCTTTCTCAGTATCTAGTGAAATAATGAAATAACCATGTGTTTTTTTTTTTTTTTTTTTTTTTTTTTTTTTTTTTTTTTTTTTTTGAGATTGTTTATATTAAACCATCCCTACATCCAAGGGAAGAAGCCTACTTGATCATGGTGAATGATCGTTTTGATGTGATGTTGGATTCGGTTTGCAAGAATTTTGTTGAGTACTTTCGCATCAATATTCATAAGTGAGATTGAAGTTAAGTTCTCTATACTAGTAGGGTCTTTGTGTGGTTTAGGAACGAGGTTTATGGTAGCATCAAAAATTAATTAGTTAGTGTTGATCAGATTCTATTTTGTGGAATAGTTTGGAGAATATTGGTATTATGTCCTCAATAAATGTCTGATAAAACTCTGCACTGAACCCATCTGGACCTGTGCTTTTTTTTGTTTGGGAGGCTTTTGATGGCTGCTTCTATTTCTTTAGGTGTTATAGGATTATTTTGATGGTTTTGAGGTCCTGGTTTAACTTTGATATCGTGTATCTGTGTAGGAATTCATTCATTTTCTTCAGATTTTCCAGCTTTGTTGAGTATGGGTTTTTGTAGTAGGATCAGATGATTTCTTGAATTTCCTCAGTTTCAGTCGTTATTTCTCCACTTTCCTTTCTTATTTTGTTAATTTGAATACTCTCTTTTTGCCCTCTAGTTAGTGTGGTTAAGGGTTTATCAATCTTGTTAATTTTCTCAAAGAACCAGCTCTTGGTTTTGTTGATTCTTTTAATGGTTCTTTTTGTTTCTACTTGGTCTATTTCTGCTCTATGTTTTATTATTTCTTGCCATCTACTCCTCTTGGGTGTATATGCATCCTTTTGTTCTAGAGCTTTCAACTGTGCTGTCAGGTTGCTAGTGTATTCTCTCTCCAGTTTCATTTTGGAAGCACTCAGAGCTATGAGTTTTCCTCTCAGTACTGCTTTCATTGCATCCCATATGTTTGGGTATGTCGTTTTTTCATTTTTATTGAATTCTACAAAATCCTTAATTTCTTTCTTTATTTCGTCTTTGACCCTGCTATCATTTAATAGAGCATTGTTTAGCTTCCATGTGTATATGGGCTTTTTGATGTTTTTCTTGTTATTAAAGACCTGCCTTAGACCATTGTGATCTGAAAGGATGCATGATAGAATGTCACTCTTCTTTTATTGATTGAGGCTCGTTCTGTGTCCAATTAGGTGGTCAATTTTGGAGAAGGTGCCATGAGTTGCTGGGAAGAAGGTTTTTTCTTTTGTTTTAGGGTGATATTCTCTATAGTTATCTATTAATCCCATTTGGTTCATAGTCTCTGCTAGTTTTATAGTGGGCTTATTCAGTTTCTGTTACTATGATATGTCCATTGGTGACAGTGGGGTATTAAAGTGTCCCACCATTATTGTGAGGGTGAAATGTATGAACTTTAGTACGGTTTCTATTTTTTTTAGTAGAATTACTTTTAATAATACATTACAATTAATTCAATATATGGAAAATGTAACATGTAGTCAATATAAAAAAGGAAAGAGGTATTTTTAAATTGTTCCAAGTCTTCAAATTTTGATGTATGTCTTATTTCTTTTTTTTAAAACGATTAATTTTACAAAACAAAGATAAATGTACAAATTTTAAACATTTTTTGCTTAAAATTATACATTTTTGTCAGTACTGTTTTTTCAGACATTGAAATAATTTTTACATAAAACCATGTGAATATATTTTTTTAGTCAGAACTTGATTTTTTTCAAGGGCTTGACAGTATGGATTGAAAACCTAATAGTTATAATAAGCGTAGAGTACATGCAAAACAAAACGCAACATGGAAATAGTCAAAGTCTTCTTGTTTTGTAAATATATGTATATTTTTTTGTTTTCTTTATTTCTTGGACTACATACAGTCTGTGAGTTGTTTCTGGGGGAGTGCAAGCCTCTAGGGTTAGCATCCCACTATCAGTGACTGCACATTATGTCTGTTTTTTTGTGACTGGGTTATCTCACTCAAGATGATATTCTCTAGATGCAGCCATTTTCTTAAGAAATTGGTTAAGTCATTGTTTCTGGTGGCTGAGTAGTATTCCATTGTGTATATGTACCACAATTTTTGTATCCATTCATCTTCTGAAGGACATCTGGGTTCCTTCCAGATTCTGGCTATTATAAATAGAGCCACTATGAACATTGTGGTGCATATATCTTTGTTGTGTATTAAAGTGTCTCTGGGGTATATGCCCAAAGTGGAAAAGCTGGGTCTTCAGGTAGTACTATATCCAATTTTATGAGGTATCGCCAGACAGATTTCCAGAGTGGTTGTATAAGCTTGCAACCCCACCAACAGTGAAGAAGTGTTCCTCTTTCTCCACAGCCTTGCCAGCACCTGCTGTCATCTGAGTTTTGGATCTTGGCCAATCTGACTGGTGTGAGGTGGAATCTTAGGGTTGTTTTGATTTGCATTTCCCTGATGGCTAAGGATGTCGAGCACTTCCTCAGGTGTTTCTCGGCCATTTGGTGTTCCTCAACTGAAAATGATTTGTTTAGCTCTGTACCCCATTTTTTAATAGGGTTATTTGATTGTCTGGTGTCTAGTTTTTTGAGTTCCTTGTACACCTTGGATAATAGGCCTCTATCTTATGTAAGGTTGGTAAAGATCTTTTCCCATTTCGTTGGTTGCCGTTTTGTTTTCTTGACAATGTCTTTAGCCTTACAGAAACTTTGCATTCTCATTAAGTCCCATTTGTTAATCTTTGACCTTAGAGCTTGAGCCATTGGTGTTTTGTTCAGGAAAATTTCTCCTGTACCTATATGTTCTAAGGTTTTCCCTACTTTCTCATCTAATAGTTTCAGTGTATCTGGTTTAATGTGGAGATCTTTGATCCACTTACACTTGAGCTTTGTACAAGTAGATAAGAAAGGGTCTATTTTCATTTTTTTGCATGCTGAGTGCCAGTTGGACCAGCACCATTTGTTGAATAGGCTGTCCTTTTTCCATTGAATGTTTACTGCTCCTTTGTCAAAAATCAGGTGACCATATATATGAGGGCTCATTTCTGGATCTTCTATTCTATTCCATTGATCCACATGCCTATTTCTGTACCAGTACCATGCAGTTTTCAGCACAATTGCCTTGTAATATAGCTTGAGGTCAGGGATAGTGATTCTAGCAGATGGTTTTTTGTTGTTGAGGATGGATTTCGCTATTCTAGGTCTATTGTTATTCCATATGAAATTGCACATTGATCTTTCCAATTCCATGAAGAACTGGGTTGGAATTTTGATGGGGATTGCATTGAATCTGTAGATTGCTTTTGATAGGATGGCCATTTTTAAGATGTTGATTTTTCCAATCCATGAGCATGGGAGATCTTTCCATTTTCTGAGATCCTCCTCAATTTCTTTCTTTAGAAGTTTGAAGTTCTTGTCATACAGGTCCTTCACTTGCTTAGTTAGAGTCACACCAATGTATTTCATAGTTTTTGTAACGATTGTTAAGGGTAGGTTTTCCCTAATTTCTTTCTCCACATGTTTGTCCTTTGAGTACAGGATGGCTACTGATTTGTTTGAGTTAATTTTGTATCCAGCCACTTTGCTAAACTTGTTTATCAGCTGTAGGAGTTCTCTGGTGGAATTTTTGGGGTCACTCAAGTACACTATCATGTCATCGGCAAAGAGTGATGTTTTTATCTCTTCCTTTTCGATTTGTATCCCCTTGATCTCCTTATGCTGTCTAATTGCTCCAGCCAGGACTTCCAGTACTATGTTGAATAAATAGGGGGAGAGTGGGCAGCCTTGTCGAGTCCCTGATTTTAGTGGGATTGCTTCAAGTTTCTCGCCATTAAGTATGATGTTGGCTGTTGGTTTGCTGTATATTGCTTTTATTATGTTTAAGTATGTGCCTTGGATTCCTGTTCTTTCCAGGACTTTTAACATGAAAAGGTGTTGAATTTTGTCAAATGCTTTCTCAGTGTCTAGTGAGATGACCATGTGATTTTGTTCTTTAAGTTTGTTTATATAGTGGATTACATTGTTGGATTTCCTTATGTTAAACCATCTCTGCATCCCAGCGATGAAGCCTACTTGGTCATGATGAATGATGGTTTTGATGTGTTCTTGAATTCAGTTAGCAAGGAATTTGTTGAGTATTTTTGCATCAATGTTCATAAGTGAGATTGGTCTTAAGTTCTCTTTCCTTGTAGGGTCTTTGTGTGGTTTAGGTACGAGGGTTATTGTAGCCTCAAAAAATGAGTTGGGTAATATTCCATCTGATTCTATCTTTTGGAATAGTTTGGCGAGTATTGGTGTTATATCCTCAATAAGAGTCTGATAAAATTCTGCACTGAACCCGTCTGGACCTGGGCTTTTTTTGGTTGGGAGGCTTTTGATGACTTCTTCTATTTCTTTAGGTGTTATAGGGTTATTTAGATGGTTTACTTGGTCCTGGTTTAACTTTGGGACCTTGTATCTGTCTAGGAATTCATCCATTTCCTCCAGATTTTCCAATTTTGTGGAGTATAAGTTTTTGTAGTAGGATCTGATGATTTCGTGAATTTCCTCAGTTTCAGTTGTTATGTCCCCACTTTCCTTTCTGATTTTGTTAATTTGGATACTCTCTCTTTGCCCTCTAGTTAATCTGGCTAGGGGTTTATCCATCTTGTTGATTTTCTCAAAGAACCAACTCTTGGTTTTGTTGATTTCTTCAATGGTTCTTTTTGTTTCTATTTGGTCTATTTCTCCCCTAATTTTGATTATTTCTTGCCGTCTACTCTTTTTGGATATATCTGCTTCCTTTTGTTCTAGGGCTTTTAGCTGTGCTGTCAGGTTGCTGATGTGAGCTCTCTTCAGTTTCTTTTTGAAAGCACTTAGGGCTATGAGTTTTCCTCTCAATACTGCTTTCATTTTAGTAACTGTTTCAGCTTAGTTAGTCCATTGGTGAAAGTGTGGTTTTAAGTCTCTCACTAATGCTTTGCGTGGTGAAATGTATTCTTTGAGCTTTAGTACGGTTTCTTTTATGAATATGGTTGCTTTTGTATTTGGAGCATATATGTTAAGGATTGAGAGTTCTTCCTGACAGATTTCCCCGGTAATGAGTAAAAAGTGTCCTTCCTTAGCTTTTTTGATATCTTTTGGTTGAAAATCTACTTTATTTGATATTAGAATGGCCACTCCAGTTTGCTTCTTGGGGCTAATTGATTGTAAGTTTTTTTCCCAAACTTTTATTCTGACATAGTGTTTGTCTTTGTCTCTGAGATGTGTTTCCTGTATCCACAAAATGCTGAGTTTGTTTATGTATCCAGTCTGATAACCTATATCTTTTTATTGTGGAGTTGAGTCCATTTATGTTAATAGATATCAAGAAATAGTGGTTGCTGTTTCTTGCTGTTATTTCTTTGGTAGGTTGATTTGTGCTTATGTGTCTTTATTCTTTTCGTTTTCTTGATTATAAGTTTTATTGTTTTTACTACGAGGTGGTTCCCCTCATTGTATTGGGTTTTCCACCTATAATTTGTTGTAGTGCTGGGTGTGTGGTCAGATATTGTGTGAATTTAGTTTTGTCTTGAAATATCTTCATCTCGCCACATATGGTGATTGATAGTATTGTTGTGTTTAGCAGCTTGGGATGCCACTTGTGCTCTCTTAGTGTCTGTATGATGTCTGTCCAGGCTCTTCTAGCTTTCATAGTCTCTGTTAAGAAATTGGTGTGATTTTGATTGGTCTGCATTTATATATTACATGACCTTTTCCCCTTACTGCTCTTAGTATTCTTTTTTTGCTTTGGCTACTTGGTGGTTTGACTATTATTTGTCAGGAGGGATTTCTTTTCTTGTCCAACCTATTTGGAGTTCTGTAGGCTTCTTTCATGCTTGTGGTCATCTCAATTTTAAGGATAGGAAAGTTTTCTTCCAGAATTTTCTTGGAGACATTTACTTAACCTTAGTTGATTTTCTTTGCCCTCTTCTATTCCTATTAATCTTAGGTTTGGTCTTCTCATTGGGTCCTGGATCTCCTGCACATTTTGTGTTAGGAGCTGTTTGGTTTTTGCATCTTCTCTGACTGTTTTTTCTATGTTTTCAATGTTGCCTTCGGTTCCCGAGATTCTCTCTTCCATATCTTGTAGTCTGTTGGAAATGCTTGCATCTGTGACTCCTGATTTCTTTTTTAGAAATTCTACCTCTGAGTTGTCTCTTTTAGTGTTTTCTTTATTGTGTCCATTTCTGTTTTAAATTCCCTCTTCCATTCCTTCATGTCTTTGGCTCTGTTTTCTTCTAGTTCTTTGAGTTCTTTGAGTGTTTTTCTTGTTTCTTCTTTAAAAGCTTCTAATTCTTTATGCGTTTCCTCCTGTTCTTTTATAAGAATCTCTATCATCATCTTGAGATAGGATTTCGTGTCTGAGTCTTCTTTTTGGAGTGTTTGGCATTCCCCTGTTTGTTGTGATGTGAGAGCTGGGTTCTAGTGTTGCCAGGTTGTCTTGGTTTCCCTGGGGTACATTCTTTGCTTTCCTCTTGTCATCTTGTTGTCAGTGATTGGTTTCTCCTTCCCTTTGTACCTGATCTTTGGCCCCGGATGTCTGCTGTTCATGGTGTCGGATGGTACAAGTGTCTGTCTTGCACTCCAAAAACTGCTGGCTGGAAACAGAGGGCCCAATGCTACCGGGTTCCTGGGTCCCTGGTTCAAGCCAGGCAGGCACACACTTTCCTCATGCTCTGCTGAGATCTCTCTGCCCCCTGGCTAGTCTGAATCCTTTCTCACCTGGTTTTCTCCAGTCTGGTGTGTTTGGGTCTCTGCTCTTTCTGGTGGCAGATGTTCCGAATACCTCTATTTTATTCTTTTTAAACAAAACTTTGGTGTGATGAATGCCATATTCTTTCTTGTATCATTCCCTGTTCCATGCATTGTGTCTGTAAAGAAAACAAAGACCTTTGTAATTTATTGGAGAATTATCATGTTGTATTTTTATTCAAACAATTCAATTTTTCTACCTACCATTCATTTTTTTCTTAATATTTATACAAATATTAATTTTTCTTTTCAAAACCTCAGCATAATTAGCTGATTAGCTATATTGTATTGTGATGTGATATACATGTCATATTTAAAATGGTTTTATTCATGTAATTTTTATGAGAACTACATTTTAATTCTGTACTATTATACTTTCTAGTTTTATCCAGATATTATTTCTTGGATTTCTGTATCTAATAGAGCATGATAGCTTTTACACTTTTGGGATGTATCTATTGCTTATTAGTCACTTCTGATAGAGGAAATGACATTTGTTTTCTTTCATATTTTGAGATTTTCTCATTATGTAGTTCAGGCAGACAGTGACCTTGCAACCTTGATTATGGAGTGCTCAGAGTGACAGGTAAGTGCTGTCAACAAAATCTGAACTTATTTGGATATCGTGATGCATATATTTGAAAGACAGTAGACATATAAGCAAACAAATGGATCAATAATATTCATAGAGTGAACTCTATAGCGAATATTTGTTTATTTTCTCATTGTGCAGTTTTAGGTAGTTTTCATTTTATCTCACTTCATTCTTATGAATTCCAGGGGATGAGTCCAATGACTGTCTAATACATATTGTTCATCCGTGAAGCTATATAGACAGCACCAAGGAAAGGAACTCATCAGATTGTATGTATATTTGTGCAGATACACAGTGAGAGAGAGACACACAGAGAGGAAAACACACACAACAAACCTAATGAAGGATCAAAGGTCATGAACATTAAGAGTGGAGTAGGACATGAGAATTCATCTTTTAATTGAAAATCATTTCATATTCTGTGGGTTAAAAAGGGTCTGAGATTAATAAATTGTGAATTTTAACAATTACAGTTAATTGATTATCTACTTTATCCTCACCGTTAGTTCAAACAAATGATCTGAGTTAATATTCCTTCTAAAGTTCTTTATACTATATGGTTAAATAATTTTTTATCATTTTTATTGCATATTATTTGTATTTACATATCAAATATTAACACTTTTTCTCCAATCCC
Source organism: Micromys minutus (assembly GCF_963924665.1). Lineage (NCBI taxonomy): Eukaryota > Metazoa > Chordata > Mammalia > Rodentia > Muridae > Micromys > Micromys minutus. The sequence continues at coordinate 20,687,065 of NC_137974.1, read as the reverse complement.
ATTTTATCTCTCTTTCCCCATGCTTCGATTAAGATGCTCCCACTCCCAAACAACCACTCCCACCTGAGAGCCTTGTCATTCCCCTACACTAGGAAAAGGAGCCTTCACTGGACAAAAATCCTTTCCTCCCATTGATGCCAGACAATGCTATCCTCTGCTCCATATGCAACTGGAGCCATGGGTCTCCCCATTTGTACTCATTGGTTGGTGTGTTAGTCTCTGGGAGCTCCACAGAGTTTGGTTGGTTTATACTGTTGTTTTCCCCATGGGGTTGTAAACCATTTCAACTCCTTCAGTTCTTTCTCTAGCTTCTCCACTGAGGTCCAGATGCTCAGTTCACTAGTTAACTGCAAGAATTCTCTGCTGTATCAGTATGACTCTGGCACAGCCTCAAAGGAGGCATTTATATCAGGTTCCTACCAGTAAACACTTCTTGGAATCAGCAATAGTATGTAGATTTGGTGACTGCATATAGGAGGGATCCCTAGATAAGGCAGTCTCTGAATGACTTTTTTTTTTCAGTCACTGTTCCTCTATTTGTCCTGGTATATTCTCCCTTTGTTCTCCCTTCTAAGAAGGACTGAGGCATCCACATCCTGGACTTCCTTCATTTTGAGCTCAATAAGTTCTGTAAATTGTTTGTTGGGTATTCTGAGCTTTGAGGGCTAGTATCTGCTTACCACTGAGAGTATACCTTGTCTCTTCTTTTGTGACTGGGTTACATCACTGAGGATGATATTTTCTAGCTTTGCAAATTGCAGGAAATCATTGTTTTTATGAGCTGAGCAGTACTACATTGTGTAAATGTACCTCATTTTTTGTATCTATTCCTCTATTAAAGGAACTCTGGGTGTTTTCCATCTATTATAAATAAGGCTAGTATGACCATGGTGGAGCATGTGCCCTAGTTTTATGTTGAGGTGTCTTTTGGGTATATGCCCAGAACTGGTATAGCTGGGTTCTCAGGTTAGATTATGCCAAATTTTCTCAGGAACCACCACACTCATTTCTAGAGTGGTTGTACCAACTTACAACCCCACAAACAATAGAGAAGTGTTCTGCTTTCTTCACATCTGCACCAGCTTCTTCCAGCATCTTAATTTTTGATCATAGCCAATATGATTTGTGTGAGGAGGCATCTCAGGATTGTTTTAATTTACATTTCTTTGATGGCTATGAATGCTGAACATTTCATTGATGCTTCTTAGCCATTTAGTATTCCTCAGTTGATAATATTTTTGCTTAGCTCTGTACCCCATTTTGATATAGGGTAATTTGATTCTCTAGAATCTCACTTCTTGAGTTCTTTGTATGTATTTAATACTAGCCCTCTATCATATATAAGATTGGTAAAGATGTTTTCCCAATCTTTTGGTTACCATTTTGTCATTTTAACAGTGTCCATTGACTTACAGAAGCTTAGAAATTTTATGATGTCCCATTCACCAGTTCTAGATCTTAGAGCATAAGCTATTGGTGTTCTGTTCAGAAAAATTTCCCCTGTGCCTATGTGATCTAAACATTTTCCCACTCTCTGTTTTACTATTTTCAGTGTACTTGGTTTTATTTGGCAGTCTTTGTTCCACTTGCAGTTGAGCTTTGTACAAGGAGATAAGAATGGATCAATTTGTATTCTTCTACATCCTTACTGTCAGTTGAAAAAGCACCATTTGTTAAAGATGTTGTACTTTTCCTATAGAATATTTTTAGCTTCTTTGTCAAGGATCAAGTGATCATAGATGTGTAGGTTAATTTCTAGGTCTTCAATTCTATTTCATTTCCTACCTGCCTGTTAGCCTCTGTTTTAAGTATATCAGTTCATAATAGTTTCAGTTTCACAGAAAGGATGCTATTGTAGTTTTCATTTTTATGATTCTTTTAAGTATCTGTGAGAATATGTTCTTTTATAGGTACAAATTAGTCATGAAAATCTTTGGAAAATTCTAAGTAAAATCAAATTTAGGCACTTGATTCATTTTTTATATTTACTCTAAGAATGTAGAGTTTAATTAAAATTATCATGTGAAAATATGTACCAGTTTATAAATAGGGTTTTTAAATTGACCTTTAGTCTGGTTTTAAGAATGATAATGGGTACCCATTTTTTATCCTTGACAAGTCATAAAAACGTGTAGCAATAGAGTGGAATGTCAATAATCCCTCACCAGTTCAGTGGCTTGTAAATTCATATGAAACATTTCTTATCGCTAGAATAACATGATATATTTGACTTATCATTTTCTCTGATTTCTCTTGTATACAACAATATTTGTGCATTTTTCAACAAAATAATATTAAGTAACAATATAAAATAACATAAAATTCAAACTCACATTCTGTTATATTAGTTTCAGTGAACCTGTTTTTATGTGGAGGTCTTCGATCCACTTGATTTTGAGCTTTGTACAAGGAAATAAGAATGGATCAAATTGCATTCTTCTGCATATTGACTGCCAGTTAAAGCAGCACCATTTATTGAAGAGGTTGTTCTTTTTCCATTGATTGTTTTTAGTTCCTTTTTCAAAGATCTAGTGACCATATTTGTGTGGGTTCATTTCTGGGTTTTTGATTCTATTCCATTGGTCTACCTGCTTGTCTCTGTCCCAGTACCAGGCAGTTTCTATCAAAATTGATCGATACAGCTTGAGGATAGGGATGGTGAATTCCCCACAAGTTTTTTTTTTTTTGTTTGTTTGTTTGTTTTATTTTGTTTTGAGAATATTTTTGTTTGTGTTTTTTGTTTCTTTGTTTTGGTTGTTTTGGTTTGTTTTTTTTTTTTTTTTTTTTTTTTTTTTTTTTTTTTGCTGTTCTGGATTTTTATTATTCCAAATGAGTTTGCAAGTTGTTCTTTCTAACTCTATGTAGAATTGAGTTGGAAATTTGATGGGAATTTCATTTAATTTTTTGATGGTCTTATCTTTCCAATTCATGAGCATGAGAGATCTTTCCATCTTCTGAGGTCTTCTTGAATTTCCTTCTTCAGAGATTTGAAGTTCTTGTCATAGAGATCTTTCATTTGCTTGGTTAGGGTCACACCAAGGTAGTTTACATTTGTTGTGGCTATTGTCAAGAGTGTCATTCCTCTAATTTGATCTCAGCCTATTTTTTCTTTTTCTTTTTCTATTTTTCTTTTGGTAGATGAAAGCAACCGATTTGCTTGAGTTAATTTTATATCCAACCACTTGCTGAAGGTATTTATCAGCTGTAAAAGTTCCCTGGTGGTATTTTGGGGGTCATGTAAATATAGTATCATGTCATCTGCAAATAGTGATATTTGTTTTCTTTCTTTCCAATTTGTATTCTTTTGACCTCTTTTTGTTGTCTTATTATTATGGGTAGTACTTCAAGTATTATATTGAATAGGTCGGAAGAATGGACAGCCTTGTCTAGTACCTGATTTTGTGGAATTGCTTCAAGTTTCTCGCCATTTGGTTTGATGTGGGCTATTGGTATACTGTGTATTGCTTTTACTATGTTTAAGTATGTGCCTTGAATACTTGATATTTACAAGACTTTTATCATGAAAGGGTGTTGAATTTTGTCAGATGATTTCTCAGCATCTAGAGAGATAGTTATGTGATATTTTTTCTTTTTTGCTCTTTGAATTCGCTTATATAGTGGATGACATAGATGGATTTCTATATATTGACCATCCTTGCATCATTGGCATGACGGCTACTTGGTCATGGTGAATACTCATATTGGTATGTTCTTGGATTCTGTTTGCAAGAATTTTATTGAGTAGTTTTCCATCAGTGTCCATGAGGATAATTTGTTTTAAGTTCTCATTCTGTGTATGGTCATTTTGTGGTTTAGGAATGAGTATAATTGTGGCTTCAAAGAATGAGTTGGGTAATATTTTCTGTTTTTCTATTTTGTGAAATACTTTGGAAATTATTGGTATTAGGTTTTCTATGAAGATCTGATAGACTTCTGCAGTAAAACCTTCAAGCTCTTGGCTTTCTTTGGTTGGAAATTTTTTTATGACTGCTTCTATTACATTAGGGGTTATTGGGCTGTTTAGATGGTTTTGCTGATCCTGATTTAACTTTCATATCTGGTATCTGTCTAGAAAATTTTCCATTTCTTCTAGAATTTTTAGTTTTGTTGAGTATATTCTATTGTGATAGGAGTTGAAATTGTTTGAATTTCCTCAGTTCCTGTTGTTATGTGTCCTCTTTCATTTCTGATTTTGTCAATATGTATATTCTCTCTGTGCCCTCTGGTTATTATGGATAAGGGTTTATCAATATTGTTGATCTTCTCAAAGAACCAGCTCCTGGTTCTATTGCTCATTTGTTAGTTCTTTATATCTCTATTTGGTTGATTTCAGCTCTGAATTTAATTATTTCCTGCAATCTACTCATCTTGGGTATATCTGCTTCTTTTTGTTCTAGAGCTTTCCATTGTGCTGTCAAGTTGTCAGTGTATGCTCTCTCCAGATTCTTTTTGGATGCACTGAGCACTGTCAGTTTTTCTCTTAGTACTACTATTATTGTGTCCTATAAGTTTCACTTATGTAAAATTCTAAAATGTCTTTGATTTTTTTTCTTTATTTCTTCATTGATGAAGCTGTCATTGAGTAGAGCACTGTTCAGCTTCCATGCGTATGTGGGATATTTGTTGTTGTTGTCATTATTAAAGACCAGCCTTAGTCCATGGTGATCTGACAGAATGCTTTGGATTCTTTTGATATTTTTGCATCTGTTTAGGCCTGTTTTGTGACTGACTATATAGTCATTTTGGGAGAATGTGCCATAAGGTGCTGAGAAAAAGGTATAATATTTTGTTTTAGGATGAAATATTCTATAGATGTCGGTTGAATTCATTTGGTTCCTAACTTCTGTTAGTTTCACTGTGTCTCTTTTTAGTTTCTGCTTCAATGATCTATTCATTTATGAGATTGGGGTGTTGAAGTCTTCCACTATAATTTTTGGGGTAAATTTATTTTTGGGCTTCTGTAGATTTTCATTCAGGAATGTGGGTGCTGTTCTATTTGGAGCAAAGATATTGAGGATAGAGCGTTCATCTCAATATATATTTTTTCATGAGTAAAAAGTGTCCTTCCTTCTCTTTCTTGATGACTTTTGGTTGAAAATCTATTTTATTCAATATTAGTATTGCTACTCCAGCTTGTTTCTTGGGAGTGTTTGCTTGAAAAAAAAATTCCCAAAACTTTTACTCTGAGGTAGTGCCTGTCCTTGTTGCTGAGATGTGTTTCCTGTATGTAGCAAAATGCTGAAACCTGCATATGTTTCCATTCTGATTGTCTATATCCTTTTATTGAAGAATTGTGACCATTGATGTTAAGGGATATTAAGGAATATTGATTGTTGTTTCCTGCTTTTTTTGTTGTTAGAGGTATAGTTATGTTTGTATGCTTTTCTTCTTTGGTGTTCTTTGCAAGAGAATTAGTTTCTTTATTTTTCCAGAGTGAAGTTTCCCCCTTTGTGGTGGAGTTTTCAATCAATTGTCCTTTGCAAGGCTGGAATTGTGGACAGATATTACTTTTTTTTTTTTTTTTTTTTTGTTCTAGAATATCTTGGTCTCTCCATCTATGATGGTTGAGCGTTTTGCTGGATATAGTAACATTGGCTGGAACTTTTATTCCCTTAGGGTATATATGTTGTCAGTTGAAGATCTAACTTTCATAGTCTCTGCTGAAAATCTTGTGTAATTTGGATTTGTCTGTCTTTATATGATACCTGTCCTTTTTCTTTTACTGTTTTCAGGTATTTTTTTTTCTTTGTTTTGAGCATTGATTGTTTTGACTCTTATGTGTTGGGAAGAATTTATTTTCTGGTTCAGTCTATTTGAGGTTCTGGTGGCTCCTTGTATATTCCTAATCATCTTTTTTTTTTTTTTTTGGTAATTTAGGGAAGTTTTTTACTATAATAATGGTGAAGATATTTACTGTGCCTTTTAATTGGTATTCTTTGCCCTCTTCTATACTTATTGTCTTTAGTATTGATCTCATTATGTCCCAGTTTTTCTGGATGTTTTGGGTTAGAATCTTTTTGATTTTTGCATTTTATTTCACTGTTGTGTCAATGATTTTTACATTATCTTCTGATTCTGAGATTTTTCCTCCTTCTCTTATATTCTGATTGTGATGCTAAGCATCTATGACTCCTGAGGTCTTTCCTATGTCTTCCAACTTCAGTGTTGTCTTCTTTAGTTTTTTTTCTCATTGTTTCTATTCTGTTTTCAGTGCATTCACTTGCTTGCTTGTATTTTATTTTAGCTCTTTAAGTGATTTTTGTGTTTCCTTTTTAAGTCCTTTAACTTGTTTGAAGTAATCGTATTCAGTGCATGAATATCTCAAAGATGTTGCATGAAATATGTGAGTGTAGTAAAAAATGTTTTATATCTTTTTATTAGATTTTAGCATAGCACACATGAAGTAATTCCAAACACCAACATCATTGTTCACACATAAAAATTACTGCAATACAAATTTGTTATAAAGTATACTAAAAATTCTAACATTCTAAGTTTAATGTATTCTATAATAAAAGTCAAATTAATTGGATATATGAAATAAACATTTAGGGGTGACAAATATTAGATGATAGAGGTTAGTTTCTGATACTGTTGATATTGACATAAAGATAAATACCAAAGACCTTAAAATTACATAGAAATGGTGATAAAGAGAAATAACCAAAAGATATAGAAATAGTAATAGAGATGAAATAGGCATAGGGAGATAAATAAACACAGATGCAAGTGGTGGTGGGTGTAATGGCAAGGTGATTTATGATTGTAAACTTCAGAATACTTAGAATGAAGGAATGACTCATGTAAGTTTATAATCCTAGTTCTTGTACTTTATTTATGTAAGCATTCTTGAGTATTTTAATTGTTTATTATTTTAAGTATAATGAGTGACTTGCTTCATATATGTCTCTATCACATGCATGCAGTTTCCATGAAGGCTAGAAAAAGCCATCTGTTTTTCAGAACGGGAGTTACAAAGGGCTCTGATATGCCAAGGGCTTGCTAACAATCATAGCTGGGTCCTTTGGCAGAGCAACCAGGTGTTGTTAACCATTGAAACTTTCCTCCAGCTTCATGTCCTGTGATTTTAAATTGGATGACTTAAAAATTGAGTAGTGCATTCCATCAAATCTCAAGTATTGAGATCCTATTATCTCAAATCCAATTATCATGGATTTAGTGTGTGTGTGTGTGTGTGTGTGTGTGTGTGTGAGAGAGAGAGAGAGAGAGAGAGAGAGAGAGAGAGAGAGAGAGAGAGAGAGAGAGAGAGAGCGTTTAGATGTTAGAAAGCCTGAGGTCTATGGACAGAAGAATCTGCACATAAAACATCACTCTGAGAAATGTAATTGTTTTCTCTGCCTTTTATTATTAAGATTGTATCACTAGTTAGATGATATAGCACATAGATAAACTATTGTATTATTATTAGATCACTAATTTTAAATGACTATACGTTGCTATGGACTTATTCAAATTGAGAAACACTTCACTGACACCAGAAGAAACTGGGCTGCTTTGAGTTTTAAAATGTTCATTCAAGTTAGTTGACTTATAACAATAGCATTAAATTTGCATTTACTTTTTTACACAACAACCAATGTCAAGAAAAATACTCCTTCTTTAGGCATTGGGAAAACAGACACTATTACTCTTGCTGTGTGCTTAATGACTGGACCCTCACATAGCTGCCCTCAGAAAGGCCCAACAAATAGCTGAAAGAGCTAGATGCTGGTACTTACACCCAATCAATGCACAAAAGCAGAAAACATTTTGTTTAAATTAAGGAAAGACAGGATGGAGCTGAGGAAGAGGGCAGCCCCATAGGAAGACCAGCAGTCTCAATTAACCTGAACTCCAATATCTCTGACACAGAGCCACCAGCCAGAGAGCATACACCAGCTGATATGAGACATACACTGTAGAGGATTGACAGGTCTGGCCTCAGAGAGAAAAGATGCACCTAACTCTCAAAAAAAAGGAAGCCTATGAAATGGGGTAGTATGGTGGATTAGGGCCATTCTCTTGGTGATAGGGGAGAAGAAATGAAATGAGGAACTATGGGAAGGTAGATCTGTAAGGAAATAATAACTGGACTGTAAAAAAAAAAAGATTAAATAACAAGAATGAATGTGATGGTAGTGATGATGATGATGGTGGTAGTGGTAGTTGTGGTAATGATGATAAAACAAATGGAAGGAATGACAATTAAGAGGTCTTGTAAAAGCCAGATGTTATATTTTCTTTCTCTTGAATGTATTAACTAACACTAACTTATGTATTGATATGTGTCATTCTATAGAACTAATTTTAACTCACAAAATAATTTTCTCAATAAAATTGGAAAATTTAAGTTCTAGGATATAAAACCTGGCTCTATGGAGAGATAAAATGTAAATGAGAGCACAGAAAATTAACTGAAATTCTTCCCTGCTTTATGCAGCCCTTTTTTACCTTCTTTCATTTTTTAAACATTTTCTTGTGTTATTGAACCTTTATGCATTTAGAAAGATATCCGAAGCAATGTTGTAATAAATAAATAATTTTATTTATTTAATTTTTAATGATTATCTTATTTATTTACATTTCAAATGTTATCCCCCTTCCCAGTTTTCCCTTAATATCCCATTTGCTATTTCCCTCTCCTCTGCTTCTGTGAAAGTGCTCCCCCACCCACACTCATCCTCATCATTACCGTAGTATTCCTCTAGAATGAGACATCAAGCTTCCACAGGACCAAGCATGACCCCTCTTACTAATGTCAGATGTGGCCATAATTTGCTACATATGCAGCTGGAGCCATGAGTCCCTTCTATGTGTACGTTTTTGGTTGGTGGTTTAGTCCTTAGGAGGTCTAGAGGGTTGGTTAGTTGTTATTGTTGTTCTTCCTTTGGAGTTGCAAAACTCCAGCTCTATCAGTTATTCCTCTAATTAGAAGAAAAATTTTGAGTGTAGGAAAATATGTGCCTTGGAATTTCAAGCATTTTGTTTCATCTTGTCTTTTAGATTTTTATTAAAGTTTTTCATACAATATATTGTAATTCTAGTTTATATTCCCCACCTTCCTATCTACTGATTTTATGTTAGTTTTCCTCTGTGTGTGTTTGTCTCTTTGTCTCCTGGACCACTTCATCTCTCCCTGTTTCTCTTCTTTTTTCCTCAGATATCTCATGGGGAAAAACATATAAAAACACAAAGGACATGAAAAGAAACCAAAAATCCAATAAATAAATAAATGTTAAAAAGACACTAGTATGATATTTTCTAGTTCCAATCATTTGCCCTGCAAATATCATGAAGTCATTGTTTTTAAAAGCTGAATATTACTCCATTGTGTAAACGTACCACATTCTCTGTATCCATTCCTCTGTTGACAGACATCTGGGTTCTTACTAGCTTCTACCTATTATAAATAAAGCTGCTGTGAATATGGTAGAAAAAGTGCCCTTGTTATATGCTGAAGAATCTTTTGCATATATGCCTAATAATGTTATAGCTGTGTCCTCAGGTGACACTATGTTCGGTTTTCTGAGGAAACACTAGATTGATTTCCAGAGTGGTTTTACCAGCTTACAACCCCTCCAACAGTGGAGGAATGTTCCCCTTTTTCCATGTCCTTGCTAACATCTGTTGTCTGTCAACTGAGTATTTGTTTTCTTCTTTTAGATTGATTGTATACGGTTTATGTTTCCTTGATCCGCTTGGACTAGAGGTTTGAACAAGGTAATAAGAATGGATCAATTTGCCTTCCTTTACATTCTGATCAGCAGTTGAAAGAGCACCAACTATTGAAAATGCTGTCTTTTTTCAAGTGAATAATTTTAGTTCCTTTGTCAAAGATCAAGTAACTATAGGATTATGGGTTTATTTCTGAATCTTCAGTTATATTCTATTGATCTACCTGCCTGCCTCTGTACCAATGTCATAAAGGCTTTGGTTTGTTTGTTTGTTTGTTTCTGTTTTGTTTTGTTTTATTATATAAACTGATTGAGGTTGTGGATCTTGGTTCGAATAGAAGTTATATTATTGTTGAGAATGGTTTTTGCTATTCTGGTGTTTTGTTATCCCAAATGAATTGGCAAATTTCTCATTCAAACTCTATATAGAATTGAGTTGTAATTTTCATGGGGATTGTATTAAATCTCTTGAATGCTTTTGGCAAGATGGCCATTTTTACTATATTAACCCTGCCAATCCGTTAGCATGGAACATTTTTCCATCTTCTGAGATCTTCAATTTCTTTCTTCAGAGACTTGAAGTTCTTATCACACAGATCTTTCACGTCCTTGGTTATAGTCATACCAAGTTATTTTTTATAGATTGTGACTATTGTGAAGGGTGTTAGATAACCAAACCAGAAAAGAACACAGATGATATATATTCACTGATAAGTAGATATTAGCTGAAAAAATCAGAATACCAAAGATACAATCTGCATACCACATGAAACTCAATAAGTTGGAAGAACAAAGAGGGGAATTTTTTCAGTCCTTCCTAGAATAGGGAACAAATATTCACAGTAAGAAATACAAAGAAAATGTGTGGAGCAGAGACTCAAGGACAGGTCATCCAGAAATGGCTCCGCCTGGGGATACATCTAATATGAGGTCATCAAACCCAGGCAATATTGTTGATGCCAAAAAGTGCTTGCTGACAGGAGCCTGATATAGTTGTGTCTTGAGAGGCTATGCCAGAATCTAAGAAATACAGAGTCAGATGTTCTCAACCAACCAGTGGTTTGAAAACAGGGTCCCTGATAGAGGATTAGAAAAAGGACTAAAGGAGCTGAGTTTTCAACCTCTTGAAATGCAACAATATCAAAAACCAGTCCCTCCTAGTTCTATCAAAGGCTAAACTGCCAACCAAATAGTACACATGGAAGGACCCATGGCTCCAGCCGTATATGTAGCAGAAGATATCCTTATTGTGCATCAAGGAGAGAAAAGGCCCTTGACCCTGTGAATGCTCAATGCCCCAGTGTAGGAGAATGCCAGGATTTGAAAATTCAAGAGTGTTGGTGGATGGGTGTGAAACAACTCTCATAGAGGTTTGTGTGTATGGGTGGGGGGGTTCATAGTGTTATTTCAGGTGAGAAATCAGAAAAGGGAATGTCTTTGTTTGCATTTATAATCTAGCACAAAACCTCTTGCTCAAGAATCAAGTTGGAGAAGAAAGAGTTTATTTTTCAGTTTACCCTGTCCACATTGCTGTTCATTTATAAAGGAAATCAGGACTGGGACTCAAGCAGGTCAGAAAGCAGATGCTGATGTAGAAGTCATGGAGGAATACTACTTATTAGCATGCTTCCCCTGGCTTTCTCAGAATGCTTTCTTAGAACTCAGGTCAACAAGCCCATGGATAAAAGCATGCACAATGGGCTAGGCCCTCTCCATTCATCACTAGTTGAGGACATTCCTTACAGCTGGATCTCTATGAGGCGTTTCCTCACCTTTCTCTGTGATTTACACCAGATGGTGTCAAGTTGACACATAAAACCAGCCAGGAGAGGGAGTAACATTTGAAACTTATATAAAGGAAATTGCCCATAAATAGAATAAAATGCCCTGAATTCCTTTCTTTAAAGGTCAATAGTGCATCAGACAATCAAACATAAATGACAAAAAAAAAAAAAAAAAAAAAAAAAAAAAAAAAAAAAAAAGCACAGAAAAGTCAAAAAATCAAAATGTCCCAACCAAATTAATTTTCTGTATGATTTGGCCAATTACTCATGGCTGTTGTTCTGCTCTGGAATATGGTTTCTGTAGTAAGGGACAATGGAATTTTTATTTTCCAGTGGGTAACAAGTCCAAATCCCTTATGGTTATAGGTAAGATTTTGTATTCACTTCCAGGTTTCAGTCATGCCAGTTTATCTGCTTTTAACTAGTACAGTTTTCTGGGGGACCAGTTCATTTAGCTAATTAGAATTTGTAGCCAAAATTATACTTATAATGAGACTCTGTATATTGTTCTAATAACAAGGAAGTTAAGATGGTAAAATAAAGTACTATTTCATAAATATTTTAAATAATTCAATGGAAATGGTGTGTTAGCCTGTGTTTGGAGGCATCAGAAGGAGATCTCTGGTTGCCTAGGTAAACTGGTTCTGATGAAGAGGAAAGGACTCATGCAGGCTGTGGGTGGGAAGTAGAGACCAGTTCTGCTGTCTACATTGATGGTGCTGCCCTGGCTCTTTCTCTGTAGCTGTTAAAGGATGTTGGACCAGATTGAGCCAGTGGAAGACTATGGAAGGGGTTCAGATGAGCTTCTGGTGGCAGTGATTTTGGAAGAACAGATCTCTTCTCAAGTGGTGATATTACAGCTTTTATGACAGAACCTCTCAGACAATGTACAAATTCTACACACCTTTAATATTCTGGATAGGATTCTTTTTTTCTTCAATTTTTTGGATATTCTCTGTATTTACATTATGAATATTATTTCTTTCTGCCCCACTCTTCTCCCTCCTCCCCCTTAACTTGCTTCAATGAAGATGCTCCCTCTTCCAATCACCCTCTCCACCCAAGTGCCTTGGCTGTTTATGGTGTTGTTCTTCCCATGAGGGTACAAACCCTTAAGCTCTTTCAGTCTTTTATCTAGCTCTTTCATTGGGGTCCTCAAGTTCAGTCGGATATTTAACTGTAAGCATCCTCAACTGTATCTTTATGACTCTGGGAAAGCCTCTGAGGAGACATCCATGGTGACAGCAAAAGTGCTTAGGATTGGTGGTTGTATATGGGGTGGTTCTCCATGTGAGGCAGTTTCTGTAGGTCTTTACTTCAATCCCTGCTCTTCTATTTGACCTTGTATTTAGTCCCTGTTTTGTTCTCCCTTCTAAGAAGGACTGAGGCATCTACATTATGGTCTTCCTTCTTTCTGAGCTTCACAAGTTCTGTGGATGACTTCTGGATATAATTTTTATAGACAGTTTTGAGATGATTCAAAGACTGATCCTTTCTATTGGCTTGACCTGAGAGCTTGGGGATACCTTATCTACATATTTGTGTGTGTGCTCCTACTTCTGTCTTGAGCCTACTTAAGGTCTGGTCATGTCCTCACCTGTGGGGAAGGGACTGGGGGCATTATTCTTCTGTCATATTCTCACTTAGAAAAGAGATTTGGGGCATAACCTATGCAACTCAAACCTCTCTTTAGGGTGATGTGTGGTGCTGTAGCTACATAAGAAGGGCCTAATATTCCTACAGACTAGGAAGCTGCCTCTAGTCCCTTAGGGTCCCTGGGGCTTCACCTTATCTTGACCAGGATTCAGGGTACCTTTCACAAGCACTGGATGCTGTGGAGGGGCTTTCATAAAGTTGGACATTTTAAATACTCAGCAGTTTGATGAAAATAACTAAAATTATCTTTTATCTTAGAAGAGTATTACATGCATAGAAATAAAGATGCAATCATATTATATTTACTCGTAATTTAACCAAGAACATGGTATTAGGAATTTTGCCTAAATACCATAATTAGTCTTTCCATGCCTATGCAAATTATATCATGTTTTCAATTCATTCTGTTCAAAGATGAAAACCACTTTCTCCATTGGCAAAGGGAACAAATTAAATTCTTATTGAATTTTGTCACTTCATCCATTGGAGGATAAAAATGTTATGCTTATCTTATGAATTATTTTTATACATTATATAATAAATTATATTATTATACTGTGTTTTTATATAATACTAAAAAAATAAAAAGTAATACGTAAAATAATACTATTGAGAGATTTAAAATCATGATTAGCATTCAAGATAAATTATTTGTAATTTCATAAAGCAACCAAGAATGCCAATGCAAACTTAATACTTTTCTTGCATTTCTGGAACTTTTTTTATACTTGTGAGAAAACTGAATCCTGGTATAAACTGGAATATAAAATTTGAAATGAGGTCAGGTTTCTCTGTCTAAACTATTCTCTAAACTTAGAATGTATGATGACCTGGAAGGCAGTTCACATGAGCTTATAAAAACTAACTTTAAATTTGTCATGAATTTTTCTAAAATATCATTAAGAAGAGACATTTACTTTATTTTAATTTTTTGAAGTTATTTTTATCTTTTGTATATACATGTTGAAAAACACTATGTAACAAGTTAATAATTTTGACTTTGTTAGAAACAGCCTGCTATAACCTGGCTTTAGTAGAATGTAGTACTCTTTTGAATCCAATATATTTGCAACTGAACTCTTTTTTATAAAGGAAATTGTTAAATACCTATAAATATAAGAAGAAATACACATGTGTGAATTTTTCTGTGTGTATTTATTAAAAATAATCTTAAGGAACAGTTCATCTGATTTCATTGTTTGAAGGTATACAGGCTATAAAGAAGGCATAGGGATAAGGCTGTTCACATGATATATGTAATTAAGAAAATCAAATATTTTGTTTTCTTTTTTGTTTATTTTTAGGGTATTACTGTCCATAGCATAATATTATCATATTTATGATGGCTTTCTCCACCTGGAACATCTTGGAGAAAAGCTCAAACCCATGATGTGAGTGAATCCAATCACTCTTTGGTGATTCCAAGTTTTTTCATTGTTATAATCTAGATAAGTCTACTAGTTATCAACTTGAAACCTAGTATATCATGTTTAAACAGAAACATCTTACAAGAAGTCCTCATAGACTCGCTAAAAAGCAATGTTAATTTAGATCATCTGAAATGTGACCATAGACTTTAAATGATTCAACAGTGTTCGCAAGGGAAATTCATTGGCCATAAGCCTTTATATGCTTAGACACTTCCAGTATACAATTCCACATAGTAAACACTTCATTTACAAAATGAAATGATGAAATATAGAAATCTGATTGTAATAAAGCAAGGCCAATATTTTATATATATATAATATATATAAATTACATATATATATATATTATATAAATTTAATAAATTAACCTAACTTAAAAATCTTGTAGAACGGTATACTAAATATTGCCGTCTCATATAATTCTGGCTCAAACTCATACAAAGGGAATATGGCCTCCAAGGAAATAAAATTGGTTTAGTCACAAAACTGTATAAATATAAGAAGTAATAACTCCTAGTAGACAGATCACTGAGTGTAAACTAAGATCCAGTTTCCAGCTCTTAACTCTGACATTTAACCATCTCATGGATTAAAATGATTAATTTAAGCATTGTAAATATATCTAGAAAAATAATAGGAATTCTTCTAAGATTTGTTCAACAAACTTTGTGAAGAAATATACTTTATAAAATTCTCTGAATGTTTATCTCAAGATGTGAATTTCCTGATGCCACACAGAAATAATTCATATATTTTTGTGTCTGAAAATAAGAAAAATAGTATTTCTTGTAGATGTGTTTTTCAATAGATTGAGTTTTAAAATTCTTAATATTTCATGAGTCAAATAATCTCTTCAATGTTTCTTGGTGAATAAAACCTTTTGAAATCTCCATAATATGATGATAAAATAATAAAAAATTATCAAATATTGACTATTATTTGTCATATGCCAGTAAAATATTTTGGTGCTTTGCATCTTTTCAGTATAGAATTTTTAGAAAGACTGATTTTTTTCTAAATAATTCTTGATTATTAAAATAACTGTTGGCTAAATGATGAAGAAGTATTTGTGAGAAACATCTTTGCTACTATTCAAGTTTTATTATTCAAGGGTAGCTGGACTCACCATTCTGTTTAAGGAAGCCTTCTTTATGATAGCCAGAAGTTGGAAAGGACCAAGATGTCTTTCAACCGAGAAATGATACAAAAAATATAGTATATTTACACAATGGAGTATTACCCAGCTATTAAAAATAATCACTTTATGAAATTCTTAGCCAAATGGATAGAATTAGAAAATATTATCCTGAGTAGGGTAACACATTTACAAAATGACACACATGGCATGCACACAATGATTAGTAGATAATATCCCTTTCTCCTCTCCCCTACCCTACCCTTACCCAGTTTTCTTCATGTTGTTTTTAGAAAAGGCTAAGCTTCCTATAGATGCCAACCAGCTTTGGCATATAAAACTGCAGTATGACCAGGCACATCTTATACTGAGGCTAAACCAGATAAACCAGTTTGAGGAAAAGTATCCAAAGGCAGGTAATGGGGTAGGATATAGTCCTGAGTCATGCTTTAGAATTTATATATAAAGACTTTGCAGCACAATTCTTACATATGTACTGAGAGCGTAGGTCCACTTCATGCATGCTTTCTGGGTGGCAGATCAATCTTTATTAGCTCCAGAGTCAGGTTAATTGATTCTTTAGGTTGTAGTGTCCTTGACTTTATTACTCTTTAAATCCTCCCTGCAAGTCTTCCATAGAATTTCCAAAGCTTCATTTATTGTTTGGCTGAGTCTCTGCATCAGTTTCCTCAGTTGCAGGGTAAATCTACCTGATGACAGTTAAGCTAGGCTCCTGTCTAGAAGTGGACAAGAATTCCACAAAATGCCTCAGGGTATTATCCTTATTAAGGTTTGGTGGATCTCAAAGTCAGTGTTTGCTTCTCTCTTCAAATTCTGCTTCATCTTTTACGAGTGTATATTTTATAGACAGGACAAATTGTGGTTCTCAGGTTTTGTGGTTGTGTTCGTATTCAAACCTCTATATTGAAATTCTTGCCTATTTAAAAGTTCAGACACTATGCCTTATTTCTAAGAATTTAGCTAGGGTCATCATCAAATCTTCTTAGAAGGTACTATTGTCCTAGGTTTTAGTAGGATTAACATAGTAAAATTAGCCATCCAAAAAAAAAGAAATCTGAACATTCATTAAAATTCCCATCAAATTTCTTGCACAATGACAGAATTAGAAAGAATAATACTCCAGCTTATTTAAGAAAAACAAAAACAAAACAGAAAGCTAAAACAATCATGAGAAATAAAATAAATTTAGAGGTTTTAACATCCATGATTTTAAGCTGAACTACGCATTTGCAGTAGTAAAAACCACATGGTAACTGCATAAAAGCAGACCGGTTGATCAAGGCAATTGAATCAAACAACCAGAAGTTAATCTACATGTCTCTGGATACTTGATTTTTGTCAAAGAAGCCAAAATATAGATCAGAAAGAAAAAAGCATCTTCAACCAATGGTGGTGGTCTAACTGTTTGTTAGAAGTAGAAGAATTCAAATACATAGGTGCCTTTCACCTCCACAATATTCAATTTCAAGTCCAAAGACACCAAAATAAAAGTGTATATGCTAAATATGATCAAAGGGAAAGTTGTGAAGAGCTTTGAACATATTGGCAAAGAAAACAAAAGAACATCATCAGCTTAGTCACATAGGATCAACAATTAATAAATAAACCTCATGAAACAGAAAAGCTTCTGTGAGACAAGGAAGACTATCAATAGGAAAAAATGGCAGCCTAGTGAAAAGAAATATATTTTAACAAACTACACATTTGACATAAGGATTACAGCAATAATATATAGGTTCCTCAAAAAACTAGATATCAAAAAACAAAAAAGTTCAGATTTTCTGTACTCTTTTTATACCAATAACTGATGAAACAAGCAGTCACGGCCATAAAAGATCAGAATGACCGCAGAAAAATCTTGTTAAAATTCTGATATTATATAATAGGGTACATCTCAATATATTACCAAAGTAATTTTTTTTTTATTTTTTTCAAGGTTTAATTTTATGCCTTGAAAAATAATAGTTACAATGAGCTAAAGTACATGTAAAACAAAATGTAACATGGAAATAGTTAAAGTTTTCTTGTTTTATAAATATTTTTTATGTTTTGTTTTGTTTTCTTTATTTCTTGGACTTCATACAGTCTGTGAGTTGTTTCTGGGGGAGTGCAAGCCTCTGGGGTTAGCATCCCACTATCAGTGACTGCATATTATGTCTGTTCTTTTGTGACTGGGTTATCTCACTCAGGATGATCTTCTCTAGATGCAGCCATTTTCTTAAGAATTTGGTTAAGTCATTGTTTCTGGTGGCTGAGTAGTATTCCATTGTGTATATGTACCACAATTTTCGTATCCATTCATCTTCTGAAAAACATCTGGGTTCCTTCCAGCTTCTGGCTATTATAGAGCTGTTATGAACATTGTGTTGCATATATCTTTGTTGTGTATTAAAGTGTCTCTGGGGTATATGCCCAAAAGTGGAATAGCTGGGTCTTCAGGTAGTACTATATTCAATTTTCTGAGATATCACCAGACAGATTTCCAGAGTGGTTGTATTAGCTTGCAAACCCAACAACAGTGGAGAAGTGTTGCTCTTTCTCCACAGCCTCGCCAGCATCTGCTGTCATCTGAGTTTTGGATCTTGGCCAATCTACTGGTGTGAGGTGGAATCTCAGGGTTGTTTTGATTTGCATTTCCCTGATGGCTAAGGATGTCCAGCACTTCCTCAGATGTTTCTCGGCCATTTGGTGTTCCTCAACTGAAAACGTTTTGTTTAGCTCTTACTCCATTTTTTAATAGGGTTATTTTATTCTCTGGTGTCAAGCTTTTTGAGTTCCTTGTACACCTTGGATATTAGGCCTCTATCTGATGTGGTGTTGGTAAAGATCTTTTACCATTCTGTTGGTTGCCTTTTTGTTTTCTTGACGATGTCTTTAGCCTTACAGAAACTTTGCAATTTCATTAAGTCCCATTTTTTAATAGTTGACCTTAGAGCTTGAGCCTTTGGTGATTTGTTCAGGAAATTTTCTCCTGTGCCTATGTGTTCTAAGGTTTTCCCTAATTTCTCATCTAATAGTTTCAGTGTATCTGGTTTAATGTGGAGATTATGATCCACTTGCACTTGAGCTTTGTACAAGGAGATAAGAAAGGGTCTATTTTCATTCTTTTGCATGCTGAGTGCCAGTTGGACCAGCACCATTTGTTGAATAGGCTGTCCATTTTCCATTGAATGTTTACTGCTCCTTTGTCAAAAATAAGGTGACCATATACATGAGGGCTCATTTCTGGATCTTCTATTCTATTCCATTGATCCACATGCCTATTTCTGTAACAGTACCATGCAGTTTTCAGAAATATAGCCTTGTAATGTAGTTTGCGGTCAGGGATAGTGATTACTGCAGATGTTTTTTTGTTGTTGAGAATGGATTTCACTATTCTAGGTCTTTTGTTATTCCATATGAAATTGCACATTGATCTTTCCAATTCCATGAAGAACTGGGTTGGAATTTTGATGGGGATTGCATTGAATCTGTAGATTGCTTTTGGTAGGATGGCCATTTTTAAGATGTTGATTTATCCAATCCATGAAAATGGGAGATCTTTTTATTTTCTGAGATCCTCCTCAATTTCTTTCTTTAGAGATTTGAAGTTCTTGTCATACATGTCCTTCACTGGCTTAGTTAGAGTCACACCAATGTATTTCATAATTTTTGTGACAATTGTGAAGGGTACATTTTCCCTAATTTCTTTCTCCACATGTTTGTCCTTTGAGTATAGGAAGGCTACTGATTTGTTTGAGTTAATTTTGTATCCGGCCACTTTGCTGAACTTGTTTATCAGCTGTAGGAGTTCTCTGCTGGAAATTTTGGGGTCACTCAAGTACACTATCAGGTCATCAGCAAAGAGTGATGTTTTTACCTCTTCCTTTCTGATTTGTATCCCCTTGATCTCCTTTTGCCATCTAACTGCTCCAGGCAGGACTTCCAGTACTATGTTGAATAGGTAGTGGGAGAGTGGGCAGCCTTGTCTTGTCCCTGATTTTAGTGGGATTGCTTCAAGTTTCTCGCCATTAAGTTTGATGTTGGCTGTTGGTTTGCTGTATATTGCTTTTATTATGTTTAAGTATGGGCCTTGGATTCCTGTTCTTTCCAGGACTTTTAACATGAAGGTGTGACGGATTTTGTTGAATGCATTCTCAGCGTCTAGTGAGATGACCATGTGATTTTGGTCTGTGAGTTTTTTTATATGGTGGATTATGTTGATGGATTTCCTTATGTTAAACCATCCCTGCATCCCAGGGATGAAGCCTACTTGGTCATGATGAATGATTGTTTTGCTGTGTCCTTGGATTCGGTTTGCAAGAATTTTGTTGAGTATTTTTGCATCAATGTTCATAAGTGAGATTGGTCTGAAGTTCTCTTTCATTGTAGGGTCTTTTTGTGGTTTAGGTACTAGGGTTATTGTAGCCTCAAAAATGAGCTGAGTAATATTCCATCTGATGCTATCTTTTGGAATAGTTTGGCGAGTATTGGTGTTATATCCCCAATAAATGTCTGATAAAATTCTGCACTGAACCTGTCTGGACCTGGGCTTTTTTTGGTTGGGAGGCTTTTGATGATTTCTTCTATTTCTTTAGGTGTTATAGGGTTACTTAGATGGTTTACTTGCTCCAGGTTTAACTTTGGGACCTTGTATTTGTCTAGGAATTCGTCCATTTCCTCCAGATTTTCCAATTTTGTGGAGTATAAGTTTTTGTAGTAGGATCTGGTGATTTCTTGAATTTCCTCAGTTTCAGTTGTTATTTCACCACTTTTCTTTCTGATTTTGTTAATTTGGATACTCTCCTTTGCCCTCTAGTTAGTCTGGCTAGGGCTTTATAAATTTTTTTGATTTTCTCAAAGAACCAACTCTTTGTTTTGTTGATTTGTTCAATGTTTTTTTTTTTTTTTATATTTGGTCTATTTCTGCCCTAATTTTGAGTATTTCTTGCCGTCTTCTCTTTTTGGGTATGTCTGCTTCCTTTCGTTCTAGGGCTTTTAGCTGTGCTGTCAGGTTGCTGATGTGACCTTTCTCCAGTTTCTTTTTGGAAGCACTTAGGGCTATGAGTTTTCCTCTCAATACTGCTTTCATTGCATCCCATAGGTATGGGTATGTTGTGTTTTCGTTTTCGTTGAATCCTAGAAAATCCTTAATTTCTTTCTTTATTTCTTCTTTGACCCTGCTATCCTTTAACAGAGCATTGTTTAGTTTCCATGTGTATGTGGGCTTTTTGTTGTCTTCGTTGTTGTTAAAGACCAGCCGTAGACCATGGTGATCTGAGATGATGCATGGGATTATTTCAATCTTCTTATATCGATGGAGGCTCGTTCTGTGTCTAATTATGTTGTCAATTTTCGAGAAGGTGCCATGGGGTGGTGAGAAGAAGGTGTATTCTTTTACTTTGGGATAGTATGTTCTGTATATATCTATTAATTCTAACCTCAACTCCTTTCTATGTAGGTGTTCCTTCTCCAAATCAATCTCTCTACCACAGTACATTGGCTTTGATGGTGTTGTTTTTCCCATGAGGGTGCAAAGCCTTCAGCTCTTTCAGTCATTTCCCTAACTCTTTCATTGGAGTCCTAGTGTTCAGTCTGATGTTTAGATGCAAGCATCCTCATCTGTATCTATATGATTCTGGCAGAGCCTCTGAAGAGACATCAATGTCCAGTTCCTGCCAATAAATACTTCTTTTCATCAGCAATACTACTTCAGTTTGGTGGCTGTTTCTGGGGAGGTTTTCCAGGTGAGGCAGTCTCTGTAGATATTTTCTTCAATCCCTGCTCCTCTATTTAACCTTGTATTTACTTCCCTGTTTTGTTCTCCCTTCTAAGAAGGACTGAGACATTCACATTCTGGTCTTCCTTATTTTTGAGTGTCATAAGTTCTGTGGATGGTTTCTTGGATATTTCAAGCTTTGTCTCTTGGTGGAGGTGGAGGGCTAATATCTGCTTATAAGTGAGAGCATACCATGAGTGTTGTTTTATGACTGGACTACCTCACTCAGGATGATAGCTTCAGGTTCCATCCATTTGCCTAGGAATTTCATGAACCTATTTTTAACAGCTGAGTAGTACTCCAGTTTGTAAATGTACCAAATTTTCTGTATCCATCCCTCTGCTGAGAGGCATCTGTGATCTTTTCACCTTCTGGCTATAATAAATAAGGTTGCTATGAACATTGTTGAGCATTTGCCCTTGTTAGATGTTGGAGGTACATTTGGGTATATGCCCATGAGTGATATAGCTGGTCCTCAGGTAGCACTATGTCCAATTTTCTGAGTAACATCCAGACTGATTTCCAGAGTAATTGTACAAGTCTACAGTCCCACCAACAGTGGAGAAGTGTTCCTCTTTCTCCACATCTTTGCCAGGGTCTATTGTCACCTGAGTTTTTGATCTGACAGGTTTGAGGTGAAATCTTATGGTGGTTTTAATTTGCATTTCCCTGATGACTAGGGATACTGAGTACTTTCTTAGGTGCTTCTCAGCTATTCAATGTTCTTCAGTTGAGAAGTTTCTGCTAGCTTTGTATGCAATTTTTAATAGGATTATTTGATTCTCTCCAGTTTAACTTCTTAAGTTCTTTGTATATATTGGATACTTGCTTCTTACAGATGTAGGATTGGTAAAGAACTTTTTCCAATCTGTCGGTTGCCATTTTGTCCTTTTGACAGTGTCCTTGGCCTTACAGAAGTTTTGCAATTTCATGAGTTCCCATTTGTTCATTCTTGATCTTAGAGCATAATCCAATGGTGTTTTGTTCAGGAAATTTTCTACTGTCCTTATGTGTTCTAAGCCTTTCCCCACTTTCTGTTCTATTAGTTACAGTGTACCTGATTTTATGCGGAGGCCTTTGTTTCACTTGGATTTGAGCTTTGTCCAAGGAGATAAGAATGGATTGATTTGCATTCTTGTACATTCTGCCAGTTGAACCAGTACCATTTACTGAAGTGACTGTCTTTTTTTTCCATTGAATGTTTTTAATTTCTTTGTCAAAGAGCGAGTGAGCATAGGTGTGTGGGTTCATTTCTAGGTCTTAGATTCTATTCAGTTGATCCACCTGCTTGTCTCTATACTGATACCAGACAGTTCATATCACAATTGGTCAGTAATGCAGATGAGTTTCATCAGGACCAGTGGCCTGGCAACATGACACCAGGTTCTAGGAAGAGCTGCAGGAGGGCTCTCCACCATAAGTGGAAGGCAGCAGTTGCCCAGCACTCTTGAGATACAAGCAGTGATGCTGCCTGGGAGTCCACATTTTTAGCACAAAGCCAAACCTGGTCCAGTTTCATCTGTACGGTCAGCCTGCCAACAGGTTGCTAGGTGCTTTGTAGAGCTGCAGGAGGGCTCTCAATCTTAATTGGAAGGGAGAGGCCATCCAGAACTCTCAAGGCACAAGCAGCAGTAAGGCCAAGAGTGCACAAGAAGAGTATCTTAAATCAAGTTTTATAAGGATGATAAAGACTTTTAAAGACATGATTAAATCCCTTAAGGAAATATGGGAAAATATATCCAAATATGTAGAAGCATTAAGAGGAAGTAAATGCAGAAATCAAATAAAGAAATACAGGAAAGTACACTCAACTAGGTGAAGGCTATGTGTAAAATTGTCTAATGCCTGAAAAGGAAAAATATATTAAATGAAGAAAACACAACCGGGGCAATCTATGAGTTGGAAAACCTATTTAAGAGAACAAGAACAACAGACACAAGCATGCCCCACATAATATAAGAGATAGGAGCATATTTCTGGTGTAGAAGACAGGATATAATTAATCAGCATATCAGTAAAAGAAAATGAAAACTCTAAAATGTTATACAAAACATCCTGAAAATCTGGGACAGTTTGAGAAGACTAAAGCTAAGAATAATGAGACTTGAAGAAGGAGGAGGAAGAGGAGAAAACCAACAAGAAGAACAAGAAGGAGGATGAGGAAGGGGAAGAGGGAAGAGGAGGAAGAATAGGAAGAGAAGACAGATTCCCAGCTCAAAGCCTCAGTAAACATCTTCAAAAATCATTAAAAAATATTTCCCTAATTTAAAGAAGTAAAGGCCTATAAAGGTAAAAGAAGCTTACAGAACACCAAGCAGATTGGGACAGAAGAGAAAAATAATTTCATAAACATCACTACATATCAGACTAAATCAATACACTAAATATACATAGCAAAGAATGAATTCTAAAAGTAGACATGTAATAACACATAAGGCAGACTCATACTGATTTTACATCTGAGAATCTAAAAGCTAGAATGGTCTATGCAGAGTGTTATTTAAACTATTATCATATTTTTACTATGAACATATATTTATTTTGTTTAAGTTGTTGAGTGCATAATATATTTATATGGTATACTTTGAATATTAAGGCATGATTGTGGACCAAACCTGAAGTTTTATTAAGAATAATGAAGTCTTATTAAGAATTATGAGTTAAGTTTCTCAGAGTCAGAAAAGCTAATGTAAATATAGTAAGAAAAATAATATTACTCTGATTATATTATTATTTTATTGGATATATTTTATTTACATTTCAAATGTTATCTCCTTTCCTGGTTTCTCCTCCATAGCTCCTGTATCCTACCCGCCCCCCTGTTTCTATGACTGTAGTCCCACAATCACCCACACAACTACTGTCTCAGTCTGAGTTTCTATTCTTGCACAAAACATCATGACCAGAAAGTAAATTGGGGAGGAAAGGGTTTATTCAGCTTACATTTCCATATGGCTGTTAATCACCAAAGGAAGTCAGGAATAGAACTCAAGCAGGTGAGGAAGCAGGAGCTGATGCAGAGAACTTGGTGGGATGTAGCTTACTGGCTTGCTTCCTCTGGATTGATCAGCCTCCTTTTTTATAGAACCAATGTCCACCAGCCAGCAATGGCACCACCCACGATAGGCTGGGCCCCTACCCCTTCTTGATGTCAAATTGAGAAAATGCCTTACATCCGGATCACATGGAAGCAAATTCTTAACTAAGGCTCTTTTCTCAGTGATAATTCCAGCTTGTGTCAAGTTGACACAAAACCAGCCAGTAAAATTGATCCCTTGTCAACTTGACATACCAACAAATCACTATTAAGCCTCAACCCTTACTTTCTTGTTCACCCCAAAGATCTAAATAACCTAAAGATTCCTATAGTCTTTACAAATTTTTAAATATTAAAATTGCATTTTTTTGGAAAATATCCAGTCTCTTTTAAAAATCAAAGTATTTTTATAATTTGAGTCTTAACTGAGTCCTCCACTTTTTCCTGCAAGAGGGAAAAGTATTAGGGCACAGTCACAATCAAAAGCAAAGTCAATCTCCAACCATTCAATGTCTGGGATCCACTTCTGAACTTCTGGGCTCCTCCAAAGGCTTGGGTCACTTCTCCAGCTCTGCCTTTTGTAGTACCTTGTCATCTAGGCTCCAGCTGCCTGTTCTCTACCTCTGTTGCTGATCTTGGTGGTCATCATATGGTACTGACATCTCCAAAACACTGTCAGTCCTAGGGCACTAATTGTGCTTGAGGTTGCACCTTTAACAATGGCCTTCCATGGCCTCTCCATGAACTCTTTATTCCTTCAAAACCAGTACCACTTGGGTGACTCTTACATATTACCAAGTCCAGCCACAGCATGAGGTACAACCTTGGCTGTCTCTGGAACACAGCCTCTTTCTGCTTTCAGAAAACACTTTCTGGGATATTTCCCGTCAGTTATGCTGGTCTCTTCTTAATCACCAGAAACCCCTTACCTCCAGCTGAATAGCATCAGTCCCAGTAATGCAAAGGGGTTTTTTTTTTTAGCAGTTCTGGCATCTGTTTAATCCCAGATGATTGTTCATCCCCAGCTAACTAAAACCACAGAAACTTCACAATCAAAACAGAAACAGTTCTGATATGAATGCACTGGAGCATGTGTCCTCGGTGTTTATTGGACCGTCTTTTGGTTATATGTCCAGTATATTTGGTTCCTGAGAAAGTATTCTGTTAAATTTCCTAGGAAAACTTCAAACTAACTTCCTCAGTGGTTGTGCAAGCTCAAAATCCCACCAATAATTGAGTATTGTTCCTCTTTTACTACATTCTTGCTAGCATCTGCTGTCGCCTGAGATTTTTATCTAAGTGAAATGAAGCTTGAAGCAGTCCCAATAAAATTAGGGACTAGAAAAGACTGCCACTCTCTCTCTCTCTCTTCCTATTCAATGTAGTATTGGAAGTCCTAGCCAGAGCCATTACACAACCAACAAAGGTCAAATGACAAAAAATGAATGTAAGATTTCAAACCATCATTATTTACAGAAGATATGATAGTATAATTAACTGACCCCAAAAATTCTACCAGAGGACTGCTACAGCTGATAAACAACTCCAGTATTGTGACTGAATATAAAATTACCTCAAACAAACCAGTGTCTCTGAGGCTCGCTCCTGAAGAAGCTTATCATTATAGTTCTTTTGAACTTGGGATGGCTTGTTCAACTCATGCCTTGTGGGACAAACTCTCCCTGAAGCTGACTGATTCAAACTGACTTCTTTTGGCCTCTGAATAATTGCTCTTCTTGGCCTCAAACTAAGTCTGGCAGTCTGTTCTCACCCTCTGGCTTTAAGTGCATCAACTCCACTTCACTACACTGACTGTAGTGACTCTCACCTGACGATCTCTTTCTGTATTGCTCTTTAAAATCTTCCCTTTCCTTCTGATCTCCTGAGAGTTGAGTGTATCTTGTCTCCCACACATTCTGTCAAATCATTTTTTCAGATTTATCTTTTTGTCTGTCCCTCAATCAGATGTCTTTGTGTGTGTGTGTGTGTCTGTGTGTCTGTCTGTGTGTGTGTGTGTGTGTGTGTGTGTGTGTGTGTGTGTGTGTGTGTGAGAGAGAGAGAGAGAGAGAGAGAGAGAGAGAGAGAGAGAGAGAGAGAGAGAGAGAGAGAGATTAAAGGTGAATTAGGGGCATTTTTGTATTCAATCAGAAAGACTTAAAGTGTAATATCTCTGTATTCTATCAGGTTTTTGGATGTAATTGAAAGAATAAATTTTATAGAGATGAGAAATATAAGCTGTAAGAACAAGGTTCTGGGAATGGAGAAAGAGGGTGGTGGTGGTCAGAATGACCATGCTTAGTTGAGACCAGCCAAAACATACAGCTGCTTTCTGAAAAAGACTTTCTATCCCTCCCTGTGGTAAATTCTGAGAAAAACCACCAGGAGTCAGCCTGCCCCTGCCATACCACCCAGTTCCTTGACCCTTAGGGACTTTCCAACCTGGCCCTTTCCCCAAGGCCAAACACAGGTCTAGATAAGGAAATGACTAACTAAGATAAGAACAGCCCCTTGAGTGGGCTAGCCAATTCCTGAAAAGAACCTTGAGATCCACCAATGAAATAAGCCAACTAATTCTGTGAAATCAGCCTTCTGTAAAAAATAAAAGATGTGTGCTTTTTGAGTTCAGGGTTGACTCTTCCTGTGAGGTTGAACAACCCCATACTTATGGAATTATTAAACCTCTTGCCATTGTAGCAGTCTGTCTTCTAATTGTGTTCTGTGCATCATGCTCCTGAGCTAAGACCTACTCAGGGTGTTTTACAACATAGTTAGTGCAGCCATGTTGCTGGATTATAATTCCTCTCTAAATACAGAGGTTTATATGACTAATATTCAAGATCATTTCTGATTGAATCACAAAATAAAAAAAACAGTTAAATTTGGGGTTACACTGGCTATGTGACCTATATGAGGTATGAGGAGACATTTGAGTGTGTGTGTGTATGTGTGTGTGTGTGTGTGTGTGTGTGTGTGTGCCTGTGTGATCATGGCCAGAACTATCAACTGTTAATGTGTTATGTTACTAGAGATAATGTACATCTTTCACTGTGAATTGAAGTAAAAGAATGCTTTTAAATCTTGAGATATTAATCAACATAAAATTACTATTATTTCACTTGTGTAGATATAATATTTAATAAAAATTAGCAAAGTCATGAATATTATAAAAATTGAATATTAATTAAAATGAAGCAAAAAGATTTTGTGTTTTATATGATCAATTTTAATCATATTTGCAAATAAATTTTACAGTCATAAGAAAAGTAGCTGTTGAAAATCTACTCTTATTTCATATGCCATATTGTCACTTGATTCTTATACTCAGAAAAGTTAAAAGTACTTTCAGGATAGGATTAATTGTAAATGCATCTAGTTCACCATGATTAACCTAAATCAGTCTTGTGTTATATAAAAGCAAGGATGAAATTTCAAATATGATAAAAAAAACTAAGTAGATTAGCCATCACATTGCAAATATTCTCTTGTTTTATGCATTTAAAAGTATCTTAAAACATTTATTATTTTTACAATATTTTGATATAAGCAAACAATATTAAGAAAACAATATTCTGTAGTTAGAGATGTGCTTCTTTAGTTAAGAGCTCTTATTACCCTTCCAGAAGGCCTGATTTTGGTTCTTTGCATTCAAATTACCAGATTATAGCTGCCAGTAACTTTTGCTTCAGACATCTAGCACCTCTGGCAACAACAGATATTTAAACTCATATGCACAAAACAACATTGGCACACAGACACAGAGACACAAAGACACACACACACACACACACACACAAACAAACACATACACAAACACATACACACACACACAACAATGAAATTTAATTATTTAATAATAAATATTTTGAAACATTTTCTGAAATAATTTTGTGGGTTGACTTCACTAAATCATTTTGAAGTATTTACTTAAATTTCTTTTAACTTTTGGTTCACTTGTAAATAATGGTTTAGTCATTTAGTCATCATCTGCATAAAAGAGATATTATTGTCCTGTCAAATTGAATGGCAGATTTAGAAATCAGACAATTGACTGGCTTGGATAGGCAATCGAGTATTCATTAACAAATAAGCATATATAATTGCATAAAGATGAATTAGAATTCTCATTTTCAGCCAGAAGTTCTTATAAACATTTAAACAAGCAACACAACCAAGAGCAAAACCAACATAACTACTATACAATAAAACTATAAATAAAAACCCTCAAGTGCTAGATTACAATTAAGTGTTCCCAAAAAAATCATATTGTTTTTTTAAGTATGTAGGCATCCAAAGAGGTTCACACACAAACATGCACACACACACACACACACACACACACACACACACACACACACCTTGTTAAGGTGATATGTATGGAACTGTGCATGTGTATCTCTATCTCTACAGATGTGCTAAGACCAAATAGTTACATCTTTCACCATACAGCACCTCTCTCTTACACAGCATGTGGAAGAAAGTACAAATGGATCATGTAAAAACTTGAAGAAACTTTATTGTGCAGATATAATCAGGTACTTTCACATACAAACTAGTTGTAATAGTGACAGTATTCACAACGCCTCTTCAAGCTAAAACCAGACAAAATCCTATTAGAATAGATAAGGTGGGTAGGGAGTTCTTTGTGGGGGTAGACTGAACACTCTAGTGGATATCCACACACCTAACACCTTGTAGGCATCACTAATGGGGAACAAGGAGTTAGAAAACAAATGAAAACACAAAATGGTATGAATGAGAGATGGATCTAAGAAAAAATGGAGGAAGAAGAGGAATATGATAAAAACAAAAAAATGTGTATTAACGAAAGTCTTAATGTACATGATTTTAAAGTTAGTGAATGATAAGAATAACAGATCAGAACAGGCTGGGCTGAGCTACACAGTGAACCGCAGACAGACAAAGGACAACAATCCTCAAATGAAAAATAAAATTTAACTTTAGAAAATATGAAAAAATATATTGCACATGTAATTGATTTTTCTAGAAGGAGAAAACATAAAAATCAGAGAAAACTTTTCAAAATTAGGTGACATCTGAACTAGTTTATATAATCTCAGTCAAATGTGAGTAAGAGACATGAAGAAAAATGCTTCCAAGTTTGTCATAATGAAATGTTTCAAATTATGAAAAGTAAAAAATAAAAAATAAAAGTATAAAATGGCATTCAGCCTGGTTTGTGATAGCCAGAACCTGCAAACAACAGAGATGTACCAAAACAGAAGAATGGATGCAGAAAATGTGGTTCCTTTACCCAACGGAATATTAATAAGCTATTAAGAATGAAGACATCATGAGTTTTGCAGACAAAAGAATGGAAGTAGAAAATATCATACTCAGTGCGGTAACTCAGACTCAAAACACACATTTGGTATGTATTCATTAATGAGTGCATATTAGCTACAAAATTACAGAATATCCAGAATATAATCCACAGAACTCAGAAGGTTATTAGCAAGCCAAAAGGCCCAGGAGAAGATGCCTCCATCCCACTTGGGAGGAAGAAAAAAATCATTCACCAAATGGGGTAGGAGACAGGACATGAAAAGGGCAACATGTTCAGGTATTGGGGTGGGGGTGAACTGAAGCCCTGAGGGTCAGCAGAAAAATGGTAACAGAATACCTTAGGATGTAGGAGGCAGGAGGACCCTCCAGAATGTATCACAGACCTGTGAGGTGAAAGGTACCCAGGACTCAAAGGGAGAGACCTCAGGTGAAATGCTCTACAATGGGGAGAAGGAACTTGTTGCTCTACTTCCTATAGAAAGGCAGGGCACTAATGGGAAGTATGGTGTTGCCTTCCCATAGTCAAGAAATCTGAACCAGAATTGTTCCTGTCTAAAAGAATTTCAGGAACAAAATAGAGAAGAGCCTGAAGAAAAGGTGGTCCAGTGACAGACTCAAAATGGCATCCAGTTCAAAGGGAGACCCCAAGGTCTGACACTATTACTGAAGCTTTGGTGTGTTCACAGAAAGGGACCTATCATGACTGACCTTGAAAATACCTAACAACCAGTTTAGTAAGATGCAGATATTTACACCCAACCAATAAACAAATGCTGCTGACCCCTGTGGTTGAATCAGAAAAATTGGAAGGAGATGTCGATAAGGGTGATATTATAGGAGGACCAGCAGTTTCAACTAACCCAGACCCCAAGATTGCACAGATACTGAGCCACCATCTAGGCAGCATACAGCAGCTGATATGAAGTCCACAACTCATATTCAGCAGAGGACTTCTGGGTCTAAACTCAGTCAGAAATGATGCATTTAATTCTCAAGAGACTGGAAGCCAAAAGGAATAGGGAGGTCTGATGGGGTAGGGGTAGGCAGTTGAGGACATCTCCTTGGGGACAGAGCGATGATGGATGGGATGTGGAACAGTCAGAGTGCAAACCTGGAGGGAGAATAAGTCTTGAGTGTAAAAATAAAATTAAAAAAAAATAAAAGCAATTTAGACTAAAAAAAAGAAAAAAGAAAAAAAAAACTTTCTCCAAAAAAATAACAGTAAAACAATGTAATGGTAGAAAAGAGAGGAATTGAAAAGAAAAAATAAAAGGAGGCAACTAGAGGGAAGGGAAGTTTAGTCAGGCAAATACATATATCTGTGAGATGCAGAAGATAAGTTTACTGCAGTAAAACTTGAATTTATTTTATAACAATGACTGCAAAGATATATTTAATAAAAGGAGAACAACTGACTTATGAAAACAGAAAAAAAAAAAAAAAGAATTCATTCTTCTCCTCTGAACTTAATGTTAAGAAAACAATGCAAACCAGAGACTGTAATTGAAAAATTGACCTTTAACCAAAACAGTTCTCTAATTAAATATGAAAGCAGCATTTTTCCCTTTGAGCAAACACCATATTTTATATCTTAACTGTAATCTCTTTTGTAAAAGCAAAATGCAAATTACATATTACCAATGTAATATGAGACAGATATATATTCTCATTTTAAAAAGGAGGAATGTTGGTATACTAATAAAATACTGAACATATAGCCAACGTGATAATCAATGTATGCTGATGTACCGGTAGCTCAATGACCATGGCTTGGTCTACGGATTAATTGGACTTTGGTTATTCTCCTACTCTAGTTTTGCTGTCTGGCACATTTATCAATTTCTGTTTGGTTGATTCTACTTTCTGTATGCTTATGGGTTATGCTTATATTATGGGATTGGCATCTTCACCATTTTAAGATTCACACCAAAATCCAAGCTTTGTTTTTACTATAATGTAAAATCTTGGCGAATCACTCCTATGTGTTTCCTGGCTTCAATTGCCTGCTTAATCATTGTAGTCAAAGCCCTTACCTTTTAAATTTGTCTGTGAACTGCGGATAGCCCCTAAAATTAGTTTAAAGTATCACCAATAGCCCTTGTATGGTGAAGCTTACTAGAAGAAATTAAAAGGCTATTTTCCCATAAGCTGGAAGATTTGCAGGATATGACATTACTCTTAAATTATATATATATATATATATATATATATATATATATATATATATATATATATATTTATATATATATATATATATATATATATATATATATATATATATATACCTTTCAAGTGTAGAGCAGAAAGTATTTTCTTAATGATTATAATCTGAATGATTACTAAGTTGTTTAAGACGTGCTATGGTTGTAATATTAAACTCCCTAATGTTCCTTTCTTTCCTCAACTGGAACATTTTGTATTTCTTCTAAATTACCCGCCTATGGGTATTTTAGAACAGCATGGAAAATTTTATTAATGACTATTCTATTAACTTAATGTCCCATTATCTTGAAATCTCCTCCTACCAAAAAAATTGTGTTATACCTTCTCAACTTAGACATTGCAAGTCAGTGATATGTTGGAAAAAGGCAACCATATTTTTTCTGCCAAAATATAAGAAAAATTCTTTGAATCCCACCTAGTGGTAAATTTCCTTTTCTTTCTGAAATTTTATGAGTTTGTTCTCTAGATCACACAATACTTTCATAACTAATTCCTTTCAGACTCCTGCTACAATGGCCCATTATATATTATTAAGAGCATTTAAACATGTTGTAGTCCAAAGTTACAAAGCATTTTACTGTCCCCAAATAAAAACTTTATTTATAAAACTAATAAATATTATAAATCTTAAATGTTTGCTTAACTCACCAACCCCCAACGGTGTCACTAACCACATATTCTCTACTACCAGTTTGCTGCTTAGGAAATAAAACATTACCAAAGCAACTTATGAAATGTAGCTTTGTGTTTTGTTTTGTCATTGTTTTATCATTCTTTTAATAATAGAGATTGTAGTTTCTTAATTTCTTTAACCTTAATAGTGAGTGAACCAGTGCAGCACATTCACAGCAAACCAATATCCAACATCAAATTATATGGAGAGAAACTTAAAGCAATTCGGGGACTTAAATCGGGGACTAGACAAGACTTCCCACTCTTGCCCTACCTATTCAGTATATTAATTGGGATCCAGCCCTATACAGTTACCAAACCCAGATACTATTGAAGATGCCTAGAAGTGCATTCTCGCAGGAGCCTGGTATGGATGTCTCCTGAGGGCTCTATCAGATCCTGAAAAATACAGAGGAGAATGCTCACAGTAAACCATTTTTTAAGGACAGGGTCTATAATAAAGAAGTTAGAGAAAAAATTGAAAGAGCTGAAGAAGTATGTAACCAACGAAGAGAAACAATAACAACAAATCAGATCCCCAGAGCCCCATGGTAGTAAACCACCAAACAAAAAGTACACAAGGAGGGACTTATGGCTCCAACCACCTATGTAGCAAAGGAAGGCATTGTAATGCATCAGTTGAAGTAGAGGTCCTTGGTCCTGTGAAGGTTAGATATCCCAGTGTAGGGGAATGGCAGGGCAGAGAGGTGGGATAGAGTGTGTATATGTATTGTGGAACACTTCATATAAGCAGGGGAAGGGTTAATGGGTTAGTGGGTTTCAAGAGTAGAAACTAGAAAAGTAGATATACTTTGAAAAAAATATCTAATAAAAGTAAAAATAAGTAAATCATTTAAATAGACTCAAATTTAAATCATGGAGTTTAGGGTTTGCATTGGAAGTTGAGTGAAGCTATGAGTTATCTAAGAATGCTCTTAGTAACATACTTCAAATAGTAAGTGCACACTTCTCAGAGATCTAACAGCTTTCCAAAACAGCATCACCAACGATGAACAAAGTTTTCACCTGTGTGCCTATGGGAACCATTTATCATTCAAGCAAATAGAAGCCTTCCTTGTGGCAAACATACACTAGAATATCTCACAAATATCTCACAAAAGTAAAGATATAACTATATAATCATTTTATAGAGTAGTTTTTAAAAATTAAAATGAATATAAGCAGCAATAGTAATAACAGATAAGTATCTCACTATATACAGTTATAATATAGCATTTATCTCTGAGTTGGAATATTTTCTTCTGGATAGATAATAACGTGACTGTGGAATTTCTAAATATAGGTGCATTAAGGCAGAGGAAATAACATATGGGTTGGAGAGGAGGATAAGAATGGAGTGCAACTTTGTGAAGGAAACTGGTGGTGGAGGGGGAATGGGAGCAGGGAAGGGTAAAGGGATAACATCTCAAATGTAAATTCAGAGTATCTAATAAAAAAAGAGAAAAATGTTTTTTAAAATGTCTTAAGAATTCCCTGAGATTTATTAGATACATAAAACCCTTCTCTAAGGTAATGTAAACAGGAAGAACTATACAACCTAGAATACTCAAAGATGCTAAGTTGTCATCAGGTGATGCAGAGGGCTCTGGGGGTTTTTTAAGGGTCTTTGCTCATGTTGTGATAAACTTTCATGATACTATGACCTCTAAGTCATACTTGCTTCTGATATAAGTCTATTGTTGTCATTAGTTCAACAAGTTTGACGTGAGTCCTGTTAGTCATTCTCATCTTCCCCTTAATCTTACATTTCTTCGCATCTCCCAGAGAGTGTCAGAAAATAACACCTAGGAGATTACTGATAGAATAAATTATCCTACAATACAATGTCTTAAACTAGCCAAGATGCCATAATGTCAATCAAAGGAGGCACATAGTGAAAAAAATTATGAATAGAAGTAGTGGAGTACTAAAGACAAATATTTTAATTTTTATTATTTTAACTTTATTGTATTACATTTATTAATAATAAATGTTATTACATTTCATTTTTTACTGTTTTTATTTATTTATTTATTTATTTATTTATTTTATTTCCTTTGTCACTGAGTCATAGCTTCAAATATATCTTATTCTCCTTAAACTCACATTTTTGAGGCTTGGCCTATTCCTCCTGCTTTGGATTCCTGAGTATTATTACTATGGTCCTGTCTCATAATACTCAACAGAAAAGGACTACATTAAAAGCACACAGAAAAACAAAACAAGACAAAACAAAACAAAATTAACACTCAATTTTGGGAGATCAATTATTGTTTTCAATTTAATAAATATTTAATAATTATTTTAAATTTAAAAATTTAATAATGACAAAGAATACAGAACAGCAATAAAATAATAGACTCTATGTTCATGAAATTTATTGTAAATTAATTCTACTCACAGGAGGCTATCTGCCACCAGGAACAGCAGAGATTCAGGGACCCAGGCCTGGTGAAACTGCACTGCAAATAGCCTGGGCACAGAGAGGTCTGGGCCGAGCACATGGAAAGCACCCGCCCCATCAGTTCAGGGGAACAGGAACTCTACCGTAGGGACTTGCTTTCCATCTGGAGGGCCAGTGCATGCAGACCAAATATTCATACCATTGGCCACCAGGAAAAGTGGAGATCCAGGGACACAGGCAAGGTACATGAGAGAGAAGGGAAAAAAATCACTGAAACAAGACCACGGATAATCACTGAAAACAAGATGGCAAGGGGAAAGCAAAAGAACTTACCCAATGAAAAGTAAGACAACCAGGCAACACCAGAACCCAGCTCTCCTATAACAGCAAACAGCTGAATGCCAAAGACTCCAGCAAAAGAAGACTCAGACCCAAAATCATACCTCAAGATTATGAAAGAGATCCTTAAAAAAGAACAGGAGGAACAGCAGAAAGAAATAGAAGCTTTTAAAGAGGAAACAAGAAAAATACTCAAAGAAATCTAAGAATTAGAGGAATCCAGAACGAAAGAGATGGAGAAATTGAAGAAGGAATTTAAAATGGAAATGAAGCTGGCCCAACTGTCAGCCGGAAAGGCGGCTTGTACAGGCTGAGCAACTGGTGAGTGGGAGACCTAGGCTACTGGGGAGCAGAGGGATCTTTGCGGAGTGCACACGGAAAGGGCACCCCCTGCCCTGACCTGCCCTGTCCTCCCCGATCCAGTGACCAGGAACATATCTTAGGAACTTCTGTTCCCACCTGGAGACTATTTCAGGACGCAGAGCAGAGCCTGGCCCACCTGCCAGCCAGAAAGGCGGCTCGTAGAGGCTGAGCATCTGTGACCAGGAACAGATCTTAGGAATGTCTGTTTCCACACGGAGGCGACTTCAGGACGCAGAGCAGAGCCTGGCCAAGCTGCCACCCAGAACATGGGCTGCCAGGGAGTAGAGAGATCTCTGCGGAGTGCACACGGAAAGTGTACCAGGGACAGAGACCAGATACAAGGGAAAGGCAAGAACATATCACTGACAACAAAATGGCAAGAGGAAAGAGAAAGGGTATATTCCAAGGAAACCAAGACAATCTAGCAACACCAGAACCCAGCTCTCCCATAGTAGCAAACATCGGAATTCCAAACACTCCAGAAAAAGAAGACACAGACCTGAAATCATGCCTCAAGACGCTGATAGAGTTACTTAAACAAGAAAGGGAGGAAAAGCAAAAAGATTCAGAAGCTTTTAAAGAAGAAACAAAAAAAAAACACTCAAAGAACTCAAAGAACGAGAGGAAAACAGAACCAAAGAAATAAAGGAATGGAAGAGGGAAATTAAAACAGAAATTTACACAATAAAGAAAACGCTAAAAGAGATAACCCTAGAGTCAGAACACCAAAAAAAGAAATCAGGAGTCACAGAAGCAAGCATTTCCAACAGATTACAGGAGATCGAGGAGAGAATCACGGGGGCAGAAGACAACATTGCAAACATAGACAAAACAGCCAGAGAAGATGCAAAAAACAAAAAGCTCCTAACCCAAAATTTCCAGGAAATACAAGACACAATGAAAAGACCGAACCTAAGGATAATAGGAATAGAAGAGGGAGAAGAGTATCAACTAAGAGGCACAGTAAATATCTTCAACAAAATCATAGAAGAAAACTTCCCTACCCTCAAGAATGAGATGATCACGAGCATAAAAGAAGCCTTCAGAACTCCAAATAGGTTGGATCAGAAAAGAAATACCTCCCGACACATAATAGTAAAAACATCAAGTGCCCAAAGTAAAGAAAGAATACTACAAGCAGTAAGGGAAAAAGGTCAGGTAACATATAAAGGCAGACCAATCAGACACACACCCGATTTCTCAACAGAGACTATGAAAGCTAGAAGAGCCTGGACAGACATCATGCACTCCTTAAGAGAGCACAAGGGCCAGCCCAAGATGCTATACCCAACAAAACTATCAATCACCATCGATGGAGAGACAAAGATATTTCAAGACAAATCAAAATTCACACAATATCTGACCACAAACCCAGCACTACAACGAATTATAGGTGGAAAACCCAATACAAGGAGGGAAAATACAGCCTAGTAAAAAAAAGAAAACTCCTAAACAAGAAAACTAGAAGAAGAAAAAAACACAGACACAAGTCAACCCAAAAAAGCAAAAATGGCAGGAAACAGAAACAATTATTCCTTGATATCTATTAACATAAAGGGTCTCAACTCCCCAATAAAGAGACATAGACTATCAGACTGGATACATAAACATAATCCAGCATTTGCTGCATACAGGAAACTCATCTCAGAGACAGAGACAGACACTATCTCAGAGTAAAATGGTGGGAAAAAACTTCCAAGCGAACAGCTCCAAGAAGCAAGCTAGAGTGGCTATTCTAATATCGAATAAAGTAAATTTCCAACCAAAAGTTATCAAAAAAGATTAAAAAGGACACTTTTTACTCATTACTGGAGAAATCTGTCAGGAGGAACTCTCAATCCTTAACATATATGCTCCAAATAAAAAATCACCCACATTCATAAAAGAAACTCTACTAAAGCTCAAAAAATACATTTCACCCCACAAAATAATAGTGGGAGACTTTAATACCCCACTCTCACCAATGGACAGATCAGGGAAACAGAAACTGAACAAGGACACTGCAAAACTAGCAGAGACTTTGAACCAACTAAAATTAATACATATATACAGAACATACTATCCTAAAGTAAAAGAATACACCTTCTTCTCACCACCCCATGGCACCTTCTCGAAAATTGACCACATAATTGGACACAGAATGAGCCTTCATCAATATAAGAAGATTGAAATACTCCCATGCATCCTCTCATA
This sequence comes from Micromys minutus, assembly GCF_963924665.1. NCBI lineage: Eukaryota > Metazoa > Chordata > Mammalia > Rodentia > Muridae > Micromys > Micromys minutus. Next base: position 20,649,072 of record NC_137974.1, on the reverse strand, counting down.
TCACCATGGTCTACGGCTGGTCTTTAACAACAACAAAGACAACAAAAAGCCTACATACACATGGAAACTAAACAACGCTCTGTTAAAGGATAGCAGCATCAAAGAAGAAATAAAGAAAGAAATTAAGGATTTTCTAGAATTCAACGAAAACGAAAACACAACATACCCAAACCTATGGGATGCAATGAAAGCAGTATTGAGAGGAAAACTCATAGCCCTAAGTGCTTCCAAGAAGAAACTGGAGAGAGCTCACATCAGCAGCCTGACAGCACAGCTACAAGCCCTAGAACAAAAGGAAGCAGATATACCCAAAAAGAGTAGACGGCAAGTAATAATCAAAATTAGGGCAGAAATAGACCAAATAGAAACAAAAAGAACCATTGAAAAAATCAACAAAACAAAGAGTTGGTTCTTTGAGAAAATCAACAAGATTGATAAACCCCTAGCCAGACTAACTAAAGGGCAAAGAGAGAGTATCCAAATTAACAAAATCAGAAAAGAAAGTGGTGACATAACAACTGAAACTAAGGAAATTCAAGAAATCATCAGATCCTACTACAAAAACTTATACTCCACAAAATTGGAAAATCTGGAGAAAATGGACGAATTCCTAGAAAGATACAAGGTCCCAAAGTTTAACCAGGACCATGTAAACCATCTAAATAACCCTATAACACCTAAAGAAACAGAAGAAGTCATCAAAAGCCTCCCAACCAAAAAAAGCCAAGGTCCAGACGGGTTGAGAGCAGAAATTTATCAGACATTTTTTGGGGATATAACACCAATATTCGCCAAACTATTCCAAAAGATAGAATCAGGTGGAATATTACCCAACTCATTTTTTGAGGCTACAATAACCCTCATACATAAACCACACAAAGACCCTACCAGGAAAGAGAACTTCAGACCAATCTCACTTATGAACATTGATGCAAAAATACTCAACAAAATCCTTGCTAACTGAATTCAAGAACACATCAAAACCATCATTCATCATGACTAAGTAGGCTTCATCCCTGGGATGCAGGGATGGTTTAACATAAGGAAATCCATCAATATAATCCACCATATAAACAAACTTGAAGAACAAAATCACATGGTCATCTCACTAGACGCTTAGAAAGCATTCAACAAAATCCAATACCCCTTCATGTTAAAAGTCCTGAAAACAACAGGAATCCAAGGCCCATATTTAAACATAATAAAAGCAATATACAGCAAACCAACAGCCAACATCAAACTTAATGGTGAGAAACTTGAAGCAATCCCACGTAAATCAGGGACTCGACAAGGCTGCCCACTCTCCCCCTACCTATTCAACATAGTACTGGAAGTCCTGGCTGGAGCAATTAGACAGCAAAAGGAGATCAAGTGGATACAAATCGGAAAGGAAGAGATAAAAACATCACTCTTTGCCGATGACATGATAGTGTATGTGAGTGACCCCAAAAATTCCACCAGAGAACTCCTACAGCTGATAAACAAGTTCAGCAAAGTGGCCAGATACAAAATTAACTGAAACAAATCAGTAGCCTTCCTATACTCAAAGGACAAACATGTGGAGAAAGAAATTAGGGAAAAGGTACCCTTCACAATCGTCACAAAACTATGAAATGCCTTGGTGTGACTCTAACTAAGCAAGTGAAGGACCTGCATTACAAGAACTTCAAACCTCTAAAGAAAGAAATTGAGGAGGATCTCAGAAAATGGAAAGATCTCCCATGCTCATGGATTGAAAAGATCAACATCTTAAAAATGGCCATCCTACCAAAAGCAATCTACAGATTCAATGCAATCCCCATCAAAATTCCAACCCTGTTCTTCATGGAATAGGAAAGATCAATGTGCAATTTTATATGGAATAACAAAAAACCTAGAATAGCGAAATCCATCCTCAACAACAAAAAAAAACATCTGCAGGAATAACTATCCCTGACCTCAATCTATATTACAAGGCAATTGTGCTGAAAACTGCATGGTACTGGTACAGAAATAGGCAGGTGAATCAATGGAATAGAATAGAAGATCCAGATATGAGCCCTCATGTATATGGTCACCTGATTTTTGACAAAAGAGCAGTAAACATTCAATGGAAAAAGAACAGCCTATTCAACAAATGGTGCTGGTCCAACTGACACTCAACATGCAAAAGAATGAAAATAGACCCGTTCTTATCTCCTTGTACAAAGCTCAAGTGTAAGTGGATTAAAGATCTCCACATTAAACCAGATACACTGAAACTTTTAGATGAGAAAGTATGGAAAACTTTAGAACACATAGGCAAAGGAGAAAATTTCCTGAACAAAACACCAATGGCTCAAGCTCTAAGGTCAAAATTAACAAATGGGACTTAATGAGATTGCAAAGTTTCTGTAAGGCTAAGGACATCGTCAAGTATACAAAATGGCAACCAACAGAATGGTAATAGATCTTTACCAACACCAAATCAGATAGAGGCCTAATATCCAAGGTGTACAAGGAACTCAAAAAGCTTGACACCAGAGAATCAAATAACCCTATTTAAAAATGGAGCACAGAGCTAAACAAAACGTTTTCAGTTGAGGAACACCGAATGGCAGTGAAACATCTGAGGAAGTGCTGGACATCCTTAGCCATCAGAGAAATGCAAATCAAAACAACCCTAAGATTCCACCTCACACCAGTCAGATTGGCCAAGATCCAAAACCCAGATGACAGCAGATGCTGGCGAGGCTGCAGAGAAAGAGGAACACTTCTCCACTGTTGGTGGGGTTGCAAGCTAATACAACCACTCTGGAAATCTGTCTGGCGATACTTCAGAAAATTGGATATAGTACTACCTGAAGACCCAGCTATTCTACTTCTGGGCATATACCCCAGAGACAATTTAATACACAACAAAGATATATGCACCACAATGTTCATAGCGGCTCTATTTATAATAGCCAGAAGCTGGAAGTAACCCAGATGTCCTTCAGAAGACGAATGGATACAAAAATTGTGGTACATATACACAATGGAATACTACTCAGCCACCAGAAACAATGACTTAACCAAATTCTTAAGAAAATGGCTGCATCTAGAGAAGATTATCCTGAGTGAGATAACCCAGTCATGAAAGAATAGACATAATATGCAGTCACTGATAGTGGGATGCTAACCCCAGAGGCTTGCACTCCCCCAGAAACAACTCACAGACTGTAGGAAGTCCAGGAAATAAAGAAAACAAAAAATATACATATATTCAACAAACAAGAAGTCTTTGACTATTTCCATCTTGCGTTTTGTTTTACATGTACTTTACGCTTATTGTAACTAGTAGGTTTTCAATGCATACTGTCAAGCCCTTGAAAAAAATCAAGTACTGACTAAAAAATATATTCACATTGTTTCATGTAAAATTTATTTTAATGTCTGAAAAAAACAGTACTGACAAAAATGTATAATTTTAAGCAAAAAAATTTTTAAAATCTGTACATTTATCTTTGTTTTGCAAAATAAAGTCGTTAAAAATAAATAAAATGTAAATGGAAACAATAAAGAAATAAAAGAGACAACCCTGGAGGTAGAAAATCTGAAAGAGAAATCAGTAGTCACAGATGCAAGCATCTCCATCAGACTACAAGACATAGAAGAGAGAATCTCAGGGTTCAAAGATGACATGAAAAACACAGACACAACAGTCAGAGAAGATGCCAAAGCCAAAAAGCTTCTAACCCAAAATATCCAGGAGATTCAGGACACAATAAGAAGACCAATCCTAAAGATAATAGGAATAGGAGAGGGCAAAAAGTATCAAAAACAAGGCACAGTAAATTTCTTCAACCAAATCGTAGAAGAAAACTTCTCTACCCTTAAGAATGAGATGGCCATGAGCATAAAAGAAGCCTAAAGAAATCCAATTAGAGTGGAGCAGAAAAGAAATTTCTCCTGACACATAATATTCAAAGCACCAAGTGCCCAATGCAAAGAAACAGTACTAAAAGCAGTAAGGGAAAACTGTCATGTAACATATAAAGGTAGACCAATCAGAATCACTTCCGACTTCTCAACAGAGACTATAAAAACTTGAAAACCTTGGAGAGACATCATGATGACCCTAAGAGAACACAAGGGGCAGCCCATGCCGCTATACCCAGCAAAACTCTCAATCACCATAGATGGAGAGACCAAGATATTCCAGGACACAACTAAATTTACAAAATATCTGAACACAAACCCAGCACAACAATGAAATATAGATGGAAAACCCAATACAAGGAGGGAAACTACATCCAAGTAAAAACAAGAAAACACCTAAGCAATAAAACCAAAAGAAAGACACACAGACACAATTCTACCTCTTAAAGCAAAAATAGCAGGAAACAGCAACCACTATTCCTTAATATCTGTTAACATAAATGGACTCAATTCCCCAATTAAAGACATAGGCTATCAGTCTAGATACATAAACAGAATCCAGAATTTTGCTGCATATAGGAAACTCATCTCAGAGAAAAAGACAGACACTATCTCAGAGTAAAAGTTTGGGGAAAAACCTTCCAAGCAAATGGCCCCAAGAAGCAAGCTGGAGTGGCCATTCTAATATCAAAGAAAGAAAATTTTCAACCAAAAGTTATCAAAAAAAGATAAGGAAGGACACTTTTTACTCATTACAGTGAAATTTGTCAGGAGGAACTCTCAATCCTTAACATATATGCTCCAAATACAAGAGCACCCATATTCATAAAAGAAAGCCTACTAAAGCTCAAAAAATGCATTGTTCTCTACACAATAATAGTGGGAGACCTCAGCATCCCACTCTCATCAATGGACAGATCATGGAAACAATAACTGAACAAGGATGCAGTGAAACTAGCACAGGTTATGAACCAATTGTAATTAATAGTCATCTACAGAACATTTCATCCTAAAACAAAAGAAAACACCTTCTTTCTGGTTGGATGATATTATTGTTCTTTCTATGGGGTTACAATCCCCTTCTGCTCCTTTGGTCCTTTTCCTACCTCCTCCATTCGGTTCCCCATGCTCAGTCCAATAGCATCCACCTCTGTATTTGTCAAGCTCTGGCAGAGTCTCTCAGGAGACAGCAATATCAGGCTCCTGTCAGCATACACTTTTTGGCATTTGCAACAGTGTCTGTCTTTGGTCTCTCTTATTTAGAATAGATCCTCAGGTCATAGAGTCTCTGTATGGCCTTTCCTTCAGTTTCTGCTCCATTCTATGTCCCTGTAATTCCTCCTGTGAGTATTTTGTGCCTTCTTCTAAAAAGGACTGAAACATTCAACACCTTAGTCTTTTTTTTTTTTTTTTTTTTTTTTTTTTTCCTTTGTGAGTTTCCTATGGTCTGTGAACTTAATTGTGAGTATTCTGAGCTTTGGTGCTATCCTTTCTAAGTGATAGCATGCAAGCTAAACTTTTAAAAAGCATGAAATACAATAAATTTGGTGTACTGAACAATTTTAGTTTTCCACATTTTGTGGCTCTATTTCTTTACAATAAGTTTGGTAAGAATGGATATATCTAATGATAATGTCGATATCTTTTCCCAGTAACTTAAAACATATAATAACATAGTAATTTTTTTTATATTTTAACATAATTTGTAATTAGTCCTTAACAAAAAAAAAATGGAAATTCTTATGGCTTTTAATGCCAGCACATTGCTTTTTACTTTAAATATTTGGTGTAACTGAAACACAGTAGTTTCTGACACACTTATGATACACAATCAGTTCAGCTTAATGAGGTCACATTAACCTTAATGTGCATGTTACAATAGGTTAAGCCCCTTTCCACCTGACTGCACCCAGTTCTGGCTTTTAACAATTCATCTAGCACAAGTGTCATGAGCCTCTACAGCAGATGTTCTTTGCAGCCTACTAATCTTCCATGACACTTATTTAAGTAACAAAACAGCCCTCTGTTCTGCAGTGAACTACCTGGCTAGAGTATGTTGCTTTTTTGTAGAAATAAAATGAGCATTAAATAGGTAAGCAGAAAATGTAAGCCGAAAGTCATATTTTATCTTATACCATTAGTAGAATGATAAAGGCAAAAATTCTTGTTGGGAACATTTATGTTTTTGTTATATTCACAGCAGAAAGCAGTATTGTATCCTGGAAAAACAGAACAACTAACACAACTTTTGTCAATGCATTAGACAACACAGAGGGACAGAGATTATCAGGACAGTAGTACTGTGAGAGAATATGAGAGGCTATCCCACGATTCCTAAAAATGGATATATAGAGCTTTAAAAAAATCAAACTATCATATGTTCTTGAATTATGTGTATGTGTGTTTCATTGTGTGAAGATTGCACATATACACTTGAATTAAGGCATTTCCATCTTACCAAAGAAAACATTCCTGCAATCAGGAGATCAAACTATCTGCCCTTTAGATAAAAGATAAAAACAATAGACAATAACAGTAGGCAAAGCATCATTTTTTACATAGAATATGGGAGAAAATATGTTGGGAAATATAATTTCAAAACATACATACAGACAAGAAATGTCTCATTTTATTATGAAAGTCTTGTTTGCACCTTCATACAGTTTGCATGTTTCCTAATCATTACTGCCATGATCATTTGCATGAAGAATATATTTGCCACCCAACAGATTCTGGGCACACTTTTTGATTTGAATCAGCTAATGGCCTCAAAATGGAAGTAATCCATGACAAGGAGAATCTGTCATTTTAAATGTCTTCACGTGGTTTGATTTGTTAGTGCTACCCAAATCCATTACTGAAAGTACCAACCTGTTTTGATGATACCTGTAGAGATGACTTGGGTCCAACAAAATGTGGCTGACAAGTCCCCAGTCAAGATGAGCAGATCCACAGCCAAACTCATGTAACAAAACTCAGCCATAGAGATTTGGCCCCATCTTCCCTAATTACCACAGCAGAATTTGATTAACGTGTCCCAAGGGAGGTGCCTTAAAAAACTCATATATGCTTTAAAAGCAACTAAGCACTCGCATATGAAATTATTATATTGATTATTAAAATAGTGATGATTTAGTTTCACCATTCACCATTTTTTGTTAAAAATTTTGGAATGACTTTTTATATTTTGATGTTTGCTACTTTGGTTTATTCAGTTTTCTCTATAATAGCAACATACTGATTCAAAACAATATTTTAATACCACTAAAAATTACCCCCAAAAAAACAGAGGATCCCAATTAGGATTTCTCATGATCAGAATGACGTAAATAAAGAAGCCAAGTTAGCAATGCTTTAATGCAAACTGGACTTAAGAAAATTAATAAGTTTATTTGAGACACCATTTTACATCCAAACTCAATTTTTAATGCACTTTTAAATTCTAAACACTGTAACTGCCATTTAAAAAATAATTTGTAGTTAATTACTTTCTCCTACATAAAACTGACATTTAAATAAAGATATTTCAGAAAAAAGGAAAATGGGATTTCATTTTAAGGTATAGAATACTTCTAAATCCTTAATATTTACATGAGATGTAAAAACAACATTGAACATCTGAATTTTTTATCAGTTACCCTAAAGAGTTGGATAAACTAAGTATAGGAGCAAGAAAAGAAATTGTTTACAACCCGAGATGATGTTTTTTTTAAATATTCTATAGAATTATTTTAATACAGCAAATTGGCTGCCCAAAAGGGGCCAGATCCAAAGACCTTCTAGGTCTGAGTGATACAGTTGAAATGCAGACATGCTCTGGATTAAAGTATAATCTGGCTGGGATACAGTCACACTTTTAGTACACATTTTAATCCTAAACAGTGTAGGTAAAGGTAGTTTGAAGAAGGGGGCATTTACATGTGAAATATTGTATAATCGAGGAGAAAGTGTAGAATCAGAGACAGATTTGACAAAATGAGTCCAAGATAGGATACACCTAACTCAAGAGATTTTACTGGCACACTGTTAAAAGACAAGTTGGAGGTCAAGACATAAAAAGTCAGAGAATGAGAAGAAGTCAGAAATTTATTATGAGAAAAAGCAGACAAGTTCGGTAAGAAGCCTAAAGGAGAGAAGCCAGTTTGAATCAATCAGTGGAGAGGAGTTTTGATCCAGAGTAGCACAGTTGAACCATCCAGTCAGATTTCAGAAAGAACTAGAAAAGATGAGTAAGCCAACAAGATGACAAATAAATCTTGTTATATAATTACTTCTGAAGAATAAAAGTTACTTTTATAATATATTGATTGAATTTTATAAATCAATCCATTCCAAATTTATTTCAAATGAACTTGCAATATAAATCTAGTGTATCATATTTATAACAAAAATCATAAAAATATCCATTTTTACTAAAACAAGTGTGGTTTTGTACAGTTTATAATACAAAGCTTATCTATCCTGGGAATACTGTGATTTATTAAATTCAGCACAGCAAAAATCCAGACTTTACATTATTTAAATAAAAAAAAAAAGCTGACTAAAAATAAGATGTGTTTTTAAGTTGACCAAGTCTTTAAATATCAGTGAATTTTATAAATAACTTTTCCTTAAACTTTGTGAATCATAAAATAATGGGGGCTTAAAAGCTTTAGAGTTTTGTGATCTTTTCTTACGTGAGTCTGTGCTTATGTGTGTGTGTATGTCTGTGTGTGTGTGTGTGTGTGTGTGTGTGTGTGTGTGTGTGTGTTGTTTGTTTTCTTTTGTCAAATCCTCAAGTTTTCCTGTATCTTAGCTATGAGTCTAAATATTTGATCTTCTTTTTGTTTTAGAAATTTATCTTTTCTCACTTATCCAGTTAATTCATCTATATTTCAAATTTTGTGCTAATAAGACAAAAGACAGACTGAATTTCATCAAAGGAAAATGGACACAAGAAGGTGAGTCTCAAAAGCAAGGCTGGTAGTATTAATAATTTGTAACATTAATACACACTGTTGTGCAAAAAATAGCTGTAATGCATGATTGGTTCTCTAAAAAGACAGTGCAAATAAATCTCAACTGCTAAGAAATACTATTGCTTGGTTAAAAAAAATCATCTGAGAAATCCTTTAGTGAAGTTTTCACTCCTTGGTTTAAGAGGCAAATAATTCATATTCAAAAACCTGAATTTTATGTAATTAGTTCCATGTTACTTGTCAAAAATGGGTTTTGATTTTTATGGAGATATGTCTTGGTCAGGGTATCTATTCCTGTACAAACATCATGACCAAGAGGCAAGTTAGGGGTTTATTCAGTTTATGCTTCCACATTGCTGTTAATCATCAGAGGAAGTCAGGACTAGAACTCAAGCAGGTCAGGAAGAAGGAGCTGATACAGAGGACATGAAGGGACATTACTTACTGGCTGGGTTCCCTGGCTTTCTCAACTTTCTTTATTTTAAGACCCAGGTCTACCAGGCCAGGGATGGTACCACACACAATGGGCTGGGGCCTGCCCATTGATTACTAGTTGAGGAAATGCCTTAGATCTGGATCTCATGGAGGCATTTTCCCAACTGAAGTTTCTATTTCTGTGATAGCTCCAGCTTGTGTCAAGTTGACACAAAACCAGCCTATACAGAACACTATCTAAAATTAGAAATGATCATTTAGGTGATTAATATATTCTTAAAAAATTTAGCTAAACTCTGAATATAGCATTTTTTATTATGGATTTATATCCTTAGTTTAATCAGATATTGATTGTTTCTGCTCTCAATCTTTGTGACAATATTGAACTAACATATGTTGTAGGTACAACATGAACATAAATAACAGTATTTGTAGCTAAATTGGTGTTTACATTTCTTGTTTGGTACCTTCCTGTACAAAAATGATGTCATGTAAGCATGAAGGCTTGAATTAGACACAATCTCAACTTGTCTATGTTCAGTGGTTTGTGTAGATGTTATCTTCAGAAATATGGCCTTAACAAACTCAGTTGTTTGGAGGTTCCCATGGGATTCCTATTGCAAACAAGTCAAGTATATGTAACCAGTTATGATAGTGAAAGCTTCAAGTGGTGACAACAGTGTCTCTGTTTCCCCGTTATTTGTCAACTTTATTTAGATTTTCTTCATATGTATATGCATATTTTTCTTTTCTTTTAATTTGTAAATAAAACAGACTTGGATAAAAAGGATGTTCTGATAATAAGGAAAACAAGCAGTTACTAAATATTTTTCATAGTTGCTAGAAAGGTTATGAAGTGGAGTTGCTTATTAATTCAAACACATGTTCCCTGGGAAGAGAATTATTAGATATATCACTATGGCTTTGGATATTCTCTATCAGTAACTGATTATTGATGTTAATCAAAAATTTGTGCTTGTTATAAAGGAGACAAACTCAGAACTAAATATACACATTTATGTCAAATATACAGCTTTAGCACACTTTTTGATCTTAACCATTAAATGAAATAAAACTAAGTAAGCACCATGTGTTAATAGCAGACAATTTAAAGGGTGATACGATTCAAGCCAATATTTCTTTCCAAATTTTATACAAAGTGGCTAGTCTAGTTTTGGGTATTTAGAGCTTTCTGGGGCTAGTATCGTGATATCAGTGATGTATATGTACTTTAAGAAGATTCTCCAGCATTAGGCTTTATAAAAACTCTGCAAATTACCCTTAATTTTAGTTCTCTTTCCCTGTATGTCCTCTTTTGTGCCCCCTTTTTACTCCCTCCCCCCACTTGATCCTCATGTTCTACTCCAACCCTGGAAACACAGCCATAGATAATTTGTTTACCTTCCCTAGGAGATTTGCTCCCCCTGGCCTATTACCTTATACCAAACTTCTGTTGTTCTTATATTTTAGTTATAATTGAGTTAATCTCTAATATCCTCTTATAAACTGATATACACCATTTTTGTCTTTATGAATCTAGTTTAGTTCACACAGAATGGTTCTTTTTCTAGTTGCATACATTTACCTTCAAATTTCATGATTGCATTTTTTGAACAGTTGAGTAACACCTGGACGCATTAGTAACCCATTTTCTTTATACATTTATCTGATGAGGGAACTATCGCTTGTTTCTCATTTCTGGCAATTATAAATAGAGCAACAATGAACATGGCTGAGGAAGAACTCTTGAGGTAAGATTAAGCATCCTTTGAGTCTATGACTAAGATTTAAAGCTGGATTCTGGTGTATTACTCCTCCATATTACAGAGAAACCACAGGGCTGATTTCCATAGTTGGTTGTACAAGTTTTCAAGTTTTAATTCCCACTAGCAACAGATGCATATTCCCTATACTCATATCCTTTTTAGCATGAGTTTTCATTTTTTATGCTCTTAACCATTCAGAGAGATATAAGATAAAATCTAAAAATAATTATGATTTTCATTTCTCTGATGACTAGATGTTGAACATTACTTTAAATGTTTTTTGCCTATTTGAGTTTTCTCTAGTGAGAATTCTGTTTATATCCATAACCCATTTTAATTGAGTCATTTGTTTTTATAATATGATGTGGATAATTAATCAACCGAGATTTATGCTAACCAATGGAAGAAATTAGTATATGATTAACCAATATCAATGTAAATTTTTAAACATACTATGTGAGAAAAATCTTTATTCACAACCATGTCAAATTAATACATACTAAACATGATTTGCCCTAAAATATATCTAGATAAAATGCAAAATATATTCCATACAATGTAAATGTTCTTATTTTTAAAAATTTTCTCAAATTTTACTCTTGTATAAGTAACTTAATCACTATTATCTGTACCAAAATTTTATTGTGATTTTAGTAGTTTCCTATGATTATAAGAAATTTGTGTATAACATTTACTGTTATTTTTAATGACTCTTATCTGCATTTGTTCAGCTGTCTTCACTGATTTGCTTTATGTGTCTTTCTTTTCAAAATTAAAACTCACTCTGACAAAAATAAATGTGAAAGAACAAATGTACATTGGTGTATATCTGCCTAAAATTATATATTACTAAAATCAGGATTATTACTGCAAAGTATGTCACTTCTTATTTTTTTAATTTATTTATTTCAGATATATTTTAAGGTTGTAATTAAGTATTTGTGGGTCCACACACACACACACACAAACACACACACACACACACACACACACTCACACACACACATAATGCAACAATAATGTAGGAAAAGAGGCTATTAATTTGAGGGGATATGAGAGAGACTAGGGAGGAAAGGGGGATGTGATACAGTTCTATTTTAATTAAAATATATTCTTTTTTGTTAATACACAATATTGATAATCAATCTAGAAAATTCTTCTCTTTAAATTATTCTATTGCATTGCCATACCTAGTCTAATGTTAATATTGTTAATTTATTTACCACCAAGACTTTAAAAAGTATGGCATCCTCAAGATCAAACTTTAAAAGAAATGTTAAATTTACACTATCATTTAAAATTGAAAAATCTGTATTTGATTACTGATAATTATGTTTTTATGTCATTAAAGTTCTTGCAGCTCAGTGGGAAAATCCTCCCAGAAGGCAATTGTATATGGTTCCCAAGGGACCAGTTTAAAAGCACATATTACCAGGGTGTACCAGAAGTGCATCTCTGAATTTGATGGAGACTAAGAAGCAGAGATCACATGGTTGTGTCAGCAAGGTGGAAAGCATTGAGAATGATGCACTTATAATTTCAAAAGTAAATGAACTCAATAAAAACAACATAAATTGTCAACTTTTTAACATTTCTATTTTAAGGTTGAAGTTTAATAAAATTTCAGCAGAACAATACAACTCTTGCTCTCACATACAAATTCTAGAATGTCTCTGTGTTCATATGTCTATCTGTACTACCTGAAATCGGAAAGGTGACTGTTAAGATGAAAAAAAAGATGTCCACGAGGAGAATGGTGGGGTGACTATCTGTAATCTGTGATGACACTCTTGCAAAAACATAATAATGAAGGCACTGCTATTTGGGTCTTAAGTAAATGACATTAATAAAAGTAAACCACACTAAATAGCATTTTCTTCTGCATCTATGTCCATGTGTTCCATAGCATGAGTATGTTTTAGACTGTTAGATAACTGTGAACTAATTTAAATTCTTGGCAGACATTTTCAAATTGTTTACAGTGGTCTGAAACTGTAGATAATTCAATCTACTTATCAAATTACATTGACATGGAAAAAAAATTTCTAGTAGATACAATAATAAAATTATCCTATATTTGCCTTCTCAGTTTTATGTTTTAGTATTTAATTTTCTTTAAATTTTACTGAAGTATATAGGTATCATCAGGAGATTATAAATTTTAGAACTATTAAAATAAACAGTCTCACCTAACCTTTTCATCAGTGCTTGCTAGTGCTTAATTTATTATAATCTTGGTGTCTTTTGAAGAACCAAAGCCCTGGAGTCAATTTCCCACACTCAGACACCAACTGTCCTTTTCCTTTCCTTTGCTTGCTGATTATTAACCTGTGTCTCCCTTGTGATGTGTTTGTGGCATTTACCTCTGCTCCTGACATATGCTAAGTCATCAACAAATGTCAGTAGCATTTATTATTGTTACTCTTGGAGACAAAACAAATCTCTTATCTCAGCACTCCTAAGAATTTCCCAGTTCAGTTCTTCATTATGGTCTGAGAATACCAAATGTGAAAGAACAAATATTCCCCAAACGCTCACACAACCCCTGTTAAGAAATGTAGATAATTAACCTTGGCAATTCAAGAGAATGGTAAAGCTCTAATTTGAGATGGTTGATTTAGAGTGAAATGTGAATAGATGTACGTATGAAAAGTCACATGCTGTTATTACTATTCAGTTTGGTTATTATTTTCACTAAAAACTCAATAACTTCAATTTTACTGTGCTTTAAAAGAATAAAAAGATAATTTTTAATCTGGGTTAGTTACAGTTGTGTTTGCAACATTAATATAAAAACAGAAAGCTGCTAAACAAGTCCAGATAATATATTTTGAAGTTTTCCAAAATTTGAAAAATATCTTTAATAATATCACTCAAAAGTCTATTTCTATAATACTTTTCTCACTTTTTTTCCACATGCCGTTCTCTTACAGCATACTCCAGGTCTATGTCACAAGCCCAAATTCTATCTCTTAAAACTTTCCTCCTAATTTCTGAAGGTAGACAATGACAGGTAGCCAAATATTTATGTTCTAACCTTTCCAGAAAGGTCAGTTCACAAATCCAGTAGACCCAGCTATTTTTTTTCACTATCATATTCTTTGTATTTTCTATGAACATCTCTGTCCTTAGTGACTTAGGCCCACTCTTCCCTTTCTTTGAGGGTCTTCAAATCTCTTAACAAATAAAACTTGAAATTTCTCAAAACCATTTTTTGCCTCAATATTTTTCTGTACATCTTAATCTTCAAGATTTTTCCAGAGAACAATGAAGGCATTTGGCCTGCACCCACAGAATCTGTTGTTCCATTATTCCTGGATTGGATGCTTGAATAGCCAGCACCACAGCAGTTTCTTCCTATAGAAAACAGAGCTATTTCATTCTCTAGTAATCTCCTCAATACCTGTCCCAGAAATTTTGAAACAAGTTATATTTGAGGACAAATATGATATAGAAAAGACTAAAATAGACACGCAAACAAGAAAGAGCAACATCACCTGTATATTAGAAAGCCACAGATGCATTATTCAGGTTGACAGTGCTCTTGCAGCCAAAACTGTCACACAGCTACCTCGGCAACCATGTTATACCTGACAGAGTTGAGTTCTGAAGTCCCACTGACTGTATGTACCAGTCAATACATGATGTTAGTTAAAGAGCAGACGTGCCGCTTTGTCTTCATGTGAGCCTTCAACAGCTGGAGTTGGAGCTATCCCAAAAGCTCTTGTACATCTGTGGGATATGTTCTTTTAGCTGAGCTGCCTTGTCTAGCCTCAGAAAAAAGAATGTACCTAGCTCTTAAGAGACTTGATGTGCCAGGGTTGGGGTCTATCCAGGGGGGTCCCTAATTCTTTCAGAAGAGAAGGGATGAGAGGATGATGTAAGGAAATTGGGAAGAACATGACTGAGAGGAGGGGCAATGATGAGAGTATAAAATATATAGTTTTTTAAGAAAAATTTAATAATTTGAAATGTCATCTGTGTGTATTTTTCTTTTGATGAATACAAAGTATCCTTCCTATCCATTTCTATTCCTTTGATTATTTTTGGTTTGAAGTCTATTTTGTCTATTAACATCTACTAAAATTGGTACACTAGATTGCTTCTTAGCTTCTTTTGCTTGGAATATCTATTTCCCTACAGTGTCTGCTTGGATGCTACTATGTTTCCAATCATGATGACAAAGGACTAAACCTCTGAAACTGTAACCCATACCCAGTTAAATGTTTTCCTTTATAAAAGTGCTCTTGGACACATTGTGCCTTTATAGCAATGAAATCCTAACTAAAACAGTGGTGATAGTGGGGTGTCAGGATTTTGTTCTGCTTCTGGTGGTTTTATGCATGTCTGTTTCTCTTCTTTTGATTTTTCTGCTGTGAGATTATTTGTTTTCAGAGTTTCATGAGTTAAATTAATCTTTCTAGGTTAGTGGTTTCTGCCTAACTGGATTTGTAAGTTGATATTATTAAATTGTACTTTATAATAGAGTGTCAGACCCAGTAAACCATGCTTTGGGAAATTTGAAGAAAGTCTCCAGGGGAAAAAAATGGCAGAGGATATTTTACTTCTCAAGCATTTTGTTTCACAGTTGATTCGTATAAGTAATTTTGAGTTTCCTCTATTAAGCATTTATATTCAATTTATATAATATGTTTACTTTTTGTTTGATCTAAATACATAAACATAGAATCTGATATCGTCAGTATCTTAAATCTGACCTTGGCCTTCTGATTTGCTTTCATCCATTCTGAAGTATTCTCTATACTATACGCCAGACAATTGTGTTTAAGTTGGTCTTTTTTGAGATGGTTCTGGGAAAATGCTGCTCTGTCAGTGTTAGTGTGTGCTTACTGGTTTTTACTTCTTTTTTCTGATCATGAAACTGAAGTACAATTGTTGACTGCACTAGAGTGCAGTCCTCTCCATTGTTTCAGGTAGTTAGATGCCAGGTATTTTAGACACAGATCTAGAGTACAATGAATGTTGATGATTGCATAACTTATTATTTCTATCTATAGTGATTGAAAGTTTTATTGATTATAGCAATCTGAGTTGGCTTGTGTGGTCACAACAATGTCTTCAGTACTCCAATCTTTTGATCCAAAGGGATTTTACTCATCCTGAAGCTTCCATGTACTACTGAGCTTACCCAAGACTTAAGGACTGGCTAACCAAAAACTCATTTGCTTGTATCTTATTCCCACAACATGGGAGGTTGAAGCAGAGAGACTATGGTAACTTTAAACGGTTCCTTCTGACTTTCAGAGTGTTCATTACGATGGCAGGTATAATATAAGTCTTCTTGTATCGCCATAAGTTATATATTCTCTAAAATCAGTCACAACAAGAATATATTCTTCAAAAAAAAGATTAAAATTGTCACATAAAAGAAAATTATAATAGTATTACTGATTGTATGTTATTCTTTTGAAACTCATACCTAACTAAACTTTTGACTTCTGTATAGCTCTCAATACAAATAGAGGCATATTGAACTCCCAATTCTAACTTAATTTCATTTTTCTGGCTAACAATTTAATCTATTTAAAGTTTCTTAAAACTACCTTAACTTCTTAAAATTACTGAAATCAAATAAGGAATTATGTAATATATTTAATTCGTCTAAACATTATTATTTTATGAAAGTTTGTCTTCATAAAAAAAAAAAAAATGTCCATTGCAGAGGGCAGTCTTCAAAGAAGTAATCCCTCCATTCCTCTTCACTTGATTCTAGATACAGAAGAAATACAGCAATGACAAAAAATAAAAGAAACTGCAGTTGCAAGAAGTAATTCAGAGACAAAGCCTGGGGTGATGCCTCCCTGAGGTACAGCCATTGCACCTGTGCAGAAGAGTAGACCATCTCCAGAAACTCACTTGCCCATGCCAGTTCTACAAGTAAGGCATCTGCCACTTCTGTGTCTAAAAATAAGTAGACCCTATACAAGCTTCAAATAAATGTCGAGGAGAACTCAACAATGCCAACAACAAAAAATGTGGGACACTTTCATATTTGTAGACACTTAAATAAAAAATGCAACTCGTGGCCTTAGCCTGACATATGTAGTCTTTGTTCTTTTCATGGTGAGAACTATCAAATGGAATCTCTTTAAAGAGAAGTCTTGTGCTGTGATCACTTCCACTGAGAACCTGTCACCATTCCTATCACAGGATTGGCAGGCTGGAGGCACTGGTCTCACAGTCAGTGAAATTTTCTGGCTGCAAATGTAGACATGTTAAAAACAAGTTTTGGGGTCACAAGAAAAAGTTCATTATTATCACTTTAGTGCCTTGACAAGGCCAACTTTATTCTTGATCAAGAAAGTGTTTTCTGGAAAAAACAACACACACTGAAAAAGGAAGTGTTTTTGGCTTTTGTTTTAGAAAAAGTGGTGACAGTTTATTGAAATTTGAATGAGATACAACCTCATAATCTAACTCAATGAGTCAGACTGAAAAGAATTGGAATGTAAAAATGGACAAAATTGAAAGGGTTACTGACCCAGATCATCAGATTTCTAGAATATAGCAGTGGGCTTTGAGTTAACAAAGGTCAACCTGGTGCTGCTGTTGAAAACATTAGCAAGGCTTACAAGATTGGGGAGGGGGGAGAAAAAGATTTTTTTAGTTCTTGTCTTAAAAACAAGTTTTATAGTATTTGACAAGAAAAGCTAATGTTTGACATTTATTACAGACCATCTGGAACATATGGTCACAAACTTCTCTTTGTAAATGATGAACAGGTCCTTTGAATTTTGTCATTTCCTTGAGTCTTATTCATTGTACTATGCCTTGTAGACTTGTAGTTGACATATTACTACAAAGAAGAAATTTATAGCCAAACACAAATGTTTGTGTAAAAATGCATTACATACTCTGTTTATATATCATATTGCTTTGTTTAAACACATATGCATAAATACTGATATGCTATTAAGAAATGAGTTATTTTGGGGGGATGTTGGCTGCTGTGGTTGTATAGGATCCCAAGCATTACAGTCTATTTCTACTACTCTTAGTTTTTCTTCAAAGTTTTATGGTAAGACCCTATTCCTGAAAATATGACATACTTCATTCCAATAGAAGATTACATCATTAAGGTGGTACAGACCTAGGAGGATCACATTTACTGGCTAGCAATCATGGTACTGGTAAAAATTTTTCACCTTATTGGAGGTAAAAGCTAACAATCAAATTCATTTGTGAACCATATTCAAGCTACAAACATGGCTGGATTAGGAAGATATATCCATTGATGCCTGAAGTATGCCTCCAACATTACCTAAGTAATGAGGCATTTTTGTTTGGATTTAAGTCCTGTTCTATCAGATGAAAGCCATAAGTTGCAACATTTTTTGGGCCAAAAACATATCTAAATGGATCATAGACCCCATGAAAGAACCTACTATGATCATGCTAATAAATGGACATAGTATTTAATTCTGGATAACTTATCTTCATCACCCATCAGAGAAGCTTCTATTTGCATTAGATGATGAGTAACACAGAAATCTACAACTGACTTAGATGAAGATGTTAAAAGACTACACATCACTGAGACCTAAAGGGCACATGTATATTTCCCTTCTGCACTCAAGGTACAGGGATCATTAAGAAGAGGGTCAGAAAGACTGTATGTGTCAGAAATAATTTTACTACAAAAAAGAAGTGTCTTCTGGATACAGCAGTATAGCTGCCCACATGAACTCCCAGAAGTTTAATAAAATACGCAGAATGTGCATGTCCAAATTAGACCCAAATCAAGCATAGAGTTGGAGACACAATCCCACTGCTAGCGATAAAACCATTGCCAAGTGTTATCTGCTTATAGGAAAAAAAATTTCTCAGACCAAGTTGATCATCATCCAGTAGAAGACTCAATTTTCAATAATATGTTGGTAGCCCAGTTTTATTTCTTTAACAGATTAAAACAAAATATTAATTTGGAAGGCATGAAGCAGGTATGAGTCTGTGAAGAGTTGGGAAAGGAGAGTAAAATATTCAAAACATGTAGTGCTCTAAACACAAATAACTAACACAAATGTTTTGCAAAGAAAATAAAAAAGAAAAAAGATATTCTGCTATTTTATTAACTCAAGTGATTCAAAAACAATATATTGAATGAAGTAATCCAAGTATAGAATAAAATAAAGTAATTTTATAAAAATATTTAAAAGTATAATTCTATGCATGACTATATTTCCTTCATGTTTTTCTCTGTACTGTATATGTGTCTCATGTTCACTATACCAAAACATGTTATTGGATGTTCTGGGGACAGAGTTAAACACAGGTGTGACCCAGCATGTGAGTTGTAATTGATGCCAGGTACATTGGAAGAATATCATCATACAAAGAAAAAAACCTAACAAAAACTTTTCTTTGTGTTTAGGTCTTAAGTTCTGCCAAGTTAATTTTGTATACTGGATGAGAATATTTGTAAACTTGAAACACATAATGACTTTGTAGGTAATGTTCATCAACAACCTGAACAATAAATCATTTTTAATAAATTAAGTGTTTGATTTTAAAATTTATTTTTAAAGGATTTTGTTGTTGTTATTTTCTGTTATTAGTATTAAAAACTGTGTTGACAAGACAAGTTTTCTTTTAATGGAATCTGATGTTGAATTTATAAGTGTACTGTTAATGGACAAAGACATAATTTACATTGCATGCTTACTTTGGGTATATTAATTAAAATCTTATGAAATGTAAAACATGGTAAATTAAAGTATGCTTTGAAGAAGTTTGATTTAATTTACTCTTTAGACATTAAAAGATTCATCAAAATAAGTACATGTGGTTTGAGCTACCAACATGCATCTTAATTTTGGACTTTGCTTCTGTTATAATTTAACATGAGTAAATTTGAGCTTTTCAGTGAGTATGGTTAATTATTAGGGCTAAAGATAAATGCCTGGAATATAAATCATATAAGAAACATCCATTTTCCCAGCAATAAAGAATAATGAAATACATATAAATGGTCATAACACTTAAAATTAGTGAGAGAAATATAATAAAATATTATTTTCTGATATGAACACTTACACATATTGGTAACCATTTTTAATTAATGATCTGAAAAACTGAAGTATTACTTTAAGAAAATTACATGGTTTATATACAAAGTTAACTTTTATAGAAAGTTGTTAAAATTTTTGAGAACTTTAAATTCAGATGTGCTTGGTGGTGACAGAAAAATCAATGAAATGGAATCTTACTCAGAAATAAAATGAAGATGTATATAATAGCAGACTACTTCCTTAAACACTGATTTGCCTAACTAATCTACTACAATTATACTATTTATAACACAGATTTTTAAAATATTTTGTAAACATTTCTAAAAAATCCACAAGTTTGATTACAGCCATAGTGAATTTATAAAATAATATATTGCAAATCTCTCTCATACACACCACAAAAAATGATTTAAATATATTAGTTGGCTTGGTTATTTTAGTCATCTTATTTGTAATAATTTCTTTTAATGCTTGGCTTTTTTTTTCTTTTTTTTTTTTAAGATTTGATAATCTGCATTAAGGTCTTACTATTTACAATGAGCAAAAAGTACATGTAAAACAGGGTGTAACCCAGAAGTAGTCAACTTGTTCTTGGTGTGTAAGGATTTAGCATGAATTTTGTTTTGTTTTATTTTATTTTATTTTATTTTATTTTATTTTATTTTTTTCTTGAACTTCACACAGTCTGTGAGTTGTTTCTGGGGCAGTGCGAGCCTCTGGGAATAGCATCCCACTATCAGTGACTGCATATTATGTCTGTATTTTGTGATTGGGTTATCCAACTCAGGATGATATTCTCTAGATGCAGCCATTTTCTTAAGAATTTGGTTAAGTCATTGTTTCTGGTGGCTGAGTAGATTTCCATTGTGTAAATGTACCACAATTTTTGTATCCATTCATCTTCTGAAGGACATCTGGGTTCTTTCCAGCTTCTGGCCATTATAAATAGAGCTGCTATGAACATCGTGGTACATGTAACTTTGATGTATATTAAAGTGTCTCTGAGGAATATGCTCAGAAGCAGAATAGTTGGATCTTCAGGGGGTACTATGTCAAATTTTCTGAGGAATACCCAGACTGATTTCCAGAGTAATTTTATCAGTTTACAATCCCACCAACAGTGGAGAAGTGTTCCTCTTTCTCCACAACCTCACCAGCATCTGTTGTCATCTGAGTTTTGGATCTTGGCCAATCTGACTGTTGTGAGGTGAAATCTCAGGGTTGTTTTGATTTGCATTTCCCTGATGGCTGAGGATGTCAAGCACTTCCTTAGATGTTTCTCAGCCATTCGATATTCCTCAATTGAGAACATTGTGTTTAGCTAACTACCCCATTGTATAATAGGGTTGGTTGATTCTGTGTTGTCTAGCTTTTTGAGTTCTTTGTATACCTTGGATATTAAGCCTCTATCTGATGTGGAGTTGGTAAAGATCTTTTCCCATTTTGTTGGCTATCATTGTGTTTCTTGACAATGTACTTAGCCTTTCAGAAACTTTGCAATGTCATTAAGTCCCATTTGTTAATCTTTGACCTTAGAGCTTGAGTCATTAGTGTTTTGTTCAGAAAATGTTCTCCTGTGCCTATGTGTTCTAAGGTTTTCCCTAGTTTCTCATCTAATAGTTTCAGTGCATCTGGTTTAATGTGTAGACCTTTGATGCACTTACAGTTGAGCTTTGTTCAAGGGGATAAGAAAGGGTCTATTTTCATTCTTTTGCATGCTGAGTGCCAGTAGGACCAGCACCATTTGTTGAATAGGCTGTCCTTTTTCCATTGATTATTTACAGCTTCTTTGTCAAAAATCAGGTGATCATATAAGTGAGGACTCATTTCTGAATCTTCTATTCTATTCCATTGACCACATGCCTGTTTCTGCATCAGGACCATGCAGTTATCAGCACAATTGCCTTGTAATATAGCTTGAGGTCAGGAATAGTGATTCCTGCAGATGTTTTCTTGAGGTTGAGGATGGATTTTGTAATTCTAGGTCTTTTGTTATTCCATATGAAATTGCACATTGACCTTTCCAACTCAATAAAGAACTGTGATGGAATTTTGATGGGGATTGCATTGAATCTGAAGATTGCTTTTGGTAGAATGGCCATTTATAAAATGTTGATCCTTCCAATCCATGAGCATGGGAGATCTTTCCATTTTCTAAGACCTTCCTCTTTTCCCTTCTTTACAGGTTTGAAGTTCCTGTCATACAGGTCCTTCACTTGCTTAGTTAGAGTCACACCAAGATATTTTACAGTTTTTGTGACTAATATGAAGGGTATCTTTTCCCTAATTTCTTTCTCCACATGTTTGTCCTTTGAATATAGGAAGGCTACTGATTTGTTTGAGTTAATTTTGTATCCAGCCACTTTTCTGAACTTGTTTATCAGATGTAGGAGTTCTCTGTTGGAACTTTTGGCATCACTTAAGCTCACTTTCATGTCATCTGCAAAGAGTGATGTTTTTACCTCTTCCTTTCCGATTTGTATCCCCTTGATCTCCTTTTTTTGTCTAATTGCCCTAGCCAGGATTTCCATTACTATGATGAATAGGTAGGGGGAGAGTGGGCAACTCTGTCAAGTCCCTGATTTTAGAGGGATTGCTTAAAGTTTCCCACTTTGAGCTTTGATGTGGGATGTTGGTTTTCTGTATTTTGCTTATATTATGTTTAGGTAGGGACCATGTATTCCTGTTGTTTCTAGGACTTTTAATATGAAGGGGTGTTGAATTTTGTCAAATTTTTCTCAGCATCTAGTGAGATATACATGTGATTTTGTTCTTTGACTTTGTTTATATGGTGGATTACATCGATGGATATTCTCATATTAAATCATCACTGCATCCCAGGGATGAAGCCTACTTGATCATGGTGAATGATCGTTTTATTTGTTCTTTGATTTGGTTTGTAAGGATTTTGTTTAGTATTTCTGCATCAATGTTCATAAGTGAGATTTGTCTGAACTTCTCTTTCCTTGTAGGGTCTTAGTGTGGTTTAGGTACAAGGGTTATTGTAGCCTCAAAAAATGAGTTAGGTAGTATTCCATCTGATTCTATCTTGTGGAATAATTTAAAGAATATTGGTGTTATGTCCTTAATAAATGTCTGATAAAATTCTGTACTGAACCAATCTGGACCTGGGTTTTTTGTTGGGAGGCTTGTGATGACTTCTTCTATTACTTTAGGTGCTATGGGAATATTTAGATGCTTTACTTGGTCCTGGATTAACTTTAGGATATTCTATCTGTCTAGGAATTTATCCATTTCCTCCAGATTTTCCAACTCTGTGGAGTATAGGTTTTTATTAGAATCTGATGATTTCTTGAATTTCCTCAGTGTCAGATGTTATGTCTCCACTTTTCTTTCTGATTTTGTTAATTTGTATACTCTCTCTTTCCCCTCTAGTTAGTCTGGCTAGGGGTTTATCAATCTTGTTGATTTTCTCAAAGAACAAGCTCTTGGTTTTGTGGATTTTTTCAATGGTTCTTTTTGTTTCTATTTGGTCTATTTCTGCCTTAATTTTGATTATTTCTTGCTGTCTACTCTTATTGGGTATATCTGCTCCCTTTTGTTCTAGGGCTTTTAGCTGTGCTGTCTGGTTGCTGATGTAAGCTCTCTCCAGTTTCTTTTTGGAAGCCCTTAGTGCTATGAGTTTTTCTCTCAGTACTTCTTTCATTGCATCCCATAGGTTTGGGTATATTGTGTTTTCATTTTCACTGAATTCTAGAAAATCCTTAATTTTTTTCTTTATTTCTTCTTTGGTCCTGCTATCGTTTAATTGATCGTTGTATCGTTTCCATATGTATGTGGGCTTTTTGTTGTCTTTGTTGTTGTTAAAGACCAGCCATAGACCATGGTGATTTGAGATGATGCATGGGAGTATTTCAATCTTCTTATATTGATTGAGGATCATTCTGTGTCCAATTATGTGATCAATTTTCGAAAAGGTGCCATGGGGTGCTAGAAGAAGGTGCATTCTTTACTTTAGGGTGATATTTTCTGTCGATATCTATTAATTCCAGTCGATTCATAGTCTCTGCTAGTTTTAAAGTGTCCCTGTTCAGTATCTGGTTCCATGATCTGTCCGTTGGAGAGAGTGGGGTATTAAAGTTTCCCACTATTATTGTGTGGGGTGAAATGCATTTTTTGAGCTTTAGTAGGGTTTCTTTTATGAATGTGGGTGCTTTTGTATTTGGAGCATATATGTTATGGATTGAGAGTTCCTCCTGACAGAGTCTTTTGGTAATGAGTAAAAAGTGTCTTTTCTTATCTTTTTGATAACTTTTGGTTGGAAATTTACTTTTTGGATATTAGAATAGCCACTCCAGCTTGCTTCTTGGGGCTGTGTTCTTGGAAGTTTTTTCCCACCATTTTTCTCTGAGATAGTGTCTGTCTTTGTCTCTGAGATGAGTTTCCTGTATGTAGCAAAATGCTGGATATTGTTTATTTATCAACTCTGACAGCCTATGTCTCTTTATTGGGGAGTTGAGTCCATTTATTCTAATAGATAAAAAGAAATAGTGTTTTCTGTTTCCTGCTATTATTGCTTTTGTAGGTTGAGTTGTGTCTGTGTCTTTTTCTTCTTTTGGTTTTCTTGCTTAGGAGTTTTCTTGTTTTTACCAGGATTTAGTTCCCCTCATTGTATTTGGTTTTCCACATATAATTCATTGTAGTGCTGGGTTTGTTGTCAGATATTGTGTAAATTTAAATTTGTATGGAAATATCTTCCTCTCTCCATCTATGGTGAATGATAGTTTTGCTGGGTATAGCCGCTTGGGCTTACACTTGTGTTCTCTTAGGGTCTGCATGATGTCTGTCTATTCTCTTCTAGCTTCATAGTCTCTCTTGAGAAATCAGGTGTGATTCTGATTGGTCTGCCTTTATAGGTTACCTGCCCTTTTTCTCGTACTGCTTATAGTATTCTTTCTTTGCTTTGGGCACTTAGTGTTTTGACTATTATGTGTTGGGAGGAATTTTTTTCTGGTACAACCTATTTGGAGTTCTGAAGGCTCCTTTTATGCTCATGGTCATCTCATTCTTAAGGGTAGAGATGTTTCCTTCTTTGATTTTTTTGAAGATATTTACTGTACCTCTTAGTTGATATTCTTCTCCCTCTTCTATTCCTATTATCCTTAGGTTTGGTCTTCTCATTGTTTCCTGAATATCCTGGACATTTTGGGTTAGGTGCTTTTTGTTTTTTGCATCTTCTCTGGCTGTTTTGTCTATGTTTGCAATGTTGTCTTCTGCCCCCGAGATTCTTTGCTCCATCTCCTGTAGTCTATTGGAAATGCTTGCTTCTGTGACACCTAATTTCTTTTTTAGGTGCTGTACATCTAGGGTTATCTCTTTTAGTGTTTTCTTTATTGTGTCAATTTCCGTTTTAAATTCCTTCTTCCATTCCTTCATCTCTTTGGTTCTTTTTTTTATAGTTGTTTGAGTTCTTTGAGTGTTTTTCTTGTTTCCTCTCTAAAAGCTTCTGAATCTTTTTGCTTTTCCTCCCATTCTTTTTTAAGGATCTCTATCAGCGTCTTGAGGTATAATTTTAGGTCTGCATCTTCTTTTTCTGGAGTGTTTAGCATTGCAATATTTGCTATTATTGGAGTCTGGTTACTAGTGTTGCCAGGTTGTCTTGGTTGGGTTATATTCTTTCGCTTTCCTCTTACCATCTTGTTGTCAGTGATATGTTCTTGCCATTCCCTTATATCTGGTCTTTGTCCCTGGATCTCCACTGTTCCAGGTGGCAGATGGGCTGAGCCGGGTTCTGCGCCCCAAATTCGCCAAGTAGAAACAGAAGTTCAAATGTTATGTTCCTGGTCCCTCGATCAGGCAGGGCAGGGGTTAGCTTTTTGTGCTCAATTTGCAGAGAACTCTCTGCTCCCTGGCTGCCCAGATCTCCTTCTCACTAGTCTTTAAACCTTTGGGAACTGCTGGTCCAGGTGGTGGATGGGCTGAGCCCTGTTCTGTGCCCCAAAGCCGCTGGTGGGAACAGAGGTCCCAAGCTGTGTTCCTGGTCCCTGTATCGGGCAGGGCAGGGGTGCGCTTTCTGTGCGCACTTGGCAGAGATCTCTCTGCTCCATGGCTGCCCAGATCCACTCCTCACCACTCTTTAAACCTTACTCTGTAATAAATGCTTTATTACAAGAAAATAATATATATATATATATATATATATATATATATATATATGAAATCATCTAAAATAACAGCTGATAATCTGAATAGAAGCAACACTTCAATATAGTAACTATCATGTAAAAAATGGATAGTTTTAGAATATTGGAATACATAAATATAATATTGTGGCAACTATATCAGTACAAAAATTCTTTATAATATTTTAAATAATAAAATAAATAGCAAAATCTCATTGGTGCCCAAGTTCTCATTTTGTATTATTTAAAAATACATAAAACACCTTTATAACTTAGCCTCTACACATGCTTAGGGAGATAATAGACATGACATATGAGAGGGTGAATAAAGAAAAGTATGTATTTATGTCTATGATAAAGGAAAATGGCTAGGAAAGAAGGTAACTTTTGTTCTATGAAACTAATTTATTTTTTACCTTCTTGGTATTCTATATGTAATATACCAAAAGTACTACTTAGATGACAAAGAAAAAATATGATTTTTATCAATGATAAAATCATATTATTTTGCAAGTATTGTTAATAAATAGAAATAAAGCATCAAACATATTGCCTAATGTCAACTATACTAATTTATCATTAACATATTGAAGTAGTAATGCCAGAAGCACTGATCTATAATAATTGTATATACAGGCACAGAGGAGAGAGCAGACATTGAGGAATGGCTAACCAATAACTGATAAGCTTGAGACCTGTCCCATGAGAAAGAAACAGTTTCTAAAACAATTAGTGATATTCTGTTATGCTTGCAGAAAGGAGCTTGTTGTGCTCTTAGATGCTCTACTCAGCAGCAGACTCACACATTCACAA
This sequence comes from Micromys minutus, assembly GCF_963924665.1. Classification (NCBI taxonomy): domain Eukaryota; kingdom Metazoa; phylum Chordata; class Mammalia; order Rodentia; family Muridae; genus Micromys; species Micromys minutus. The sequence goes on along the minus strand of NC_137974.1, from coordinate 20,622,049 downwards.
CCAGTGGAGAGAGCATGGGGATTATTATGTAAGGAAAGAGGAGAGATTTTGGGCCCCTAAAGGAATAGAATCATCATATGAAAACCAACAGAATTAACAAAACTGAACTCTTGGGGCTGTCAAAGTAGAAGTGCTTAGCCTCACAAATACTCAAAGGGCTAGCATGTGTATATTTGTGGGGACAGGGGCATAATCAGATAGGTCCCCATTTCCACCCGGAGGAAATGGGAGGAGAGGGGGGAAAAATTATGGGAGGGAGTGGCCAGGAAGGGACAGTAAACACAATGTAAAATGAATAAGTTAAAAAAAATAAATGTAAATTTCAAAAATTTTTGACATAATAGAGAAATACTGAGCCATAGAAATCTCATATGACTATACATATTAAACACTGTATACAATTATTTTTCATATGGCACTGGCACAACATAATGCTGGTTTATTATATGCCTACAAAGCTTGTTTTGTCCTATGGTAAAATTAAGATGAATTATGACATTATACATGGTAAAAATCACTAAAATTAGTAAACTATGAATGGCCATATCATTTTTTAGATATTTAATCAATTATGATTTTTGGAAAAACACACAATAGTTATATGGTATTAAACTTTAAAACATAGTACAATGTGAACTTTAAAAATGTTCACACTTTTATTTACTTTATTCTATGTTCATCAGGATCAAGAGATGCCTTGACTACATGGAGAGACCAAAGAGCAAATTGTGGGTAACACTTCTCTAATTCTACCACATGAACCCTGGCAATAAAATGCAGGTTATCATGACTTACAGAGAAAAACGTTATGAAATGACCCATGCACTGACGTAGATATATGCAGTAATATGAAGTTACTTGGGCAATATAAGCTATAGAATTATATTTTTCAGTAATCCATATGTAATGCATTTTAAATATTATTAATTTTAAATCACCTTCCCTCAAGTAGGTGTTTATTTAAATAAATTGACCTTGTAGAGATTATATTTGTTGGTCTGTTAGAAACAGTTTTTTTTTTTTTTCTTTCTTTGTACATCAGCCTAGCCTGGAACTCACAGAGATTTTTCTGTCTCTGCTTCCTGAGTGCTGTGATTAAAGGTATATGCTCCTATACCTAGAGTTGTAGTATTTTTAATAAAATAGGTTATTCATTTGGATTTTAACAATAAAATGAAAAACATAGGTTTACAGTCAAAACTTTTTCTCAAAATTATTTCTAAAATATTTGTCTGTAGCAACAATTAACCTGTTCACAAAGTAGAAATAAAATTTTTAAAATGTGTGATCATCTTAGAAAGAAGCTTCAAATATTTGAAATATGGTATTATGATAAAATGAAAAATAATGTCCAATCAAATTAAAGGTAAACTTCTGAACGGCATCCCACTACAGAGTGTCATAGCCCAAAAATGAACACTGACATACAGAATTCCTTATTTTTGTATGAGATAACAATTCACTTTATTCAAATCCTTTTATTTGCAACCTCTAGTAATTTTGCCTCATTCTTATAAAAATAACATCAATCAATTATCCATTTAATATGAAAGGCTGCCTTGAAGTCCTGTCTCACTCAATGTAATTGAAACTAATTCAGGTCTATTGGAGATTTTAGCTTAGGTAACAATTGTGTCCTATAAATAAAGGCAATCCCTCTAGGCAGCATCCCTGAACAGCCTCAGGCTTAAATACAATGAAGGATATTTTTTCTCCTCTTTGTATTGTTTCTTGCTAAAATAGCATGCTTGTCAAACCCATCTAAAGTGTGTAGATCGATAGACAAGCAGAAAGGTTTTCAGCTTGATGTGTCACGAAGGTAGACAGCATCAAATCAGTCAGTGTCCTCTACCTTGGCATATGTGATTTCAAAGCTACCAAAGCTCAATTGTCTATTATTCATATAAGCAGAAACAATGGAATTTAAAGTTCACTGGAAAAAAATAAAAGAAATAGGAAAGTACACTTGTATTTTTTATGGAAATATCCCTATCTGTTCTAACCAAAATTTTAGAACTAATTAACCATGTTCATGAAATCTGTTTATGAGGAGAAAAAAGCATTCAAATTTCACAAATCCTACAAAGAATGAAAGTATTATTAATCGTGACACCTACACGTTAAAGGTCACAGCCATAAAATCATTAGTAAAAATATAATCTCCTTTAGTTGCCATGGTGTTGAGTCCTGGACATATTTAAATTTTAGGAGTAGCCTCCATATTAATTTTCAAAATTTTATATAGATTATTATTATTGAGACATCTTGTGTGTATAATATATAATTAAAACCCTCATGTTAGAATCCAGAAATATACAGGCAATTATGACAGGTTTTTGAATATAAGAACATTGGGACTATGAGAAACAGAAAAATTGCTCCATGTATATAGAAATGTAAGTACAATATGTATGCAAGGTACTCTAAGTCTCCACTATTCTGATGTAGCTTGCAGATGATTTACATATAACTTCTTATATTCACATTGCCATTTCCAAAAACAGTAAAAATTTAGGTGAAGTTTTTTTCATTAAAGTACAAGGAGGGTATTAAATATTGAGAGGCAAATTTATAAACAGTAAAATGGCCATATATGTATACATGAACAGGGGAAAGGGAGAATATACAATATCTCTATTTAGTGTCTGGCAGCATCATGTAGTTACATGTAAAACTTTTTGAAAAATCAGCTATTTATAAAGTGGCTCACATCACCAGAAGAATTAAGAACCAAGAAATATGTATAACACTTTCCACGGCAATAGCATATCAACTAAAAATTTTATCTTGAGATTAGAGAGAATGCATTGAATGAGTTTTGTGGAGGGAAAGGGTTAAGTCACAAACTTTTTATACAATTCTCATTCCACAAGACAAATGGGGAAGATTTTTTAACATGATAAAAGGTCTTTTATTTGTGAAAATAAACTGAGAAGTTTAGATTATTGACAGTATAATAATAGTTAATAGATGATATATAGATGATAAATAGATAGATACAGATAATAAATAGATACATAAACAGATCCATATATACTGTGAAGTAAAAAATACTCTTGTAATATACAAAATGAAAATTAATACTGCTTAACTGTAATGGGTTATACTCCAGCTAATATATTATTTTTTATCAAGTATGAAACTATCTTTTTTTTTTTTTTTTTTTTTTTTTTTTGATCTGGAAGGTGAATGAGCCTAAACTTTACCTACAAATTGATAATGGGATGCAATATTATGGTTGGCCAAATTCATTGAGAGAATTAATCAACTTTTCCTTTTATTATAAAGAGATTAACTGTTTAAACCACAAGAGCAGTTTCCCTTTATTGAGATGGGAAAATAGTTAAGGGATGGGAGAGTTCTTTTTCCTTTTCAATCATGTGAAGTTGAAACATTTGACTTGAAACCATGAGAAGAAATATTAAGTATCATGAATTAGATATTATACAGAACTTTGCTAGACATGCAATCTGTATTATAACTTGATTTAGAGGTTTTTATCATCCAGAAACTTGGAAATTTACTTTATAACAATTAAAAAGAATAAGACATTAGATTATAAAAGGTCAAGAACAGTAAGACATCTCTAAGCAAAGTCCAGTCTCTTATAATCTTCTAGAAATTATAATGTTCATAAGGTATTTATCAAGAGCTCAGATTTCTTACTCATCAGAAAAAATAGACTAGACAGATTTGGAAAGTTTTGTGGTAGTAGTATTAAATGCTACCACATAAGAAATGGTAGATTGAAAATAAATAGCAGGATAGTAAAGATATTGTAGAATTCTGATATTCATTATCTATCTCATCCAGGAATATTTATAGGAGCCATGCCTTCAGTTTGTTAAAATTTGTCAATATTGTATTTATTTAGATCTAGATATTACTTTTTTTTAAACGACTTTATTTTGCAAAACAAAGATAAATGTAAAGATTTTAAACATTTTTTGCTTAAAATTATACATTTTTGTCAGTACTGTTTTTTCAGACATTAAAATAAATTTTACATAAAACCATGTGAATATGTTTTTTAGTCAGTACTTGATTTTTTTCAAGGGCTTGACAGTATGCATTGAAAACGTACTAGTTGCAATAAGCGTAAAGTACATGCAAAACAAAACGCAACATGGGAATAGTCAAAGTCTTCTTGTTTTGTGAATATATGTATATTTTTTGTTTTCTTTATTTCTTGGACTTCATACAGTCTGTGAGTTGTTTCTGGGGGAGTGAAAGCCTCTGGGGTTAGCATCACACTATCAGTGACTGCATATTATGTCTGTTCTTTTGTGACTGGGTTATCTCACTCAGGATAATCTTCTCTAGATGCAGCCATTTTCTTAAGAATTTGGTTAAGTCATTGTTTCTGGTGGCTGAGTAGTATTCCATTGTGTATATGTACCACAATTTTTGTATCCATTCGTCTTCTGAAGGACATCTGGGTTCCTTCCAGCTTCTGGCTATTATAAATAGAGTCGCTATGAACATTGTGGTGCATATATCTTTGTTGTGTATTAAAGTGTCTCTGGGGTATATGCCCAGAAGTGGAATAGCTGGGTCTTCAGGTAGTACTATATCCAATTTTCTGAGGTATCGCCAGACAGATTTCCAGAGTGGTTGTATTAGCTTGCAACCCCACCAACAGTGGAGAAGTGTTCCTATTTCTCCGCAGCCTCGCCAGCATCTGCTGTCATCTGAGTTTTGGATCTTGGCCAATCTGACTGGTGTGAGGTGGAATCTTAGGGTTGTTTTGATTTGCATTTCCCTGATGGCTAAGGATGTCGAGCACTTCCTCAGATGTTTTTCGGCCATTCGGTGTTCCTCAACTGAAAATGATTTGTTTAGCTCTGTACCTCATTTTTTAATAGAGTTATTTGATTCTCTGGTGTCTAGCTTTTTGAGTTCCTTGTACACCTTGGATATTAGGCCTCTATCTGATGTGGTGTTGGTAAAGATCTTTTCCCATTCTGTTGGTTGCCTGCCGTTTTGTTTTCTTGACGATGTCCTTAGCCTTACAGAAACTTTGCAATCTCATTAAGTCCCATTTGTTAATCTTTGACGTTAGAGCTTGAGCCATTGGTGTTTTGTTCAGGAAATTTTCTCCTGTGCCTATGTGTTCTAAGGTTTTCCCTACTTTCTCATCTAATAGTTCCAGTGTATCTGGTTTAATGTGGAGATCATTAATCCACTTACACTTGAGCTTTGTACAAGGAGATAAGAAAGGGTCTATTTTCATTCTTTTGCATGTTGAGTGCCATTTGGACCAGCACCATTTGTTGAATAGTCCACAGCCCCACCAAGCCTTCCCTGGGAACCCTCTGTCCAGGGAAAGAGAAAGATAACTACAAATTTTCACCTATCCCTCTTCTCCTCTAAATCTAAACCTGCATTCCAATACTCAGCACTCTTTCTTCCAATTCCTGTCTGCCTGTTTCTGTCTTTCTTCCCCTCCAGTAGATCACATATGGATTTTTCCATCTTTTCACTTGTGTTGCCTGAACCCCAAGCATCAGCAGATATCCCCCAGAAATGCAACAGTTAAGCCTGCCAAAAAAACAAGAAGGCAATAAAACCTAATGGGTGATCTTCTGACGTTCATTCCCTGTCCTTTCCTTCAAATCTATCCATCCCATGTTTTCATTCGTCTCTGTAGCAGACCACCTGTTCTAGCTTTTCTTCATCCCCAGACCCCATGCACGGGAGACTCGATTCCAGTGAAACACCTGCCTTTCAACCATTCTGTGGACCGTTTCAGTGCCCTAATTTTAACCCATCTTCAATTTTGAGCACCACCTCCCCAATACCCAGAAACTGTTTTTGGTTTTTGTTTGTTTGTTTGTTTGTTTGTTTGTTTGTTTTTTGTAGAACTTATAGGGACCTTGATCCACAAATAACTTCCTACCAAGCAGCACACTCTCCAATGGACCAAGGAGGGCAACAGAAACCACATAACAAAACAGTAACCCAGTAAAGACCAGACCACATATACTCCTACCTCTTTGTTTTGTAAGATAGAATTAAAGACAAGGCACCAGGCTCACCTCTCTTTAAGCAAGAAGGTTATTATAAAATGAATTGGCAGTTCTGCTGTTTCTCTCTGACCAAAGTTACTATGAAACACTAACATATATCACTTATGAAATTAGTATGAGGAGAACTAGTGTGCAGAGATAGAAATGTGTTTATTTCTTATGTGCCAAATAAGCACTTCTGTGTCCTGCAGGATTCAAATTGATAGAAAACTGCCATAGAAAAATAATGTGGGTTATTTAGAGATATATAAGTCCAGTAGATACATTAGAAAGGGGTAAATAAAATATTTCTATGAACTGTTAATTTACTTTATTCTTATGAGTAAAGTAGTATTTTTAAGTTTCATTAAGCAATATGATCATCTTAATTTAGTTTGATGTAAAAGTAACTTCCACCTATTAAATAGGACTGTTCATGTTCTAGTTTAAACTAGTTATCATCAAAATGATTACATTTTCATTAGTTGAAAATACTGAAATAAGGTACATTTATTAAGTATAATTACAAATATGCAATTTATTAAGTGTACAGACATGTTCCTTTTAGCTATCTATATATTTCAGTCCCTAAAGTTCACTTGGTTTGTAAGAAAAAAATTAGGTACCAATGGTTTACAACCAGAACAGGGGCAATGAAACACTAGAGTTGTTGTGTCCCAGAGAAGACTGGGCTACTACATAAAGAGACTCAAGCTATCTAAAGCTGGTTTTAAAATTAAAAAGAAAAATGATATCTTGCTCGGTCTAAACATTAATAATTTTTATGTAAATTATATAACAGAAACAATTTTACTTTTTTAAAAAATGCTTTCAAAACTATATACTGTCACAAGTTTATTTTCTATTATTAAATATACAAACAGAAAAATACAAAATTCACTGTCATTTAATACAATGTCACAATGACAGGACCACCCACCTACCTTACCTAAATTCTCAGGTGAATCAGACATTGGCTGACAGTCATTGTCAAAAATATGTCATCATATAAAATCAACCTCACTGAAATAGATAAGGCTATTCACCAGTATATTTTTAATATTTAATAATTTTATGTAGAAAGATGGAACTGAGCTCATTACTCCTTGCCCCCTTATTATAACAATCCTATTTTCTCATAACAACTTTGTTTACTCTCCTTTTATTTTAACAAAATGTATTAGAAGTAGCAGTACATCAATTCTGATCATCATATTTATTGTGTATTTTACTGAATCTATTCATTTTAGCAAATTCCAGTTTAATTCTAGGCATTCATCGTTGGAGCAGTGATCACAATATAGTATACTTCATACAAAGTTTACATTGCAGAGGAAAGAGACTACGCAGAAACAGACACAAATACATATTATAAACTAAATATTATATTTGTTAAGAATAAATATGAAATATTATTTACAAGTAACATTTTCCACTTTTCTTATTCTTTGTAAATTGTTTTAAACTACCACTATTATTCTTCAAATTCTGAACTTCTATATTATATGCATTAAATTCGTATGAATAATTTAATATTGTTTAATGTTAAACAACAAAGTTATTTGAAATTATTTTGACATATACACACCAACACCTATTTATTTTTATCAATAATATTAATTTATGTTTTTTAATCATTTTTGGACTTCTAATGGTAAAATATTCACATATTCCAATGTATCTTGGTTGTTCCTTCACTTTGCATATATACTCATGTATAATATATTTTATATTGGGAAAAATATCTATTTAGTGTCAATATTTAAAAATTTATTAGCCAGTATCTATTCTCATATCAATCTGGGGTATTTTCATAAGTGTTATAAATGCACATATTTCCCCACTTCACTTTCTGTGAGGGATAATACCACAATCTGTGAGAATGTTCAGAATAGAAAGAAATATCAGTAGTATCAATGTCTCACCTCCAACTATTACTTCAGATTCATTGTAGAACCTGTTTCTGTCAAAGCATTTCACAACTGTCCATCAACTCAGAAACAGATGGTGTGGTCTTGATGCAGAGATGGAGGTTCTGAATGCAATTAGATTATTTCAAAGGCAAAAATGATCATATATTGACTTCAAAACTCTTTTAAAAGCCATTATACATAGTGATGCCAGAACTCCTTCCATCCCTCATTAGTTACCTCATTCCTCATTGTCTTTTCCATAACTGCATATCTTCCTCCCACGAGCATAAAAGAAGCCTTCAGAACTCCAAATATGTTGGACAAGAAATAACCTTTTCACAAACCTTACTATTGGTAATAAATGAATTTCTTTCAGGTTAAATGTCTTCCCATTTTGTCTGGGTATCAGGGGCCATGCAGGAGGAACAACAAACGGCTTAAGAATGTATGTGATGCAGCCAATGGGTTACCACAGCTACAAAGTGTCAGGGCCATGAGAACTATGTGTGAGAACAAGAGAATTATACTTGAACTCTTTTAGGCATTACTACTGGATCAGATTCACAACTGGATCACCACACTAGAGAAGAACTTAGAGGTGTAGCTTGTCAACCATGACTAATGCATTGGGAGCAACATAAAGTTCAGAAAGGCACAGGTCCTTAAGCTAGGGATCGTTTATGGTCAGGGAACAATAGTATCACTGGCTGACATGACTCTCACTGAGGCTGGACTGGTGATAATTGATTTCTTACACCCCCTTTTGCCCTCAGCTTCCTGATGTGATTGATGAAGAATTGCTGATTAGTGGATATGCATTGTGAGGACTTAAGAGAGATATGACTAGTTTTTATATAAAGTTTATATTTGTGATTCTTTTAAGATTTTTACAACATTATGCTTAAAAATAAATAATAAAACATTTGCCTCTTTGTTTTTGTAACCACAAATTGCTGGCTGCAAGTAAGAGCAACTGGCTGAGAAAATTACCTCGTTTGCTTATACTTTGTTAATCTATAACAAGTTGCTTAGTTCAGAATGTATGTGGGTTTTTTAGAATAATTTGTTTTCTTTACCTATGCTACATAATGTTATTTCTTATAAAGGTATTGGAAAACACACTATTTTTGATAATCATTCTCTAGAAGAAAAATAACATGTAATCACATAATTGTGTCCTACTTGGAAGAATTTTCTGGGATATATAAGCTATGGAAGGAAGAATAAGGTATGGTACTGCTGGAACATTGTTTCTCCCAGCCCTCAACAATGTGCCTATGTATAGAGTTTCTGCTAAAGGGGATTGAGGCATTGTTCCTTTCATCTGCCAGTTGTGTATGTTAATGTATGTATGTGTGGAGTACTTGGAGCCTACTTGTTAGAGTTTGCCCTAAGCATTCTATGTTTGAAAATGTTGTCTGTCTCTACTTTTGTATACATGTATATATGTGTGTATATATACATTCGTATATGAAGTTGTTGAAGTCTGCCTTTTGTTTCGTCCATTGTGTGTGTGTGTGTGTGTGTGTGTGTGTGTGTGTAAGTTTCCTCCCTTTCCTTCTCTTTCTCACCAGCCCCAAGGAATTAAAAGTGTGCATAGTTTTGTACATGACACAGAAGGTGCTATCCCTAGTAAATTAAGCTTTGTTCCCTCAGGGCAAAGGTCTACTGAGCAGATGCTCTAACCACTGGCTACCTTGGGCAGCAGACCCTGTAGGTACTTGGATCCACCCTGGTCAGCAGCTATTAGCACTGACCTCCAAGGTGTCCCTCAGTTTACACACCACAAGAATGCCAATGTCTGAGTTAAATTTTAAACAAATAGACATGGGAAACCAGAATGTCATTGGTGATACTGTGGTGAAAATGTAAATTAAGGAGTCCTCACCTACTGAAGAGAAAAAAATGTGGCAAGAAGTTTCAAGAATTGAGTAATGTTCCATTGACATTCAGAGAATCAAAATTTGTTGTGAATACAATAATAAAATGATAAAGACTTGTTCTAGTTTTTATAAGGAGAACATTGACCTCTGACACATGGGTTCAAATATTTTTTTGAAAATACAAGAAAAAAAATCTTAGTTCCAATTATATTCCTTCTCAAATTCAGGATTTACAAATTAAGTATTTTGCTTCATAATGTAAGTGACCTTTGGAATACTATTGATTGAGGAGGTGAAGTTAAAAGTGGGTTGAATCAAAACTGAAAGAGAAAATAGAGCAAGAATGTTGAAGCAAAATATTTTGAAGGTTGTTTGTATGCTTTGTATTGTTTTATAAGAAAAAAGAATAATGAGTACAAGATAGTAAGAATATTGGAGGTTGGTTTGATGTAATTTGGCTTTACTTTGGAGAATATTGTTTGCTGGGTTTCTTGTAATACTCTGAGACTCTGCTGTAGATCAAAGTCTTAGAGGAAGGAAACCTTAGCATAAAGATGAAAGTACTTAAATAAAATAGAACCACTTCCAGAAGCAGTGCCCCTTGCTATGATGGAAGATTTGGGAACCAATACAAAAGGAATTAAAAACAGGTAGCTTAGGCTCTCTCCTCCGAATTCAGGCAGGCTATGGCTAAATAAATATTGTAAGTTGATGTATGGAAAGGCCATAGAAGCAATAACTAATTTGTATTTATTCAGGAAATTACCACTTAAAGCCACCAACTCTAAGAGTGTTTAAGGAAATAATTTGTATTTGAAGAGAATAGAAAAATCTAAGAGCATACCATTCAACAGAAATTAAAAAGAAGAACAAAAAGCATAAACTCAGTGGTTAGTATATCAATTTTTGTTTTGTGTTTGATTTGCTTTTAGTCATATGAACAATTTTGGCAGAATGTTTGGGAGGAATCTCATATAATAGAGACAAAGGAGTTTTAATGTCATTATATTCTAAATGTATTAATAAAGTAGATAATGTAATCATGTGAGATAACAAAGGATTTATAGCAATGAGGGCCAGAATAAAGATGGCCAATCAGATGACTGAATTGTCTTAAGGAATAAGAGTCCAAAAGTTTTAGAGAGTTTATGCTGAAAGTTATATACTATAAAACATGTGTTAACTACTGAAGGCCAAATTAAAACAACAAAAATACATTTACATTCTGGCAGCACTCAAGTGTACACACTTTATACATTGCTTCAACATTTTAAGAAATGTAGTTGACATTAGAAAGGAATGAAGTGTCAGGTCCTGAAAGAGTCTTCATGTAAGGAAACTGGGAGTAGAGGATCACTAAAATTTTTAAGATAAGTATGGAAGCAGTTTCCATAATAGAAAGCCATTTGGTTGATTGTGGATGAGCACACACACTCACACACACACACACACACACACACACACACACAGACAAACACACATCTAACTATGAGAATAAATGGAGTCAGAGGAAGACCAGGAAAAAACCTAACCAAGGATTTAAGAGGGAGAGCATATCATGAAAGCAAAATCTTGACAGCAATGACAGCCCCAGATCTTATTTAGTAAGTAAAAAGAAATCTATTTACTTCTGCCTTGGTTGTCACTGCCTCCTCAGCCATTTTTTTTCTCTAGGAAATGCTCACTTTCTTTGAGACACCCTGCCTGGCATGTGGAATAAAATGGAATTTAGATATTTCAATAAAATAATGCAAGTTCAAATCATTGCACTGACAGTTTCCTTTCTGAAGATACATTCAAATACATCTGCAGAAAAACTGGGCTCATCATAAAATAGGTTTAAAAACCCAGCAACACATTAATGCAGATCTCAGATTAAAACTGTTTTAAGTGATCTGTGGAAGCAGCCATGAGATTTTGTTTTTCATCTTTCACAGCAAAATGCATGCAGATATAAGTTGTGGTGCTGGTTGATGACTATTTATACAACTCAAGAGTAACTTTGCTAAATTTTAGTATATAAACACCTCTATGAATTTAATATAAAGAATTGATAATCATGGACAATAAACATTTGCAGATATTTAGTCTGTAAATTGGGCCCTAAACATCTAAAGTCATGATGTTGTAAAGCTAGTGTGATGGTTCAGTAGGTAGAGTGTGCTCAGTGTCACTATGAGGACCTTATGGCTCCTTAACCCTGAACAAAAGCTTGGTATAACATCATCTGTCTGGAACTTCAGTGCTGCAGCTGCATAAACAGAAATATTCATTGAGCTTTTGAGCCACATGTGATAACTGAAATTTTGAGTGCAAAGTTTAGGAAGAGACCCTATCTGAAAAGCCAGAGTTAGTGAGCAGTTAGAGTCAATACTGACTTTAGGGTCAAACTATGTTTTCCCCACGTATTTATGCAAGTGTGTACACAAATGCATACATGTGCACATGCACACATATTCTCTTTCTAACTCTCATTCTCTCCTGTGATGTTCTCAGTGTTTTTAATCTTGCCCTCCTTAATCATCAAATATCACATTTTTCTCTTTATTTTAATCTCCTCTCTCTCTCTCTCTCTCTCTCTCTCTCTCTCTCTCTCTCTCTCTCTCTCTCTCTATCTATCTATCTATCTATCTCTCTCTTTCTCTCTCTTTTCTCTCTTGCACACACACACACACCCACCCACACACACACACACACACACACACACACACACACAAAACAAGCAAAGAAACCATGGTGTCCAGTTTGGGTTGACTGACTACTCTTGAGTTAAGGCACCTGTCCTTGAATGTGGTTAATGGATAAATTACCACACAACTCAAGCAAACTGAATTTTTCTCTTACCCAAAAGATATCAAGTGTGAATAATGACTTCACGAATATATTTTGTCTTCTATCTTTGATGCTAAGAATTCTGTTTCAGGTAAAGTTTGTCTGGGTTTCATACACACTCTTAGAATCACTGCAAGTTTGTATACTCTCATAATTATCATATTTTCTCTAGAAAATACCTTTTCCTTGAAATCATCCACCACCTCTGGTTTTTAGAATCTTCCTGTACATTCTTTGTCATATATCTCAGTGTTTTAAAGACAGGGGTATGATAAAGTTAATCAGTTTAGTATTGAACATTGAAGACTTTCTCTGAACACCAGCAATTGTGGCTTTCTGTGTGAATTATAGTCTACTTCAAGATGACATTGCACCCCAGAGAGTTAAAAAGTGCTCTGGCCCATAGGTGTATCACTATGGTGTTTATTTTTATTTATTTTTTATTACTATTATTACACTGCAGAGGAATAGGAGTAATTTCCCCTACTGTCTATAATCTATTTGATCTCAAATCCTGGCCTCATTGACAGTGACAGGCATCTCATGAAGTCTGCCTTTATTATAAACAAAAAAAGATTGATTATTACCTTTGTGCCACTAATATACATGTTGACATATTAGGAGGCAAGTCTTACTGAAGGCCCAGTGGTCAGAGATTGTTCAGAATGGTTCTTACTTTTCTTCTCAGATGGTCCCTATAGAACACTTTCCAGCAGTACAACTGCTAGGCAGTAGGGATGAAGCCCTTAGGTGAATACTAGCTAGAATTTTTAGTTCTATGATTAATGTGTGTGGCATCTTCACCTATAGTGCTTTACCATTATGTTTTTGAGGGTACCTGATTTCACTGGCAATAGCCTGTAATATGTGGGTTTTTTTAATTAAATAACTTTATTTTAAAAAACAGAGATAAATGTACAGATTTTAAAAGCATTTTACTTAAAAGTATATGAATATATTTTTGTCAGTACTTGATTAATTTAAAGGTTCAATAGTATGCATTAAAATCTTACTAGTTACAATGAGCATAAAGTACATGTAAAACAAGATGTAGCCTAGAAAGAGTCACATTCTTGGTGTATGAATATTAAGCATACAAATTTTTCTTTTTTGTGGGGGGGGGCTTTGATTTTCTTGAACTTCATATAGTCTGTAAATTATTTCTGGGGTGTTCAGAGCTTTCTGGGTTTAGTATCCAATTATCAGTGACTGCATGTCATGTCTGTTCTTTTGCGACTGGGTTACCTCACCCAGAAGGATATCTCTAGAAGAATCAATGTTCTTTGGAATTTCATAAAGTCATTTATTTGATAGCTGAGTAGTACTCTATTGATAAATATACCACAATTTCAGTATCCATTTATCTACTGAAGGACATCTGGGTTCTTTTCAGCTTCTGACTATTATAAATAGGGCTGCAATGAACATTGTGGTGCATGTTTCTTTGCTGCGTGTTGGAGGGTCTCAAGGATATATGCCCAGAAGTGGAATAACTAGGTCTTCAGGTTGAACTATGTCCAATTTTGTGAGGAATCGCCAGACTGATTTCCAGAGTGGTTGTACCAGTTTACAAACCCACCAACAGTGGAGAAGTATTCCTCTTTCTCCACATACTCACCAGCATCAGCTGTCATCAGAATTTTTGATCTTGGCCAATCTGATTGGTGTGAGGTGGAATCTCAGGGTTGTTTTTATTTGCATTTCCTTGATAGATAATTATGTTGACCAACATCCTTAGATGATTCTCAGCAATTCGATATTATTCAACTGAGAACCTTTTGTTTAGCTCTGTACCCCAATTTTTAAAAGTTTGATTCTCCGGTGTCTAACTTCTTGTGTTGTTCCTATATCTTAGATATTAGGCTTCTATCATATGTGGGATTGCTAAAGATCTTTTCCCACTCTATTGGCTGCTGTTTTGTTTTCTTGACAGTGTCCTTAGAATTACAGATACTTTGCAATCACATTAAGTTCCATTTGACAATATTTGACCTTAGAGCACTACCCATTGGTGTTCTGCTCTAGAAATTTTCTCCTCTGCCTATGTGTTCTAAGGTTTTCCTACTATCTCTTCTAATAGTTTAAATGTAACTGGTTTTATGTGAAGATCTTTGATCCACTTAGACTTGAGCTTTCACAAGGAGATAAGAAAGGATCTGTTTTGCTTCTTCTGCATGCTGAGTGCCAGTTGAACCAACATCATTTGTTGAATAGGCTGTCCTTTTTCCATATATGTGAGGGCTCATTTCTGGATCTTCTACTCTATTCCATTGATCCGCATGCCTATGTCTGTACCAGTACCATGCAGTTTTTAACACTATTGCCTTGTAATATAGCTTGAAGTCAGGGATGGTGATTCCTGCAGATGTTTTCTTGTTTTGAGGATGGATTTTGCTATTATAGGTCTTTTGTTATTCCAGATGGAATTGCACATTGCTCTTTCCAACTCAATGAAGCACTGGGTTGGAATTTTGATGGGGATTGCATTGCTTTTGGTAAGATGGGCATTTTTAAAATGTTGATCCTTCCTACCCACGAGAATAGGAGATCTTTCCATTTTCTGAGATCTTCATGGATTTACTTCTTTAAAGATTTGAAGTTCTTCTCATACAGGTCCTTCACTTTCTTAGTTCAAGTCACACCAAGGCATTATATATTGCTTGTAACTATTGTGAATGGTATCTTTTCCCTACTTTATTTCTTTGAATGTTTATCTTTTGAGTAGAGGAAGGCTACTGATTTGTTTGAGTTAACTTTATATCCAGCCACTTTGCTGAACTTGTTTATCAGCTGTAGAAGTTCTCTGGTGGAATTTTAAGGGTCACTTATGTTCACTATCATGTCATCTGCAAACAGTGATGATTTTACTTCTTCCTTTCCAATTTGTATTCATTTAACTTCCCTTTGCTGTCTAATTGCTCAGGCCAGGACTTCCAGTACTATGTTGAATAGGTTCAGGGGAATGGGCAAAGGAATTGTCCAGTCTCTGATTTAATGGGATTGCTACAAGTTTCTCACCTTTAAGTTTGATGTTGGTTATTGGCTTGCTGGATATTTCATTTGTTATTTTTGAATATGGGCCTTAGATTCCTGTTCTTTCCAAGACTTTTAAAATGAAGAGATGGTGAATTTTATCAAATGCTTCCTAAGCATCTAGTGAGATGACCAAGTGGTTTTTTTCTTTGAGTTCTTTTCATATGGTGGATTACATTGATGGATTTCCATATATTAAACCTTCCCTGCATCCCAGGGCTAACGCCTACTTGATCATGGTGAATGATGTTTTTGATGTGTTCTTGGATTGCATTTGCAAGGATGTTGTTGAGTATATTTGCATCAAAATTCATAAGTGAGATTTGTCTGAAGTTCTCTTTCCTTGTAGTGTCTTTGTGTGGTTTAGGATTAAGGGTTATTTTGACATTGAAAAATGACTCTATTTTGTAAAATATTTTCTAGAGTATTGGTATTAGATCCACAATAAATGACTGATAGAATTCTATACTGAACCCATTTTTACCTGGGCTTTTTTTATTTGGGAAGCTTTTGATGACTGCTTCCATTTGTTTCAATGTTATGGGATTATTTTGATGGTTTACCTGATCCTGATTTAACTTTAGTATCTGGTATATGTCTCGAAATTCATCCATTACCTCCAGATTTTCCAGCTTTGTTGGATATAGGTTTTGTAGTAGAATTTGATGATTCCTTGAATTTCCTCAGTTTCACTTGTTATGTCCCCACTTTTCTTTCTATTTTGTTAATTTGGATACTCTCTCTTTGCCCACTAGTTAGTCTAGCTAAGGGTTTTCAATCATGTTAATTTTCTCAAAGAACCAGCTCTTGGTTTTGTTGATTCTTTGAATGGTTCTTTTGATTTCTATCTGGTCAGTTTCTGCTCTGAGTTTGATTATTTCTTGTTGTCTACTCCTCTTCGGTGTATCTGCTTCCATTTATTCCACAGCGTTCAACTGGGCTATCAAGTTGCTAGTTTATGCTTTCTCCGGTTTCTTTTTGAAAGCACTCAGAGCTATGGTTTTCCTCTCAGTGCTGGTTTCATTGCATCCCTTATTTTTGGGTATATTATGTTTTTGTTTTCATTAAATTCTAGAAAATCCTTAATTTCTTTCTCTATTCTTCCTTTGAACATCCTATCATTTAATAGAGCATTTTTTAGGTTCCATGTGTATATGGGTTTTTGTTGTCTTTGTTGTTATAAAGTCTAACTTTAGACCATGGTGATCTGATAGGGTGTATGGAAGTATTTCAATCTTCTTATATCTATTGAGGCTTGTTTTTTGGTCAATTTAGTAGAAAATGCCATGAAGTTCTGAGAAGTTGTATTCTTCTGATTTAGAAAGAAATACTCCGTAGATGACTATTAATTCCACTTGGTTCATAATCACTGCTAGTTTCACTGCATCCTTGTTCAATTTCTGTTTCCATAATCTGTCCATTGACAAGAGTGGGGTGTTGAGATCTCCCACTCTTATTGTGTGGGGTGCAATGTATGTTTTGTGCTTTAGTAGGGTTTCTCTTATGAATATGGGAGCTCTTTTATTTGGAGCATCTATGTTAAGGACTGAGAGTTCCTTCTGACAAATTTTCTCTGTAATGAGTAAAAAATATCCTTCCTTTTCCTTTTTGATAACTTTTGGATGAAAATCTATTTTATTCAATATTACAATGGCTACTCCAGCTTGTTTCTTAAATTCCTTCTTCCATTCCTTCATCTCTTTGGTTCTGTTTTCCTCTTGTTCTTTGATTTCTTTGTGTGTTTTTCTTGTTTCCTCTTTAAAAGCTTCTATTTCTTTAGGCTTTTCCTCCCATTCTTGTTTAAAGAACTTCATCATCATCTTGAGGTATGATATCAGGTCTGAATCTTCTTTTTCTGGAGTGTTTGGCATTCTACAGTTTGCTGTGATGGGAGAGCTGGGTTCTGATGTTTTCAGGTTGTCTTGGTTTCCATTGGGTAAGTTCTTTAGCTTTCCTCTTGCCATCTTGATGTCTGTGCTTATATGTTGTCTTGTTTTCAGTAATTGTTTCCTGTCTTTTTTGTATCCCTGGATCTCTGCTGTTCCAGGTGGCAAAAGGCTTGAGGGTTTGGTCCTCAAGCCAGGGCTTTCTGGGTGGAAACTGAGTCCCTATGGCAGAGTTCCTGCTCCCCTGAACCAATCTGGGGTGGAGGGTGGCCGCACTTTGTGAGTGCCAGGCCTATTCCTCTCTGTGCCCTGGCTACTAGCAGCACAGTCTCAGCAGGTCTGCATCCCTAGATCTCCGTTGTTCCTGGTCATATGTGGGGTTTTTAATAAGGAGGACATAGAGGTAGAAATAAAGGCGTTAAAAAGGATGGAAACCTATTCCAGTAGAAGATTGCTAAAATATATACATATAAAAAGGAATTTAAATTGAATCACAATGTAATGGAATAGATAATACTCAAACTAGATATCATGTGTTAATGAATAAAAATTAATTATGAATAATGGAATAGATCCTTTTAAGCTGTTGAACACTGTGGTCCCATAAACATCTTCTATCCTTGTTGCATTATTAATAGGCTGCCATTTTTTTCAAATCATATTAAAATTGAGTTATTGCAGGTTACCACAACATTTATAGAGCCATAAACAAATTTCTACAGATTTTGAAAGATTTGTACTGCATTTTGTCTATTTGTTTCAAGAATATTTTTCTATAAGAATTGCATAGAATTTTTTTTGAATTTTATACGTACTCATCACATTTGATGTGCAAAGAGAAAGTCTTTTTGTGTTATTGCACTTCTGTGAATGCAAGGGTTCTCTGTAAACCCTCCATAGAGAACTGCTTCATAAAAGGTCTTGGGATAAAATTACACAAAATGCGTATACCAACTTTTTACAAACAATGTCAAATACTATGAAAATCATAAAGAAAACATAGAGAGTCTCTTCCAAGGGCCTATGGAAATTTAATGACAAAGCATAGAAAGATGCTGGAAAGCAAGTGTGGGTAGGTGGGGGAGCACCCTCATAGAGGCAAAGGGAGGAAGTGAGGTTGTGGGATGGGTGCTTGTGGAGGAGTAACAGGAAAGTCGTATATTATTTGAGATGCAAACAATAGGAATGACTAATTAAAAAAAATAAAGTGAGTGAAAATACTGATGGTGATTAATGACCATATCAAATAGATCTCTAAATGATTTTAAAACCACACAGCTTGAATTACTTTCCTTTATTCTGATTATGGCTCTATATATTTTGTGTTAACCAGGAATAATAGAGTTTAACCTAATTTTATGTGAAGAAAATGGCAGCTTATTGATGTGTCTCACATAACTTAAAAAAATCATATGCTGGTCACTAAACAAAAACTGTGTCAATACCTCATCTCCAGGATCTTCTTCAACAGCTACATATATTTTGTGCACATAAGAATTCTAAATTTATTGATCCAAATCTTGGCTTTAATGGTTAGGCTGTCATTGAAGTGTCTCCTTCAGCGTATACAACACTGATTAAAAAGACCTATACAGGATCTGTACATATTTTCAGTAACATAGCTGAACTTCTCAAACTGCACATCCAAATGATTGTCCACAAGTTCAGGTTTTAACATAATTTCCAAAATTATGAAAACATGAATATTTTAAAAATAATAATTTTAATAAAATACATAATCATATTAAGATTTGATTATCCTATTACTTTATTATCTGAAAATAGTCAATGGGGTTTCTAAATTTGTGAAATTGTATGCATTAATTAATTTAAGGATTTAGGTAAACAATGATGGACTGATGGACGTGAAGCTCATAATTTATGTGAATTCACATACATTTTTTACTTTAGCATTAATCCAAATTTGGCCTAAGCATTTTTTCAAGAGATTCAAATGATTCCAAACCTAGACAAATGGATTATACCCTCAAATTATGAGCCAAAATGAACACTTTTTATTTCTTTAAATTGTTCCTTGTTTGGTATATAGCCATGGAAACAAATCTGTAACTAATACATAAGTATATCATTATAATACTTTTAAGTGTAAATATAATTAAATGTTTATGTGTACACTTAAAAATAAAAAAGGGAGATACTGTAAATATAGTGGACAAAAGCACCCAATTTCAAAATTAACACTATTCATGGAAAACTTGAAGGTTGGCTTCTTATTTAAGTTTTCAGTGCAAACCATAGAAGCTAGATAGTATTTTCAATTATTTATGACTGTCCTATATTGTTTTAATTCTGAAGCTGAGTTTTAAGAAAAGTACTTTCTTGTATGTGGTATTTCTGTTGAACAATATCCACATCTGCATCTTTCTTCAAAGGTGACATTAGGTATTCAAGAAACTAGTAACAAAGTTCAAGTCACAAAAATCAGTGTCTGAATTTTAATATACAATCCATTAATAGTAACAAAAATTTATAATTGATATAATTAAATCAACAATAATTAACTATTAAATTAATTATTTATCAAATTAATTAATTTAATTTGTTAATCATTGCTAATAAGTTACAAATATTTCTCTACAGACTAGATTGAAATGAACAATATGCATAAGAATATGCTATAATATACTATAATGTATCTTTCTAAATGAATTCAAATTAGCTTATATCAAAAGATAAATAAATTACATATCATGTTGTTTATCTTTTAATGTTTTTCTCTCATTATTATTGAATAAGTTTTCTATAATTTTTATTGGACATTTTATTTGTTTGTGTTTTAGTAATATAAATATTATTTGACATTGGTAGCAGTATCATTTTAAGACCTTCTTTCTTTATACTAGCCACAGTGTTATTATTTTTTTTTAATATTTATGCTCTTTACTGTAAAAAATAGTAAAAACTACTCATAATAAGAAAAACTTTGGAAATACATAAATAGAAATACATAAAAAATTAACAAAACTTTGAACAAACAACAAACAAAAGAGGAAATAATGGAAATTAAAATCTTTTTAAAAATTTACAAAAAGAGGAACACAATATGCCAAACACTGGAATTCTGCAATAAGAACATTTCCCCTTTCCTAGTTTTCCCTCTTGAAACTCCCTATGCCATCCTCCCTCCCCAAGATTCTATAAGGGAGCTCCCCCACCTACCTATTCACTCCCACCTCCCAGCCCTGGCATTTTTCTACACTTGGGCAATGAGATTTACCAGGACCAAGGGTTTCTTTTCTTATTGATATACAAAAAGGCCATCCTCTACTATATATGCAGCTGGAACCATGGGTCTCTCCATGTTCACTCTTTGGCTGGTGGTTTACTCCCTGGGAGTTCTCAGGGGTCTGGTTGGTTGATATTGTTCCCCTTATGAGGTAGAAAACACCTTCAGCTCCTGTTCTTAGTCCAAATGCTGGCTGGGAGCATCTGCTTCTGTATTTGTCAGGCTCTGGTAGAGTCTCTCAGGAGCCACCTATATCAGGCTCCTGACAGCATGCATTTCTTAGCAACTGCAGTATTGTCTGGGTTCGGTGACGGTATATGTGATGGATCCCTGGTAGGGCAGTCTCGGAAGGGCCTTTCTTTCTGTCTTTGCTCAAAACATTGTCTCCCTATTTCCATATGAGAATATCTCTTTCCCCATCTAAGAAGGACTGAAGCATCTACTCTTTGGTCTTCTTACTTTTGGAGCTTTGTGTGGTCTGTACTTGTATCTTGGGTATTCTGAGCTTTTCTGCTAATATCCAATTTATCAGTGAGTTCATAACAGTGTTATTTTGTTACTGAGTTACCCTACTCAGGATGACAAGACATTGGTATTCTCTTCAGGAATATTTCCTTTGAGTCTATGTGTTAGAGTCTCTTCCTAATGCATTTTCTCTCCTTTTTACATGCATCATCCCTGCCTAAAATAACAATGCTTATTATATTAAGAAGAAGGTTCTATGGAAAAAGTGTCTGTTGCTTAACTATCAAAACTACTTTTTGCATTTTTACAACTCATATCAATGCAGAGTATGTGTACAGAACATGTGTAATTCCAGCACTCAAGAGGCATAGAAAGTAGATCCACCAGGAACAGCTAGAGTTAGAATTGGTGATGTCTGAGTTCAGGATGAACCTGCCTCAATACATAAGATAAAGAACAACTAAGGAAGACAGTATGTTAACTTCGTTATTTTACACACATGGATATACATGTGTCACACATGTACCCATTCATACTTGCAAAGCACAAACACATATACATGCAAATAGATGGGGTCATTTACCTACCTAAAGGAATATTAATCCAGAATTGCTCTTGTCAAAAGGAAATGCAGGGACAAAGAGCAGATCAGAGACAAAGAAAAGGCCATCCAGAGACTATACTACCTAGTGATTCATCCTATATGCAGACACCAAACACTATTTCGGATGGCAAGGAGCACTTGCTTACAGAAGCCTGGTAAAGGTGTTCTCTGAGAAGCTGTGCTAGAGTCTGATCAATACAGATGAGGATGCACACAGCCAACCATTGGATTGAGCACAGCGATACGCAACAGAGGAGTTAGGGGAAGAACTGAAGGAGCTGAAGGTCTTTGCAACCCCATAGGAAAAACAACAATACCAAACAACCAGCTCCCCTGAAAACTTCCAAGGACTAAACAATTAGCCATGGTTCCACCTACATATGTAACAGAGGATGGCCTTACCTGATTGGAGTCACTGGGAGGGGAGTCCCTTGGTCCTGTGGAGGTTTGATGACCCAGACCAGCATAGGGCAATGCTAGGGCACTGAGACAGGAGTAGGGCAGGCACCCTCATAAAATCAGGAATGATTGGGGAGGGTATGGGGGGATTGTGGAGGGGAAACTGGAAAGTGGAATAAAATTTAAAATGTAAATAAATAAAAAGACTAATAAAAACAAATATCATTATTATAACAGATGGTATTCTTAATGAATGTGACAAAATGTTTTGCTTTCTACTTTCTAGCAGATGAATCCTGTAATTTAATTCCTATCTATTCTTTTTTGTGACATCAAATTGTCATTTTACTGTTTACCAGGTACAGCTGAACACAAAGTTGAAAGCTAATTTTGACATGAACAATCGATTAAAATAATGTTTTACCCTTATATATTTGTAAAATGCTCTAAAAGAACAAGAAAGGGCACATGTATATTCATCACTTGAAAATGTTCTCCAAAATTAAATATATTTTCCTGATGTAGACAGAAAAGCAGCATAATTCTCAGTTGATATTCCCCTGTTCCAATTGAACCTTTAACTTGCGCAGCACAAACATCAAGCAGAAGGCTAGCTTTGAGCTTTATTGCTCGATTTCCTTAGGAATGAAAATACAATGAAGGAAAAAATCTAACTCACGTTGTTTTTCAATACATTTTAGGTTTCCTGTAAAATGTGTTCTCCAGGGGCATCTTCGTCAGTTTGAATTACAATAGTTTGACTGGTGCCTAGACCACAGCAACTCTTAAAGCTGCCCAAGTTGCTATAAATTGCTGATTAGATAGATTCATTGTGAGGATAGGAAAGGGCATTCCAAATGCCCCATCAGTCCTTCTCATATTGGCCACACTTAAAATAAAATAAGCACATATAAATTTGACTTCCTTCATCCAAGTTTGAAACTGTTTTTACTATTCCTTTTTTTAAGAACTGAAAGCAATGAAATGCATGTTTCTATAAAAGAAAAAAAGTTTCAGGATTTGCTGGCATTTTCTATAACCTTGTAAATGTGTTCTGATTAGCACTGACCTCCCTTTCCATGTGCTGAGAATAGTGCTAGCCAGGTAGAAGACGAAGTGTCCAAGGTAACTTGAGAGGTCAGTAAAGTCAAGCATTTAATCAGATAATGGAAACCTATGTCATTAATAAGTGTGTCATTTGCTTCAATAAAGGCATCATGGTGAGAAATCAAATCAGCCCATTTAATATCCCCCACACAGCTCTGTATGCATGGCCATCAATTCCCTCTGATACCTTAGTCCCTCCATTTGCTAATTGTGTGTTTTTATCTTACTAGACCCTCAAATCTTCACTGTTTTCTTTCAGCAGAAAGTTATGCAATGCTGACTAGTATTGATGTTACACATTTTTAAGTAGCCTGCCTTGATTATAAACCTCTGTAGGCTTTTGAAGTCTCATGAACAAAGGTATTTCATTTGTCTACAATCATCTCTACCACCTAATTTTAGTCAAGTGTTCTCCAATGGCAAAAGATTCAGGACTTAAATGTTATGCAAATTAGAATTTCAGAACTTGGTATCAGGTGATTGCCATAGTTACATTTTGTAAGAACAAATATTGCAATATGTAGAAAATACCAATAATATGATTTATTTCTACTTTCTAATATTTTGAATGGCAGAAAACTCAATAAAACTACATTATTAGCTTGGTATGCTGGTTTAATCTGTAGGTTCAGAAATCCGGAATACTAACATAGAGTGATTATGCATTATAGGTCAGACTGGGACATATAGGAAGTGTAAGACCAACTTGAGTTTAGCTATCTAATGAGAATTTCTATTATAGAATACACAAAATAACAAAAATGCAATGATTAAGGACATTAACTGAAGTACTAAATTAAACAGTGAGAGATAAAAAATATGAAAATTTGCAAGAACTTTCATGCTAAAATCCCTTCATAAATTAGAAATAAAGTAATTGAACACAAAAGAGACTCAAAAGCAATTTGCCAAGTAGCTTGGGGAATACTTCAATTTAATTCTGATGATATTTAAATCAGCCAGGATGGATGAACAAGGTTGCTTAAATTAAAGATATCTGGGCATTTTGATATATCTGTGTTGATAGTTCAGGGGATGAATCAAAAAGAATCTGGAAGTAAAGACAATAAAGGTAGATGGCTCATAAACATGGGCATGAGTTGAAGCTCTTTTAATGTCTATAACTGTACTGTGCAAAATTTGCCATAAAATTAAATTTGATGAGCATTGACATTTTATTTAGTGTGTGTGTGCGTGTTTGTGTGTGTGTGTTTATGCATCGACAGAAAAGAAGTTTATATCTAGAATCATTACTCTCCCATTATAATTTTGGGAAAGTTTCTCAGAATCAGAACTTGGCACATCCAGTTAGACTGCATGGCCAACAAGTACTGGGATCCACCTGTCTCTATAGCCCTCTCCCAACACCTGGGTTGCAGAGAACTGCCTTTCTTTCAACAGTTTTACTTGGTTTCTAGAAAGCTGACTTCAGTTCCTCACACTTGCACAGCAAATACTTTACCTATCAGTCCATCTGTTCAGTACCGAAAATAATTATCAGCATACACATATTGAGGTTTATTGCTTATGTCAGAAAGAACTAATGAAGTTTTATTGGAGATATTAGTCATAATTTGAACATATGGATAATCTATAAAGATAATATTTAGAATTCATTTTAATTTTCATCAAATGAATTTGAATTGTGAAAAAGAAAGCTAATCTTCGAAATTTAGACAAAATAGGAGAATATTTTATCAAAGATGTGATGAGGTTAGATGCTATAAAATAATAAAACAGTAGGACGTTCACTCAAGCAACATTTTAAAAAAATAGAAGCATAAAGGACTTTTAATTACAGATTGTATAGATTTTCTTCAGGAGATTTTAACTAACTAATGTATTGAGAGCTGATACAGAATTATCCTGAATGAACATTACCAACATTGACTGCTTAGTTGATAATCAAATAGTTTCAGTTCTATGACATGGAATTGCTTGAAAACTTATCAAATGTAATTGTGCCATTTTATTATGGATTTGGGAATTTACCAGAGTTTATATAAATTTGAGGAATTTGAAGATAACTATTCAATTACTTGTTTTTAGTGTTGGTTTCTCTTATTCTACAAATCTCCATGAGCTTCAATTACCTTAGTCAACTGTTAAGAGTAACTCATATTAATGTGAAAATTTAAAACTGGTTTTTGTTCAAAAGTAATTTTAATACAATGAGTAGTTTTAATATATTTGTAGTTAGCTGGGTAAATTCAAGAAACATTTGAACTGGCTGTTGGACTGTTATTTATTATGTTGTTTGTTGTACTCTGAAATGGTAAGGGAAATTAGTACATTGGTACATCTTTAGTTAATTCACACAAACATTCTAACAGGCTCCTCTCAAGATACACAGCAGCCCTTTTTGAAGAAAAGGTTAACTGTTTATCCGTCAATGCACTTTCCATTCAATCATTTTATATTTTAGAAGGATGGAGGTTGGAAGATCTCTTCATTGCCTCCAGAAATAAATCAAGAAGGTCAAACTTGAAAAGTTCACACTTACATTGAATCTATTGACATCCAAGAAAGACTAATGGGATGAAATAATGAAGGCCATAACAATTATAATGAAGCCAGCAGAGGAAATTAATAGCAATGTTAGCATGAGAGCAGAGATAATTTAAAACCAGCTTCCTGATAAAACTATAAAATATTGCTTTGTGCATAAATGTGCACATATAAACATAGAAAAATACAAAAACTATCTGATTTAAATTATAAGAAAATTGTGTGTTGACTGTATTTGCTTGAAAGGTCTTTTTCACTAATCCAAGTCCTTTTTGCATGACCAGATTCAAAGGGTGGAGACTTTGGTCTTTGGTCTCCAAACTTTTCTCAATGAGTCTTAAAATTTCCTTTCATCAGATTGGATTCTTTTGCTATATTCTGACACTTGATATTGTAAACAGAACTCTATTCATTCTCTCTTGAATTAGCTGACCAACATGCTCTCTAAATATAAGTAAGTACTGATTTTAAGGATTTTTCTAGATAAGGATATAAAATTAGCTCTATTGAGAAATTCTATGGTGTCAGTTGGCTAAAAACTGACATACTTCTAGCATTCAGATAACTGATGTGCACTTAAATAAATTGACAAAATTACAGGTTGTGAAATATTAAAATATATATATATATATAATTCCTCCTTGAAGAACTTCAGAATAGATAGGCTAGTTTTTTTTTTTATTCTTTGAATGAAAGTGTTTAATAGACACCTTTAAAGTTATTAAATTACAGCCTTTGAGGCTTACAAACTCCTGTACAAAGGCAGCCTGTTCTTCTCAGTGACTACACTTATTATAGAACCTATCACCATGACCACATATGTAATATTCCAGAATTGTATCTATCTGCATATTTATAATCCTTATACATTTACCTCCTCATTCATTCAGGAAATTGATGCTCAGTACTGTGACTTTGAGTACTGTGACATGTGAAAGGATACATTAATGAAGCAAACATTTGAGAGTGAACTTGATGTTTGGACAGAATATCTCAAACCACATAGACAGTGAAAGGGCGCTCTTGGAGGCTAGAAGAAAGGTTGAAGCATTTAAGAACCCTACATAAAGCAGGTTTAGAGAAAAATCTAACCATAATATCTCCAATTTGTGTGTATTACAAGGGAAAAAATTCTAGTTATATCTGTGAGAATATTTTTGAAAATATCATTTGAACGTAGTCATAGAGTTTTGAGATGAAATGAAATGATGTCTCAGTCAGGGTTTCTATCCTTCACAAAACATCATGACCAAGAAGGAAGTTGGGGTGGAAAGGGTTTATTCAGCTTACACTTCCATATCACTGTTCATCACCAGAGTAAGTCAGGACTGGAACTTAAGCAGGTCAGAAAGCAGGAGTTGATACAGTGTCCATGGGGGAATGTTACTTACTGGATTGCTTCCCCTGGCTTGCTCAGCCTGCATTCTTATAGAACTCAGGTCTACCAGCCCAGGGATGACACCGCCCAAAATGGGCTGGGCCCTCTCCCCTTGATCACTAGTTGAGAAAATGCCTTACAGCTGGATCTTATCGAGTCATTTCCTCAACTGAGGTTCCTTTCTCTGTGATAACTCCAGCTTGTGTCAAGTTGACAAAAAATCAGCCAGTACAAATGACCACCATAGGCCATGTGAATGTTTACTCCGTAGCTTGTAATGCTATTTTGAAAAGTTGTGGAATATTAAGTAAATGAGAATTTTTTGGCAAATAAAATCTCTTTAATGAATCTGTAAATACTATACTTATGTCTGATTCCCATATAGCTCTCTGTTCCTAGATTCTTCTTGATTTGACACATTTCAGCCACAAGCACCCATCTCTCTCTTTCCTTCTCTCTCTCTCTCTGCCTCTCTCTGTCTCTGTCTCTCTGTCTCTGTCTCTCTCTCTCCCCTCATCTCCCCCCCCTCTCTCTCCATATATATATGACCTCTATCAGAATTGGGGTTGGTAAAGATCTTTTCCCAATCTGTTGGCTGCCTTTTTGTTTTCTTGACTATGTCCTTAGCCTTACAGAGACTTTGCAATTTTATTAAGTCCCATTTCTCATTCCTTTATCTTAGAGCACAAGCCATTGGTGTTCTGTTCAGGAAATTTTCTCCTGTGCCTATATGTTCTAAGGTCGCCCCCCCCCCCCATTTCTCTTCTAATATTTTCAGTGTACCTCGTTTTATGTGGAGATCTTTGATCCCCTTGCACTTTAGCTTTGTACAAGGAGATAAAAAAGGATGTATTTACATTCTTCTGTATGCTGACTGCCAGTTGAGCAAACACCATTTGTTGAGAAGTCTGTCCTTTTTCGATTGAATGTTTACAGCTCCCTTGTCAAAGATCAAGTAACCATATGTGTGAGAGTTCATTTCTGGATCTTCTATTATGTTCCATTGGTCTAACTGCCCATCACTGTACCAGTACCATGCAGGTTTTTTTTTTTTTTTTAAACAATTGCTTTGTAATATAGCTTGATGTCAGGGATGGTGATTTCAGCAATATTTTGATTATGTTTGGTTTCTTATTTTTTGTTTTTGTTGTTGTTGTTTTTATTTTTGTTTTTTCCCTTTGAGATATTTTAAAGACTGCTTCTCTTTTTACTTTCTACAGGAGTCATAGAACTAATCAAATTGTTTACTTGTTCCTTATTTAGGTTTGATAATTGTATTGTTTCTAGAAGAGCATGAATTTTATTTAGATTTTCAATTAGTGGAGTACAAGTTTGAAGTAAGACCTAATGATATATATATTACTTTCCACAGTGTCTATTGTTATGTCTTCCTTTTTTTTTTTTTTTTTTTTTTTTTTTTTTTTTTTCTGATTTCAGCCCTGAATCTGAGCATTTCCTGCTGTCTATTCTTTTGAGGAGTTTTTAGCTTCCTTTTTTATTTTTTCTTGTGCCTTCAGCTGTACTTTTATTTGTTAGTATTAGAACTTTACAATTTCTTTATGAGGGCACTTATACTTGTGAACTCGCCTTTCATTTCATAGTATCTCATAAGTCTGAGTACATATTCTAGAAAGTGTTTAATTTCTTTAGATATTTCTTCCCTCACCCAGAAACCATTAAGTGAAGATCTGTTCAGTTTCCATGAATATGTAAGTTGTCTGTGATTATTGAAATCCAGCTTTAATCCATGGTTATCTGATAAGATTCATAAGGTCATTTCAATGTTCCTGTATCAGTTCAGGCTTACTTTGTGGTCCATTGTGGAGAAGGTTCCATGAAGTGCGGAGAAGTATTTTATTTTGTGTTTGTGTGAGATGTTCTGTAGATACTTTAGTTCTATTGAATCATACCCTTTGCTTCTTTTGTTATTTCTGTTTTTTTTTTTTGTTTGTTTTACTTTGTTTTGTTTATTTTTTTGTGTATCGCGTTGGCCTGTTCATTGGTAAGAGTATAATGTTGAGGTTTTCCATTATTAATGTGTAAACTTTGATGTGTGATCTAAGCTTTAGCAATATTATTTACGAAAGTGGGTGTCCTTGCATTTGGGATCTAGATGTTTAGAATTGATGTTTCTTCTTGGTGAATTTTTTCTTTGATGTGTACAGAGTGGTTCTACCCAGTCTCCTTTGATTTCTTTTGGTTAGAAGTTTACTTAATTAGATATTAGAATGGCTACTCCAGGCTGTTTCTTGCATATGTTTGCTCAGAAAAAAAAAATTCAAGTCTTTTATACTGAAATAATGACTACATTTGTTGCTGAAGTGCTTCTGTAGAAAGCAGAGGGATTGATTCTGTTTACACATCCATTCTGTTAACCTGTGACATTTTACTGGGGAATTAAGTCCATTAATGTTGAGAGACATTAATTAGTAATTGTAGGACCCCCTGTCGGGGACCCACACTCAAGGCTTGGGACACAGGGTTACCCAGTGAAATTCCAGAGACCTTCTTGCTGCAAAAGCATGGGGTAGTTTAATGGCAGAGCTCCGTGCCTCTACGTATCTCACGCAAGAGACAGAGGTATCAAGCCTGAGACTCGAAAGCTAGGGGTTTTTATAGGGAGAGGGTAGGGGGCTGGGAAGAATCATCAAGAATACAGGGCTCACCCACAGCGTGACTGTGCATCAGCAGAACAGGACCTGCTGTCAGGAAGTCAGGAGACTGGTAGAGCAGATGCTTATCTAAGTCAGGAAAACCTGTGGTTAACATATAACTTTTATGTAGACTCAGGAGGGATTAATTTGACTGATGACTCAGTTGTAAAAGACAACCTAGATAAGCTTCTGCATTCCTATTGTATCTTTATGGTCAGTTAACCTAGCTTCAGGAATGTTTTAGCAATGGACTTAGCTGGACATGCCTAAACTTGTTTTACAATGTTCTCAGTCCTAGGCCCTTTAAGCTTACAGACTAACGTTTTTGCCCCAACTTACATGAGTTTTCAGACCTTGAATTTAATTTCCTTTTACAATGATAGTTGCCTCCTGTTATTTTGATGTTGTGGATGTTTGATTCTCTCTCTCTCTCTCTCTCTCTCTCTCTCTCTCTCTCTCTCTCTCTCTCTCTCTCCTTTCCTCTGTGTCTTTTTTGTGTATGTGTGTGTTCCCTTGTGTCTGTGCATGTGTGGAGTGTGTATGTGTGTGTGTGTGTGTGTTTCTCTTCTATTCCATTTAGTGGCATGAAATTCATTCTTGTTTTTTTTTTTTTTTTTTTTTTTTTTTTTTTTTTTTTTTTGAGTGTAGTTAGTCTCTTGGGGTTGAGGTTTTCCTTCTAGTATCTCTCTAGGGATGGGTTACTGGAAAAGTGTTGTTTGAATTTGGCTTTGTCCTGGAGTATGTTCTTTCTAAATCTATGGTGATTGAAAGTTTTGCTGGGTATAGTAGTCTGTGCTGACATCTGTGGTCTCTTAGTGTCTACAAGAACTCCACTTAGGCATTTCTATTTTTTTAGAGTTTTAGATGAGAAATTGTGTATATTTCTGATAGGTCTGCATTTATATGTCACTTGGTATTTTCCCTTGATGCCTTTAAAATTCCTTCTTTAATCTTTATATTTAGCCTTTGATTATTTTTATATGGTGGGAGTATTCTTTTTTCTTGTTCAATTTGGTATTCTGTAAACTTCATTTATGTTTATAGGCATCTCTTTCTTTAGGACAGTGGAACTTTCTTCTACAATATGTTAATGATGCTTCCTGTGCCCTTAATCTGGAAATCTTCTCCTTCTATTTTAATTATTTTGGGGTTGGATCTTTACATTCTGTCACAAAATTGCTGGATGTTTTGTTTCTTGGATGTTTTAAATTTTGCATTTTCTTTACCTGATATCTTCTATTATATCTATCTCTTGTTGGTGATGCTTATGTCTGTGGTTCCTGTTCTCTATCCTATATTTTCTACCTTTAGCATTGCTTCAGTTTTTATTGATTATTTTATTAAGTTAGATTTCAAATATTGCTCCCTTCATGTCAACCGCCCCCACCTCCACCTCTGTGAAGGTGTTCCCCTGTAGGGTTGAGGTGGGTACAGCATCTGCTCTACCACAGGGTTCTGCCACTGGTGAAAGCAGGACTCAAAAGTTTTGATCACTTTTACCCCACAGTGTTGGAATAATCATCCCAACTCTGTGCATCCACTTGCATGCCTCAACCCTGGGAGAGCTACCAGCTTCCATTTTGTTATGCTATTTGACCCATTCACAAGCCATTCCATACCTGGTCTTCCTGTTCCCAGTTGCTAAAATCGAATTACAGACTTCCACCCTAGGGGGTGACTCATACACCCAGCAGCTAGGAAATTTGCATACCTTCCCTGTGATTACCTGAGGGTATAATACTGGGACCCCTGTTTATGTGAGTATGACTGCAGGTTGTCCTGAGAGCGGGCAGTTCAAGATGGAGTAAACTTTCTGGTAAGAATAATGGACTTGTGTCTTTCTTTCAAACCCTTAGGCCTTCTTCCCCCAGTTCGGAGTAGCTGTTAGTGGTACAAGCACCACAAATGGGGGCCCGCATTGCCTCCATCATCACAGCATTGCTAGGTGGATGTCAGGCTGTAGAGAAGCCCCTGAAACCACTCCAGGGGTGGGAAAGCAGTCTAAGGCATTGCACAGCCAGAGCTAGTTTGGAGTGTCCCCAACCCCTGCCTTTAACAAAGCAAGGATTGTATGGTTTTCAGGCTATTGAACCACCCAGGCAACTGCTGATTGCTGCAGAACAGATAAGAATAGAGTAGGCACTGCCAAGGGATAGATCTAGCCTAGACACAAGGGAAGAGGGAAAGCTCCAGCTGGTCCTTTGTCCTCAGCTTGGGCTAGGCTTGGCTGTGGCCCTGGCTTGGAGTACAGAGAGGCTTTCTTTGGGAAATGAGACAGCAACTCTGTGGGCAAAGGCTTTCTTCATAGCTCCCCACATAAGATCCTGAGAAAAAAAAGAGGCAGTTCATAGATTTAGGACATTTATTATCATGGTGGAAAGTGGATGAATAAAATCATACCCTACTTTTCAGCATAGGCCTAATATTAAATACCTTTTGTCGAAGGAGTATCTGAGAATCAAAGTTAATTGGTTAAGCCTCTAGGCCCTTAGGTACCTAATTAAAATGGGGATCTGCCTTCAGCCTGCATGTCTACAGGTCACATCTCTTCTTTACCTGTGGAGAGGCTTGGGACATTGCTCTTATGTAACTGATGGCCCCAAATCAATGGAGGTGTGCAGCTAGGGGCAGGGACCTGGTGCCCAGGACTCAAATGAAGAGTATAACATCTCTTCAGAGTCAAGCAGGTTTTTAGCCTAAGCTCAACCAGGAACCAGCCTGCCTTTCATGGTCCCATACTCCTCCAACAACCAACCCATGCTCTCCTCACAGCCCTAGCAAACTCCTGGGGCTTTGAGCTGCCACAGGTCCTAGAGCCTCCCATTCTATTGATGCTATATATACAGCAGGAACCATAGCTCATAAAATTTGCATGCAAATGGTTGGAACTAGAAAATATTATCCTGAATGAGATAACCCAGTCACAAAAGAACACACATAGTATATACTCAAAGATAAGTGGATATTAGCACAAAAGCACAGAATACTTAAGATTCACAGACCATAGGAAGCACAAGAAAAAGGAAGACCAAAGCATGGATACTTCAGTCTTTCTTAGAAGGGGAAACAGAATACTCATAGAAGGAAGTAAGAAGAAAAAATGTGGAAAGCTATACCAGGCTACTCTCAGCACACATTTATTGGCATCAGCAAGATGCCAAGTGTGGTTTCTGCAGATTGGATAGATCCCTAGCTAGTGTAGTTTCTGGTCCAATATTTGTCCCTGCATATTTTTCTGTAAGACAAGAATAACTTGGGGTTAAAATTTTTGAGAAGGGTGGGTGGCCCCTTTCCTTGAACAGTAACACTGCTATCCACTGGATATGGTCTCTGAAGGTTCAATCTCCCTTTTGTTGGTCATTGAAGCTAATGTCATCCCTGTTGGGTCCTGAGAAAATCTTGCTTTGCTGCCACCTGGGGCTTTCTAGTGGCTACTTCCAATTTCCATACCCCACTGCTATACACACCTCTATTCAATTTCCTGACCCTCTCTGCTTCTCTGCCTGTCTGCTCCCCCACCTAATCCTGTTCACACAAACACCCCCCTTTTTCTCTTGCTGCTTTCTTCCTCACAGAACCTTCCTCTCTGTACATTCCATGATTCTTTTGTTTTCCCTTCTAAGTAAAACTGAAGCATCCATACTTTGGTCTTCCTTTTTTTTTTTTTTTTTTTTTTTTTTCTTTTTCTTTCTTGCTCTGTGAGTTGTATCTGTTTATTCCTAGCTTTTAGTCTAATATTCACTTTGCATGCTGCCTTCTGGATTGACACTGTTGTGTGACTTTTGAACTCAAGTAGATTGGCAAGTAATCTGACTCTACAGGTTGTGTTCTAGGTGGACCAGCCTGGGCATCAGACAGATCTGACTAGGATAGGAAGGCCAGGAAAGATTCCAAGCAGGTTTGTTTGCAGGCCTCAGAAGGTTTCCAAGGCGAAGCATCATGTTCTTGGAGTCCAATGAGGCTTCTTCTGACCAAAGAGCAAGCCTGGAGCTAGACAATAGTTACTTGACTGAGGAATGGATTTATTTTCCACCTGCCTTTAGTCTGGCTGAGCCTAATTCATGTCTTAGGCATGCCATTATAACTACATGGAGTTACATGTGCAGCTTCCCTGTTGTGATGCAAAACTTGTTTTCTTAAAAGTTTTCACCAGCTCTGATTTTCTTCCTCCTCTGACTAAATGATGTTAAGTCTAAATGCCTTGGAAGTGTTGAGCAAGACACAAACATTCCATTTAAGGCTTGTCAATATGCACTTTCTTACCTTTTACACATTTAGAGTTGTGCATATCCATGTTAATTGACATTTATTGCAAAT
This sequence comes from Micromys minutus, assembly GCF_963924665.1. NCBI lineage: Eukaryota > Metazoa > Chordata > Mammalia > Rodentia > Muridae > Micromys > Micromys minutus. The sequence continues at coordinate 20,587,815 of NC_137974.1, read as the reverse complement.
AGAAGCTTCTCTGATGAGGCCTGCATGGTACTTGTATGACCCAAAATATCTTACTGGAATTTTCACCAAGTAAAAACTAGGAAATTCTCAGTAATTGATAGTTGGACACTCATTAGTTGAAATCAACAGCACATTAGTTATGTATGTTGAAATAATTAAATAAGAACAATGTACTTGACAGACAAAAGATTCTAATTTGAAGCACATAAAAAAGAATGCAAATGCAGAGATCACAATGCCAACTTGAGTAAACAACTGTGCAATTTAATTCTCAAAAGAACAAAAACAAAACAATATTGAGGATAAAAAGACAAATATTTTTATAAAATGATTCAAGAGGATGATCAATTTAAAGCTTAGCTTTTTTTTAAGGAAAAAATATTTAGGCATGTGGTTATATAGATAAATTATTATGCAGAGCTGTTACAGAGAATTCAGTTAGAGAGACTACATTGATTTCATTTAAAATATCATAATGATATTTGATTGATGATTTATAAATATAATACTACATTTAAAATAATACCACATTGCATTTAAACATATTATAAAATTAAATTTAATATCATTTTGACAACTATATTGGCTAGTTTTGTATCAAGTTGATACAAGCTGGAGTAATTACAGAGAAAGGAGCATCAGTTTCGAAAATGCTTCTATGAGATCCAGCTGTAAGGCATTTTCTTAACTAGTGATCAAGGAGGGAGGGCCCAGCCTTCATGGGTTTCTAGACTATATTAGGTTCCATAAGAAAGCAAGCTAATCAAGCCAGGGGTAGTAATCCAGTAAGCATGGCCTCTACATCAACTCCTGCTTCCTGACAGGCTTGAGTTCCAGTCCTGACTTCCATTGGTGATGAGTAAGAATGTGGAAGTGTGAGCTGAATAAACCCTTTCCTCCCCAACTTGCTTCTTGGTTATGATGTTTTGTGCAGGAGTAGAAACCCTAACTATGGCAACAATATTTGCCAAGTTTTTGCATACTAATTAAATGACATCCTTGTAGTTTACATAAAATTGAATTTATAATAAATCAGATTTTTTTTTTTACTAAACTATAATGGACAGGCTTATAATCTAAATATGATTAATCAAGTGTTTTTTTTTTCTTTCTTTTTTTTTTTTTTTTTACGGAGAATGTTTATTCTCAAACAAACAAGGAATTGCTAGTAGAAAACAGATTGAATATACAATATACATTGATGTTTCTGCTTAAGACATTCTTGTCAATGTGTGTTGCAACTGTGCATATTTGTGATTTCCAAATTGGTATTAGAAGTAATGGCCCCACAACTAGAAATCTATATATTAGCCACCATTTACAATGACTTTCTATAATTTACTATTGAATCCACAGCAAAGAATTCCCAGGGGGAGAGATAAGAAATGTGTGGCACAGTTTTCATGAGACACTGCCAAGTACTGTGAGTAACTCATTGCTTTATTAGGAGAGAAAAATCAAAACAAAAATACTTATAATTTACACAGATCTTTAGGAGACAGAGAATATAATCTACTTCATCATACAATAATAAATTCAACGTATATAATAAAGAAATAAATCATTATAGATTAAAATATGAATACTTAAGGAAATATGTGTTAATCATAGAAACAAAACTTAAAAAGACAGACCCTGTGTATAACATATGGTCAAGATATCTGATAATATGTGTGTAGTGGTAATAATTAGTATAAGTTTCATAAAATTATAGATGGAATTTATAATCTATAAAATATATAAACATTTATCTTACAACATATTTATTTTAGTAAAAAAACAGCAACATTTATGCTTTCAAATATAGAAAATTTATATTTTTATAAAATGTTTTTAAATAAAATCAAGATATCAGTAGGCACATAAAAAGGTTATAAAAGTTAAATGTCAAATGTTATGGGCAAATTGATTAGTTTTGATAGTAATACAAATTTATAAATGATTTTAGAACTTAGCAATGTAATGTTTCTAATTCTCTAAGTTTGTGCCTATATTGGTGTTTGCATGTGTATTTATATCTCCATCATTAAAACAATTGAAAAGTTCATACAAACATTAAGAACAGTTTTCAAAATAAAGCTGAGTTCAGATTTTTTATGTCTGTACAATTAACTTATACACAGATATAACAGAATTTTCTGAATTGCAAACATTTATGAAATAGTATAAGATTTTCATAAATGTGTCAACAAAATGCTTATAGTACCATGCCTTTAGACACACACCAGTCACAGAAGCCTAATAATTTGATATCTACTATCTGTTCTTGAACATGATAAAGTGACTTGGAACATTTATATGAATAAAGTATTTCTTCCACTGCATGACACATGAATGAGTTGGAAAAACAAGACCATTTGGAATGTGTCACAAGGATGCAAGCACTTTGTGTTGCCACTGTGGTTCTGCAAAATCATCTAGAAAAATCTCCTCAGTGGCAAATGTAGTGACTTTATTCAAGAGAACATTGGAAAACTATGTAAGAGCAGTGACTAAGTGTCACCATTAGAGATCAGACAGTGTTAAAGATGATAAAATTTGAAATATGTCACATTGTTGAAAGAATAGGATTGAGCAATCTTAAAGGGAAACTATTGAGTATCAGCTTATCTAAAGGAGGATAAAGATTAGTCACACAAGAAAGATGATAAGACCTGGATGTACGTATATGATTTTCTGTAAAATAGCTAGAAATGTTTTGATCTTGTACTTTGACTTGATTATTTAACTGCAGTTATACTGAGTGAAAATTTGATTTCTGACTTGTACACCATACAGCATATTTATTTGAATTTAGGTCTAAATTAACACAAAACATATCATAAAATATATACTCTACAGAGTAAAACCATGGTAAAACCAATATATTTTTTGTTATTTGGAAGTGCAATTTTAAAGCTATATTTAGGAAACTGAATATTGCAAGTTTTCTTTTGAATTGTCTGACATATTTGAAAACTGTTTTAGCTAAGGTTTTACTCTGAACAAATGCCATGACAAAGACAACTCTTATAAAGGCCAACATTTAATTGGGGCTGGCTTACAGGTTCAGAGTTTCAGCCCATTATTCTCAAGGTGGGAGCATGGTGGCCTCTAGTCAGGCATGATGCAAGCAGATCTGAGAATTCTGAAGTTTCCTCTGAAGGTTGCTAGTGGATGACTGACTTCTAGGTAGCTAGGATTGTGGTATTAAAGCCCACAGCCACAGTGAAACATCTACTGAAACTATGCTACACCTCCACATATTACCATTCACTGGGATAGGCATATACAAACCATCCCATTCCACTCCCTGACCCACAACCACTTGTTCAAACATGTAGCCATACCTAGCCATAGCATAATAAAATAAATGCACTTAGTTCAACTTCCAAAGCCCCCATAGCTGTCTTAACAATATTAAAAGTTCAAAGACCAAGGACTCTTTGGATATTTATCCAATAACTGTCACCCCCAAAGCAAGGAAATCAGTTGGAGCTGGACAAACTCCAAACTCAGTATCTCCGTGTCTGATGTCAAAGTAATCTCCAACCACCTTTTCTTCTTTGTTGACTGCAACAAACTTCTTTTTCCTGTGATTGTTCCACTCCCTGTTAGTAGCTTTTTTTCATGAGATTACCAACTGTGATTGTTCCACTCCCTGTTAGTAGCTTTTTTTCATGAGATTACCAACTACTCAACTCTAGCATTTCAAACATCTATGGTCTTTGAGAAAACTACAAAGTTGAATTTTCTTGTTTCAATGTCTGGGATATAGATATGACCTTCTGGGCTTCTCCAAAGGGATGGCCTCATTTCTACAGCTCTGACCTCTATAGCCATCAAAGTTCAGGTTGAACCACTCCATTGCTGCTACTGTTCTTGGTGATTATCCATGGTACCTGCATCTCCAATGCACTGGATCTTCTGCTGCTTCTTTGTACATTCATAAAACACTTCCTAGAAGATTTCAGCTGAGTAATGCTTGTCTCTTCTTGATCACCACTAATTCCCTAACTCCAGCTAACCATGATCAATTGTCCCGGTAAATGCCTTCATCTCTTGACTATAAAGCCAGTGTCAAAAGGCTGAAGCTGTCAAGTTCTGCTGCTCAGAGAATCTGGAATATGATATTTTGGTTCTATTACATTATCACTAGTTTTTTGTTTTCCAACTCCTTCACTGCCTAAGATTAACTGTTCTGTATCTTGTTCTGTAGCTTGACCATAAATACAGAGATCTGCATTCCTGTCTCCTGGGATTAAGGGTTTGTACCACCATGCATAAATTTAAACTTTTCTTCATCTAGAACTTTCTTTGTCCCAGGCTGGTCTTGATCTCAGAGATCTGCTTGACTTTATCTCCTAGGATTAAAGGTATGTATCACCATGCCTAGATCTAAACTTACTTGCGCAGATTTTTTCCCCAAAGTCTCACTCTGTAATCTGCTATCTCCTAGGACACAGGATTCAGCTCTTTTCCACTTACTGTTACCCCTTTAATACTTGAACCATATATTTTACATTTTTTTGAAATATGTGACTCTAATTTAAAATGCTCTTTATGAGATTTAACCAGAGAATAAAGTTTCTGATGAAATTTTTGAGACTCCCTTTGTCAATGCAATTAATAAAAATATATTCACCTTAGGTCCAGGTAGAGTCTTCAGACAAGGGCAAATAGCAGTCACTTTCATTACCAAATATCAGAAAAATAGTCTCTATTCTGTATAATAATATTTTTCTCCTCTGAAACTTCTTGGGCCAGGTCTGCACAGTTGTATTCATTCTCATCAACAAAGTTTCCCTTATTCCTACTATGATAGCCCATCAAGTCCAATATAAAGCATTTTACTACTTCCAACATTTAACTGAGCTGGCTTACAGATTCAGAGGTTTAGTCCATTATCATAAAGATTTGAACAGGGAAATGTCTAGGCAGGCACAATGCTGTATCTGTTTTCAAGCACACCAGAAAAGGGCATCAGATCCTATTACAGATGGTTGTGAGCTACCGTGTGGTTGCTGGGAATTGAACTCAGAACCTCTGGAAGGGCAGTTAGTGTTCTTAACCACTGAGCAATCTCTCAAACCTTTCATCAACTTTCATCAGAGAAGTTTCTGTTTGCAGAAGATGGTGATTAACATTGAAAACTTCAAATCCAAGTTATGTCATATAATGAATGACAGAAGGGGATGTGGCAAAGAGAAGGAATTGAGAGTGGAAGGAAGAGGGGAAGCTATTATGAGGATATGTTCTATGAGAAAAGAATCTATTTTCAATAAATGTAAAAAATGAAAATGGGGAAGAGGGAGAGAGGGAGGGGAAAGGCTCAGACTGAAGAAGAAAAAAAGATATGTTCTCTCCTAATGCTCAATTGTTTAAAAAAAAGGGTCAAAAAGAGTGTAAGAGCCAGAAGTGGTTGATGTGTTCTACAAAGAAGACATGTGTTCTGTGTACAAATGGGCAGCTACACTTAGGAACTCACAGTGGTTGTGATAGCATGAATAATATCTGAGAAAGTCCAGGAAACAACAAATTCCAGCAGGGAGAGTAAGATGGGAAAGAAATAACACACTTACCCATGGGCCTTTTAGGAGATGAATGTTGTTAGAAGAGGGTCAGTCAGTTATATCTGTTTGTAGATTCTGGTGTATTGGTCATATTCCAGCAAAACATGACAGGCACAAGAAGACAGCACAAATTGGAGTTGATGTAAAACAGAATAAGAACAAAAATGTGTGTGAAGAAATAAGGATTTTAGATGAACCTGGCAGGAAGGAATATCACAAACATTGCTAATATCCTAAAGAATTAAAAAAAGTATACATATAAAACTAAAATATAAGCATAAACCAATTAGGAAACCACAAATAAGAATGGCTAAGATAAAAAACTCAGGTGACATTACATGCTGATAAGGATGCTCCTGCATTGCTGGTAGGATTTCAAGCTGGAACAACACTCTGAAAATTTGTCTCTTGGAAATAGATATACCTGAAGATTCAGCTATACCTCTTTTGTTTATATACTCAAAAGATCTCCAACCACATCACAGGGACACTTGCTCCACTATGTTCATAGTGGCATTATTTGTAATAGCTAGAAGCAGGAAACAGCCCACTTGTCCCACAACAGAGAAATATATCAGGAAAATGTGGTTCACTTACATAATGGAATAGAATTTTTTAATTAACAACTTTATTTACAAAAAGATAAATATACAGATTTTTAAAGCATTTTTCGATAAAAATATATAAATACACTTTTGTCAGTACTTATTTTTTTTAAGGTTTGATACTATGAATTAAAATCTTAGTAGTTACAATGAGCATAAAGTACATGTAAAACAAGATGTAACCTGGAAATAAGCAAAGTTTTCTTAGTGTGTAAAGATTAAGCATAATGATTTTTCATCTTTTTTTTTTTGGCCTTTGTTTTTCTTGAACTTCATATAGTCTGTGAGTTGTTTCTGTGGTATTCAGAGCTTTCTGGGATTAGTATCCAATTACCAGTGACTGCATATTATGTCTGTTCTTTTGTGACTGGGTTATCTCACTCAGGATAATGTTTTCTAGATGCATCCATTTTCTTAAGAATTTCATAAAGTCATTATTTCTGATAGCTGAGTAGTACTCCATTGTGTAAATATAACACAGTTTTTGTATCAATTCATCTACTGAAGGATATCTGGGTTCTTTCCAGCTTCTGGCTATTATAAATAGGGCTGCAATGACCATTGTAGTGCATGTGTCTTTGATGTATGTTGGACCTTCTCTTGGGTATATGCCCAGAAGCAGAATAACTGGGTCTTCAGATAGTACTATATCCAATTATCTGAGGAACTGCCAGACTAATTTCCAGAGTGGTTGAACCAGATTACAACCCCACCAGCAGTGGAGAAGTGTTTCTCCTTCTCTGAATTCTTGCCAGCATCTGCTGTCATCTAAATTTTTTAACTCAGTCATTCTGACTTGTGTGAGGTGGAATCTCAGGGCTGTTTTGATTTGGTTTTCCCTGATGGCTAAAGATGTTGAACACTTCCTTAGATGCTTCTCAACCATTCTACATTCCTCAGTTGAGAACTTTTTGTTTAGCTCTGTACCCCATTTTTAATAGGGTTGATTCTCTGGTGTGTAACTTCTTGAGTTCTTTCTATACCTTGAATATTAAGCCTCTATCAGATGTTGGGTTGGTATTCAGCTATTAAGATGAATACCATCATCTTAATAGCATCATAAGATATGAAGGCAAATGGATGGAAGTATAAAATATCATCCTGAGTGAGGTAACTCAGGCCCAAAAGGACATGCATGGTATGTACTAATAAGTGGATATTAGCCCAAAATGTACAGATTATGGAGTACAAAATCCACAGGACTCAAGAAGGTTAACAAACTGAATGTTGCAAGTGAGGATCCTTCAATCAAAGTCGTGAGGAAGAGAAATGCAATCACAGGAGGCAGTGGGAAGGGGAACCCTTGGTGGGAGAAAAGGGGGAGGGGAAGAGGGGATCATGAATAGGTATTGAGATGGAGGGGGGCAGGAGAGGTCCAGGAGAATGAATAAAAATATACCTCCTTGTGGAGTAGAAGGTAGGGTAAGCCTCTACAATATACCAGAGACCTGGGAGGTAACCTTAGATTAAGTGCTCAATAATAGGTAGAGGGAACTTGTAGAGTTCACTTCCTTTAGAAAGACAGCAAATAAAGTGTAGGATGGGGTTGTTGTCCCACAGTCAAAAGAACTGCAGAAATGGAAATGGAGAGTAGCTTGAGGAAATGTAGGACTAGCTATGGGCCCAAAGGCAAATCCATCTTTAGGGGAGGCCCCAAGACCTGATACCTTTATTGATACTATGGTGTGCTTACAGAGAGGAGTCTAGCACTCTGCAAGGCCCAGTAAGCAGCTGACTGAGACAGAGGCTGATTTTTCTACCCAACCAATGAACTGAAGTTGGGGACTTCTAAGGTTGAATTAGGAAAAGTCTAGCAGAAGCTGAAGAGCAAGGTTATCCTTTAAGAAGATCAGTAGTCTCAACTAATCTGGATGGCTGAAATCTCTCAGACACTGAGTCACCAACCAGGCAGCATACACTAGATAGTCCAAGTCAAGGCCTCAGACACACATACAGCAGAGCACTACCTGGTCTGGCCTCAGTGAGAGAAGATCACCCTAACCCTTGACAGGTATGAGCCCCAAGGGAGTGGGGAGGCCTAGTGGAAGAGTGGGAGAAGGTGGGCAGGCATTCTTTTGTAATCAGTGGAGAGGAGGAATGCAATGAGGAACAGTGTGAGGATGATGAGGCTGGTGTTTCTGAGAGGGGAGAAATGATTGATTTTTGAAAAATTAAAGTAATTTAAAAGAAGGAAGAAAAATAAATCTAATAATTCATGCTAATCTCATTTCAGAACTGTGGAGGACCACAGTGAGAAAGGCATCTTGACTGCTTGGTTCTTTCTTCTATTGTATAGGAATTTATGTTTCTGTTTCACAGTTTATTTAAACATGTAACCTATAATAATTCATATGGTTTTTATTTGTAAAAATACAAAAATAAAAAATGTGGGCAAAGTAATTATTCTATGTGTCTTAGAACAAAAGCTCTCTGGCCCATTAACTTGTGAATAGTCTTCAGAATTCCTCAGAATTTGTCATGGTACTTGTCACTTACAGCTATATCTCATCTTCATTTGTTGTACCTCTTTAAGATGTAATAAAATGTTTCTCTTCAATTTTTATAGAACAGTTTAAATACTGAAAAATTAAGCTTGAGTTCACCAATTGATTTTTTTTTACAGGCTGGTTGAGACATGTTTTTATTCTTGCCATCTTTTTATATGTTAAAAATCTACTATGCATTTAGCATAAGTCATACATATTCATATGTCAATTGCATGTCTAAGGTATTTGATGCTTAGTTAGCATTTTATTGAAATTTTTGTTAATATTTTCACTAGTATTCTGTTATTAATGAAGAATATAAATTCATATTTTGATACTGTGGTCACTATTAAGTGGGTCATTTCAGCAGTAATAGCCCTAAGAGCAATACTTCAGTTTCAGTGATTTCTGTGTTAATAATTAAAGTGTGCATGCACCACAACCTATATGTCACAGTAACTAGACAGCATGAAACATTAACATGATTCTGCTTTTGATGAAAGACTATACTCAATTCCATTTCTAGTTGGAAAGCATTCTACTTCTCTTAATCTGGTCTAATTAGAGGAAAATGGTTATTTGCCTGTCATGTAAAAATAATAATTTCATATCTTAACAGTAATCTGGGGAGGTATGATTGCTAAATTTGTGAGTCAACTCTGTGGGAAATATTGCATATAATTTATTATAGTTGTTTAATTAGTTCTGCAAGTCTAACGTCGTTGGCATCATTAAGGACTGAGCGCATTGCTCTGTGCATATTCATCTTCAAGAACTCTGAAATAGGAGATCAGAAACAGTCTTCCCTCTTATTTCCATACAGTCTATTTTGTTGCATAAAAGCATACAGATGGATACAACACAAACTGGGACCAGAGGTTATAAAGGGGTGGAACTGAGATTGTTACACTGCCCTTGCTTAGTCTAAACAGTTATCTGAAGTCCTCGCTTTATTAGCACATAAACTATTATTGTCAGGCTTTCAAATATGTTAGTGTGATTTTATCTCTAACAAGAGAAGGGGCATTTTTAAATGCTCAACTCAAAACTATACTTAATATATAAAGGATACTACATATAATGCATGAGGAAGTTTCATTGAAAATGGCCTCTATAAGTACAATATTTCAACACTTGGTTCCTTTCTATTAGATCAATAGAAGATGGGCCCAGGTTGTAGGAAACATGCCACTGTCCCCGGCTATTCCTTCCCCATGTGACACTGCAGTTCTGCTTCCTGTTTGGTTTTGAATATGAAATTTCTCATCTTTCCACTTCAGCACTTGCTCCTGTTGTTCCCCAGCATCATAGACTCTTCCTCTAGAATGGGAAGGTAATACAGAATCTTCCTTCCCTTGGGCATCTTTTCCTTCTAACCCTGTGTAAATAAAATGAGAAATACAATCATGGAGCAAGAAGCTTCCTTAATTTTAACTGTTACAACATCTTCTAATCTCCATTTTCCAAAGCAAATGTATAGGTTATTTTTAAATCCTGTACCTGTAATTATTTAATATCTTATATAAATATTATAGATAATCTGCGGTATAGGATTGGGATATAAAATGTAAAATGTTATATCGCAAGAAATGTATAATCACATGCAGAATAGTAATTTAAAGTTCATATGGTCACTGATATAAGCACACATTTCCAGTTTAAAGCTGAAAATGACCAACTTCCCCACACTCCCCAAACAAGGGAGCTGGCTTAGTTCTTTCACCCTCTTGTCCTCTGGGTCTGCTCACCTGCACTCCTGCCACTAGAACAAGCTTTCCTGAACAGGCAAGGTGTGGCCGCTCTTCATCCAGGGAGTGGCAAGGCCAAATCTCCCTGTCCTGGTGGCCTGTATAAGAGAGCAGCCCTATTTTCATGTTACATTTTGTTTTACATGCACTTTATGCTTATGGTACCTCGTAAGATTTCGATGTATCAATCCCTTAAGAAAAATCAAGTACTGACAAAAATATATTAATACCATTTTATGCCAAGATGCTTCTAAAAATCTGCACATGTATCCCTCTCTTTTTAAAAATAAAGTTGTAAGAAAAAATATTAAAAAATTAAAAAAAAAAAAAAAGTGACTCCAGTTCTGGAGTGCTGGCGTTGGTGCATAGGTGCTAGAGAACTGAGCCTGATAAAGTAAGTGCCAGTGAGATATTCTGCCTTTTGCCACACTCAGGAGACCTTGCTTAGGGACACTACCACAGAAGAGGTAATAGAATGAACAACACTTTCATTATCTATGTCACATTCAGGGCCTTGATTTGGGCCCTACTGGTGTCTGATTCATCCATGAATATTTTTTTCCCAGCTACTGTTATTCTTTCTCTCTCTCTCTCTTTTTGAGCTAGACAAAAATATTACAAATCCCTTGTTTCCCAGACGGTTTTTAATGGTATTTTTACACATCAAACATTCAGTGACCATATGAAAAAATGAGGTCACTCATTGTGATTTAAGACGGATAGAAATCTGATCATATTTTGGCAGGTCAGCGTGAGAAGATAAACACAACTCTCAAGAGTGGGCAAATGCATTGTCATTGTTGCTGATCATTTCTGTTTCTGCTCTTTAGTGACAATAGTTCTTTAATGTGCTGTTTCTTCAGATGTTCAGGTGCTATCTTAGAGACCTAGCTAAAGGGCAGTTCTTATCTCTTCACTGTTAGAGTTAATTTCCTCTGCTTAGCATTACTGTTATTGGAGAAGATCACATTTTGTATAAGAAGGGACTGAACTTAATGATTTGTAGAATGTTATGCAGAATCCCTTTCTCCTATACATGGGTGCCAGTGATACTGTTCTTGTGAAAATGATAATAACTCTCTATTTACTTCAAGATGTTACTGTGGAAGCTATACAATAAAGAACCATTGGTTTAAAGACTCTCTAAATCTTGCTTAAATGTGCAGTGGTATTGAGGAATGATTTGGTAAGATTTTAGAGCAAAGCTTTTTTTTTTTTTTTTTTTTTTTTTTTTTTTCGTTCCAAAAGAGGTCACTGGGTGCTTATGTCTTTCTTTTGTTGAGTAATGGAAAGTACAATCTGCGTAAGTGGAATTATTGCTGTGATCATTGTATATTTACAGAAGGATGAAGAAAATACCTGGAAAATGAGGAAATGGAAAGAGTAGTCCTAACATGTTGCCTTACTGGGAAATTGGATTAGCTATAGCTTAAGCCAAGCACTTGTAGATTTCTAGTGTGACATTATTCCTTTGGTATTTAAATCAATACAAATTGTTTAATTGTTTAGAGAAAATGTTTAAGTGTTATTGTGAATACATAGTATAAAACTTCCAGTGATTTTTTTTTATTTTTAACTCTAGGCCTTTTATTTGTTTCTTCCTTAATCCCCATTACTCACTCTATCTTCATTTAAAATTGTCCATTGAAATTATTTGATTATTTTTTTTGGAATAAGTTAATCATTTGATTTAAAAAAGTATCTTGTTATTAGAAGTTTAATTCCATAATAACAACTTGAGTCCATGACAATAGATATAATTGACATTTAAGTATTAGTATAATTTTAGAATTTATGAACAGATCCATGCACTTCTTTCATTTGAGTCTATTAAAGTGGACTTTTGATATTTACTTACTCCATATAGATGATTTTTATTTTTTCTGTAGCTTCTACATTTTATTTCACAAGTGATAGCTGCTTGCAGTCAGACTTCAAGGTTTGTAACTTACTTTTCTGGATTAGTTCTACCATATATTGATGAAATTCAGATATATCACAAACCAGTCTACCGTAGCAACATGAATCACAGCTCTTCATGGTCTCTAGGCTTAAGAAATGAATTTTGAGGAAGAAGAAATTCCCTTGTCTATTGAGTAAATTGTGACCTTTAACTTGAAAGAAATACTGTCCTCTAGATGATATTTTTCATCTTTATTTTTTTTTATCCAAACTGAATACAGATGAGAAACCTTTACTTTTCCTAGTCTTCTGTGGGATACACTACACTGTTTTTTTAAATAAAACAATATTAATTCAATCAATAAGCACATTTTTAAAAGATCACAGAACAATTGCCTAGTTGATGTTCAAATCTAACAGCAAGTCTCAAGAACATGGGACGTATCATATAGGATATCTGGTATTCTCAGTCCTGACTTTACTATGTAAGTTTAAAATACACAGGTACATGTTCATAAGGTAGGGCCAAAAAAACCAAACAATAATTATTAGTTTCAAATTAAAGCTGATGGAACAATTATCTTTTGAATAATATTCATTATAAAAATGAAAAGGTACATATTAAATTTATTTGACTGTTGTATTAGTGGATCTGTTATGAAGCCACAGGTTATCTCTGCAGATTATTACTTCCACAGATGGAACATTAACATATTTTAGACACAAAGAGTTTTCTGTAAAGATCATTACACTTTTTAATTATAAATTCAGCCTTTGCTAGTTCTTTATTTTCTATACACTTTGTAAATTATGATCAAGATTGGCAATACTTCCTTTAAAATTCAGTTAGACTCCTTGTTCTTTTAACTGTGGCTTACATTCTTGAAAAAACATCATATTTTACTTAGATTTACATTTTATTCTGACTTTGCATGAGATGCAGTAGAAGGTAGACAGCACCTGACCACCAGACTTCAGGTCTTTAATGGCAGTGCTGGCCAGCACAGGCATTTGCTGAATGCTGCCCACTTGTTGGTTTGCATCTGCATATTCTGTTTTGTGCTCTGCAGAATCTTTCTTCCACACTCTCTGCTCTCGTCAGATATTCATTATGTCTATTATTGTCCTGCTGTCAAGCAGTGGTCTCTTTCTAGTTCCACAAAAAAAAAAAAAAAAAAAAAAAAAAAAAAAAAAAAAAAAAAATGAATTACATGGCTTGAAAAGACAGTCGCTTACCCCTCTACATATTTTCTGCCACCATTGGCCATTCATTTCTTATAAAAGTATTTGCTTTATATTTTTGGACACCTAGCATCCTAGAAAAATATATGATTTTGATTATCAGTAGAGAGGCATAAACTAACTGGTAAATCATCTGGCTCACACCTTCTTGCATATTATTCAGGATATCCTTGTAGCCCTATCTTAAAATTACATTTAAAATCAGTACCCTAATGTCTCTCATTCTTAGGCTAGCTCAAGGTCGCACTGTAACAAAGGGGTAACATCTACTTTGTTAATTAAATCCACTGTTCTCCTATGTGTTGTATTCTAAATACTGTTGCCCCACATCATTTCATCAATCTTTCTTAAAATATGTTAAGAGACCCAATTTTTTTCTTAATGATTATTTGCTAATTTTTCCTTTATTGACTTGAGATGCCTTTCTTTGTTTGCTTGTTTGTTTGCAACTGCCTAATCTCATGAAGATGTGGTATTTGATTGTGAAAATTCTGTTTTTATTAATTGTCAAATGATTCTCTATGTTTTCAGGATAACATACTTTAATCATAATAACCCAGGCCTTCAGATTTTCTGATGGTATTTTTACCTAATTTGTTTCTAATAAGATGAGATATGTGTGTATCTTAATGCCAACTGTCATAATATTTACTAATATTTATTCACTGATTGCAAAGTATTTAAAGCTTGCTTATATAACAAATTTTACGAACACATTGGTTCACAAAATAGTATTCTTCCTGTCAAGACAAATTTGAATGGAGATGATGAAGTAGGAAATTTTTGCAAAATATATATTCAGAACAGGTACTCAGAATCTCTCACCAATGAATGAACAAGCATGTGGACATCAAACAAACAGAACAGTGTAGTGGAGCTCTGTGGAGATGCTATGGGAGGAATGTAGTCTGTAGTATCTAGTATTTGATCTCTAGTAGCATTCCAAAAAAACCCTGATGGATACTCTTCCCTTACTGTTTCTTCTGTCATTCTCTTATTGTTTGCATTGTTTCTTTCTTGTGAATATTTTTTCTGTTATCTATTATATGTTATATTCATTAATTATAGATTAAAGCTTTAACACAGCAGTTTTTCATGCACAATGAAATATGTTGCTATTCTTGTAATCTTTACTGTTAATGCTCATAATTAGTCACTTTCTCATTAATGGATTCACTAAACAGTAGCACTTTAATCACTGAAAAAGAAGGCCCTACAAACAGCCCCCAAACTGAGAAATGTTGAAAACCAGAACTGTTTAACTAATGAAGGGGAAACGAGAGAGATATACTCCTTATAATATGTAGTGACTAACTCACATTTCACTATTTTAATCATTACTAATTCAATAAATTGTAATAGAGCAATTCTTGTTTCACAGTACATGGTAATTAAACTAAATGTTGTAATAACCTGTGTGAAACCCAAAAGGGATCACTTATTTAGTATTTTAGGAATGAAATGAGCATTTCTCACTAAAAATGAATGCCTAGAAGAGCAAGCTGTTCTTTAGCTTTTATTATCTGTTATGATTTATTTGAAAATTAATGTGTAGATAAATACAACCCTTCCATGATAGAAACTAAGGGAGAAAAGTTAAGCTAGTCATCATGAAATTTAGTTTGTAGGTAACTAAAGGGCTTGTGTTCAATCTTGCAATTTCAAAATCTATTTGCTAAGAGATAAACTATAAAGGAACTTCAAAAATATTTAAAAACATATTTCTCAAATGATGTCTAAACAGTGAGAATATGGAACTGGAATAGGCCATCTCCTGTAGTCAGTCAGGGTCCCATATTAAAAAATAAGAATATAAATTTGCCCACAAAACTTTCAACCCAAAATTCATCCTGGCTAAAAGCAGGACAAAATTTGTCCATGGACAAAGATAAAGCAGAGACTGAAGGAACGCCTAATCTATAAAAGGCAAACTTGACAGACATCCCATTGGTAAGCACACATATATCTAACTTTATTAATGATATTTTTAGGCTTGCAGAGAGGAGTCTAGCCTTGGATAGACTCTACCCAGCAGCTGACTGAACCAGATGCAGATATCCACACACAGACATTGGACAGAAGTCAGAGACTCTTATGGAATATTTGTGAAAGAATTAAAGTCCCTGAAGAAGATGGAAATCCCACAAGAAGATGGCAGGGTTAACTATCCTGAACCCTTGGAACTCTCAGAGACAGTTATACCAACACAAAGACATACATAGGCTAGAACAAGGTCCTCATCCATAGGAAACACATGTGTATCCCACTCTCCATGGTTGTCTTGTCTGCCTTCAGTGGGAAAAGATGGGTCTAATTAAAATTGAGAGCTTTGATTTGGTGTGCTAGGGTGAAGGCATAACCTGAGAAGAACCCAACCTCTAGTGAAGAATGTGAGGAGCAATGGAACAGGGAAGCTATGGGAGAGGAACCAGGAGGCAGAGCAAAGTTTGGAATGAAATAAAAATAAAATTAAATAATATATGAAATCATCAATAAATAAATACATGAATGTAAAAAATGTTTGAATGTTTTAAGTATGTGTTCCCACAGAGAGGAACATTCTCAGATTTGGTGGTTTATTTTCTAACTTCACACAAAAAAGATATATATATATTTTTTTACTTTAGTAATAATCACTTATGGTTTTTCTAAATTCTGTTTAAATTGAAGATATTTTTATACGCCATTTTGTGTTCAGTCAAACTATGGGATAAGGTGTTGTAAATGATGTAACTATGGCAAAACTTCATAGAGGGATTTGGCAAACACTAAAAATGTGATGGTTAAAGTTTTCCTCCTCCCACTCATTCTTTACCTTATTCACCTTGTTTTTGTTCTTCTTGTGTTTCACATTATCTTTGTTGTTCTTTATTTCTTTCTTGTTCTTCTTCTTATTGTTCTTCCTCCTCCTCTTCTTCTACTTTTTCTTTTTCTTTTTCAAATAACCGGATCCCTATGTTCCACCTTTAATCACCTTAGATAACAAAAGCTCTGTACTGAGTGGGTGGACAGTCTAGACTCTGTAGAAGCTTCACAGTGAAGATCTTTCCAAGCCCAGCAACATGTTTTGTATTTGGAACAAATACCGTTGTATCATTTAACTTTCTTATTTCCCGTCATGACATGTACTTAATTTTTCTTTTCAGGATTTCAAGAATAGTTTTCTTTTCCTTTTATATTCGATTTTTTTTTTTTTTGCATTTACATTTCAGATGTCATCCCTTTCCCACTATACCATCTTTCCTCCTCCTCCCACCGCCTCCATGAAGGTGCTCCATTTCCCAACCAACCTCACCCACCTCAGTAACTTGACATTCCCCTACACTGGGAAAATGTGTCTTCCCTGTTTTTATGCCTCTACTTTCTCTGCTGATTTTGTTATTTTGGATACTCACTTTGCACTGTCGCCTTAGTCTTGGTAAGGGTGTGTGGTGTAATATATGCTTGTAGCTTTACTAGGGAGTTTTTTTAACAATTTTATTTTACAAAACAAATATAAATGTACAGATTTTAAGCATTTTTTGCATAAAATTACACAATACATTTTTGTCAGTACTTTTTTTTCAGATTTTAAAATAATTTTTCCATAAAACTGTATGAATATATTTGTTAGTCAGTACTTGATGTTTTTTAAAGGTTTGATAGTATGCATTGAAAACTTAATAGTTACAATGAGCATAAAGTACATGTAAAACAAAATGTAACACGGAAATAGTCCAAGTTTTCTTGTTGTATAAAGATTTTTTTTGTTTTGTTTTGTTTTGTTTTCTTTATTTCTTGGACTTCATACAGTCTGTGAGTTGTTTCTGGGGCAGTGCAAGCCTCTGGGGTAAGCATCCCATTATCAGTGACTGCATATTATGTCTGTTATTTTGTGACTGGGTTATCTTACTCAGAATGATATTCTCTAGATGCAGCCATTTTTTAAAGAATTTGGTCAAGTCATTGTTTCTCGTGGCTGAGTAGTATTCCATTGTGTAAATGTACCACAATTTTTGTATCCATTCATCTTCTGAACGACATCTGGGTTCTTTCCAGCTTCTGGCTATTATAAATAGAGCTTCTATGAACATTGTGGTTCAAAAATCTTTGTTGTGTACTAAGGTATCTCTGGGGTATATGCCCAGAAGTGGAATAGCTGGGTCTTCAGGTAGTATTATGTCCAATTTTCTGAGGTAATTCCAGACTGATTTCCAGAGTGGTTGTATTAGTTTGTGTAGGAAGCCATTGGCGCCAATAGATGGCGCCAGCTTCCCACCCATTGTTCAGCCTACAAAAACCTTTCCCCTCCTGTTGCTTGGCAACCACATAGTCACAGCCCACTCCCGGGGAACGTGATTGAGCTACAGGAGGATGTACCAATCAGGTAGCAACACAAGTCTCTTAGGCATATATAGCAGTGCATTTTCTCCCCTACGTGGGAGAGGAACATAGTGGAGAGATTGTGGGAGACCCCATGTGGGATGGCGGAGAGATACCACGTGGAGAGAAACCCGATAGGAGAGATTGCGGGAGATCCCACGTAGAGAGAGACTCGGTAAAAGAAACTGCGGGACATCCTGCGTGGACAGAGACTGGACAGAGAGATCGCACATGGGGGACTGCGCTTGAGAGGTAGCCTAGACAGTAGAACCCGGTAGGGAGTCCCCAGCTCAGAGAGAAGTTTCCTGCTCAAGAAGCCCCCTGCTCAAAGTGCTGTACAATAAAGGTTATCCGCAGAAGAATCTGTTTGTTTGTTGCACGCCTGTTCCTAGCGGAGGGAAGCGTGGGCGCGTGACATGTTTGCAACCCCACCAACAGTGGAGAAGGGTTCCTCTTTTTCTGCAACCTCGCCAGCATCTGTTGTCATCTGAGTTTTGCATCTTGGCCAATCTGACTGGAGTGGTAGAATCTCAGGGTTGTTTTGATTTGCATTTCCCTGATGGCTAAGGATGTCAAGCACTTCGTCAGATATTTCTCAGCCATTCGATATTCCTCAACTGAGAACGTTTTGTTTAGCTCTGTACCTCATTTTTTAATAGGGTTATTTTATTCTCTGGTGTCTAGCTTTTTGAGTTCTTTATATACCTTAGATATTAGGCCTCTATCTGATGTGGAGTTGGTAAAAACCTTTCCCATTCTGTTGGCTGCTGTTTTGTTTTCTTGACAATGTCCTTAGCCTTACAGAAACTTTGCAATCTCATTAAGTCTTATTTGTTAATCTTTGACCTTAGAGCTGGAGCCATTGTTGTTTTGTTCAAAAATATTCTCCTGTGCCTATATGTTCTAAAGTTTTCCCTACTTTCTCATCTAATAGTTTCAGTATATCTGATTTAATGTGGAGATCTTTGATCCACTTACACTTGAGCTTTCTTTAATCAAATGTAGCTGCCCTTGTATTTGAAGCATAGATGTTCAGAACTGTGAGTACATTTTGATAGATTTTTTTTTTCTTTGATGAGTAAAAAGTGTAACTTCCTTGTCTTTTTTGATAACTTTTGGTGGAAAATCTATTTTATTGGATATTAGGATATCTACTCCAGCATGTTTCTTGAGACCATTTGCTTGAAAAGTTTTTCCCAACATTTTACTCTGAGGTAGTGCCTGTCTTTGTTGCTGAGATAAGTTTGCTGTATGCCTCAAAATGCTGGATCCTGTTTTGGTTTCCAGGCTGCTAGTCTATATATTTTTATTGGTGAATTGAGACTATTGATATTAAGATATATTAAGGAATAGTGTTGTTTTGTGTTATTTTTGTTGTTAGAAGTAGAAATATGTTTGTGTGTCTTTTTTCTTTGGTGTTTGTTGCAAAAAGATTAGATTCTTGATCTTCTTAGGGTGAAGTTTCTCTCTTTGTGATAGTTTTTCCTTATTCTTTGCAGTGCTGGATTTTTGTACAGATATTGTGGAAATTTGCCTTTGTCCTGGAATATCTTGGTTTCTCCATCGATGGTAATTGAGAGTTCTGCTGGATATAGTAACCTGGGCTGGCACTTGTGTTCTCTTAGCATCTGTGTGTTGTCAGCCCAGAATCTTCTGGCTTTCACAGTGTCTTTTGAAATTTCTGGTGGAATTCTGATTCCTCTGACTTATATGTTACATGTCTCTTTTTCCTTACTGCTTTTAGTATTCTTTCTTTGTTTTGGATATTTGTCATTTTGATTATTATGTATCAGAAAATTTTATTCCCGTACAATCTATTTGAGGTTCTGTAGGCTTGTTGTATGTTTGTGGTCATCTCAATGAGGGTAAGGAAGTTTTCTTCTATGATTTTGTTGAAGATATTTACTGTGCCTTTTAGTTGATACTCTTCACCCTCTTATACACCTATTATCTTTGGATTTTATCTTCTCATTGTATCCTGAATTTCCTGGACATCTTGAGTTATTTTTGATTTTTGCATTTTTTTCTAACTGTTGTGTCAGTAATTTTTATGATATCTTCTCCTGTGATGTTTCTCTTCCATTGCATGTATTCTGTTACTGATGCTTACATCGATGACTTGCAATGTTTTCTCTAGGTTTTCCAACTTCAGGGTTGTCCCCTATTGAGATTTCTTTATTGTTTCTTTTTCTGTTTTCAGTTTCTTCATCTAAAAATGAACATTGTGCTTTCCTTTAACTTTTTAAGTGATTTTTCTGTTTTTTGTTTTAGGATTTCAAATTGTTTTTTGTGTATTCTCTAGGCTTTTCTGTACTTCTTTAAATGTGTTATTTAAGCATTTCCCAAGGATCTCCATCATCATCATGAAAATCACACCAGCCATCCCCTTGTCCTACTAATATCATGTTCTTGAAAATAGTTCTGAAACCTAAAAGCTCAGACTGAATCTGTGGAGACATTTCTAATTCAACAAGAAGCATCATTCAGGATGGAAATATAGGGGATTAATTTAGGGAGTTTCATAAAATTAAGCAGCATCTTTGTGCTTATAATAGATTATTTTTTCTCTATATAAAATAAATTAGTCAATAGACATGAATATCCCAATTAACAGAATATGTAGTAGAAAATTTGTGGGACAAATTATGTTGTTAGGGCTTCTTATTTGAGCATTAGTGAAAGTTTATTCTGAAATCATGTACATAATAGGTTTTTTCTATTAGATTTTGTAATGAAAAAGACTACAATGTAGGACAATAGACCACTAAGGTACTTTAATTGGCTATTAGTCTGGTAGTTATTGGTTTAAATGAAACTATAATGTTTGACTGAAAAATGAAACAAAAATACATTTAAAATGTTAGAAAAATATCTCTGGTTTTTATTCCATTTATTTATTGGCTGACAAGCAGAATGCATTTCTTTCTTGGATGTCTACATGACCAGTGTGTTTTGGTTTAATGGTTATTCATTATGCAATAAAATCCAGAAAAATTAAAAAGGAAATTGTGTTGGCTTGTTTTCTGTCAATTTTACACATGGTATAACCAACAGAGAGAAAGAAACCTCAATTGATAGTATACTTCCATAAGATCAAGCTGTCTATATGACTTTATATAATGTACTTAAGTAGTGAATGATAGTGGAGGTCAACCAATTGTAAGATGTCCTGGGTTATTTGAGAAAGGAGGCTGAGTAAGACTTGAGGAGAAATCCAGTAAGAAGCACTCCTCCGTGGCCTCTGCATTAGTTCTTGTCTCAAGGTTCCTGCCTTGTTTGAGTCACTGTCTTGAATAACTTTGATAATAAACAGTGATAGAAACAGGTAATCCATATTGACTTTTTCATTTCCAAGTTTTTTTCTTCTGGGTGTTTTGTCACAGCATTGGAGAATAGGCCAGAAATCAAAAAAAAAAAAAAAAAAAAAATTTCTACTGTCCTTGGCACCAAGATTTTGGGTCTAGAAGAATCTGACAGTTTTCCCCAAGTAAATATTGATTTTAATATTACATTTTTATATGTTTACATAAATAATTGCATCAAGATTTCTTGGAGATTTACCTGACAATGCTGGAGTATGAGTCAGATGTTTCACCTTGTATCACTGACTTGTCGAACATAAACTTTTTTTTTGCATGCTCTATTAATCATCCACTGAAGGAAAGATAGTAGTCTATCTTACTTCACCATGAACCGAACAGGAAATTTCCTTTCCTATAGCCCTTCTATTATTGATCTTATATAAGTTTTTCAAATTGGTAATTTTCTAATGTAAAAGAAGCTTCAAAATTGGCAAGTAAATATTAAATGCTACCTGTACAATAAATATATAAAGAGTGTTTTCTAATATTAACTATGTGACTATCAACAGACAGCTATATTCCTTAAACTTCTAGTCTTCAAGAATAATGATAGCAAAGGCAACTTAAATATAACCCAACATTTAAATTTAACAATTATTTACAAGTTAATTAAAAGCATAATATACACTTTGGACTGCTTTCTTCATTCACAATGCCAATTGGCAACAAGAAAGATGATCATGTATAATGTGCACATGAGAAAATGTCTACCACATGATCCTTGAATTACCAACTTCAGATACTTTTCCTATAATCATCATGGATTAAGTTTTGTTATTTTCATAAGATGTTCCAGGAAGTAATCCATTAGGTCTATTGTTGAAAAACACCTAAAATATGTACAATTTAAATAAAATTCAGGCAAGAATTTGTGAGGTAGCAGTTAGTACAGTCTGAAAGGATAAAATGATAAACTAAAAAGTCTTCAACATGGAACCATTCCCAAAAAAATATTCAAGTTATGGAACTTATAAATTATTGCTGAAAGCAAGCAAATCAGGAGCTTAGTTTGCTTGTTTACTGAAAATTGGGTTAACCATGAAATCAAAACCATAACCAAAAACAGAACTCTTTAACTGTGTATATGTGGTTTGGGTGTGGAGGTGCATGCTCACATTTACATATGTACATGATTGTATATGCACAGGGTAAAGAGGCAAGAGGACATTCTGCAATAACTGTCCACTTTATAGCTTTTAGACATAGTTTCTCATGTCCTGGAGTCCATCAAGTAGGCTGCCTCTCGGGACTGTGAAGATGAGTGTGATTTTGAGACTAAACTCATGTACTCATTATTGCAAGTCATCAACTGAACAATATGTCTAATGTCATTTCACTATTTTTATTATTAAAATTATAAAAATTTTGTTGTTTGTTGTTGTATATGTATTAGTATATGTATTATACGTATTAAAATATTAACCTGCTTATATTTTAGTGCCTATTGGTACTTAGTGACTGAGGAGGCTAGAGAATCCAGCAGCCCAATTGTGACTAGAGTTATAGAAAGTTGTAAATTTCCATATAAATCTCTGTGCTTTTCTTCAAAAAAATAACATTTACATGGTATTTTCTTTTTTTTTAAACAACTTTATTTTACAAAACAACAATAAGTATAGATATCTTAAACATGTTTTGCTTAAAATTATACATTTTTGTCAGTACATTTTTCAGATTTTAAAATAATTTTTACATAAAACTATATGAATATATATTTTTAGTCAGTACTTGATTTTTTTAAAGGTTTGATAGTATGCATTGAAAACTTGATAGTTACAATGAGCATAAAGTACATGTGAAACAAAATGTAACATGGAAATAGTCAAAGTTTTCTTGTTGTGTAAATATTTTGTTTTGTTTTGTTTTCTTTATTTCTTGGATTTCATACAGTCTCTAAGTTGTTTCTGTGGGAGTGAAAGCCTCTGGGGTTAGCATCCCATTATCAGTGACTGCATATTATGTCTGTTCTTTTGTGACTGGGTTATCACACTCAGGATGATATTCTCTAGATCCAGCTATTTTTTTAAGAATTTGGTTAAGTCATTGTTTCTGGTGGCTGAGTAGTATTCCATTGTGTAAATGTACCAAAATTTTTGTATCCATTCATCTTCTGAAGGACATCTGGGTTCTTTCCAGCTTCTGGCTATTATAAATAGAGCTGCTATGAACATTGTGGTGCATATAACTTTGTTGTGTATTAAAGTGTCTCTGGGCTATATGCCCATAAGTGGAATAGCTGGGTCTTCAAATAGTACTATATCCAATTTTCTGAGGTATCGCAAGACTAATTTTCAGAGTGGTTGTATTAGCTTGCAACCCCACCAAGAGTGGAGAAGTGTTCCTCTTTCTCCGCAGCCTTGCCAGCATCTGTTGTCATCTGATTTTTGGATCTTGGCCAATCTGACTGGTGTGAGGTGAAATCTAAGGGTTGTTTTGATTTGCATTTCCCTGATGGCTAAGGATATCTAGCACTTCCTCAGATGTTATTCGGCCATTCGGTGTTCCTCAACTGAGAACAGTTTGTTTAGCTCTCTACCCAATTTTCTTAATAGGGTTATGTGATTCTCTGGTGTCTAGCTTTTTGAGTTCCTTGTATACCTTAAATATTAGGCCCCTATCTGATGTGGTGTTGGTAAAGATCTTTTCTCATTATGTTGGTTGCCATTTTGTTTTCTTGAAGATGTCCTTTAGCCTTACAGAAACATTGCAATCTAATTAAGTCCCATTGGTTAATCTTTGACCTTAGAGGTTTGGCCATTGGTGTTTTGTTCAGGAAATTTTCTACTGTGCCTATATGTTCTAACGTTTTCCCTAATTTCTCATCTAATAGTTTCAGAGTATCTGGTTTAATGTAGAGATCTTTGATCCACTTACACTTGAGCTTTGTACAAGGAGATAAGAAAGGGTCTATTTTCATTCTTTTGCATGCTGAGTGCCAGTTGGACCAGCACCATTTGTTGAATAGCCTGTCCTTTTTCCATTGAATGTTTACAGCTCCTTTGTCAAAAATCAGGTGACCATATACATTAGGGCTAATTTCTGGATCTTCTATTCTATTCCATTGATCCACATGCCTATTTCTGTACCAGTACCATGCAGTTTTCAGCACAATTGCCTTGTAATATAGCTTGAGGTCAAGGATAGTTATTCCCACAGATTATTTTTGTTGTTGAGGATGGATTTAGTTATTCTAGGTCTTTTGTTTTTCCATATGAAATTGCACATTGATCTTTCCAATTCCATGAAGAACTGGGTTGGAATTAAAATGGGGATTGCATTGAATCTGTAGATTGCTTTTGGTAGGTTGGCCATTTTTAAGATGTTGATCTTTCCAATCCATGAGCATGGGAGATCTTTCCATTTTCTGAGATCATCCACAATTTCTTTATTTAGATGTTTGAATTTCTTGACGTAAAGGTTCTTCACTTGCTTAGATAGAGTCACAGCAATGTATTTTATAGTTTTTGTGACGATTGTGAAGGGTAACTTTTCCCTAATTTCTTTTTCCACATGTTTGTCCTTTGAGTATAGGAAGGCTACTGATTTGTTTCAGTTAATTTTGTATCCAGCCCTTTTGCCAAACTTGTTTATCAGCTGTAGTTGTTCTCTAGTAGAATTTTTAGAGTCACTTAAGAGCACTATCATCTCATTGGCAAAGAGTGATGTTTTTATCTCTTCCTTTCTGATTTGTATCCCTTTGATCTTCTTTTGCTGTCTAATTGCTCCAGCCAGGACATCCAGTACTATATTGAATAGGTAGGGGGAGAGTGGGCAGCCTTTCGAGTCCCTGATTTTAGTGGGATTGCTTCAAATTTCTCTCCATTAAGTTTGATGTTGGCTGTTAATATGCTGTATATTGCTTTTATTATGTTTAAGTATGGATCTTGGATTCCTGTTCTTTCCAGGACTTTTAACATGAAGGAGTATTGCATTTTGTCAAATGCTTTCTCAGCATCTAGTGAGATGACTATGTGATTATGATCTTTGAGTTTGTTTATATGGTGGATTACATTGATGGATTTCCTTATATTAAAACATCCCTGCATTCCAGGGATGAAGCCTACTTGGTCATGATGAATTATCATTTTGATGTGTTCTTGGATTCAGTTTGCAAGGATTTTGTTGAGTATTTTTGCATCAGTGTTCATAAGTGAGATTGGTCTGAAGTTCTCTTTCCTTGTATGGTCTTTGTGTGGTTTAGGTACGAGGGTTATTTTAGCCTCAAAAAATGAGTTAGGTAGTATTTCATCTGATTCTATCTTTTGGAATAGTTTAGACAGTATTGGTGTTATATCCCCAATAACTTTCTTATAAAATTATGCACTGAACCCATCTGGACCTGGGCTTTTTTTGGTAGGGAGACTTTTATGACTTCTATTTTTTTAGGTGTTATAGAGATATTTAAATCGTTTACTTCGTCCTGTTTTAACTTTAGGATCTTGTATCTGTCTAGGAATTCGTCCATTTCCTCCAGATTTTCCAATTTTGTGAAGTATAAGTTTTTGTAGTAGGATCTGATGATTTCTAGAATTTCCTAAATTTCAGTTGTTATGTCGCCACTTTCCTTTCTGATTTTGTTAATTTGTATACACTCTCTTTGCCCTCTAGTTATTCTGGCTAGGGGTTTATCAAACTTGTAGATTTTATCAAAGAACCAACTCTTGGTTTTGTTGATTTTTTCAATGGTTCTTTTTGATTCTGTTTGGTCAATTTCTGCCCTAATTTTGATTATATCTTGCTGTGTACTCTTTTTGGGTATATCTGCTTCCTTTTGTTCTAGGGCTTTTAGCTGTGCTTTCAGGTTGCTGATGTCAGCTCTCTTGAGTTTCTTTTTGGAAGCACTTAGCGCTATGAGTTTTCCTCTCAGTACTGCCTTCAATGTATCCCATAGGTTTGAATATGTTGTGTTTTGGTTTTCGTTGAATTCTAGAAAATTCTTAATTTCAATCTTTATTTCTTCTTTGACCCTGCTATCATTTAACAGAGAGTTGTGTAGTTTCCATGTTTATGTGGGCTTTTTGTTTCTTTGTTCTTGTTAAAGACCAGCCAAAGACCATGGTGATCTGTGAGGATGCATGGGAGTATTTCAATCTTCTTATATCGATTGAGGCTTGTTCTGTGTCCAATTATGTGGTCAATTTTCGAGATGGTGCCATGGGGTGGTGGAAGAACCTGCATTCTTTTACTTTAGGATAATATGTTCTGAATATATCTATTAATTCTAGTTGGTTCAAAGTCTCTGCTAGCTTTGCAGTATCCTTGTTCAGTTTCTGTTTTCATGATCTGTCCATTGGTGAGAGTGCGGTATTAAAGTCTCCCACTGTTATTCTGTGGGGTGAAATGTGTTTTTTGAGCTGTAGTAGGGTTTCTTTTATGAATGAGGGTGCTTTCTTATTTGGAGCATATATGTTAAAGATTTCAAATTCCTCCTGACAGATTTCCCCGGTAATGAGTAAAAAGTGTCCTTCCTTAACTTTTTTGATAACTTTTAGTTGGAAATTTACTTTATTTGATATTAGAATAGCCACTCGATCTTGCTTCATGTGACTCTTTGCTTGGAATTTTTTTTCCCCACCCATTTACTCTGAGATAGTGTC
This sequence comes from Micromys minutus, assembly GCF_963924665.1. Lineage (NCBI taxonomy): Eukaryota > Metazoa > Chordata > Mammalia > Rodentia > Muridae > Micromys > Micromys minutus. The sequence goes on along the minus strand of NC_137974.1, from coordinate 20,560,959 downwards.
TGTTTTTGTCTCTTAGATGAGTTTCCTGTATGCAGTAAAAGGCTGGATTTTATTTTTTTATCCAGTCTGATAGCCTATGTCTCTTTATTGGGGAGTTGAGTCCATTTATGTCAATAGATATCAAGGAATGTTTTTTTTTGTTTCCTGCCATTATTGCTTTTGTGGGTTGAGTTGTGTGTCTGTGTCTTTTTCTTCTTTTAGTTTTCTTGTTTAGGAGTTTTCTTGTTTCCTAGGCCTTATTTTCTCTCATTGTATTGGGTTTTCCACCTATAATTTTTTGTAGTGCTGGGTTTGTGGTCAGATATTGTGTAAATTTTGAGTTGTCTTGAAATATCTTCATCTCTCCATCGATGGTGATTGATAGTTTTGCTGGGTATAGCAGCTTGGGCTGGCACTTTTGCTCTCTTAGGGTATGCTTGATGTCTGTCCAAGCTCTTCTAGCTTTTATAGTCTCTGTTGAGAAATCGGGTGTGAGTCTGATTGGCCTGCTTTTATATGTTACCTGACCTTTTTCCCTTACTGCTTTTAATATACTTTCTTTGCTTTGGGCACTTGATGTTTTTACTCTTATATGTTGGGTGGTATTTCTTTTCTGGTTTAACCTATTTGGAGTTCTGAAGGCTTCTTCTATTCTCATGATCATCTCATTCTTGAGGGTAGGGAAGTTTTCTTCTACGATTTTGTTGAAGATATTTACTGTGCCTCTTAGTTGATACTCTTCTCTCTCTTCTATTCCTATTATCCTTAGGTTCGGTCTTTTCATTGCTTCCTGGATTTCCTGGACATTTTGGGTTAGGAGCTTTTTGTTTTTTGCATCTTCTCTGGCTGTTTTGTCTATTTTTACAATGTTGTCTTCTGCCCCCGAGATCCTCTCTTCCATCTCTTGTACTCTATTGGAAATGCTTGCTTCTGTGACTCCTGATTTCTTTTTTTGGTGTTCTACCTCTAGGGTTATCTCTTTTAGTGTTTTCTTTATTGTGTCAATTTCCGTTTTAAATTCTCTCTTCCATTCCTTCATCTCTTTGTTTGTGTTTTCCTGTAGTTCTTTAAGTTTTTTTCTTGTTTCCTCTTTAAAAGCTTCTGAATCTTTTTGCTTTTCCTTCCGTTCTTGTTTAATTATCTCTATCAGCATCTTGAGGTATGATTTCAGGTCTGTGTCTTCTTTTTCTGGAGTGTTTGGCATTCCGATGTTTGCTGTTATGGAAGAGCTGGGTTCTGGTGTTGCTAGATTGTCTTGGTTTCCTTGGAATATACTCTTTCGCTTTCCTCTTGCCATTTTGTTTTCAGTTATATGTTCTTGCCTTTCCTTTTATCTGGTCTGTGTCCCTGGATCTCCACTGTTTCAGTTGGCAGATTGGCTGAGCCCTGTTCTATGCCTCAGAGTCGCCGGGTGGGAACAGAAGTTTCAATGTCCTGTTCCTGGTCGCTGGATCAGGCAGGGCAGGGCGGGGCAAGGCAGTGGATGGACATTCCTTGTGCACTCCGCAGAGATCTCTCTGCTCCCTGGCAGCCCAGTTCTCCCACCCGCCAGTTGCTCAGCCTCTAATAGCCGCCGTTCCCGGTGGCAGATGGGCCAGGCTCCACTCTGCGCCCTGAAGTCGCTGCTGGTGGAAATAGAAGTTCCAAAGTTCTGTTCCCAGTTGCTGGATCAGGCAGGGCAGGGGAGGTCAAGGCATGGGGTGCACTTTTCTTGTGCACTCCGCAGACATTACTCCACTCCCCGGCATCCTAGGTCTCCCACTCACTAGTTGTTCAGCCTTTATGAGCTGCCTTTCTGGGTGGTAGATGGGCCTGGCTTTGTTCTGCATTCTTAAGTCGCTGCTGGATGGAAACAGAAGTTTCAAAGTTCTGTTTTCGGTCGCTGGATCAGGCAGGGCAGGGCAGGGCAAGGCAGAGGGTGCACTTTCCGTGTGCACCCCACAGAGATCTCTCTGCTCCCTGGAAGCCCAGGTCTCCCCACCAGTTGCTCAGCCTCTACGAGCCGCTGTTCCGGGTGGCAGATGGGCCAGGCTCCGCACTGCCTACGTTGGTATTTTCAACTGTTATTATATGCACATATGTATATATATATATATATATATATATATATATATATATATATATATATATATATATGTATATATATATATATGCATATGTACATATATATATATAAACACAGATTTTTGCCTATAACATGTTCTGTTTATTTAAAACTACTTTTATGTATTTTTTCAAGCCCATCTTGTGGAACTAAATATTTGAATGCTGTGTTTTAAGGTTTGTTTTGTTTGAAGACTAAAAGGCACTGTGTGTTTGTGGTATGGGGTTGTATGTGTGCACATGTGGAGTGATAGGAAACACAGGAAAAGGTTGTTTAGTTAGACTAGTGTCATAATCTAAATAGTGTTCTGTGTGAACTATGGATAGAAACATAGACTATAACACAGATGTAGATTATTTTTAAGATTCACAACTGAGATTACAATGTAATTCATCATAATTTATAATAATTATTATCAGTAGATTTTATTTTATATGGTTTTTATTGGGCATTCCTTGTATTTGTTTCAAACTTTATCTTCCTTGAGCAAGCTATCATTGAGTAAGTTATCTAATGGGATCCATGGAATCACTTTAATCTTGTTATATCTGTTGAGGGCTATTTTGTCACTGACTTCATAGAATATACTGGGAGGTGCCTAGAAGAATATATATTCTTTTGTTTTAGGATAAAATATCCCATTGATATCTGTCAAAACATTTGGTTTATAACTTCTGTTAGTTTCACTGTGTCTTTGTTCTGTTTCTGCTTCCATGATCTGTCCATTGATGAAAGTGGGGTGTTGCAATCTTCCACTACTATTCTATGGTACAATATTTTCTTTGAACTTTAGTAAAATTTCTTTTATAATCGTGGATGCCCTTGTAGTTGGAGCAGAGATGTTCAGGATTGAGAGTTTATCTTGATAGATTTTTCTTTGATGAGTATAAAGTGTCCTTCCTTAACTTTTTGATGACTTTTAGGCAAAAATCTATTTTATTTTACATTAGGATTGCTAATACAGCTTGTTTCTTGGGACCACTATTTTGTAAAGTTTTTTTTTTTTTTTTTTTTTTTTTTTTTTTTTTTTTTTTTACTCAACTATTTATTCTGAAGTAGTGCCTGTCTTTGTGGCTGAGATTATTTTCCTGTATGTATCAAAATGCACGGTCTATTTATATATCCATTCTGGTAGTCTATATCTTTTTATTGGGGGAATTGAGTACATTGATGTTAAGAGATAATAAGGTATAAGTATTATTGTTTCCTTTTTTTTTTTTGGTTAGAGGTAGTATTATGTTTGTGTGCCTTTTTTTTTCTGGTTTTGTTGCATTAGAATTTTTTTCTTACTATTCCTAGGGTAAGGTTTCCCTCTTTGTGCTGAGATTTTCCATCTATTCAACTTCGTAGGGCTAGATTTGTGGACAGATATTGTGTACATTTGTTCATGTTGTAGAATATCTTGGTTTCTCCATCTATAGTAACTAAGTTTTACTAGATATAGTAGCCTTAGCTGGCATTTCTATTCTGTTTGGATCTCTATAAAGTCTCTTCTGGATCTTCTAGGTTTCGTCATCTTTGTTGAGAAGTCTAGTACAATATTGAAAGGTCTGCCTTCATATATTACTTGTCCTTTTTCCCTTAGTGCTTTTGGTATACTTTTGTAGGACCCCTTTTCGGGGGCACTGACTCGAGTCTTAGGATATGGGGTTACCCAATAAAATGTGAGAGTCCTTCTTCATGAAAAAAGCATGAGGTAGTTTAATGATGAAGCTCCGGGCCGGTCCATATCTCACGCAGGAGACAGAGGTATCAACCCTAAACTCAATTAGGGGGACATAATTATAAGGAAAATTGCATAAGTAGTTAGCAACAAGCACATAATAATTTTATTGGTTTATTTAAATTGGCACTCTCTGTCTGCTTTTGGATATGATTCATCTCTAGACTACTCTGTTTTGGGGCACACTGACCTTCATACTAGTTTTTCTCAGGACTGCAAGAACAGCCCAGACCTTAGCGAGTCTAGCTGGTCTGGGTTTGAGCCATTTCTTTAAACAAGTTATTTTGTTCTTAGCCTTGAAGCATACTTGTCCTCAAAGCAGGGTTAGTGGGAGCTAACTTGAAATTTTAACTCTTTCACTTTCTTTGTTTTGAAATTTTGGAAGAATGTGTAAGGAAGAATTTCTTTATTTGTTCAATCTATTTGAAGTACTAGGCTTCTTGCATAGTCGTGGTTATTTTTTTTAAGTTATGGAAGATTTCCTCTATAATTTTGTTGAAGCTACTTACTGGGCCTTTTAGTTGGGAGTCTTCACTACCTTCCACACCTCTTATCCTTACGTTTGTTCTTCTCATTGTGTCCTGGAATTCCTAGATGTTTTGGTTTATAAGCTTTTTAATTTTTTTACATTTTCTCTGACTGTGTGTTAAGGTTTTCTATGTTATCTTCTTTCCCTGAGATTCTTTTTCTTCTCTTGTATTCTGTTGCTGATGCTTGTGTCTATTGACTTCTGACCTCTTTTTTATGTTTTATGTTTCCAGGGTTTTTCTTTGTGTTTCTTTATTGTTTCCATTTCTGTTTTTAGATCCTGGTTTTGTTCAATTCTTTTGTCTATTTGCTTGTGTTTTCTGTGTTTCTCTAAGGGCTTGTATTTGTTTATCTATGTTCTTCTGTATTTCTTTAAGGGAGTTATTTATGTGCTTCTGGAGGCCCTCCATCATAAACATGAGGCACGATTTTAAGCCCAACTCTTCTTTTTCTGGTGTTTTGGGATATAAACTATATGACTGGAGGGAGGGATTCAAGATGGTCTATGTTTTTGCCAAGTTGTCTTTGTTTCTGTTTCTTAGATTCTTGTGCTTCCCTCTTGCCATCTTCTTATCTTTGATGTTAGTTGATCGTGTTGTCTCTGGATTGACCTTTTATCTCTCCTGTGCATCTGTGGGTCAATGGGCTCAGCAGGGAGATAAGTCCTGGGTGTTGAGCTCTCTATGGACAGGCTGTGAGTTCTGATGGCAATGGTCTGGCTCTAGCTCCGGGTGCAGATAGAGGCCTGAAGGGGACAGACCCAAGTGATACTTGTGCTCTGAGAGTTTCTGGTGGTATCTCCCCAGATAGTCAGGAGAGAATATACGAGTTCAACTGTGGGCTCATGAGAAAAAGGGCTTCTAAGTCTCCTGGGGTTCTCAGCTCTCTTCTAGCAGGCAGCAAATCCTAATGGCTATGTGCTGCCTCTACCTGAGGCTCTGGGTACTGATATCTTCAGTAAGATTTTCAAATGTCTTTAAATGGTGAGGAAAACATGACAATATTATATGGAAGTCCATTGTTGTTTCTTACTAGAACTGGCAGCTTATATGAAAACATTAAAGGAGCTCTTTTACTGCCTCCTTAGCCTCACCCTCATTATCAGTTCCATCTATTTGCTTTAGGACTCCACTTGTATTAAAACCAACTTCTTTTGAATTGCAGCATAGAATGGAGACAAGTAGTTCTCCGGGAAATCTCTATAACTCATTTTCCAATAAGGGATTGTTGAGACAGATTTAATCTGATGGACTGAGCAACTACAGCTACTGAACTCTCTATCAGGAGACACTATGCACACATACACACAAGCACATGCACACACACACACACACACACACACACACACACACATATACACACATATACACACATATACACACATACACACATATACACACATACACAAACAATAAGTTCTTTATAGAACCTGGACTAAAACATTTGTCTAGTAAATCATTCCCTAGTTTAAATAAATTTAATAGGTACAAATTCTTCCACATTTTGTCAAAATAGTGTCCAAAATAAGGTTTTCTGCCACCCTGCTACCCTGTCAAAAAATAAGGAACCAAACAATCAAACAAACAAATTAAAAAAAAAAAAAAAACACAACACTATAACAATGCAATTGAATTCAGGTTTTAAAACACTAAAATACGCCTCCAAGTCTGAAAACCATTAAGGCTAATTAATATGTGATAGATGCCAATTGTTACAAGAAATAAGCCATTATTTAATAGCTATTATAATGCTGTATTTCAGCCCTGTGAGAAAATGTTACCATAGAATTTAAGTTTATCCAATTAAAAGAAAATAAAAGTGTATTGAATTCAATCTTTGAAGTGTTTCAGGAGAACAATATTGCCTAATATGTAAGCTAAATCACAGTAGAAAAATTAAAAAATAACAACCACAGCAATGTACGATTAGCAAAAATTATATTAGAGTTCTAGGAATTGGCTACATTCACTCAATACTATTTAAGGTGAACAATTTAAGAAAAGAAACTTCTTAATAGTATAGAAGTATATGACACAATGTGTGCTTCTCAGCAATTTTGTTTTAAAAAAACATTAGTGTTAATATGTGATGTAAATGACTTAAAGATTTTTTTGGATTTCTTAATTCTGAATTTCTAATCCAAGTCAATCAATTTTTTTAAAATTTATTATTATTATTGGAGTCACAATCACCAACATTTTCCTTTAGAAAAATAAGATAAAAATGTGTTTTGTTCTATAAATATTGGATCTCTTTAGGATTTGTATGCTCCAGAAAGATACTGTCTAGACATTTTTGAAATTTATTGGCTTGTTTTGCATACACAATGTTATTACAACAGCTATCCAAGTCTCCAGATACATATGTAGCATAGGATGGCCTTGCCTAGCTATTGGAATATCATGGAATGGGGGATTCGTGGAGGAGGTAACCAGAAAGTTGAAAATCATTTAAGATGTATACAAATTAATGATTAATAAAATCAAAACAAAACAACAATCAAAAAATCTTCAGTGGATCTGGTATTGTGGTTGATGATGTACAGAATGGTAATGAGGTTGGGGTAATAAATGGTTAGCTTCAATTAATTCTGAAAAAAAAAAGTTTGCAGTGAGGTGGTGTCTTAGTCAGGGTTTCTATTCCTACACAAAACATATATGACCAAGAAACAATTTGGGGAGAAATGTTTTTTTTTCAACTTACTCTTCCACATGCTGTTTATCACCAAAGGAAATCAGGACTGGAATTCAACCAGGTCAGGATGGAGGATCTGATGCAGAGGTTAAAGAGAGACTTACTTACTGGCTTGCTTCCTCTGCTTTCTCATCCTTCTTTCTTATAAAACTCAGGTCTACCAGCTTAGGGATGGCACCACCCACAATGGGCAAGGTCCTCTCCATTGATCACTAGTTGAGAATTTGCCTTACAGCTGGATCTCATAGCAGCATTTTCTTAACTGAGGCTCCTTTCTCTGTGATAATTCCAACTTGTTTCAAGTTGACACAAAACCAGCCTGTAGAGTTTTCATGAACCTCTAAAATCATGAACTAACGAAACTTTTGTATTGAAGTTACTTGCTTCAGGGATTTGTTTTAGAAATGAAAGGTAACAAAGATGGAAATTTTGTACATTATACTTCTGATTGATGTGTAGCATTTGTTACATATGTCTGTATTATTTTTCTTGTGTGTTTCCATAATGCCTGGTACCACCCTCATTAAGACAGAGCTTATGCCTACGTAATGATTTTAAAAATATAAACAAATTATTTACATAATTTTTCAAGCCTTTACAATTGCTAATGATATGTCATCATAATTACTAGAGGCTAATTAATATATTGGTCCTGTAGACTAACAAAACTTCTTTCACTTTACAACCTGATCATAACCTCCTCTCTTTCAATTACACTTCCAATCAAACCCTTACAAATCCTTCCCCCATTGTCACCTCTTTTCCTCAGAAAAGGAATATCTTTACAAGTACATCTAGAATACATCAGGACTAGGCATATCCTCTTCCACTGAGACTGAAGTAAGCTGTCCATGTACGGATGAAGGGCATCAAATAGCAGGGAACAGAGACCAAGGCAACCATTACTCCACTGGTTAGAGGAACCACATGAACAACCCACTGCACATTTGCTACAAATGTGTATTGGGTGGAGGGGGCAGGCATTTTCAGCATGCTCCCTGGTTTGTGGCCCGAGCTCTGTGATTCCTCATTCTCTGAGGTTAGTAGACTCCATGGGTTTTCTTGTGGTGTCCTTCACTTCTCCTACATGCTCAGTTCTACCCACCACTCTTCTACAGGGCTCCCTCGCCTCCACCTGACATTTGACTGTGAGTCCCTTCATCTGCCTTGATCTACTGCTGGATGAAGCCTCTCAGGAGACAGTTATGCTAAGTTCCTCTCCTCAATCATAGCAGAGTTCCATTACTAATGTCAGAGGTTGGCTCTCTTACATGGGAAGGGTCTCAAGTAGGAGCAGATTTTGGAGAGCTGCTTCCCCAGTGTCTATTCCATCTTGCCTGCAAATCTTGTCTGTACCCTATGAAGATGATCATCAGGAAGTTCCAACCACCCATGTTCAATTACTTTATAAAATTACCTTTACTTTATACTCATTGTAACTAGTAAGATTTTAATGCATACTATCAAACCTTTAAAAAATCAAGTACTGAAAAAAATGTATTTATATACTTTTATGCAAAAATGCTTAAAATCTGTACATTTATCTTTGTTTTTTTTAAAAAGAAATTTTTTCAATTAAACAAATTAACATATAACATATAACCTTAACATATAACATGGTGTGTCTCCCTTCAAACATGAAGATAAGTATAATTTATTAGTGTTTAATTTGGTAATCTAATTCTGATTTTGAGAATTATATTAAAATATGGAATTTACTCAAAAGCTGGTGTTATGTTTTGGATATAAAATATCCTACCAAGCACCTAGGATTCTAGGTGTAGGTGCTTCATAATGAGGTGCTTTGGTAGAATTTCACAAACAAGTGTTTATAGGGAGAATTGGGTCATTAGAGACATGAGTTTACTCTGTAAACAGCTCTGGGATCAGTTTTAATTGTATGTGTGCATGTGTGTGCATGTATGTGCCTATCTAGTAAAACACACAGGCACACAGATCAATGTGTGTATCTTTATTTGCATTAACAAATTTAATTTGTAATAGCACATACTTATTTTTTTTCATTAATTTATTTCTTTACTTATTCTGTTCACTGCCCCATCTTTTTCCCCCCTCCCACAAGGCCTATTTTCCTCTCCCTCCCATTTTTCTGTGAAAGGGTAGAGCCACCTCTCACAAGAGAATATTATATTACTACAGAAATAGAGGTATTCTCTTCCTTGAGGACATATAAAGCAGACTAATTAGCTAAATGAATTCTACAGCCAAGCACCACTTTTAGAGAAAGACCAGGCTTTAGATGTTGAAGGACCCACATGACTACCTGCACATCTGCTATATACATGCTGGGTTTCTAGCTATTATGAATAAAGTTGCTATGAACATGGCTCAGGCTCTAAGGTTCGCAATTGATAAATGAGACCTCATGAAACTGACAGCTGCTGTAAGGCTTAGGAAACTGTCAATATAACAAAACACAAACTTATAGATTGGGAAAGGTTCTTCCCCAATTTTGTATCCAGCAGAAAGCTAGTATCCAATATTTGTAAAAATCTTAAGAAATTACAAATAAACAATCCAAATAACCCAATTAAAATGGGATACAGCAAAACAGAGAATCCTCAAGAGAGGAATAGCAAAGTCCAAAATTTACTTAAACATAAGTTCAGTGTCCTTAGTCATCAGGATAATGCAAATCAGAATGACCCCTAGATCTTACATTTGTCAGAATGGCTATGATCATGATGGGGAGGATATGGAGCAAGAAGAATACTTTTCCATTGCTTGTGTCAATTTAACATAAAACCGGACAGTACAATTGACTCCTTGTCAACTTGACACACAAACACAACGCTAATAAGCCTCAACTCTTACTTTCTTATTTATTCCCAAGTTCTAAATATCCTTCAGAGTCCCACAGTCTTTACAAATTCTTACATATTAAAATTGCAATCTCTTTAAAATATGCTGTCTCTTTTAAAAATAAAACTCTTTTTACATTTTAAAGTCACTTAACTGTAGGCTCTACTTCTTCCTTCAAGAGGGAAAAATACTAGTGCAGTCACAACCAAAAGCATAGTCAAATTCCAACTATCCAATTCTGTGATCCACTCTTGAACTTCTGGGCTCTTCCAAAGGCTTGGGTGACTTCTTTGTGGCATACACATTGTCTCCTAGAATCCAGCTGCCTGTTTTCCACTGCCACTGCTGTTCTTGATGATCATCTCATGGTACTGGCATCTTCAAAACACTTCTGTCAGTCCTGGGGCACTTAATTGCACCTGAGGATGCATCTTCACCAATGGCCTTCCATGACCTCTTACAGTATCCAGCCTCAGAGGCTCTCCATAACCCATTCATTCCTTCAAAACCAGTACCATCTGGGTAACTCTAATATTTTTTAAGGTTATAACCATGCTGTTCTGTTACTATAGTTTTGAAAACACTATAAAATTAATTAGGACTCTTCAGAAAATTTACTTATATGTCTGTATTTACATATCTACTTGCTAGATAAATACTTAGATATATTCAAAATAGTAATAAATGTATAATCCATATTCATCTATTTTTATTCTCTTTTTCTCTCTTGCCCCTGTGTGTGTGTGTGTGTGTTTGTGTGTGTGTGTGAGTGTGCATGTATCTATGTCTCAGACACAAATTAATCTGCATATACATTTATCAAAAATGAAAAAACCAAAGATCCAGTACCAAGATGGACCACTTGACTAGTATCTGTAAAGTTCTATTATCAGTCTCCCATTCTACATATCAGAACTTCTACATATTAGGAAATATTACTCCTTTGAGAGTAATGTACATATATTTGTCCTTGTGTGTTATTATTTAGAAAACATGGCACACATACATATGTACAAGTATGGGAGTTATTGCTTGCTCTAATATATATTTAAATTTCATCAATAGAGTAATTTGCTAGGTAAATGATCTAGAATAAAACTACTTTTTTCCCAATAGCTATTACCACTTACATGCAACTATACAATGGATATTGGTTCCTTATTTTGGATTGCTCATTATAAAGCATTATGCTAGAGAACATTATGCATCCTCTTCTTTTTTCTGTTGCACCTTAGAAAATGTATACTATATATACATAGTATATATGCTATATCAGTGCATGACTGTTATCCAAATTCAGGTGTGAAAGAAAGAAAGATAATTAATTTTAGGACAGAATGTAAATTCTATAAATGAAGGAATGAATGAAGAAAGTAGAAAGGAAAGAAAGAAGGAAAAAGAAAGGCACAAAGGAACAAAAGTACATACTGATAAGACAAATTTGTATTGTTATCCCCCTTTTCAGCAATGTAATCCAAACATCATAATTTTTGGCTATTTGTGACATAGACTAAGACTCTTGTCTACGTTGTTTTATCTTGTCTGAACTAAATATATTCAGATAACTACATTAGTAAGAAATAGGTTTCTATCTTAAGCTCGTATATGTGTTTGCCTTTGTGTTTTCTACAAACATGCCATATTATTATCATCATCTCTAATAATTCAGTATATCTTGCCTCTAAATCTGTGGATTCATTGAGGTAATATTTTAATATATACTAGTAACAATAAATTATCACTCTTAAAATATTCTATTTCCAAAATGAAATCGAACAGTTGACAATAGCTAACATATGCAAAGTAAAATGTGTTATAAAATTATTTGTTAAAATTCAAATGTGTAAGCGCAAACAGGCAGTTTGCAAATTCTGTTCAAAATGAAATATTTAACACAGACATGATGACATACAGCTCTAATCTACTGTGTAAAAAATGGAGACAAAAGTATTACTGTGAGTTTGAGGTCAGCCTGGGATAGCAGATGAATTCCATAGGCAGAACAACATAGAGACCAGATCTAAAGATGCTCAATCAGAAGGAAACGAAGAAAACCAGGTCACCTGGCTTCAAGTTCTGACTCAGTCTGTAATTTTTTTACCACGTTATTAAAAAAAAAGAGGGATACATTTACAGATTTTTAAAGGCATATTGGCATATCATTATATGAATAATTTTGTCAGAACTTAATTCTTTTAGAGGTTGGATAGCACACAGAGAAATCCCACTAGTTACCATAAACATGAAGTACATGTAGGACAGAACAACACATAGAAACAGATTTCTTGTTGGGTAAATATTAAGCATAATGATTTGTGAATAAGAAAAATTGTCACAAGGCTATTATCTTAGCTCTTGGATTATTAATGATTTGAGGTCCAGGTGTACCACAATCTGAGAGGGTGCTATACATTTATATTTTTCCCTAACAAGGACTGAGGCTTTCTTTCTTTCTTTTTCTTTTTTTTTTTTTTTTTTTTTTTTTTTTTTGCCCTTTGTTTTTCTTGAGTTTCATATAGTCTGTGAGTTATTTATGGGTCATTCAGAGCTTTCTGGGGTTAGTATCCAATTATCAGTGATTGCATATGATATCTGTTCTTTTGTGACTGGGTTACCATACTCAAGGATGATATTCACTAGATGCTTCTATTTTCTTAGGAATTTCATAAAGTAATTGTTTCTGATAGCTGCGTAGTACTCCATAGTGTAAATATACCACAGTTTTTGTATACAGTCATCTACTGAAGGACATCTGGGTTCTTTCCAGCTTCTGGCTATTATAAACAGGGCTGCTATGAACATTGTGGTGCATGTGTATTTGTTGTATGTTGGAGTGTCTTTGGAGAATATGCCCAGAAGTGGAATAACTGGGTCTTCAGGTAGTACTATATCCAATTTCCTGAGGAATTGTCAGACTGATTTCCAAAGAGGCTGTAAAAGTTTACAACCCCACCAAAAGTGGAGAAGTGGTCCTCTTTCTTCAAATTCTTGCCAGCATCTGCTGTCATCTGAATTTTTGATCTTAGCCATTCTGACTGTTGTGAGGTGTAATCTCAGGGTTGTTTTGATTTGCATTTTCCTGATGACTAAGGATGTGAAGCACTTTAATATTCATCAATTGAGAACTTTATCTTTAGCTCTTTACTCCATTTTTTTGATAGGATTGTTTGATTCTCTGGTGTCAAACTTCCAGAGTTCTTTGTATACCTTGAACATTAGGCATCTATCAAATGTTGGTTTGGTAAAGATGATTTCCAAATCTGTTGGCTGCTGTTTTATTTTCTTGACAGTGTCCTTAGCCTTATAGGATCTTTACAATCTCATTAGGTCCCATTTGTCGATCTTTGACCTTAGAGCATGAGCAACTGGTGTTCTGTTCAGAAAAATTTCCCCTGTGCCTACTTGTTCTAAGGTTTAACTTACTTTCTCTTCTAATATTTTCAATGTTCCTGATTTAATGTGGAGATCTTTGATATGCTTGCTCTTGAGCTTTGTACAAGGATATAAGAAAGAGTGTATTTTCATTCTTCTGCATTCTTAGTGCCTGTTGAACCAACACCATTTTTTGAAATTGCTGTTCTTTTTCCATTGAATGTTTACAGCCCCTTTGTCAAAAATCAAGTGACCAAATATTTGATGGTTTATTTCTGAATTTTCTATTCTATTCCATTGCTTCACGTGCCTATCTCTGTACCAATACCATGCAGTTTTTAGCACAATTGCCTTGTAATAAAGCTTGAGGTCAGGAATGGTGATTCCACAAATGTTTATTTGTTATTGAGGTTGGATTTTGCTTTGTTGGTTTTTGTTGTTTCATATTAAATTGCTAATTGCTCTTTCTAACTCTATGAAGAATTGGGTTGAAATTTTGATGCATATTGCATTGAATCTGTAGATTGCTTTTGATAAGATGGCCATTTTTACAATGTTGATCCTCTCAATCTATGAGTATGGGACAAGTTTCCATTTTCTGAGATCTTCCTCAATTTCCTTCTTCAGAGATTTCAAGTTCATGTCATAGTGGTTCTTCAAATCCTTAGAATTACAGCAAGGTATTTCACATTGTTTCTGATTGTTGTGAAGGGCATCTTTTCCCTATTATTTTTTCCAAATGTTTGTCCTTTGAGAAGAGGAAGACTACTGATTTGCTTGAATTAATTTTATATCCTGTTGCTTTTCTGAACTTGTTTATCAGCTTTAGAAGTTCTCTGGTGGAATTTTTGGGGTCACTTATGTATACAATCTTGCCATCTGCTTTCAGTGATGTTTTTAGTTCTTCCTTTCCAATTTGTATCCCTTTGAGTTCTATTTGCTGTCTAATTCCTCCAGCAAGGACATCCAGTACTATGTTTAGTAGGTAGGAGGAGAGTGGGAAGTCTTGTGTAGTACCTGATTTTAGTGGGATTGCTTCATGTTTCTCACAGTAAATGTTTGATGTTAGCTATTGGTTTGATGTATATTGCTTTTATTATGTTTAGGAATGGTCCTTTGATTCCTGTTCTTTCCAATACTTTTAACTTAAAGGACTGTTGAATTTTGTCAAATGCTTTTTCAGCATCTAGGGAGATGACCATGTGATTATTTTTTTGAGTTGTTTTATATGGTGGATTATGTTAATGGATTTCCATATATTAAACAATCCCTGCATCCCAGGGTCAAAGCCTACTTGATTCTGATGAATGATCATTTTGATGTGTTCTTGTATTCGGTTTAAAAGACTTTTGTTGAGTATTTTTGCATCAAAGATCATAAGTGAGATTGATCTGAAGTTCTCTTTCCTTGTTGGGTCTTTGTGTGGTTTAGGAACAAGGGTTATTGTGGTCTTGAAAAATGTGTTAAGTTGTGTTCGATCTGACTCTATTTTGTGGAATAGTTTGCAGAGTATTGGTATTAGATTGTCAATAAATGTCTGATAGAAGTTGGTTGTAAATCTCGTTTGTCTGCCTTTATATGTTACATGACATTTTCCCTTACTGCTTTTAGCAAGTTTTCTCTGCTTTGGATACTTGGTGTTTTGACTATTAAGCGTAGGGAAGAATTTTTTTCTGGTCCACTCTATTTGGAGTTCTCTAGGCTTCTTTTATGCACATTGTCATCTTATTCTTAAGGGTAGGGAAGCTGTCTTCTCTGATTTTGTTGAAGATATTTACTGCGCCTCTTAGTTGATATTCTTTGTCCTCTTCTATTTTTATTATCCTTAGGTTTGGTTCTCTTATTGTGTCCTGATCTCTTGGACATTTTGGGATAGGAGCTTTTTGGCTTTTGCATCTTCTCTGTTTTGTCTATGTTTTCAATGTTGTCTTTGGCCCCTGAAATTCTCTTCCATCTCTTGTAGTCTGTTGAAGATGCTTGAATCTGTGACTCCTGATTTCCATTTTTAGGTTTTCAACCTTCAGGTTTGTCTTTTTTAGTGTTTTCTTCATTGTTTTAATTTCCATTTTCAATTCCTTCTTCAATTCCTTCATCTCTTTGGTTCTTTTTTCCTGTAGTCCTTTTATTTTTTTTAAATGTTTTTTCGTGTTTCCTCTTTAAAAGCTTTTATTTGTTTATTGTTTTCCTCCCTTTCTTGTTTAAATGAGTTATTTATGCTCTTCTCAAAAATCTTTGTCATCATCTTGAGGTATGATTTTAGGTCTAAGTCTTCTTTTTCTGGAGTGTTTGGAATTCCACTGCTTGCTGTGATGGGAGAGGTGGGTTCTCATGTTGCCAGGTTGTCTTGGTTTCTATTTTATAAGTTCTTTTGCTTTCCTCTTGCCATCTTGTTGTCTGTGATTATATGTTCTTATTATTAGTGATTAATTCCCATCTATCCCGTGTACCTGGCCTGTGTTCCTGGATCTCAGCTGTTTTGGGTGGCAAATGGCTTAAGAGTTTGTTCTGCATGCAAAGGCCTTCCAGGCGGACATTAAGTCTCTATGGTAGAGTTCCTGCTCCCCTGGACCAACTGGAGGGCTGTGCCTACTGTGCACTAGGCCTAGACCTCTGTTTGCCCAGGCTACTCTACTCACAGTGCAGTCTCACCAGGCCTGTGTCCCAGGATCTCTGATCCTCCTGGTTGCAAATGGCCTGAGCATTTGTTCTGCATGAAAAGGCTTTCCGGGGAGATACCATGTCCCTATTTCAGGGTTCCTTCTCCCCTGAACCAATCCGGGGTCCATGCTTTCTGTGTGCTAGGTCCAGACCTCTCTGTACCCTGGCTATATAAGAAACAATCTCACCAAACCTGCATCACTGGAACCCAACTGTTCTAGGTGGCAAATGGCCTGAGCATATGGTTTGCATGCAGATTTAATCTTTTATTACAATTTTTATTTTAAAATATTAGTAAAAATTGTAAACTTTAATTTTCCTCTTTATAATAATAATAATAACAATAATAACAACAACAACAATAATAATAATAATAATAATAATAATTATTATTATTATTATTATTATTAAATGTCTCAAAATAATACGAGGGTACTGAACAAAATTATACATGTAAAGTTTTCACAAGCATTTTGATACTGACTTAAGGTACCCTCTAAGAGTTAATAAAGAATAATAGCTTATCAGCTGGCTACATGCATCTTAGTTAATATGCTTGGTTTTCTATATAATTCAGAATTTTCCTTTTTTTTTTTTTTCTTGATGTCTATTTTTTAAGCTTGGTTTCACCAGCATTCTGTGTTTTCCCTTCATGTTGCTATTCTTTTTTTCCATTGTTTTCTAAAGTTCCCTTTCATGACAGATGGCTGCTTATCCACCCTGTGCCTAATTGCCATCAGAGGGCTGCTTATCAACCATGTACCTGATTACCATGCCAGATCAAATCCTTTGGAGTTCCTTCTTTTTTCCTGCATTCTTATCCTGTGAGAACTGTTTTTTTTTTTTAAACAGTAAATGAATTGTCCACAAACTTCAAAAATATAACATAATCAATCCGTAGTTCATGTATGTTGTTTTTGAAAAATGCTTGTCTTCTCACAAAGTATACATGTCATTTCTTTGTCTATATGGATAATATTAGACAGAGTATACTTGCCTATTTGCATATGTTGGTAACATATCTGCCCTCATTTCTGACCAAATGGATATTCTTACCACCAAGGTCCTCTTTATCTAAAAACTACATAATCTGCACAATTTCTTATCCAAGGTCATCCAAAAGAACCTCAGCACCATCAAGGGATTCATGGCCTTAGCCCATACCATTATTCCTTCATGGATGAAACCTCTGGGAAACTTTGTAAGTATAATAATGGATGTTTCTAAGGCTGTGAGAAAGATCCTTATTGAACTGAAGAACAAACTCATTGATATGGTTTTCTTCTACTCTCAATATTTCTATGCCATGCATTAGACCTATTGCTTGGAGAAAGTTACCAAGTATGAAAACATCAAAAATATGATAAAGCAGATATCAGAATATCTTTGAATGGCATTCTAACCTATACTGGGAACCAAGTTTGCTCTCATGGCTTTAACAGAAATACAGACTTTTTAAATTTTGATTATACATATGACATCACCCCAGTGACTGTTATGTCAGATTCATTTCTTGATTTAACAATAAATTTGGCTACAGCAACAAATTTTAGACTTCATGTTCTTTACAAGACCTTCCAACTATAATAAGCCCTGGATTGTATACTATGGCAAATATATTAGATGGGGAGACAGAAAAGCCCTTTTAGTTAAAGAAACTTTAGTCTCAAATCAGTGAGCAATTTGCCTCACAAGCATCAACCTGTATAACTAGAACTTCTAGAGGAGTATAGGAGATCCAACGCAATTGGAACTGTCATCAAAATACAAACTCATGCTCTTTCTCCACAGAAAAATAAAATAAAAAAAACACAAGACTAATAATGTCATCTCTTATGTTTTAGAAGTAATGGAAGAATACCATGTTTTAAGACATAACACTTGCTCAGACATTTTAATTAATATAGAGTTCAGGTGACATAGAAGCCATTAATAATACTCATTATTTATAGCAATGTGGTATAAGTCTTTGTAAACATAATTTATTGACCCAAATATTACAAAGGAACAAACTTTAATCAACACAGTCATACACATTTCATTCATCATTCTCAAAACTTACATGACTTGCCACAGTGATTGAGCACATTTAAGTAGGCTTGCAAAGTAAAGATTTATCATAGAAATCAGGCGCCTTGTTAATGAACTATGAAAAGGTCAGAGATTTGAGATATAATTTTTAGGTTTTATAAAGCATCAATGTTGTGGAAGTTCTTGAAAAATATCGATGGAATTATTACTTCAGTATATACAGTTAGCACAGAATATTTTTCCCACCCTAGTTTACTTTGAGGATCCTAAAACTATGCCTAACATTTTGTATCTACGAGATAAATGTGACTTTTTCACTGAAAGGAGTCCTTTCTCTAAAGCTGAACAAATACCCTCACATTTACTAGTAAATATAGACTAGGGATTCAAGAGTGCCTCTCTTAGCAGGTGTTTTCAGGAGGCTGATTCTAAACTCTTTATTGCACTGCCTTTCTTTTTGCCAAGCTCTTCACAATAAAACTAATAGAAGCAAAGTTAATACATTTCAAATGGCCATAGGAATTCAAACAGAAAGAAACAGCCTGAGGCAATGATGTTTTTGAACATTGTTGTTTTTTTTTCCTTCTA
Organism: Micromys minutus; assembly: GCF_963924665.1. Lineage (NCBI taxonomy): Eukaryota > Metazoa > Chordata > Mammalia > Rodentia > Muridae > Micromys > Micromys minutus. The sequence goes on along the minus strand of NC_137974.1, from coordinate 20,542,459 downwards.
AATCTTTCAAAATGTAAGTCACAGGAGAAAAATATTGCCCTTCAAATTGTTCTACAGCATTAGAATTCAGCAAAGCTAAACCTAATATAATGCTATCTGAGTGGTTATTTCTAAAATGTAAACATAAAACAACAATAAAAAGATCAATTCAGCTAAAGAATAAAAATGTATAGGAATATAAATATGCATATATATATATATATATATATGTGTGTGTGTGTGTGTGTGTGTGTGTCTCAAATTAAATAAATAAATAATACAGCAACACCCTTGTGCTGCATGTAATTCTCCTTGAAACAAATGATCAGTCAACATTTAGTAATATAAGAACTTTCATCAGCTGACACTCACAAATACAGGGAATGTTTTAAGGTATCAGGCAATGTACTCATGCAAAACTTTTCTTGTCTACCATGGAATTAATTACCTTTTACTGAAGGAGAGGAACATTGCTGACTCAAAAATTTTCTCAAGTAGCCTCTAATCTTCATTGAATGGATAAGCAAAAGTTCCCAGAGATTAAACTAATAGATTAAAATTTTTGACTAAAATAATGAAATTGGGGATATGAATTACCTGAGTGCAGGCACATATCAGTGCTTGAATTTTCCTCTAGACACATGTGCAATACAAATGTGCATTAAAAAACCAAAATTCAGTGGTAGAAATAGGTTCCATATGACTTCAAATTGGCAGCAATCTCAGTTAAGTTTCCACATTCTTATAAAAACTTGGTGATAGCGAATCTGCTTCTCTTGTTTTTCCAGTAAGGAGTAGAATCCTTAACATGGCCAGTAAGATGAGGGGCTGACATGGTTCAGTCAGAAAAATACTTGCTCAAGTTGAGGATTGAGTTTAGATGCACTTGTTTTATGTATAAAAGCTACATTCCAGGATGCTTGTCTATAATATTAGTGGTAATTAGAAGCCATCAGATCCCTACAAAGTACTAGTCAATTGACTGTAATCTCAGTGATATATATGACCACCAAGTGAAAAACGGAAGACAAATGAAGAGCACATCTTACATTATAAATGCATATGGACCTACACATATTACATATGGGCATGTGCACATGTGCACACATTTACACACACACCAAAACACTTGGTGCAATTTTGAAGTTTTAAAGGCAGTTAAGAATAAAATTTATACTTACAAGAAAAGAAAAGAAAAAGCAAACCCTACAGAAGCTTGCAAAATAAAGATCAAGATATTATTGTCAGAAAGCAATTTGTCTGAAAATTATATAGATGAAAGTAGATGAAAGAATGTCTTTGTATAACTTACTCATATAAGTTCTGCATTACTCATATTTAAATGAGAAAAATTCTTAATATCAAGAAAGTAAATAAACTACTCAGTTGTCACGTGGTGAATGTTTAATAACTCCAAATTAGAGCTCTTTTCAATTCAGTGTCCTCTGAGATTACGCAGTAACGTATATCCTATTGGGTGCATTTATCATGGTTGTTCAATTATATCAGTTTGAGTATTAAAAAACAAGCAATAATTTTCCTCAGGAAAAAGCACACAAATTTGTCATCTAATACAGTCAGACCTGAGGAGGTATACTTCAAGTAACATGCAGACTAAAAATGTATTTACATATTTAGGAATATGTACACACATACACATAGAATATCAGGTACATGAAAACAGATCATGAAATAGAGAAGAGATAATGATATCTGGGCAGTAAACTTTTGTTGAGAAATTATTTAATCATATTTTCCTACTGGCATATCATTTAGAGATTATTTATTGATGGAAACAGAGCTAGACAAGTCAGTAACACGTTCTCCAGGCAGTTAGTCCTAGGCTGTATAATAAAGCTAGCTAAGTATGAGACTGCAGGTGTTTCAAAGAGCAAGCCAGCAAACAGTGGCACCATGGTTTCCAATCCATGTTACTACACTGTGTTCTGCCTTGATTCATTTTGATGATGGATGATGACCAATCTGTCAGATAAATAATTTTTTCTCCTGTTTCTCATGATCATATATTTAATTCCTACAACAGAGAGCCAACAGGGAGACAAAATAATGTCCATAAAATCAAACAGTAAAGACCTAAAATAGTTTGTGATTGTATTTCAAATTCAGGCTAAAGGAAAAAAGACAAACTCTGAAAGAAGGAAGGAGAAAACAACAATCAAAGAATAAATGATTGAACGTGGAGATCCCACCTTGGAAAATATGGGCTATCAAATTTGCATCCATTGTATTAATTCTCAGTCATAAGTAAGCAAGCATGGTAGAAATAAGCTAAGGCAGAAAGTAAGATAATGCTTCTTACTTGCAAACTAACTTCCTTTTCTTTTACCACCTAAGATTCCCATATACTATTCCTATGTCCTCTTGCTCCTGCTTCCCCTCTCTCCGTCTTCTTATGAACAACCTCTACTTCTCTTTTCTCCCTCCCACTCTCTGTCTCTCTGTCTCTCTGTCTCTCTGTCTCTCTGTCTCTCTCTCTCTCTCTCTCTCTCTCTCTCTCTCTCTCTCTCTCTCTGTTTCTCTCTCTCTCTCTTAGATTACTTCTTTTTATATATTGAGTGACAAACTTTATATATGTTAAATTATAAACATTTCCTCCTTGGTTGGTGGGATTGGCAGCTGGTCCAAGCTCTCTGAATATCAATATAGAGAGATATTGATCAGAAATTGGACATAGTGCTACCTGAGAACCCAACTGTCCTGTGCTACCATCTCGCCAGTAAGAATGCATGCGGAACACCAGGATCCTTCTGCAGCTAAACCTTTATTGCATCTTGAAGAGGAAGACACCGGGCAGGAAAAGGCACCCTAATTTATACCTGCAAGGGTGGCGTGTCGCTGTGTGATTGGCTGCCCACTACTGGTCTGATCGTGACGCCCCGGGATGGGCGGTGACTTGGCTCGCACCACTCTTTGCACATGTGCCCAGTGGTTATTTACCACACTTTAGCTGATTCATGGCACCTGGAACCAGCACCAACTTGTAAGGGCGCAGCCTTCGGCCCTCAACACCCAACTATACCACTTGTGGGCATATACCCAAAATACACTCCAAGATATAACAAATACATATGCTCCACTATGTTCATAGTGGTAACTTAATCACAAAAATAACTCCAAAAAAAAAAAAAAAAAAAAAAAAAAAAACCCACACATGGTATGCACTCACTGATAAATGCATATTATCTGAAAAGTTCAGAATACCCAAAACACAATTCACAGACCACATAAAGTTATCAAAGAAAGAAGACCTAAGTTCAATTGCTTCAGTTCTTTTTAGGAGGGGTGACAAAAATATTCACAAAAAGAAATAAGGAGACAAATTTTGAAACAGAGATTGAAGCAAAGGTCATCCAGAGACTGCCCCACTTGGAGATCAGCCTGTATGCAGCCACCAAAACCAGAAAATATTGCTGTTGCCATGAAGTGCATGCTGATAAGAGCCTAATACAGCTGTCTCCTGAGAGGCTCTGCCAGATCATGACAAATACAGAGACTGATGCTAACAGCCTACCACTGGACTAAGAACAGGGTTCTCAGTGGAAAAATTAGAGAAAAACTGGAAGGAGCTGAAGGGGTTGGCAACCCCATAAGAAGAAAAATAACAACTAACCAGTCCACCCAGGAACTAAATCACTATCCAGTGAATAAGCATGGACAGACCCATGGCTCCAGCTGCATATGTAGCAGAGGATGGCCTTGTTGAGCATCAATGGGAGGAGAAGCCCTTGGTATTACTAAGACTAGATATCCCAGTGTAGCGGTATGTCAGAGAATGTAGGAAGTAGGCAGTTGGTGGGGGGAGCTCTCATAAAAGCAGGGAGAGGAGGTATGGGATTTATGGAGGGGAAACCAGGAAATGGGATAGCTTTTAAAATGTTAATAAAATACACCCAATTAAAAAAGTAAAAAAATAATCTAATATAAAAAAATTTTAAATAATCTAAAATAAACTTTGCTTTATAAAAAATATATACTTTTTCCTTCAGGTGGACAAAATAATTTCTGAGTTTCAATTGGTCATCACATACAAATGTAAGAAATTTATATTACTATGCTAAATTCCCCCTTGTCTTTCAGAATCAAGCATCTCATTGACAATCTGACACCTTAGCTTGACTGTAAATATGTCAGAAAGTGAAGTCTGAATTAAACCAGTACAAGTTCCAGAATTTTAATATTGTTGACAGCCCACTGAAGCAATGAAACTGAGCTGCATTTTTGACACTGCTTTCTTCTACACTTCTCTATACCCTAAGCATATTATATATACACATCTAATATGAAACCAGTGATTATATGTAACACATCAACTACCTAAGAGTAAAGAGCTTTGATTGTTAGGTTTGAGTTTCTTTAACCACCTTATGCTATCTATAAGTATGTAGTATTAAGGTGTTTTCTTTAAATAAGTACTGTCAGTTAGATATGCATTATGTTCATCAAGATATAGTGTTGATGAAGTCAAACATATAGTTTGTTGTGATTAAGTTGTAGTTTAATACAATCACCAGTATGACAGGTGTTGATATGTATAGGATTACATGTAAATTGATTTGTACTATTTATGTCTATCTATCTATCTATCTATCTGCCTACTATCTTTCCAATTATTTATTTACAATTGGATGTCTGTTGTAAGATATTGATACCAAGTCCCAGATGAAATTTCCAAAGTTTGCACAGATATTTATTACATAAATAAATAATGAAGGAGGTAGATAACTTTAAGATATCTGATTAAAACTCAGGATCTCATCAAGGTTTTCTGGGACATGCATTTTCACAGAAGTCATAATTGTTCTTGTGTAGCGTATTATAGCTAAGATTTATCTCTTTTTTTCTTTAAGAAAAATAATATCTTTCTTAGGGTTAAGACCCCTAGGTAGTTATCTAAGTCAACGTGCAATGCACTGACTCATACAGAAACAAAGAACACTAAATAATCTCAGATGAAACCTACTCGGTCTATGACTTGTTGCTTCCAATGAGTTTAACAATAATAATTAAATAAAGAAGATCAGAAGTTTGTGAAGACATTAGGAAAAGAAGAAAGAGGAGAGAGGGAAAAAAAGCAGTTTGGTTTTGTGTGTGTGTGTGTGTGTGTGTGTGTGTGTGTGTATGTATGTATGGGTTATTATTTATTCATTAAAATAAAAGAACATAAAAACAGAACAAAACTGAATGTTGTTTACTAATGAAAAACAAAAGAAAGGGTTGGCAAACCCAAAAATCTGAGCCTGTATAAAGTTTGCAATTTTGATATTTTGTAGTGTTGTACAGAAAAGCACACTACAGTGTGTCAGCTTACAACACTAATCAGTTATCTGGTTCACACTTCTGCAAGCTGGCAGACATTTGTGGATTTCAATCATTTTTGGTCCCCTTGATACTGGATGTGGTAACTAGAATTGGCTGCTCAGTCCCTTTCAAATAACAGTCAAAAATTCTGTGTTTGAAATCCTAAGTTAAACTAAAACCTTGTCAGAATGGTTTGGTACTTAGTACACCTTTTAAATGTTTTCTTTTATACTTAAAAACATGCAAGATGAAAGATTGTTGACAGTTCACTTTAATATCAATCTAATAATACTGATGTTTCAAAATGTATACTCATTATATACTGGTTCTGTTTGTCATATACACTTGTCTGAACTTAGTGGAAGAGTTAGTCACTTGGCTAATCATGGTGATAACAGAGAATGGCTGTCACTAATTATGATCCTGCTGGGGCATTCACAGAGCACTTTCAACAAAACATAAGTTTGGAAGAAATTCATTGATGTAGAAGGCATTCTTTGACAAGAGGCTTTGGGGCAGTCAACATGCAACTGTGGTCCAAACTAAATGGAGAAGAGTTTGCTTGTTCTGCTCGAACTATTCTTTGCTCTTCTACTGAGCATCCAGTTGATTAAACTGGACTAGTGAGCCTGTGCTTGAGATACCCAGCTTAGTGGGAAAGAATAAGAGAAAGTGACAGGAAATAGGTAAAAACACAGACACATTTCAACAGTAAATTTTGCTGATCTAAAATGTGCAGACCATGTGAGTCAATGGAATTTCAGTGGATTTAGAATATTTAAATATCAATTTTACGTAATGTATGTTTTTTTTCCAAAATTTAAAAACTAAAGAGGGTGAGGAGTCTAGGCTCTAATGAATGAGATATCTCTTCAATCCTTATTTATAATAGCCAGAAGCTAGACTAAACCCAGACGTCCCTCATGAAAGGAAAGGATACAGAGAATGGGGCACATTTACACAATGGGGTACTACTCTGCTATTAAAAACAATGACATCATGTAATTCACAGGCAAATAAATAGAAGTAGAAAATACCATTCTAAGTGAGTTAACCCAGTCACAAAAATCCACAAGTGATATGTCCTCACTGATACTGATATGTAGATATTTGGAAATACCTTGGGACACACAAGATAACTCACAGACCACATGAAGCTCAAGAAGAAGGAAGAACAAATTGTGGATGTTTCAGTCCTTCTTAGAAGGAGGGAACAAAATACTCCAAAAAGATAGAGGGTAGGAGAGACTTTCGAGGAAGAAAGGAGGGCAGAGAAAAAAGGGCAGGTAGGATCAGGTGTTGGGAGAGACTGGAATAATACAGGCAGGGTCAAGAAATTGAATGAAGTTGTGTAGTACTTCAGGATGAGGAACTGAGGGTAGACAACAGAAAGTATCAGATGACAGAAAAGCAAGAGCTTCCCAGAACCCAACAGGATAAGATAAACTGAAATCCCCCCAAAAGGAGGGAGAACTCGTAGAAATTATATCCAGAGGTAAGGAAAGGCCCATGGTTGGAGGATGGGGATTCCAAATTTTTAACCCAGAATTGCTCCTGTCTAAAGTAATATGAGTACAAAATGCAGAGCAGAGAGTGAATGAAAGGCCATCCGGAGACTGCCCTACCTGGGGATCCATCCCATATACAGACGCCAAACCCATACATTATTGTGGATGCCAAAAAAATGCATGCTGACAGGAGCCTGATATAGTTCTACAAGAACATGACAAATACAGATGCTGATGCTGGCAACCAAGTATTGGACTGAGCATGGGGTCCACAAAGGAAGAGTTAGGGAAAGGACTGAAGGAGCTGAAGAGATTTGCATGGCTTGGCTGCATATGTAGCAGAGGATGGCCTTATCTGGCATCACTGAGAGAAGAGGCCTTTGGTCCTATGAAAGCTCAGTGCACCAGTGTAAGGGAATGTCAGAGTTATACAGTGGGAGTCAGTGGGCAGGAAAGGGAACACCTTATAAAGCTGGCGGAGGCAGGAAGTGAAAGGGGGTTTATGAAGGGAAAAGCAGAGAAGGTGATAACATTTGAAATGTAAATAAAGAAAATATACATTAAAAGAACTAGAGAGGGTAATAAGCAATCTTATTTTAAAATAAAATGAGTAAAGTCCTAGTATGAATATTTAGAATATTCAGACGTTGGCCCAGAAATAAAACAAAAATGAGTCTTTGAGATACTATTTGGATTATTAATTATAATTAATTAAGTAAATTGATTACAATCAAGAAAATATAATTTTTAACATATTTTTACTGAGAGCAAACAACCTTAGTACAATAAATATGGCAGATAATACAAAAGTTGTTTTTGGTAGATAAACATTCAAGAAGGAGCATTGTATCTAAACATAGAAGATTCATATTTTAATTATACTATTTGATTTAATCATGCTTAAGTTCACTGTATAATTATATAACTTAATTTATTCTAGTCATTAAATAAAATAATAAAGAATAAGATCAAACCCTTACAAAATACTTGTGCTTTACTCTTCCATTGTATCATCTTTCTGTTAGTGAATGCTATGATCATAATTTTTTTTCTTTTTTTTTTGGATTTTTCTTAACTTTATTTCTATTTATTTTTTTATTTTATTTTATATTTTACAACTTTATTTTAAAAAACAAAGATAATGTACAGATTTTAAGCATTTTTTGCATAAAAGTATACAATACATTTTTGTCAGTATTTGTTTTTTTTTAAAGGTTTGATAGTGTGATTAAGTTCTTACTAGTTACAATGAGCATAAAGTACTTGGAAAACAAGACATAACCTGGAAATAGTCAACATTTTTTTGGTGTGTAAAGATTTTTTTTTTTTTTTTTTTACAATGAGCAAACAGTACATGTAATACAGGGTGTAACCCGGAATTTGTCAATGTGTTCTTGGTGGGTAAGGATTGAGCATGACTTTTTTTTTTTGTTTGTTTGTTTTGTTTTTTTTTTTTTTCTTAGACTTCACACAGTCTATGAGTTATTTCTGGGGCAGTGAGAGCCACTGGGGTTAGCATCCCACTATCAGTGACTGCATATTATGTCTGTTCTTTTGTGACTGGGTTATCTCACTCAGGATGATATTCTCTAGATGCAGCCATTTTCTTACGAATTTGGTTAAGTCGTTGTTTCTGGTGGCTGAGTAGTATTCCATTGTGTAAATGCACCAAAATTTTTGTATCCATTCATCTACTGAAGACATCTGTGTTCTTTCCAGCTTCTGGCTATTATAAAATGAGCTGCTATGAACATTGTGGTTTATGTATCTTTGTTGTGTATTAAAGTGTCTCTGGGGTATATGCCCAGAAGTGGAATAGCTGGGTCTTCAGGTAGTACTATATCCAATTTTCTGAGGTATCGCCAGACTGATTTCCAAAGTGCTTGTATCAGTTTACAACCTCACCAACAGTGGAGAAGTGTTCCTCTTTCTCCGCAACCTCACCAGCATCTGTTGTCATCTGAGTTTTGGATCATGTCCAATCTGACTGGTGTGAGGTGGAATTTCAGGGTTGTTTTGATTTGCATTTCCCTGATGGCTAAGGATGTCGAGCACTTCCTCAGATGTTTCTCAGCCATTCAATATTCCTCAATTGAGAATGTTTTGGTTATCTCTGTACCCCATTTTTTAATAGGGTTAGGGTAAAATTATCATCTTGACCATTTATGGTCCAGAACATAATGTAAGTATTGAGTCCATTGACTAACAAAGCTATCAATCTTTATCAGAGCAGCCTCCATGTGGCTTAGATTGAGATTCGAACAAAGAAACACAGCTCGGCAACATGCACAAAATAACATAATGAAAAATTCTCAGAAATAAGTGAGATTTCTAGCATAGACATAAACACACATGCGTGCATGCATGCGAGTGCACATACACACACACACACACACACACACACACAAACACACAAACACACCAATATCAGTTATCATAAGGGAACAAGAAGAATGTAAGTGCTACAAGTATGGGATGATTAAAAGCTGTATCTTCAGAACACAGTAGTAAGTTGCACATGTAAGTTCACAGTACTTGTGATAGCATACCCAAAATCTTAACACTGGGTACTACTTTGAATAGTCTCAAATTTTTCAAGCTCACTATGCCTCAAGAACTTCATGTCAAGAACTGAATCAGAAGCCTGTGTCTTCCAAAATCAAGATCTGAATCATAGGTATACCCTCCATGTTTGGATTGTAATTCATTCTAGATGTAGTCAGGTTGACAACCAGGAATCGCCATCACAGGTGGTGACTTAGTTTATTAACCCCCTTTTCAAAAATCTACTCCAGTGGATGATCACAAATCCAACACTACATAGGTAGCAGCATTTGGGATTTATAGAATTGAAAAAAAAATTATTAGTAGAAAAGGCAAGTTGGGTCTGAAAAAAATTTGCTGAAGAGGGTAAATATAATTAAATCAAGATGCACAAATATCCCAAAGTACTAGTATAAATAAAGAGAAACTGTATAGGGTCTTGAAAAATGCTTAGTGTACATGATTAAGAGGACCCTGAAATTTCAGTGCATAAATCTATGAAAGAGATTTCAAGTGAAATAGAACCTTATTCAAAGAAGTGTGCTTCAAGATTTCTAAATTATATTTCTATTCCTAAGTTATGATGTAAAAATCATTCACACACATATGCACTTAATTATTTTTATGCTACAGAAAGATAAGTGCATTACAAAAGTAATTTAATATTAAAAGTTTTCGTCTCAGTATTTTTTATGATAATTTCTTTTTAAAGGCCTAATTAGATGCTGGGTTTAGCATAAACTTTGAACCCCACACAGTTAAAGGCTGTCAAGGGAATGACAAGTTCAAGTCTGTATTGGCAACAGAGTGAGATCAGGGCAGGCTCAGTAAGGCATAGTGTCAAAACACAAAGGAAATAAGCAACTGGAAACATATTTCAATAGTAGATTTCTTCCCTCCCACTAAGTTCATTCCCAGTACTACAATAAAAGGGGCCTAGAGGAGAAATCCTCATCAGACAATTTCAATAAATGATGTGTTCTATTTTTTTGTGCTAATTAATTTCTTCATCTCATTTTGTCTCATTCATTGCCTGGTGAGTGGATTTTTATTATATTATGATTTTATTAAGTTTAATACCCTATTAAATGTTTTGATTTTCCTAGAGAGTCATTACACATCACACTTACACAACATATCTACTTCTGGTATAAAACTGAAGAGGGGAATTCTGTAGGCACCTTTGTTGTGAGATTTTTTTAATTATGTGAGAAAATAGAGAGGGTTTGGTTCATGGGTTATATCTTCTAGAACAAGATCTCATGAATGGGAAAGCTTTCAGGATGTGTTGCCGAAGAACAAATTCTGTGTTGGACAGTTTGCTTCTTCTACTGTTGTATTCCCCATATGCTTTTCTCTACCAGTGCAGAATGACAGTCCCTGTGAAGGTCATGAATATGCTTGCTGCATAGTCTGAACTGTGGGTTAGGTTTCTATTCCTGCTGTTTCTGCTCAAGTACCAACTATCTCTAGGACCACTTGAGAACTCCATGACCACATGGCAACTACAAGGGGATTATTCTACAGAGATCATTCCAAGTATAACAATGCATTGTCAGGCTCTTGTCTGCTTTGTAGATACTTAAAAAATGGGAAATATTTTATAATATTTTACAATAAAATGCATCCAGTTAACCTGTACTTATTGTAGCTCTCAGCTGCTCCTGATTCTATTACTTCCTTTCTCTGCCTTTTGATCATTCTGTGGACTTATTTTTTGTCAATATAGTACTCATTTACCATTTTTATGTACTTGATTGGAATTTTAAAACATGTTACATAATAATTTACAGATCCCAAAGATGGCTAGTTCTGTGTGTTTACCCTTGATTTCTTGTTCTATTCAAGGAGATTTTTGTTTGCTTGCTTGTTTCTTTGTTTGTTTAGTTTTAGTTACTTACATTCCAAATGTTGTACCCCTTACCCATTCTTCCTCTGAAAATTCTTCATACCATCTCCTCTCCTCTTTCCCACTGTGAGGGTGCTTTTCAACCCACCCACTCAACTCTATCAACCACTCACCTGCACCCACCTCAACCATTCAACCACCCCATCTCCTTTCCCTGGGACATCAAATCTCTACAGGATTAGGCTCATCTTATCCCCTGGAGGCCAGAGGCAGTCCTTTGCTATATATGTGCCTAGAGTCACAGACTAAATACCCCATGCATGGTCTTTGGTTGGTGGCTTGGGCTCAGGTGTACAGGGTAGTTGATACTATGAGTCCGTCTTCCTATGAGGTTGCCATTTCTTCAACTCTTTCAATTCTTCCTTTAACTCTTCCATAGGAATCCACCACTGCAGTCTAATGATTAACTGTAAGTATCTGCATCTGTCTGAATTATTTGCTTGTAGAGCCTCGCAGCAGACAATCAAAATACCACAGATATTCCTTAACCAAGATATAGGCATAGAAAATGTGGTTCATCTTCATAATGGAAAACTAGTTATTAAAAATTAGGAAATCATGAATTTTTCCAGAAAATGAATGGAACTAGAAAATATCCTGAGGAAGGTAAACAGACCCCAAAGGATGCATATGGTAAGTACCCATTTATAAGTAGATATTTGCTAAAAGTACAGAATACTCAGTAAGCTTTGAAGCCTTCATTACTTATTTTTAAATCCCAAATTTACCTAACTGCAGCTGATAAAAGAGTACACTTTTATATATTGCTTATGGCCCATTTCTGTGGGGCTAAATATTTTTTCAAAAGAATATTTCTGAATGTCTCTGATGTGTACTTGATTTACATGAAATAATATTTCATTGAGCTTATATCTTTAACTAATTTTGTAATTACTACTAATCAGAAATGCTTCTTTCTCAAATAGACATAAGATAGAATTATTGTGAGGCAGACCTACTATTGAGCGGGTTAATCAGATAATTTGTAGGCAAGTTTGTTGGACATTTTCTTGATTAATGATTGTGTGTGGGAGGACCCAACCTACTAGTGGCAGTACTATCTCTTGGCAGATGGTCCTTAGTGTTCTAAGTTTAGCAAGCCATGGAAAGGCCAATAAGTAGCAGTTTTCTATATTCTTTACTTGAGTAGCACTCCTATCTTCTTTGATGATGAACTACAACTTTATGTTGACTTTCTTTCTTAGTTGTGTTTGGTCATGAAATTTTCTCATACCAATAGACAGGAAAGTAGGATGCTTATTTTCTGGAATTTGAGTTGAAAAACAAATGGAAAGGCAAAGATGATTACTAAATTTTATTGACTTTTAAAGGACCCTGACCACTAAGAACCTGTTTTAAAAAAGACTTTAGCTTAATATTCCTTCAAGAAGACTACATAAATTTTGATTTACTTTTTAATGAGTTGGTTTTCACCAAATATTCTAGTTTCAGGTTTGTTTATTTCAATACATTTTGTTTAGGTCACTGGATTTTCTCTTCTACATATTGAAAATATACACTGAGAACAATGAAGTGAAACTCAATGTAGTTGTTAAATGCCTTTTCGGATAACAGCAGCTTCAGTGGTTCTTCTTTCAGAAGAACATAGTAACTTCTGATTTACCATACTCCCTTCATTTCATTTCCTATTTATGTGAGTCTTCATGTAATGGGATTTAATAATTTTATGCAGCACCTTTTTTGTTTTCTCAAGCAATGCCCCCTGCAAACTAAAAATGAAACTACATCTAGTTATACATTTTATTTTTATTCTCAAAGTGCTTTGTTTGTTTTGTTTTTGCCTGGGTAATATCAGTAGATAGTTTTTTTTTTTATTCCTTTTCTTCACAGCCAAAGTGAAAATACACACTTACAAGCACACATACTTAAATGTTTGCTTTCTATAAATACTCTGTAGTTTTACAAACATTCACAGGAAGAACCTTGTTAATCCCTTTGACACTTTTCTGGTGATGCCGTTGGTTAATAACTGCATGATCAGGAAACTGACATTTACCCTCTTCCACATTCAGACATCATCAATCTGATGCTGATAACATTCCCTCTCTACAACATTCTTAACAAGATAAGTATATTCAGGGTGTTAAACACCTGTCAGGTGATGCTTAAATTCTGGGATTTAAAATGATAACATAACTAGGGAAAAAAAAACATACTCAGCTTTCCTTCTAGTCAGTAAACTAAACATAAAAAAAAATCCTGTCAGCAAGCAAGTTATTAGGTGCATATACTCAACAACATAAGATAAAGAAATGGTAGGAAAAGGGTGAACAAAACCAATGGGAACAAAGGTTTTCTTTAGTCTGAAGGAAATATACTTGAACTCTATCTTTAACGTTAAACTGAACGAACAAGACCTGAAGTGCCATCATTTTATAACAATTTTTTCAAACTTTGAATCATTTTTTGAGTCTAATTTCAAAGTTATGTCTTAGGAATTTATTATATGAAAATGGTGTATATTTTAATTAAAATAGAACTGTATCACATCCCCCTTTTTTTTCCTACAGCCCCTATCAGTTTCTCTCCTATCTCCTCAAATTAATAACCTATTTTCCTATATTATTGTTACATTTATACATATGTGTATGTATAGGTACCCACAAATACTTAATTACCACCTTATAAAAATGTATTTGTATACTTTTATGCAAAAATGCTTAGAAATCTGTACATTTATCTTTGTTTTTCTAAATAAAGTTAAAAAAAGAAAATAGTGATTTAACATTAATATAAAATATGTTTTAATTTTTCTACCCAATTTTTATTAAATTGGAAATTCTCGGTATTTACAATTTAGATGGTATACATTTCCCACAAACACATCCACCCCTCCTATTGCGTCCATGAACATACTCCCCCTCCCCACCAACCTCTCCCACCTCAGCACCTTGGCGTTCTCCTACACTGGGAAAATGACCCTTCCCTGGACCAAGGTCTTTTTTCCCATTGATGTCAGAAAATGCTGTCTTCTGTTGCATATGTACCTAAGGTCATAGGTCTTTCCACAAGAACTCATTGGGTGGTGTTTTAGTAGACTGCAGCTGTGGTGGTTTTGTTTAGTTGATAATTTTGTTTTTCCCATGAGGTTGCAGACACTTTCAGATCAGTTCTTTCTTTAGCTCTTCCTTGGTGTCCTCATGTTCAGTCTGATGGTTAAATGCGAACATCTTCCTCTGTATTGGTAAGGCTCCACCAGAGCTTCAGAGGAGGCATCCATATCAGGCTCTTGCCAATAAGCACTACTATCAGAAATAGTACTTGAGTTTATTGGGCACATATGGGGTGTTTCCCCAGGAAAAGCAATCTCCGGATGATCTAGAATCTAGGGATTCAAATAATTTTATTAAAAATGGGGTACAGAGCTAAACAAAGAATACTAAACTGAAGAATATCTTATGGCTGAGAAGCACTTAAAGAAATGCTCAACATCCCTACTTACCAGAAAAATGCAAATCAAAACAACCCTGAGATTCTACCTCACAATAATTAGAATGGCTAAGATCAAAAACTCAGGTGACAGCAGATGCTGGCAAGGATGTGGAGAAAGAAGGACATTCCCCCACTGTTGATAGGAGGGTATGCTGGTACAAGCACTCTGGAAATCAGTCTGGCAGTTCCTCAGAAAATTGGGCATAGTGGTACCTGAGGACACAGCTATAATACTCCTTGGTATATACCTGAAAGAAGCTCAAACGTCTAACAAGGACACATGCACAACCATGTTCATAGAAGCCTTATTCATAATAGCCAGAAGCTGAAAAT
Source organism: Micromys minutus (assembly GCF_963924665.1). Classification (NCBI taxonomy): domain Eukaryota; kingdom Metazoa; phylum Chordata; class Mammalia; order Rodentia; family Muridae; genus Micromys; species Micromys minutus. Next base: position 20,527,414 of record NC_137974.1, on the reverse strand, counting down.
AACCCAGATGTCCTTCAACAGAGGAATGGATACAGAAATTGTGGTACATACACACAATGGGGTATTGCTTAGCTCTCAAAAACAATGAGTTGATGAAATGCCTAGGCAAATGGATGGAACTGGAAGCTATCATCTGGAGTGATGTAACCAGTCACAAAAGAACACTCATGGTATGTACTCACATATTATTGGATACTATCCCAAAAATCTCAGAATACCCAAGAAAACATCCACAGAACTTAGAAAAGCTCAAGGAAAGGAAGGCCAGAAAGTGGATGCCTCAGTCTTTCCACTGTGTGGTTGCTGGCAATTGAACTCAGGACCTCTAGAAGAGCAATCAGTGTTCTTAACTTCTGAATCATCTCTCCATCCCTCTTTTTATCCTTTTAAAGATGTACTCTAAGATTCTATGACTTTTAAACATCATATTACATGGAAATACCAATAAAAATATACAAACTATATTGATGTTAACAATTGGTATTTTCATTAATATAAAAATTTCCTTTTAACACATGTATTTTAGTTTGTAAAATATGCTAAGAATTAATAAATAGTTTTCAATGTTGTTCACGTTCTAAATATTAACTATAACATGGCCATGATTTAAAATGAAATTCATCATGACTTCTAATATTGAACAATTTATAGTGTTATATTTTTGTAGAGAAAAGAGAAATCCTTGCAAAGTTAGACTGAAGTTTAAACAATATTCCAACTTTTAAATTAAAAAACTTTCTCAGTCCCTTCAGTTTAAATCGGTAATTCTCTAAATGAGTAAAAGTATTCAACCATAAAAAGAGGGACCAACAACTTTCTACTAAGCATTTTAGAAGCTCAGGTATGTTTTAACTAAAAGGAATGTGCAGTTAAATTGTACTCATCCCTAATTAAAAAGGCCTTAGGATAATGTACTTTCTAGTGAGAGTTGATAAGAATCTGAATCTAAAACAGAAAGCAATAAAAGCATCTTTAACATATAACAAAGAAAATACAATCTATACTATAATGAATGTAATACAAAACATGAGGTAAATTTCTCATTTTTTAGCTTTAAGGCTAATTAGGAAAGGTTTCTAGAGGTGAGTAAAGAGTTACATTAACTTTTAATAACTAATTGTAGGTAGGCAAGTGGTCAGTGAATAGAAGTATGCAATTAAAGAAGAGTGTAGAAATATACAGTGTGAAACTGCAATTTTACTCAATATATAATCTAGTGTTTCTTTTCAGTATTCAACATATAACATATACTAAAATTTGTAGAGTAAAATTTTTGTCTGTAGGGAAAAGTTATATATTAAAAAGAGAAAAGAAAAAGCCAGGGAGAAAATCATTAAAAAAAAATGTATTTCCCATTGAGCAACCCCCACTAAGAAAGTGTAATCTTTAAGAGAAGTTAGTAAAGACAGTCATGATAGTTCCTAATGTTTTGATGAATGGAGGATCATGGCTTCAAATAAATACACTGTTTAAAATTGTGGCAAATATACTTTTTGAAGATATATTTGCCATAATTCTGGAATATGCAACTCCACAACCAAAAACAAAACCTTTTCCTAGTATAGATCCATCTTCAATGAGTAACTATTGATCTAAGCTAAAATGATTAAAGAATTAAGTAGCAAAGTTTATTTCAGACTTTTTTTTAACATACCTTTCATACAAGTATATTGTTCCTCAAATCTTCAATACCTACTAATGCTGGCTTTGGGATAGATGAGGAGTTTGAATGAATGCTCACTACTATTCCTGCAGAGGATAGACACATCACTTTTATCTTTAGAAGCCTTATGTCATCAGAACTGTGGATAAAAAGAAAATTAGAAGGAAAGAGAGAGATAGAGAAAGAGAGAGAGAGAGAGAGAGAGAGAGAGAGAGAGAGACAGAGACAGAGACAGAGACAGAGAGAGACAGACAGACAGAGAGGAAGACAGAGACAGAGACAGAGACAGACAGAGACTGACAGAGAGAAACAGAGAGAGACAGAGACAGAGAGAGAGGGAGAATAGGAAGGTAGGTGGGGTGAATATTAATAACAGAATTAACCAAGGAGGTATGATTTTTTCCTATTTTTTTAAAAGAAAGCAAAGCTAGAAGTGTTTCTACTCCTGTATAAATAAATACTATCATGTCACAGTGTCTCCAAACATCTGGCACAAAACTGTCAAGTTGACATAGAATCTGATAAATGACTAAAACTCTGTGAACTCGTGTTAATTCAAAGGACAGAAAAATCAGTATCAGTCTGTGTTGTAAGTTTGCTGCTCTTCATATCTAACAGGAATTACAGGAAGACCATTAACATCAGACAAAATTCTAATAAATTTTATATGGCAAAATAACTATAGAAAAGCATGAGAAAACCTGACCCAGGCAATTCAGCACTGTGGCCTCAGTGTCTCATGACTCTCTGCACATAACCTTCTCAGTCATCCATCTCTGATGCTTTGCCTTAACTTCATTCATACTCTTCTTGCCTTGCAAAACTTAACATACCTTATATCTTCAGTAATATTAAGTTGGCTTGATTTTCTTTATTCAGAAAACCAGTGGTGAGCTTCTTATAATGCTATGAAATAATGCCTTTTTCTCTAGATTATGTGACTGTTCAGGTGTCTTCTTATGTTGTATCCTTACAGGTAAAAGATTTTACCTAAGAATGGAGTAATTAACTGGTTTTGTTCCTATAAAACATACTATTCTTTAAGACCTGTCACTGTGTCTTTTGGTAGTTACTTTCAAAATTAACATTGCAAGTAAAAGACAAGTAAAAGTCAAGTCAGAAAGGAATTTCTGATTTTGAGGTATAGGTTATTTCACTCAGGGTGATTATTTTCTAGCTCCATCACCAAACCCATGCACTATTGCTGATCCCAAGAAGTGCTTATTGGCAGGAGCCTTCCTGGAGGCTCTGCCACAGCCTTACAGATACAGAAGAGGACGCTTACAGCTAGTCATTGGAATAAACACAAGGACCCCAATAAAGGAGCTAGAGAAAGGACTTAAGGAGCTGAAATGTTCTGAAACCCCATGGGAAGGACAGCATTATCAACTACCCAAACCCACCAGAGCTTCCAGGGACTAAAACGAGTGAGCACACATAGATAGACCCAAATGGCTCCAGTTGCATATGCAGCAGAGGATAACATTGTGTGGCATCCATGGGATGAGAAGCCTTTGGTCCAGGGAAGGCTCATTTTCCCAGTGTAGGAGGATGCCAAGGTGCTGAGGTGAAGAGGGTGTTTGGGAGAGGGAGCACCTTTATGGAAACAAGTGGAGAGTGAGGGAGGATGGGAGTTGGGGGAACATGTGTGTTTGTGTGTGTATTTTGTATGCATTTTTCAGGGCTAATCACTTCTTATTAGATAACCAGTTAGCGGAATCGCCTCTGGAGAAGGCTATACTTGTCTCAGAATTCCTTGCTTTTCTATAGGACTTTGATTAGGTACAATGTAGTTATCCACAAATATTCAGGCAATCATGTTGGTGAGATTTTATGAGAGTATTTTCTCACATACATAAAAGAAACAATCAAAGTTAAAGGTCGCTGAATCTCTGGATTCATAAACTTCAACCCCTTCTTCTGCCACGATCTATGAGGCTGAACGGTGGCAAATGTTTTATAGATATGTCACTTGTGACTGTGACACACAGCTCCGTATTTAATTTATTGTGTTTTTCTGTAATTGTCTCCATTATTTTCAAAGATAAGTTTCTTTATTAAGATCCAAGAACAATAGTCATTTGGGGGTATAGGAAAAAGCATTACATAGTTGTTAGGGATTATGCTGGTTTAATGTGGCGATTGTAGATTTATCTTGAATATTTATGACTTGAAAGCCCTAGATAGTTGATTGGGTTTCACTTCCAAGAATAATTTTTCTTTTGTGGAGTAGGTTCTAAATCCAATCAGAAATCTCTGGGTTATCAACAAATATAGTTGGCATATCTTTACCTCTGGTTTATTCTACCATATTAATCATTGCTGTGCTTTAAAGGCATCATAGTTTACTAGGACTGCTGGCTGCACACTTGTTAAGGTATTGTCCTCTGGTACCATGTCATTTAGTAATCACAGAGGAGGGGATTTGGGTCAGTTCAAGCTCAGAACCTCTTTTCTACCGATCTGAAGTGCATGTTCTCAAAAGCAATGGGTAATTGCCTAGAGACAACCAAGTGCACTAAAGTACTATGTATTTTTTGGAGTCTATTGTACAAGTAAATAAAAGCAGGACTACAACTACCTATATTTAGGATTATTTAGAAGAAAATGGCTCTTAGAGTTGGTGATTATCTAAGAGTTCATTGTTTTATTTTTTTCCAATAACTTATAATCTTGTTGTTGATGAAATCTTTCTTGACTCTTAGAACCATTTGTTTGATTCTAAATATCCTCAGTAGAATTTTCATCTACCACCCCTAAATTTAAAAAGCATTATTTTTTCAGTGCATATTTCTAAGAAACAGTACTTTTGACAACTATCTTAAGAAAATAACAGTGAATTGCTTTGTTGTATTTCACAGTTTTGTTTTCAATTCTGTCATAAATTCATTTATCCGAATTAAAAGAAAAACCTAAAATATCTCACTGTTTCATTTTTCGTTGTAGATTAAGAAAACAGTAAAATCTTATTTTGTCATGGATAATAAAATTTATTAAAAATTACTGTGTTACATTACCAAAAATCTCAAAAACTCTTTAGTCTTAGGAAAAATATTACAGATTTTATAAAATGGTATAGATGTTTCTTTTAAAACAAAAAAAATCAAAGAAAATATGGAGTGAATATGAGTAGCTGGTTATCTTAACACTGCTTGTGTCATTAGGTAACTTACAGACCATTTATAGACATGATAGAAAGTGTGTATCCTGGAAACAATTTCACAATTTTCCTTTATGCCAAACACCTATCACCTTTTCCAAGACTATCATATAGAGTATCTATAAGTCTATCAATATTTTCCATACATTTGCTGGACAAACATTGTGAATGACTACAAATGCCTCAAGTCCTCTAACCTTTTAGATCCTAAACAAATATTTCTAAATTCATGTTTGTGTAAGCTCTGCATTTTCTTACATTGTTTTACATTTATTTCTAGTTTTTTTAAACAATTACAAGAAGTTTAATACTTGTATGTAGTGTTCTTAAAATAAAATGTGTTCTCAAATCACAACTTTAATTTTTACTTACATAAATATTTTTTAAAGGTTGATTTCTATAAATTCATGAGCATATCAAATCATACACATTATGATGAACTGTTTCTCACTTTTACAGTTTTTAGTAAAAGAGAAATCACAAATTTAGTCTATAACTTCCTTTATCTACAAATATTAGGCTAGGTGGACTTTGAAAATTAATGTTCCCAAACAAAAGATTTTGACACATACAGTCATTAGGATACTTTGTTTTGTTGCTCCTGCTGTATAAAGTATAAGAAACCACAATGAGCCAACTGCACAATGAGATACAGAACTCTGACAGAAGGAAATGCATGAATTAGATAATGCCTCATCGTGAAATCAAGGCATTATTTCCTTTCTATATCACTGTGCATTTTCAGACATACAGTTCTGCTTAAAATTTGATAATCCTAAAAGGGAATGCTACAAGGAAGCATTCAAGTTATCAAAAAGTTATAAATAACTTTTAATTACCTAAAAAGCTTGAATCCCAGCATTTGTTAATCCCATTCGACAATGGAGAAGCTTTGACACTGAGGCTCTGCTAATCTCCAGTTCTCATGCTGCTCAACAGACTAAATGCCCTTCCAGCTGTTTTCCCCTTTTACAGACTGAGCGACATCTAACTATGGTGGCACACACTCTAAACCTAATCACTTAATTCTTTTTCATTAGAAAGTGCTAGAATATGTTGGAGAAAACATGCTTTCTTTTTCTACCTTGAAAAAGACATAATAACAGCGATTAGAGAAACAGTTATAAAATATAAGTTATTTAGTTTTCAAAACAATAGTATAAGAAATAAAATCAATACAGCAGTGTGAAGAAGCCTCAGGAATGACCAAGGATGATGAATCCAATCTACATGCAGCTGGGTTCCTGAATCTAGAAACTATTGTCCCCTCTGCTGCCATCCAAAAAGAAGAAGACAGAGACAAAGTAAAGGATGAGCAAGAGAGAAGATCTATAAAGTCTGATACTCTCAGGACTCAAAAGGAGAGATACAAGACAGAATGAATACCTTACAGGGAGAGAGAGAACTTGTAGAGTCCACTCCAGCAGAAAGACAGGATAACAAGTGTGGGATGGGGTTGCTATCCCACAGCCAAAACTCTGACCCATAATTGTTCCTGTCTGAAAGAATTGCAGGGATGGAAATGGAGAAGAGCCTAAGGAAAAGAAGTTCCAGTAACAGGCCCAAAGTGGGATATGGCCCATGGGGAGGTCCCAAGGCTTGACACTATGACTGAGACTATGGAGTGCTCACAAAAAGAGACCTACCATGACTGCCCTCTGAAAATCTTAACAAGTATCTGAAAGAGTCAGATGCAAATATTTGTACCCAACCAATGGACAGAAGCTGCTGACACCTGTGGTTGAATTAAAGAAAAGCTGGAAGAAGCTGAGAATGGCGAACCTGTTGGGAGACCAGCACTCTCATTTAACCTGGTCCCCCAAGCCCCAAGATCTCTCAGACACTAGATCACCAACCAGGCAGAATACAACAGCTAATAAGAGGCCCTCAACACATATACAAGAAGATTGTGGGGTCTGGGTTCAGTCAGAGAAAATGCACCTAACCCTCAAGAAACGGGAGGCTCCAGGGAGTTTAGAGGTCTGGTCAGATGGAGCATGCGTGAGTGGCATCCTCGTGGAGACCAGGGTTGTGGAGGGCAGAAAGGAGTTGAGGGATGTGATACAGTAGTAGGGTGGACCAGGTGGGGAATAAAATCTGGTTTGTTAAAAAATATATAATATAATATAATAATCTATTCTAATCTAATATAATATAATGTTACCAAACAAGCTAAATACAAAAAAGGAAAAAATGTGCTTATACAAACGTAACATAAGATTCTTTTTCATATATCAAGTCTAAATGTTAATATGGAGTATCTAACAAAAATAATTATAAAAAATGAATAAAATATATTTTAGAAATCTGAGAAAAATAGAACTGTGTCCTGCATTTTATATTAGTTACTATTGTAAAATAATGTAACATTTTTGTTTAGATTTAGATATATACATACTTAAGAGTGCCAAAGACAGCTCAGATGCCAAGTGCAATCTTTAAATATGCTTATCTGAGAGCTCCTTTGTAAAGAGAAGCTGGAAAGGAAGGATACGAAGCTACTGTTGGACAATATTCAGTTATTATATAGCTCTTTGTAATCGTGCTTACAGGCAAGTTTTAGGTAGTTATCTGAGCTTTGTTCAAGCATAAATACTCCTATTGAACAGTTTCCGTGCATTCTACAACATAAGACATAAAACACACATATTTTCAAAAACAATTTTACCTGTTTTCTTTCTTCATTGAATAGACAGAGAGATAAATGAGTACTCCCAGGTAGTAATAGTAATGGAAAACTTCACATTGAAGACTGCAGAGACACCTGACATACATGGAAACATTTAAATTAGCTTAAAGGTCACCTTTAATGTTTTCTAATTATGGTTGCTTTTTACCTGATAAGTTTTTATACTTCTTTGGTCATGTAGTCATATAAAAACGATATATAAATCAAACATTTAGTACTAATAAATCATGAATGAAATTATTTTTAAATAGTTCTTTGGCATACACATAATTTTACCACTTATTAAAGATGATGACAAATTTGCATTTTGATGAGTTGGGTATGCTCATTTATTTTCACATAAAGGTTTTAATGTTGGTGGAATATCTGGCAATACAAAATGTAGAAATTAGTCAATATTTTTCAGATGTGATAGGTATTTTGATTCTAATTTGAAGCCAAGAATCATTTGTTGATTTTTTATGATATATGTTAGTAGCTCCTATAACAAAATTTAAATCAAATATTCTCTTATAATCCAAAATATTGATATACTAATTTGATACTTTCAGAAGTATGACAGTGGAAAATAATTTTTAAATATTATTTTCTATAAATTGATATGCTCTGTAAGAAGCATAGGTTCAGTGGAAACATTAAAGTTTATTGCATTTTGTAGTGTTAAAGCTACACAGTGTTATTTTATGCAGGGTTCCATGTATCATACAGCATGAAAGCCACACACCCAGCAAAATATGCTCAATTCTCTGTCTCTAGAGACAAAACAGCAGTGAAATCTTGTGCAAAATGGCTAAGCATGGCCATGGATCTGCCACCCATTTGCTTTTATGTTAACATTTGTTTAGTTCCAAAACCTTTTCAGTTGAAATTATCTTTTATCCCATATTTAGTTCTATTACTACATTTTAAAAAGCTATGATTTTAGAGTATAAAAATCTTTCAAAATGTTAATCTAAATCAAATGAGAAATAAAACAACAGATTTTCATTTTAAAGAACGTGTATAGCACATTTTGCTTTTAAAATAACACACTAGTCACATGAATATAAAAAACTAAATAAATGATAATGTAATAGTTATTTTTTTTAATTTGATACAGCTAGAGTTAGCTGAAAAGAGGAATCCTTAACTGAGAAATTGCCTCAGGGAAATTGGCCTGAGTGAATGTATGTGGATTCATTTTCCTTGTTAATTATGAAGAAGGTCAAGACCAATGTGGACAATGCCATCTCTGAGTTTCTGCCTAGGATGAGTAAGAAGTCGGATGGTCAGCCTGGATGGCTGAAGCTTCTAATATTAATAAGTGACACAGTCTCAGAGCATACTCCCTAAGGCTAGTGGTCAAATGGTTCCCTAGTTCACAATGTTTTCCCTAAGGTTCCAGGTTTGTCTGATTGGGGGTTCCTGGCCTCTTGAGTGGTATTAGCAATGAGTTCTATCTCATGGAATGTACCATAAGTACAATAAATTTTGATTGGTGACTCTGTGAACTTTCTATCAGAGTTTATGTTAATCAGTTTGAATCAATTCCATCTCCATAAAACCAATACTAACAGTTCCTGGTCTTTCTCTATTCTAGGATCCACATAGTAGATAATTCTTTGATCATTTTTTATTTTTAAGTGATGCTTAAGATCACTAAAAACAAATTTCACTCTAGACATCAGGATGTTCTTGATGAGATGAGGAGGGATAACTGTAAGAAAGGAAAGTACTACACCTTTGGGCTGAGGTGGGTATGAGCTTCTCAAGAATTGGAGTTGCCTATTTCCATATATATTTTTAAATTACAAGAGAACACACTAATAAAAGCTTACATTTTTGTTGTCTTATTGTAAACAATTATCTTACTTGGTTGTTGTCTGCAGGTTTAGGCAATTCTTGATTTTTTTTTTTTTTTTTTTTTTTTTTTTTTTTTTGGTTCCCAAAAACATCTTTCAAAGATTTTTTCTCCCATGAACAGTAATACAATCTTGTTACTTGTCCATTGGAAACACGCTCTTACTCCATCAAAATAGCAGTGACTTGAAATTGCTCTAAATAGACCCTAATACTTAGGAACCACTGTACCATCAAGAGGCATAAACTGTGTATGGCAAATGGTAAACTGCAACTAACTTTGGGGTGATGATGAAGTTTTCATTTATTTTAAGATGTTCATAATAAAAATACATTTCAGATTTTCCATAAAATCTTAAAATGTTTTCAAACACTATATTAGGATTTTCATTTGAGGACTGCCTACATTTGATTCTAAAATAAACTCTTGATAACCGGTTGAAAAAGTGTATTGCCTCTTCATACCTCCATTTTCAAATTCTAAAGTTATGTTGTTAAAGTGTATTTCTCGGCTTTGGCTTCCTTCTAGTTGGCTGCTTGCCAGAGGTTCACAGTAAATTTGTTTTAGTGAATTACTTTTTTTTTTTCCTTCTGTACTTCTTGCCACCGTTGCTGCCTCTCTGTTGTTGGCTAGCTTCCCACTGTACCATGTTAAGCTCCACTTTAAAGCAAGGTGAAAAAATGCAATCTGTTCATAACATTTCAGACAAGAGATTTATTTACTTCTTATAGTTGCTATGTTCTTCTTGCTTCTCCTTGGCTAGATTCAATCCATATTCCACCTAAACACTAAATTTAGCAGTTTTAGGATGTTAGAGTTCTTTAAAAGGACATCATGAAATATTAAAGAATTTATTTATTTAAATTTGCCTCGAGTAAACCATCTTTATTTTCTGAACATCAAGGACACTAACTCAAAATAACATTGGAATATTACCTGTGAATTTTGAATAAAGTCTCGAAAACAAATAAAATAACTGAAGTTAGGAAAAACTTTGTTAATACAATGATTCTTAGGTTTTTGAGAAAACTTTAATTATCAAAAGTTCATAGGCAATTCTAATTTAGAATGATTGTGAATAAATTTTTTATGTCAGAATTCTTGTCTCTCAGTGATTCACATGCTTGAATTCATATATTAAACTCATGTCTTTGGCAGTAGCTTAATTATGAAACATGAAATAAAGTGTAAATTGTTGTTCATTTTATTTACTGAAAATTGATAAAAATCAAAATAATCATACCTATTTTAAATATTACAGTTAATCCTACAAAACTGTATTTCACATAAGTTCAATAGCAAATAGAGTCAGACATAATTAAGCAAAATTACATGAAGTTTTATCTGGTTCCTTTTAAATGTAGGTTAACTGCTGTCAAAATGGATGGTTTTCATAATATTCATAATGCCAGTGTTTAACAAGTTTTCAAAACATAAATTTTGTCTAATACACACATTTATAAACCAGAAATGTTGCTTAGTATGAAATTTTAATGAAAAAAGGGATTGACTTTGCCAGCATTAGGTTATATACTAAATCTGTATTTACAAATTCAGAGGGGAAATGATAACACCCAAATTACATTATTATAGTATATTTATATACATTGTCTTGTTTAGGGTTTTACTTATGTGAACAGACACTGTGACGAAGGCAAGTCTTATGAAGGAAAACATTTAATTGGTGGTGTACAGGTTCAGAAGTTTAGTCCATTATCAAGTTAGTCCATTACCTATCTACTAGGTAGATATCGTGCAGGAGAAGCTGAGAGTTTTATATAATCATCTGAATGCTGTTTGCAGAATACTGACTTCCAGGCAGCTACAAGAAGATGTTAAAGCTCACTCCTACATTGACACACCTACTCCAATAGGGCCAGATCTACTAATAGTGTCACTGCTTGGGCCAAGCATACACTTTCTGTTATAAATAACGGTCTTAAGAAAAATATGTAACACACTCTATCTTGAGGCTAAACAAACCACAACCTCGTAATAATAATTATAAATATATAGAGGTACCTAAATCTTTACCAATATTTTGAGAACTTTTATCAAACTCTCAAAATATTGAGCATATCTCTATTTTAATACTCTATCTATGGTAACTAGTTCTAGATTGACAAATAGCAACTCACTACTGGACCTACTAGGTACTTTGAGAAAGATCCTTCTGTATTTTGATATTTGATACTCAAGACATTTTTACATATGCTAAATATTCAACAAATGTCTAAATCTACATGCTGTCTAATGGTTGTTATATAATTTTAGGATAGACAGTAAATTATAAAAAATATTCTTTTTTTTAAGTAACAAACATTGTCCTTTTTACAGTAAAAGAATACAAAATTTCCCTCATCAAAATTTTACAGTATGGATAATATCTCAATAATAACTATAAAAGCCAGAAATATATTTTCTTTATATTTTATTTTTATAATATACTAAAATTCTACTTAATCGCTTATTCTGGTAATCTACATTTTGATAGGAAAGAATAGTAACTTAAAGTACGATTATTTTATTTAGTTCACTTGTATAATTTTATGTATAATTTTAACCAATGAGAGTCCACTGAGATTACTGATACCTTCAAATTTTGTTAAATGGTAAACACTTCAACATTTATTTTACAAAAAAGAGGATTGATGGTATGGAGAGAACATTGGACAAACAGGAAAACAACCTCATATAAATTTATTCTGCTTGTAAATAACACGACATTCTGTTGCGTTAATTAATCTGAAAGAACTCTATTATCACTTTGCTGTTTGTAATAGCAAAGTGCCTATATGCATCCTGCTGCAGCACAGAATTGACAGTACGTGTTAAGGATAAAATAAAAACAGCTGTGTTTACATTCTGACAGTGACTACTTCTAAAAACCATTTTCTTTCTTTACATGACTTGCAGTAAGAAAGGTACTGTGAAATTATCTTTTTCTTATGAATCATGATCTGGATTTTGAAAAACAATATCATCAAAAAGCCAGGAATGATGGACACATACAAGAGCTGATGAAATGCAATCAAGTCTGCTTTAATTTGACATATATACTGCAATAGTCTTGCGATTCAGGAAATAAGGGCCATTAATAACTGAAATTAGCAAATTAAAATAAGATTCAGGGAAAGAATCTTCTATGGTATCCTCATGACACTGATTGTACTTGTCATTTAAAATGACATAGAAAAAAAATCGACTAAAATTGAATTTTAGAAATTCTATTCTGGGCGACAAAAGTACAGAGGTTTTTATGATTAAAATGGTTTTACAATAGTAATCATCTAGGAATATAAGAAGACAGTAGTAAATTATGATGCACATAAAAACTAATGGATATTTCAAATTTGTGTGAGGAAAAAATTTGTAATTACTATTTGTGAGTTAAATGCACATTATTTAATAATATTTTATTATTTCTTGAGAATTTTAATTACCCATGACCGGAATTTAATTCATTAAACTTATATTTACTTGCCTGAACTATATTATATGATAATTACACACAGATATTTTATACTTATTTCTTCTAGTTTTATTGGAGAATATAAGTGACATAAAAAAAGTCATTTTCACATAAGTAGAAAATAAGACAAACTTTGGTAAACAATCATTTTCTTCTGACACATCAGTGCTTATTTTATAAATCATCTATATCTATGTATATGTGTGTGTGTGTGTGTGTGTGTGTGTGTGTATGTGTTCTCTGCAATAGCAGAATATGAAAAACTCATTCTTACAAAATGAACTTCTTACATTTCAATCTTCATGTCTGTTATATTAGAGTTCCAGGTTCTATTCTTCCATCCACTGTGGAACTATCATTACAAATATGAGTTCAATGTGAGTCTTTTATGTAATGGCCATCTTAAACTTCTATCAGAAATTAAACATGATTATACACTGTTACTATGCAAAGTTAGATGGCATAGTCTATTGGATTTTAATGTCATTAATTAATAGTCATGAGTCCTGGACTTCAGAATATATCTTAGAACAGGTCTTGCCTGTTATTTTTTTAACCAAAAACTCAGGTAACAGAGTCTTATAACACAAGAATTTTATTTTACATTGCTTATGCTATTGACTCAAAAATATGCCTTCAATTACAAATGTCATGTTTGTATAATGAAAAAGGGGACTTTATTATATAAACTGCAGGAATTACTGCTCCAACAAAGAATGCTTTTGTTTTAATTCATCATTGCCAACTAAATTGTGATAATCTTAAATCTCATATTTAGCTATAAATTTCCCAAAGTCTATAAATATCTAGACTGGAAAATATTTGCTTATAAATTGCACTAACATTAGAACAAAATATGTATTGTATTGGCATATATTGATAACCTTAACTTTTTGTTTGTTAGTTTGTTTTGGCCTTGTTTTGCTTTGCTTTTGGAAACACATGTTCATTTTATCACAGAAAAATCAGTGAATAGAGAATGTTGTTCCAGATTAACAGCATATATGCAGATGTGAAAGTAAATGTTGTTCTCATGATGTAATGGTGGTTTCTGAGACACTGTCTCAGTCAACTAACTTAATCCTGGAATCTTCTATTCTCAACACAACCTTATTCAGGCACAGAATGTTTTTTTTTTAGCCTCTGATACTTACTGCTGAATCGGCTCACCCTTTCTAGATTTTTCTGAATTCTGGCTGGCTGGTTCAACTCAGTGACTGTGGCTCAAACTCCTCTCCAGAATGACTGAATCTGTCTTTTCTCAGGCGCCTGCATGAATGGTTCTGCTAGGCCTCAGACTAACTCTGGAAATCTGTTCTTTTCTTCTGGCTCCTCCTCTTTCTCAGGATTCACCTATTCTTTCCCAGTAAAGCAACCCCTCCCCCATGTCTGCACTGTTCTTTCTTAAGTCTCCTCTCATTCCTCTCTGTTCTCATGAATGTTGGGCACATCCTAGTCTGTCAAATCTCTCTCTGATTTTTCACATTTTCTGCCTTTCAACTAAGCACCACTTTCTGTTTTATTGTCTTAGTTATCTACATTCTAAATATTAACCCTACAAGAGTTCTTGTCACAACCCCCACCCCTTCATTGTTTCTAAGAGAGTACTCCTCATGTCACCGACCACCAACCCTTATCCCCACATTCTACTTCACCTATAGCCCTCACCTTCTCTACCTTACAATGTCCTGTGCTTTCCTCATTCTCTGGGGCACTAAGTCTCTATAGGATTATGTGCTTCCTTTCTCACTGAGGACAGACAAGCGAGATCTCTTCTACATTGTGCCAGAGGCCATATATCAGCCCATGTATTCTCTTTGGTTTTGGCTTAGTCTCTGGTAGCTCCCAGGGTTTGGGTTAGTAGATACCATTGTTCTTCCTACAGGGTTGCTTCAAGCCTTCCCCTAACCCTTCCATAGGCTTCCTCAACATCAGTTCAGTGGTTGGCTATCACTTTCAACTCTTCATGCACTCTTCTGCCAATGACATTTACATTCATAGTTTGGAATAAAAGGTGTGAACTAAGGGGATGTTTGTAATATAGCCAGAGGTATTAAAGGTAAGTGCTAAATCTGTGAAACACCACAATTTGAAACTGGTTTTGCAAGTAAACACTGCAGCTCATAGTATGATGATGATCAAATATTCTGGAATATGCCTACTACATACTCATAAAAACATTTAACAGCTCAAAATTATAGAACTCAAAAAGACATTTAGACCAGAGGCTATAAGAAATTTTTGAGGCATATATAAATTTCTAAATACATTTTATATTGGGCATATATATCTGTGATCTTTTCATAGTAATGAGAATAATTTTCAAAATGTTGTCCTAGAGCAGTAAATATATGCATCTCCTGGAATAAAATTCTTGCTTTCTGAATGTTAGTAAATATATAGAATAATAAACTAGGTAAAACATTTCTTTTTAAACACTTCTTAAAAACTGGATAATTTAAATACAGAAAACTTAATAGGATTTTTCAAACTAAATAGTTTCAAATGAGACAAATTAGAACTCTGGAAATTTTTTGAAAACTAATTTGGTGTTTCTGTTTATAAATATATCATTGTGTATGAATATATGTATGCTGTATCAATATAAAATATAAGTATGTATATATAAGAATATGCATATATAAGGATAGATGACAAATACATACACACATAAAATATAATAAATATATAGATGGTAGATATAGATGATTATAGTAGATGATAGCTGACAGATATAGATAGATGGACACATAATAGATAGATAGATAGATAGATAGATAGATAGATAGATAGATAGATAGATAGATAGAAAGAAAGATAGATAGATATAGAGATAGATATATAGATAGACATATAGAAAGATATAAAGATAGATAGATTGATTAATTGATTTATTGATATAGATAGATAAAGATAGCTAGCTAGCTAGCTAGATAGATAGATAGATAGATAGATAGATAGACAGAAATGTAGATATATAGAGAGAGACATAGAAAAATAGATATGTATATAAACAGGTGATTGAAGAAAAACAAAGAAGTGACAGAATGACATTATACTCACAGACTTACAAAGCCTTACTCACAGACTTACAACGTCTTGGAGATTTTCATGAGAAATGTAGATTTCTTTAGACTTTTTAATTTTACTGTACTCTGCTATTATATGTAGTATAAAAATTTTCCCAACAATTCTAATCAAAATTTTACTGCTATAATGTAATGTCTTAAAAATTAAAACATGGCTTATTATCTAATATTTTAAAAATTTAAACTGTCCCTTATATTAAAGAATTAAAATATACTTAAGTATTGATCAAAGGCTATACCTATATGTCTATAAATAATCATCATGAATTCTAATCATTGAAATCATGATATATATTGATTCTATTGAAATTACATTGAAGTATATACATTGATTCTATTAAAAAATAAATTATATCCAAGGTTATAAGGATGTTTTTTCATTCAAATTTATTTTTCTTTATATACAGGGTTTCATATTATAGTCAGAATTCAGGCAATCATTAATAAGATTTTTTTTAGATAAAATTTTGTAAAGGAACTCTAATGGAATAACATGGCTTCTTTGGCAAAGGCAAACATCTATATCCCTTCTAGGTCTACATGATTCAGCCAGATAGAAGACATACTCTGGATTACATTGTGATCTGTTTCAATACAGATTTGGCAATGCCTCCTTTATTTATTTATTTATTTATTTATTTATTTATTTATTTATTTAGGCAGGGAAACCTGCAAGCAGAGAGATACAGAGAAAGAACCCAGAGGGCCTTCTTATTCCACTGACTTCCAGAAAGAAAAGGTCCTTTTCCACGCTGCCCCAAAAACCCAAAAATTTAAATTTCGACCTTTCTGTTTATTTATGTTCTCTCCCCATCAGCTGCTTACTTGCTTTGCCTCTTTACCTAAGGTTTACTTTATTTATTTAGGGTTGAGCATGTTTTTTTTTTTTTTTTTTTTTTTTTTTTTTTTTTTTTTTTTTTTTACATTGAACAACATTATTTTACAAAACAAAGATAAATGTGAAGATTTTAAAAGCATTTTTGCATAAATGTATATGAATACAGTTTTGCCAGCACTTGATTTCTTAAAGGCTTGATAGTATGGATTGAAATCTTACTAGTTACAATGAGCATAAAGTACATGTATAAAAAGATGTAACCTTGAAATAGTCAAAGTTTTCTCAGTGTGTAAAGATTAAGCATAAAGATTTTTCATTTTTTTTTTTTTTGGCCTTTGATTTTCCTGAACATTATATAACCTGTGAGTTGTTTCTGGAGTGTTCAGAGCTTTCTGGGGTTAGTATCCAATTATCAGTGACTTCATATTATGTCTGTTCTTTTGTGACTGGGTTACCTCACTCAGGATGATATTCTCTAGATGCATCCATTTTCTTAAGAATTTCATAAAGTCATTGCTTCTGATAGATGAGTAGTACTCCATTGTGTAAAAATACCACAGTTTTTTTATCCATTCATCTACTGAAAGACATATGGATTCTTTCCAGCATCTGGCTACTATAGATAGGGCGACTATTAACACTGTGGTGTATGTGTCTTTGTTGTATGTTGGAGCTTCTCCGGGGAATATGCCCAGAAGTGGTATACATGGGTCTTTGGGTAGTACTATGTTCAATTTTCTGAAGAACCACCAGACTGATTACAGAATGGTTGTACCACTTTACAACACCACCAACAGTGGAGAAGTGTTCTTCTTTCTCCATATCCTCACCAGCATCTCATGTCATATGAATTTTTGATCTTAGCCATTCTGATTGGTATGAAGCAGAATCTCAGGGTTGTTTTGATTTGCATTTCCCTGATGACTAAAGATGTTGAGCAATTCTTTAGATGCTTCTGAGCCATTTGATATTCCTCAATTGAGAAATTTTTGTTTAGCTCTGGACCCCATTTTTTAATAGAGTTTTTTGATTCTCTGATTTATAACTTCTTGAGTTCTTTGTAAGTCTTTGATATTAGGCCTCTATCAGATGTAGCTTGATAAAGATAGTTTCATATTCTGTTGGCTGCCATTTTTGTTTCCTTGTCAGTGTCCTTGGCCTTACAGAAACTTTACAATGTCATTAATTCCCAATATTCAATATTTGAACTTAGAACACCAGCCATAAGTGTTCAGAAAATATTCTCCTGTGCCTATGTGTTCTAAGGTTTTCCCTATTTTCTCCTCTAATAGTTTCAGTGTACCTGGCTTAATGTGGAGATCTGTGATGCAGTTGTGCTTGAGCTTCGTACAAGGAGATAAGAAAGCATCTATTTTCATTCTTCTGCATGCTGAGTGCCAGCTGAACCAACACCATATGTTGAAGAGGCTGTCCTTTTTCCATTGAATACTTATAGCTCCTTTGTCAAAAATCAAGTAACCATATAGGTGAAGGCTCATTTCTGGATTTTCTATTCTATTCCATTGGTCCAAGTACCTATCTCTATACCAGTACCTTGCTGTTTTTAACACAATTGTCTTGAAATATAGCTTGAGGTCAGGGATGGTGATTCCCAAAGATATTTTCTTGTTGTTGATGATGGATTTCATTATTCTAGGTCTTTTGTTATTCCAGATGAGATTGCTCATTGCTCTTTCCAACTCTATGAAGAATTGGGTTGGAATTTTGATAGTGATTGCATTGAACCTATAGATTTATTTTGGTAAGTTGGCCATTTTTATCATGTCGATACATCCAATCCATGAGGATGGGAGATCTTTCTATTTTTCTGAGATTTTTCTTGATTTCCTTCTTTAGAGACTTGAAGTTTTTGTTGTACATGTCCTTCACTGTTTAGTTAGAGTCATACCAAGTTATTTCATATTGTTTGTGACTATTGTAAAGGGTATCTTTTCCTTAATTTTGTTCTCCACATGTTTGTCCTTTGAGTAGAAGAAGGATACTGATTTGTTTGAGTTAATTTTATATCCAGCCTCTTTGCTGAACTTGTTTATCAGCTCTAGAAGTTCTCTGGTGGAATTTTTGGTGTCACTTATGTACGCTATCATGTCATCTGCAAACAGTGATATTTTTACTTCTTCCTTTCCAAATAGAATCCCTTTGATTTCCTTTTGCTGTCTTATTGCTCCGGTCAGGACTTCCAGTACTATGTTAAATAGGTAGGGGTAGAATAGGCTGCCTTGTCTAGTTCCTGATTTTAGTGGGATTGGTTCAAATTTCCCACCTTTAATTTTGATGTTGGATATTTGTTTTCTGTATATTGTTTTTATTATCTTTAGGTATGGTCCTTGGATTCCTGTTATTTCCAAGACTTTTAACATGAAGGAATGCTAAATTTTGTCAAATCATTTCTCAGCATCTAGGGAGATGATCATGTGGTTTCTTTTTCTTTGAGTTTGTTTTTATGGTGGATTATGTTGATGAATTTCTGAATAGTAAACCATCACTGCATCCCAGAAGTGAAGCCTACTTGATTATGTTGAATGATCATTTTGATGTGTTGTTTGATTCATTTTGCAAGGATTTTGTTAAGTATTTTTGCATCACTGTTCATAAGTGAGATTGGTCTGAATTTCTGTTTCCTTGTAGGGTCTTTGTGTGGTTTAGGAACAAGGGTTATTGTGTCCTCACAAAATGAGTTCGGTAGTGTTTCATATGACTTTACTTTGTATAATAGTTTGAAGAGTATTGGTATTAGGTCTTCAATTAATTTCTTATAAAAATCTGCACTGAACCCATGTGGACCTGGGCTTTTTTTTTTTTTTTTTTTTTTTTTTTTTTTTTTTTTTTTTTTTTTGGTTTGGAGGCTTTTGATGCCTTCTTCTATTTCTTTAAAAGTTATGGGATTATTTAGATGGTTGACCTGGTCTTGTTTAACTTCAGTATCTGCTATCTATCAGAGAATGCATCCATTTCTTCCTGATTTTCCAGCTTTGTTGAGTATAGGTGTTTGTAGTAAGATCTGACGATTTCTTGAATTTCCTCATTTTCAGTTGTTATGTATCGAGGTTCCTTTCTGATCTTGTTAATTTGGATATTCTCTTTTTGACCTCTAGTTAGTCTGGTTAAGGGTTTATCAATCTTGTTAATTTTCTCAAAGAACATGCTCTTTATTTTGTTGATTCATTGAATGTTTCTCTTTTTTTCTATTTGGTCAATTTCTACTCTGAGTTTGATTATTTCTTGCTGTCTACTCCTCATGGGTGTATCTGATTTCTTTTGTTCTAGAGCTTTCAACTGTTCTGTCAAGGTGCTAGTGTATGTTCTCTCCAGTTTCTTGTTGGAAGCACTCAGAGCTCTGAGATTTTTCTCACAGTGCTGCTTTCATTGCACCCCGTTGGTTTGGGAATGCTGTGTTTTCATTTTCATTAAACTCTAGAAAATCCATCCTTTCTTAATTTCTTCTTTGCCCATGCTATTGTTTGATAGAGCATTGTTTAGTTTCCATTTGTATATGTGCTTTTTGTTGTCTTTGTTTTTATTAAAGACCAGCCTTAGACCATGGTGATCTGAAAAGATGCATGTGAGTATAAAAATCTTCTATATCTATTGAAGCTTTTTTTGTGACTGATTATATGGTCAATTTTGGAGAAGGTGCCATGAAGTTTGAGAAGTTATATTCTCTTGTTTTATGATGAAATGTTCTTTAGATGTCTATTATCTCTAATTGGTACATAACCTCTGCTAGTTTCAATGTGTCCTTGTTCAGTTTCTGTGTCCATGATCTGTCCATTGATGAGAGTGGAGGGTTGAGGTCTCCCATTATTATTGTGTGGGGTGCAATGTATTTTTTTTTTTTGCTTTAATAGGGTTTCTTTTATGAATATGGGTGCTCTTGTATTTGGAGATCATATGTTAAGAATTGAGAGTTCTTCCTGAAAAATTTTGCCTGTAATGAGTAAAAAGTGTCCTTCCTTATCTTTTTTGATAACTTTTTCTTGAAAATCTACTTTATTAGATATTAGAATGCCTACTCCAGCTTGTTTCTTGAGGCCATTTGCTTGAAAGGCTTTTTCCCCCAACATTTTACTCAGAGATAGTGTTTTTTTTTTTTTTTTTTTTTTTTTTGGTTTGTTTGTTTGTTTTTGTTTTTTTATGTCTGTGAGATGAGCTTCTTGTATGCAGCAAAATACTGGATTCTGTTTATGTATCCAGTCTGATAGCCTATATTTTTTATTGGGTAATTGAGTCCATTTATGTTAACAAATATTAAGGAAGAGTGTTTGCTCTTTTCTGCTATTTTTGGTTTTAGAGGTAGAATTGGGCCTGTGTGTCTTTCTTCTTTTGTTCTTTTTGCTTAGGTATTTTCTTGTTTTTACTAGGATGTATTTTCCCTCTTTTGTTGGGATTTCTACCTATAATTCATTGTAGTGCTGGGTTTGTGGTCTGATATTGTGTAAATTTAGTTTTGTCTGGGAATATCTTCGTCTCTCCATTTATGGTAATTACGAGTTTTGCTGGGTATAGCATCCTAGGCTGACACCTGTGCTCTCTGAGGGTTTGCATGATGTCTGTCCAGGATTTTGTAGCTTTCATAGACTCTGTGGAGCAGTAAGGTGTAATTCTGATTGGTCTGCCTTCATATGTTACCTGACCTTTTTCCTTTATTGCTTTTAGTATTCTTTCTTTGCTTTTGGGCACTTGGTGGTTTCACTATTATGTGTCAGGAAGGATTTTTTTTTTTTCTGGTCCACTCTATTTGGAGTTCTGTAGGCTTCTTTTATGCTCATGGTCATCTCATTTTTAAGGGTAGGGAAATTTTCTTCTACAATTTTGTTGAAGATATTTACTGTGCTCTTAGTTGATATTCTTCACCCTTTTCTATTCCTATTATCCTTAGGTTTGGTCTTCTCATCTGGTCCTGGTTCTCCTGGACATTTTGTGTTAGGAATTTTTTTGGCTTTTGCTTCTTCTCTGACTGCTTTGTCTATGTTTTCTCTGTTGTCATTTGCCCCTGAGATTCTCTCTTCCATTTTTTTAGTCTTTTGGATATCCTTGCATCTGTGACTACTGATTTCTTTTTTTGATTTTCTACCTCCACTTTGTCTATTTTAGTTTTGTTGTTGTTGTTGTTGTTGTTTTTGTTGTTTCCATTTGCATTTCCTTCTTAAATTCCTTCATCCCTTTGGTCTGTTGTCCTCTAGTTCTTTGATTTCTTTTAATGTTTTTCATGTTTCCTCTTTAAAAGCTTCAGTTTCTTTATGTTTTTCCTCCTGTTCTTGTTTGAGGATATCCATCATCAACTTGAGGTATGATTTCGGGTCTGAGACTTCTTTTTCTGGAGTATTTGGCATTGTGCTGTTTGCTGTGATGGAAGATCTGGGTTCCGATTTTGCCAGGTTGTCTTGTTTTCCATTGGGTAAGATCTTTCGCTTTCTCTTGCTATCTTTATGTCTGTGATTATATGTGGTCTTGTGGTCAGTGATTAGTTCCCTTCTCTCCCTTGTACCTGGCTTGTGTCCCTGGATCTCAGCTGTTCCAAGTTGCAAATGGCCTGAGGTTTTGGTCCTCACGCATGTGCCCTCTGGGTGGAAACCGAGTCTCTAAGGCAGAGTTCCTGCTCCCCAGAAGAAATCGGGTGAGCTGGTGCTTTCCTTGTATTCAACCCAGACCTCTCTGCTCCCTGGCTACTTGCAGTGCAGTCTCACCAGGCCTGTGTCCCTGGATCTCCCGGCTGTGACCTTAATATCTTCTCTTAATCCTAACACTGAAGGTAAAGTTAATTTATAAAAGAAAGGAGCCATGTTTGACTGTGGTTTCAAACACTGAAAGAAATCTGAGGAAAAATATATCAGAATAACTCAGATAGAAGATATAGCCACATTTCACCTGAACAGCACAGGAAAAAGGAGTGACTTAAGAGAGTACTAGTGGGGGTTGGGGGAGACAGAGAGACAGAGACAGAGAGAGAGGGAGGCACACAGAGAGAGAAATTTAGAGAGACATGTACCCATAAAGGCAGAACAAGGCAGAGAATAAGAAGGAGCAGGCTTATTAGAAAAGGTTGCCAGATTGCGTTTGAGTTCAAGCATAGCAATTTGATCAGAAGCCTAGGGGAGCCAATTTGAGTCATTAAGTTTGGACGATTGAAGAGTAAATAGACTAGCAATTACCAGGCCTAGACCTAAAAGTAGTCATCTGAAAAGATAAGGAATCTCTTTGGTCTTATCACAAGGTGTTTATTCACACACCTTATATGTGGTGTTCTTTTTGTTACTTCATCTGAAGAGATAAAAGTTATGTTACAAATTTGGTGAAGTGTTTTGCATATAACATTTTGTAATATTGGTGGAGATCTGGATTCTCTTCAGTAAACAGTAAATGAAAAGCCATATTTTGTCTGTGTTATAGGCAATAAGTCCCTGGATGCAGGACAATTAGTTTTTACCTATAAAGATCTCCAATGCTTGCCATTTAAGTGTGGATAAAGATTCTATGAAATGTTACATAAGTGTTTTCTTTTAAATACATACTTTTATACTTTAATGCAATTAATCCCAAGTTACATGTCTGGGTCATTTTTTCCCCCCTAGGGCAAACTCACAAGGTTTTAGAAAACTGTTTCTTAAAGCTGTAGTACCAATTTCTTTCTGACTGAATAAGTATTTTAGTGAATCTCGATTGCTCTACATCTTTGCCAACTGTCATGACAGTAAGTCTTTTGAATTTTAGCAAATTAAATGGGTAATCATCTAAAAATCATTGTGGTTTAATTTGCCTTTACAGAACCATATTGAAGTTCACTGTGTATACTTGTGCCTTTGTGCTTTGTGAAGTGCTTCTCCTTTTTCATACATTAATACAAATCAGTTTATCTGCTGTGTGATTCAGTTGGAATTTTCCCTGTAAAATTACAACACACCTCCTTTCATGATTCATAATTGATGAATAATTTTTGTTTCTGTTTTTACTGTCTTTCTGTAGATTCTCCTATTTTATCTTCAGGACAACATTATTTGATAAATAAAATGTTTTACTTCTATGAATTTAAATTTATTTGTCGATTTGTAGGTCAAGTTTTCAGGGAAAAAAAATCAAAGTTGGTTCTAAAAGGTGGTTCATTAAAATTTTTCTTCTGATTTCCTCTGTGATAACGAAAATAAATACAGTAGTCCTCTAAGAGGCCCAACAAGCAGCTGACTGAGATAGAAGCAGATAATTTATACCCAATCAATGGGATGAAATAGGGGGCTTCTTTGTTTGAATTAAGGAAGAATTGGAAGAAGTTGAGGAGGATGGGGAGAATGCTGACACCATAGCAAGACCAGCAGTCACAACTAGCCTGGACCCCCCTGAGATCTCTCCGACACTGAGCCATCAACCTGTGTACCTCCAGAATCCTCAGCCCTTTGATTTCTCAAAGCCAAAGACAACAAAACAAACCTTTAAAAGAAACTTTTAAAGACAATTTTAAGTAAAATAATACAGTCACAAAAATGAGAGATTTCCTATTACTTCCCTGTTGTTCATATTATTAGTTCATCCTTTTGAACCTCACGTAGCAAAATATATAGAGTGAGGACCGCAGGACTTGAGCTGCATAGACGTCAGCAGTGTGTGACACTGAACTGTCTTTTCTGAAAGGAGCATGATCATCCTCCTGTGCCCTTTTAAATAGAATTTACAAGCATTTATAAAACCTCAACACATTATTCCTTATTTTAAGCATTTTACTGGTTCATTGTGAATGTCATGTCATATGCCCGAATCCCACTCATTTCCCTCTCCCCTCACACCTACCTCCATTCTTGTGACCTAACTCCCTAAACAGAGAAAAATAAATCTTTGAGTGTGAGTGTGTGTGTGTGTATGTGTGTGTGTGTCTGTATGTGTGTGTGTGTGTGTCTGTGTGTGTGAGCTATAGTTTGTGACAATCTGTACTGCAATATGCCCTTTTGTATACCTCCAGTATACCCTACATGGTTTTGCTTGAAAATGTTCATGACTTTTTGGTTTCGTATAGGGCTGCTGGCTCCCTCTACATTATAAATACTTGAAACTCACTAGGACTCTACTTGAATATCCTGCTATAGCCCTGTGTCATGGAGATTCTATGGCTTTGTATCTGTAGAATATTCTATTTTTTTGTATTCTAGCAATTGATATAAGGAGTAGATGTTAAGATGGACTGGTTCAAAGACGAGGATCTGTGCTTGAGGAGTATCTGAGCCAGTAAGCCTGCCAGCTCTCCCTCACCATCATCAGAATGAGTTCTCCTGCTCTGCTCCAACTGGCCATTCCAATGCTTTGGCCTGCACGTGTCTCTCGTGTTCTCACACTGTCAGGCTAGCTCACCTGAAATCCCAGCAACCAGGGACAACTCTACCTCATTGCCCAGAAGAGATGCAGGGCCTGCTCCCCTAAGTGTTGCAGCTTGTGAAAGACAGGGCCAGTTCTAACACTCATGACATTGGGGCTAGCTCTTCTGCCTGTTATAGATGATGAGGGCCACGTGAAGGAAGGAGGGCATCTTCCCCTTGCCTACAACAGTGCACAGCGGACAAGAGTTGCTGCCGGATCTCTCATGCTCTAAGGTGTTTCTCGCACAGCCCCCACATGCACAACCTGCTCTATTGCGCTTCTCAGAGAAGTGCAGAGCCCACTTTCCCAATGGTTGCAAAAGATGAGGGACAGGGACACTATTCCTGCATGTCATGAACCCAAGGCCATCTCCCTTTCATGCTTAAGGTAGCAAGAGGCAAGGTTCAGGGAAAATGTCTCTTCCTCACCCATAAAGCTGTGTCCCAGACAAGTTGCAGGTCCCACTCTCTTACATATATGTAGTTGTGGGTTCCTTGTCACCCTCAACTCTGGCAAACAAGAACAGTCCTGTGTTTCATAGGTGATGTGTAAGGACGGCTCTCCTGAGTACTGCATCTGGCTAGAGGCAGGGTCATCTCTCTTGTTCTCATTCACCTGCCTCTAGGACCGGGTCTCCAAAAATTCCCAGGATGGGGATGAGGCTAGGTCTGTACAATCCTCAGACAACACTAGGTGGCAGCCAAGATAAGGTTATCAACCTGGCCTTTGGTGGAAACAAAGTCTTGCTGTTGGAGGGCCATGGATGTAGGTGCCCCACCCTCCAATGTCAACACATGCACCCATCAGAGCCCAAGTTGCTGTCACAGGCTATTCAGATGATGCTTTTTCTCATTACTCTGGAGTCTCCAGTCTGTTTTCATTGTCCATTCTTCTGTTTCTCCACTACTTATTTATTCTTCTTCATTGCACCCAGGGACTCTCAGGTCTGTGGTCTTCTCAGTAATGGTCTCTGGAGTGCTATGCCCTTCCCATTCACTGAGGCACAGGTCTTCTTTGGCATGGTCTGCCACCCAGGCCCATGTGGCAATGAGCTGGTGGCTATATCAGGCTAGCTCCCTATCCAGAGCCCAGGGCATCAAACCGATGGTAATCTTTTGCTTTCTCCTGGTCTTCCATCCGACCTGAGTGGCTCCATGTTGAGGCTTAGGCAGGGTACGTCTAGTATGATACTTGCTCACAGCCTTAATAGCCTGTGATGATATATATGGAGCTGCACTGGTGGCCATCTTAGATTGTCTTCTTGTCTTACGCACTAGAGTGGATGATTCAGGCTCACTTTTTTCAGGAAGAATTTACAGGTCAGAACAAAAAGCCTATACAGAGCCTCTCTCCTCTCTACCACCTACTGACTCACATGTACATAACAGCAACAAACCTATGGGTAGTAGATTTTTTTTTTCACTAAGGGCATTAATATATTACAATATTGATATTACCTATATAATTTTTGATAAGCAAAACAACATGTTTAAACAAATTCACAAATCTCACAAAACAAACTGTAAGACAATATATATGTAATATTTGTAACATATAAAATTATGCCCTCTTTAACGTTACATAGAGATATTGTGGTTCTTTCCTATTTGTTGTTTTTAATAGAGTGTAAAAATTTTGCTAATTATTTCAAAAGGCCAACTGGGCTTTATTAATTTTGTTTCAAAATTAATTTTTAACCCCAATCCTATGTTTCTTTGATCAGGTCTTGTTCTTTCTTACTTAGATTTTCATAAACCTTATAATTAAATGACTCCAACTGTGGCATTTTTTTTTCTGAAACTGTTGTACATGTTTTTGTTCTTAATCATGTTTCTTTGTGGCATACACATGCACTTTCCTGTGAGTTTCACAGGCAGATATTATTTGCAGAAAAAAACCTGGGGGAAGTGACAGTATTTACCATCTTCTTTGAGCCTCTATTATGCAGGATAGCTGCCTTGGATTCCTCTGAGAATTAATGAATAATTAGTCTACAATATGTCATGGAGAAAGGAGAATGTCTTAGTTCGGGTTTCTATTGCTATGAAGAAGCACCATGCCTATGACATCTCTTATGAGGAAAACATTTAATTAGGGCTTATGTTCAGTGCCAGAGGTTTAGACTCTTATAGGCATTGCTGGAAGTATGGAAGAGATGGTGCTAAAGAAGGAGCTGAGAGCTCTTCATCTGTATTTACAGGAAGCAGAAGGAGACTGTGTGTCACACTGGGCTAAGCTTGAGTATGTGAAACTTCAAAGCATTTATACTGACATACTTTCTCCAATGAGTCTACACCTCCTCATAGTGACATTTACAATGGGCAAAGCATGTAAGTACATATGGATACGAAGGCCATTCCTATTCAAAGCTCCCCAGGGGATGCCCTAGCCCTTATGTTGGCTTATTGTCATAACATAATGCAGAAATGTATTCATCCCAACCTCAAAGTTCCCATGGCCTATAACCATTTCAACTCTGCTTAAAAGTCAAAAGTTCAAAGTTTATTCAGAGATTGATACAATCGCTTATGTGTAGTCCCCTGTAAAATCAAAATCAAGAAGCAGATCCCATACTTCTAACAGGCAATGGAAAATTGCCATTGTAAAAAGAAGTATAGTGTGGAAATACTGTACCCTGGCCAAAAGAAAAACCAGCTGTGCAAACTCTAAGTACTTCCTCTCCATGCTATGAAAGCACTTCTTATATGAAAGCACTCTCCACATCTACAGATCTTTTCAGCGTTATAGACTGCAGCACACTTCTCTCTCTTGGTCTCTTTCCATGCTGTTAGCCACTTTGCTTGGCTGGTAACACACAACTCTCACATCTTCAACGTTTTGGAGTAATCCAGGCTTTACCTTCAAAACTTCTCACAATGGTATCCCTAGGCCTCAACACAGGAACTTTGCCTACCACACTCCTGGTCTCAGCAGTTTTCCTTGCTAATAAAGGGAGATTCCATAACCTGCTTCTTGTCTCTTTAACTAAAGCCAGAACCGTGTTGTCGAAGCTGCCAAGTTCTGCAGCTTTCTGTGTCTGGAAAGTGCCCCCTTGGTCAATTGCACCTTTACCAGCTTATAAGGCTATATAAAGAATCCCAATGTAATTAATCCAAAACTCTTTATGTTAACCTCAACAGACTCTTCTGTCAAGAGCAAAAAGCAGCCATATTTTCCACCAACATGTTATAAGAATAATTTCCATATAACATACAACAATTCTTCACTGTAACCTCTTGAGCAAACACCCTATAGCTCAATTACCCTCTTTACCAATCTCTTCCCCTTTACTAATAGGATGGCCCATTAAACCCCCACTTAAAGCATTTTACTGCTTTTTCTTTAATCCAGAGTTTTAAAGTCCACAGTTTTCTAAACAAAAGTGGACAGGCCTATCATATTAATACCCAAGTACCTGGTAACATTTTCTTAGTCAGGGTTTTACTACTGTGATATGGCATCATGACAACAATCACTATTACAAAGAAAAGAAAAGTTAATTGGGGCAGTCCTAGAGTTTCAGAGGTTAAGGCCACTATTGATCTGGCAGAAACATGGCAGCAAGCATGCAGTGCTGGAGAAAGGATTTAAGAGTTCTACTTTGGAATCTTCAAGAAGCATAAGGAATCTGTGTGCGACACAGGACTTATCTTGAATGTATAAATACCTCAAAGCCTGCTTCATAGTGACAAACTTCCTCCAAGGCCACAACTCCTAGTCATGACATTCCCTATGTGCTAAGCAATCAAACATATGAGTACATTTCTATTTAATAGACCAGAGTGTTGTACAGGAGGTTGTGGAAGAAGGAAAAGGGAGAGGTGATGTAATTATATGTTATGCCAAAATAAAAGAAATAAATACCCTAAAGGGAGGCTCGTTTCCTTAAATACTGTGTCTACTTGATGTTTCTGTTGGCAAGAAGTTTTAAAATTAATATATGGGTACTATTTAAAAATCTTTATGAAGACCTGTGTTCCATTGTCACAAGCTCATGCAGCTAATAGCTACTGGTAACTCCTGTTCCAGGGGTCCTAGTGTTTCATTCTGGATTTCAGGGGCTCCTGCATTCAGAGGGTTCACATAACCTCACTCATGCTCACACAAAAACTCAAAATAATTAGTGAATAAATAATTATTTTTTTATCACTAAAATAAATTATTACTTAGATAGACTTGAATTGTTTTCCATAGAATTGGAGTGGGGATACATAATAAAACTTGACCTTCTCTTTCTAGATCAAAATGTGTTTGTTTACATAGGAAAAAGCATCACACAGGGATTAGTTATCCAGAATAAATGTAGTGTATATTTTATCATCTTATTACTTTTAACCAGATGCTTTATGTGAAATATAAAGTTTTAAAAGGTACATGCTTGGTTTTTATCCAATTGTAATATTTGATTACTCTAAATAAAACATTAAACACATTGAAAGAAATACTGTCGTTAAAATGGTTTACCTTAAACTTTTTTCATAAGCACCAATTATATTTTTCTCCTTTTTTAATTTTTGCCTTTCTATTTGGTTGATCATTTCATATAATTAAATTTTATCCATTTTT
Organism: Micromys minutus; assembly: GCF_963924665.1. Classification (NCBI taxonomy): domain Eukaryota; kingdom Metazoa; phylum Chordata; class Mammalia; order Rodentia; family Muridae; genus Micromys; species Micromys minutus. Next base: position 20,497,736 of record NC_137974.1, on the reverse strand, counting down.
TATGGAATATCTTGAATAAAGAGTAGGGTACAAAAACTGCCAAAACTATGAACAAAATACCTAAGGAAATTCATAGAAACCAAACATTATAGTATATGATTAAAAAAGTCAAGATATAAAAATATATTTTTAAAGTGTATGTGTATGGATATGAATGCATCTATGTATTTGTATGTACACATGTTTCTGTACATGTGTTTGTGTGTACAGACCTTTGTATATAGGTGTGTGCACATGTGTGTGTATTTTTTATGTTAGTTGAACTTGGTGTCTATGAATATATATGCACACTTGCAGATACATATATATACAAATGTATGGAATGCATTTTGTTTCTATATGTATTTTCATGTGTGTTTGTTTGCCCATGTGTTTGTAGGCACATGTGTGCAAGTATGCATGTATTTGTATTTGTTTTATGCCTGTCTGTGTGTTTACAAGTGTGCATGTGTGTTTGTGTGTGTGTGTTTTTACAAATTAAGTCTATATGAGAATGCATGTACCTAACATGTTCAGAAATACATGTAATATTCTGCTTGCTGTCTAATCTATGTGCTAAGAATGTACTTGTGGTCCTCTCCATCCCCAGACATCTTAACATTTGCATGTAAAGGATGTTTAAATAAGAAGAGAAAGAGGCATAAAAATTCCTGACTAGAAGGTATAACTTCCAGTTCTTTATTTTGAATTTGGGTTGGTGATCTAAACCTACCCCATTCATTTTTCACTTTGCTCTGTACAGACAATTTTAGAACATTAATAATAAACAAATATATGATATAATGTAAATGTGGGCAAATGATCCTACTATTCATTTATTTCACTAATTCAGAAACTAATAATCTAATGAATTTGTGATTTCCAAAATTATTTCAGGAAAGTTTTATATCATTTGACTTCCTAAGAAATATTAAAAATATCTTTTCCTATAAGATAAAAATTATGATAATAACAGAAGAACCACAATAACAAACTATTCTACCAAGCCTAGTATGATGAGCCAACGAGTTTCACGGGAATACTGAGTGTTTCTTATAAGATCATGAGTGATCCAGGGCTCTAGAACCCCCACAAAGACCATTCTAGGAAGATTACAGAATGAATCCTAGATATTTTATGTTTTCGTTTACCATCATGGGATTCCTGAGTATGTAAATCATGGGCCTCTAATTTTTTTGTGCTTTATCTAGGGTATCTTTTCTTTCCATTGGGTTGTCTTATCCAGCTTCAATGTGATGACCTTTGCTTTATCTTCACATAGTTTACTTCGATATGTTCTGTCATTTTCTGATAGGTCCCCGTTCTTTTCTGGATAGACATGAATATAGTGGATCCAGGTGAAAGTGGAGGTGGGGAAGAACTTGGAGGAGTGTGAGGGAAGACAAACTGGGATTAGGACATACTGTATGAGATCATTAAATGGGTCAGGGGAAGAATTTGCATTCTATGGCCTGGCTTAGGTGTTGTCAGCTTGAACTGATCTATACAATAGTGAAATGTCACAGGTTACAACTGTGAAAGGTTTTTACCAACAGTTGAATTGAAATGAAAAGGCTTACACTAACTGTACAGACCTCATGATGGCATCTACGTAAAAAAAAGCCCAAGACAGAACAAAACAAAAACAAGGCAAGCAGACAGCCAACCAAAACCACAAAACAAAACACAATAAGAAAAATGAAACAAAACAACAATCAAAACAAACAAAAAATACACAAACAGAAAAATGGCACTTGCTTATGCCTACTTGTCTTTCTGCTTTCTAGGTCATCTGCCCTGTTGGAATCTTAATGCTAGTGTCATTGCTGTGATACTTCCCTGACACCAAAACCTAGCTTCTTTGATATTTCAACATAGACTGAAGATCAATAGATTTCTATCACTTCTTTGGACCTCTAATTCTGAATGGGTTATATGGCCTTAAGGACAAAATGGCTACTATCTTCTCACCCTCTATAATATAAAGACAGAAATCATTGGACAATCTTGAACATACTGCATTTGCCAATCTATCAAATCCTCTTTTATTATGCATTAGTTGTACTAGAGAATCTTGACTATTAAAATACACTTTCAGTTTTTTCCCCAATTTTTTATTGGATATGTTCTGCATTTATATTTCAGATGTTATCACCTTTCCCAATATCCCATTTCACCTTCCTTTCCCATTGCTTCCATGAAGGTACTTCTTCCAAATACCCTCTACTACCTCAGCACCCTGGTGTTCCCCTACACTGGGAAAATGAGCCTTCACTGGACCAAAGGCCTCTCCTCCCATTGATATCAGAAAATGCTGTCCTCTGCTGTGTATGCACCTGGGGCCATGGGTCTTCCATGTGAACTCATTGTTTGGTATTTTTATATAGCCTAAAATGTAACTTCTGTCCATTGCTTGGAGACACTTCCACCAAGGGTTTCTTTCTCTTGCCAGTAAGTATTAACTGCTTAAATATTCTGAGACAGTTTACAGAGATTGTGAGTCTTGTAAAAAAATGACTTTCTGATGCCTCTTTTTTCATTTCTGGAGAAACAATTCTAGCTTATAAAAAACATAGCTATACAATATACTTCTTCATGTTCAGAATCTGTAGAATATTAAATATGTGTCACTCTTTAGGAGGATACACTTATTAAATTTACCTCTGCCAATGTGAAAGCTCAGAATTGAAACTATTCATGGAAATGATGTACAATCAGAGGTTAACAAGCATGCTACATTCTAATGTAAAAATAAAAATAGGTTAAAATGTTGTGAGTGTTTCAATAACCTGAGCAAAGTAAAGATCTCAAGGGGAAGGCAATGCTTTCAATGAAAGAAAAGAGTAAAAATATACACATGATTTTGTCCTATTACCTACCATATAGACCTATACTTAACAACAATGGCTATCTTATTTTTCAAATTAATTTTACAACATTGAATATGTTTTTTTAATATATTTGCATTTAAAGTTTCTTTGTCATGCTGAGTGTGTGTACAAGCCTTACCAAGCATTTGAGATATTACATGGTGAACTATAACATTCAGATCAATCAATAATTATTTCACAGCTAGATGGAAGTTCACTCATTTACTTTCCAGTTCTCAAGCAACATTATGTGACAACGTGGTTTCCACTTTCATGAGTTGCTTACAATTTTCATCTTTCTCTAGTTTTTATTTTAGTTTACCTCAGAAGGAGTAACTATGCCTGAAATGTCTTATCTTTCACCTGTACCCATACCAGTCATCATATATATTTAAAGTATACACTATGCTGTGTTGATTATACATCTAAGTGCATATACATAATTGTATGTATATATACTTCTTTATATATGTATATATAAAATATGAGTGTTGGTTACATCTATGTGTTCTACATTTATTTTTCATGCTGTTTGTAGGTTAAAGATTTTAAAGAGTACCCTCACACATTTTCAATATATTTTATATTGCTAATAACTATAGCCCTCTGTGATGGTTTGCATATGCTTGTCTCAAGGAGTGGTAGTATTCGAAGGTGTGGCCTTGTTGGAGGAAGTGTGTCACTCAGGAGTGGGCTTGGAGACATTCCTCCTAGCTGCCTGAGGATGTGCACTCTCTTCCTGGCTTCTTTTGGATGAAGATGTAGAACTCTCAATTCCTCCTGTACCATGCCTACCTGGATGCTGCCATGCTCTTGACTTGATGATAATGAACTACACCTCTGAACCAGTAAGTCAGCCTTAAATAAACATTGTTATTTAATAAGAATTGCCTTGGTCATGGTGTCTGTTCACAGCAGTAAAACCCTAACTAAGACACTGTCATTTCCTACAGTAATATTTCTAAAATGTCTGAGAACCATGTTATTGTATATTTTATGTTTTTACTAAAGATAATTATCAAGTTTGGTTTCATGTTTTTTTTCCAGTAATTCTACATGGCAAATAATATATACTATTATTAATAATAAATATATGTTAAAATAGAGGCTAATATGTAAATATAGTTTGTATAGTAAGTATAACATAACCATATCATTTATCTTGACATATTGTGTTTGAATTGAGAATAGTAGTTCCACTTTAATATTACTGTAAAATACCACAATTCAATAGTTACTCAATTCATCTTAATTGTTATATATTAGTTTTAAATTATGATAAGGATAGTGAGTATACTGGGCCTAAGAAAACCATTATACTGTATTTGCCAGAAAATGCAATAATGAGACATTTTAAACAATTTTATTTTATAGATAGCATGTCTATCTTTAAAGCACTTGTGTTATTTTATATTTTGCGGAATGAGATGTATATACACATGAGTGTAATTTCCCTACAGGAAAGAGAGGAAAGTGCTAAATTCAAAATGGAATTAAGTTTATGGTGTGGGATCCACTTAACACGGGTGCTTTGGAAACTGAATTCAGGTCCTTTAAACAAGCAGAACATACTCTAAACTGTTGAGTCCAATATTAATTACAGAATACTAATTGATTATTATAATTGTTTAAGTAACAAAATATTTTCTTTTATTGCATATATACTAAAATTAGAACAAATAGATTTATATACCCCATAAAATTTATTACTAATAATACTTTTCATAAGTTGCAAGTCTAATTCTGTTAATTTAAAATATTCCCTTTTTTTGCCTCATAAAACTGAGACATTTTACTTTGCATTTACCATGTTTAAAGAACTTACTGAGACTGTTCACCTAAATAAATAAATAAATAAATAAATAAATAAATAAACAAATAGATAAATAAATGTAAAGAAAGAAAAACAGCATGAACAAAATCATAATGCTATTCAAGGTTCAAGGGCATTTTAATAGCAAAGAATTGATACTAAAAATGATTGAATCCTATCAAACTTGAAAAATATCAAGTACTGACTAAAAAATATATTCATAGAGTTTTATGTAAAAATTATTTTAAAATCTGAAAAAAAGTACTGACAAAAATGTATTGTATAATTTTATGCAAAAAATGCTTAAAATCTGTACATTTATCTTTGTTTTGTAAAATAAAGTTGTTAAAAAAAATGATTGAATCCTGCTGAAGTCTCAAACATAAGCTTAGCCATTGTATAGACTAGGCACGGCAAGCAGAGCATCTGCAGTGCAATGCATTATAAAAGCTGTTTCCGAGGGATGTGGAACATGTTAAAGTTGTTTTTCTTGCCTCCAGGATTTGAAATTGATAATGCGTTTGACCCTCTCAACACAGTAGATTCACTATCCCCAGAGAGCACTTTCAGTGGCTTGTTAATCTCTGTCTAAGTAGTAACCTGTGCACCAGTATAATAAAGATCAAGTTGGTTAAAGTATCTGTGGTCCTAGTTTAATGCATAAATACTTCTGGCAACAAAGATAAAACTGGAAAATACCCTGAGGTATCCGAAGAACTGCAGAGAGAGGATAAAATTATTTGACTGAGTGGAATTGCTAAATTTAATACCAATATAGAAATTTTATCAGTTTATCCTGAAAGAAATTGAAAAAATGTACTACTTCAAATAATATAGCATCAGAAGATGAATTGCTTAACTTGCAGTTATAGGTGTAGCTGTCTGTGGACTTCTCTATTTCGCAGTAAAAAGGGGAAGTAAATGAATCTTTTGGAGAGATATAACTACAGGTTTTCATATGTGCTTTGATAGAATATTACTGTTTTCTGTGTTGTTAGCATTCACAAATATTTCCAGTTACCAGAATAGTAAGTATTGTAAATGTATAAAAAATTATCATTACTGATGTTTATATATGCTGTACATAGATAGCAAATTATTTAAATTGTCGATGTACCATACCAGACTTACATAGTGCCACTATTCATTATGATTATGATTATGATTATTATTATTATTATTGCTATTATTATTATTATTATCATCATCATCATCATCATAAATCATCATCATCATCAATTATTACTATTATCACTAGAAAGAGGACTGTTTAACATGAATAATAAAATTGCCTAAACACTTTGGGCTGCAATGTAATTAGGAAGTCAAAGAATTAATCCTAGCATTTAATTAAATTTGTTTAAGTTTTTCGATATTTGAATTTATATCTCCAAATATAGGCAAATCTGTTAAGGCTTAATGCTGCTTATAATAATATGTGATTTTATTAAATTTCCATTGTTTTTAAGGCATTTGTAGAGAGGAATATATGATGATCTACCTATTAAAATTTTTCAAGTCAGATTGTGATACATATAAGGAGATAATATAGTACCCTTTATGTCAAGAATTTCTCATAGGTATATTCAGGAGCAGACCAACTCAGCGAATACATGCTAAACAACCTTAGTTTAGATTCTTATTACGCAGATAAAGCTAAGTATGATGGATTCCCCTCTAATCCCAGCATAGGGAACACAGACATTGATAGAAGTCTGAATAATTTGTCAGCATAGATTACTTATTGAGATCAGGTTACGTGAAAGTCACAATTTAAGTACCAACATGGGCAGAATTACACAAAGAGTGACGAGAGGGTACTACATACATCTTCACACTCACATACCTATGCTTATACCTCATATCACACATATCATATATCTCACACACATATCACACACATGCATTTACACACTGACAATTATTTGGTATTCTAATGAAAGCTAACCACTTTCTTACTATGTTGTGATTCCATTTCGAATAAATCCTTAATAAAACAAGAGCTAAGAAGCTTGTCTTCAGCAATTCCTGGTATTTAAAGATCATTATGTTTAATTTTTTCTTTATTTATTTATTCCACATCAGGGAGGTTCAGACAAATAGTTAAAATGCATAATTTGTTTATCTATGTTTGTATTCTTAGCTGTTCTTTATCAGAAATCCCTTTGAACAAAAACAGGTGCAGAATTAGGGGAGTTTGATGAAAATTAAAAGCTAATCAGAGTCCAGGCCTTTAAAATATAAAAACACTGTTGAAACAATATGAAAAACATAGTTGCTGTCTTGAAAGTAAGATCTTGGTCCAAAAATATGAATAAAGGCTCCATTCTCAGATCACAGCCAAAGCCACACAACCCCACAAAGCAGTGTAGCTGAGCTAATGCATATGCAGGGTGAAATGCTGAACTACATTTTTTTGCTTGAACTTCACACAGTTTGTGAGTTGTTTCTAGGGCAGTCTGAGCCTCTGGGGTTAGCATCCCACTATCAGTGACTGCATATTATGTCTGTTCTTTTGTGACTGGGTATTCTCACTCTGGATCATATTCTATAGATACATCCATTTTCTTAAGAATTTCATAAAGTCATTGTTTCTGATACCTGAGTAGTAATCCATTGTGTAAATGTACCACAATTTTGGTATCCATTCATCTACTGAAGGACATCTGGGTTCTTTCCAGCTTCTGGCTATTATAAATAGAGCTGCTATGAACATTGTGGTGCATGCATCTTTGTTGTATATTGGAGTATCTCTGGGGTGTATGCCCAGAAGTGGAATAGCTGGATATTCAGGTAGTACTATGTCCAATTTTCTGAGGAATTACCAGACTGGTTTCCAGAGTGGTTGTATCTGGGGAGTTCTGAGCTTTCTTGGGTTGGTATCCCATTATCAATGACTGCATAATATGTCTGTTATTTTGTGACTGGGTTATCTCACTCACTCAGGAAGATATTCTCTAGATGCATCCATTTTCTTAAGAATTTCATAATGTCATTGTTTCTGATAGCTGGGGAGTACTCCATTGTGTAGATATACATCAAATTTTGTATCCATTCATCTACTGAAGAGCATCTGGGTTCTTTCCAACTTTAGGCTATTATAAATTGGACTTCTATGAACATTGTGTTGCTTGTGCCCTTATTGAATGTTGGAGCATCTCTGGGGTATATGCACAGAAGTAGAATAACTGGGTCTTCAGGTAGGACTATGTCCAATTTTCTGATGAACCACCAGACTGATTTCCAGAGTGATTGTACCAGTTTACAACTCCACCAACAGTTAAGAAGTGTTCCTCTTTCTCCGCATCCTCGCCAGCATCTGCTGTCATCTGAATTTTTGATCTTACCTATTCTGACTGGTATGAGGTAGAATCACAGGGTTGTTTTGATATGTATTCCCTTGATGACTAGGGATGTTGAGCACTTCCTTAGATGTTTCTCAGCCATTCAATATTCTTCAATTGAGAATCTTTTGTTTATCTCTGTATGTCATTTTAATAGGATTGTTTGATTCTCTGGAGTTTAAGTTCTTGAGTTGTTATATACATTGGATATTAGACCTCTATCAGATGTAGGGTTGGTAAAGATCTTTTTGCAATCTGTTGACTGCTGTTTTGTTTCCTTGACAGTGTCCTTAGCCTTACAGAAACTTCGCAATCTCATTAATTTTCATTTGACCTTAGAGAAGGAGCCATTGATGTTCTGTTCAGGAAAATTTCCCATATAACTATTTGTTCTAGGTATCCCTACTTTCTCTTCTAATAGTTTTAGTGTACCTGGTTTAACATGGAGATCTTTGATCTACTTGCACTTAAGCTTTATACAAGGAAATAAGAAAGAATCTATTTTAATTCTTCTGCATGATGAGTGCCAGTTGAACCAACACTTATTTTTTTTTGAAGAGGCTGTCCTTTTTCCATTGAATGTTACAGCTCCTTTGTAAAAAATCAAGTGACCATATGTGTGAGCGTTCATTTCTGGATCTTTTATTCTGTTCCATTGATCTACGTGCCTATTCTGGTACCAGTACCATACAGTTTTCAGCACAATTGCCTTGTAATGTAGCTTGAGGTCAGGGATGTTGATTCCCACAGAAGTTTTCTTGTTGTTGATGATCAATTTTGATATTCTAGGTTCTTCGTTATTCCAGATGAATGAGAGCAATTAGACAGAAAAAGGGAAATCAAAGTGATATAATTTGGAAAGGAAGAAGTAAATATATTACTATTTGCAGATGACATGATATGTATATATAAGTGACCCCAACAATTCTACCAGAGAACTTGTACAGCTGATAAACAATTTCAGCAAAGTGGCTGGATATAAAATTAACTCAAACAAATCATTTGCCTTTCTCTACTCAAAGGACAATCATGCAGAGAAAGAAATTAGGGATAAGATACCCTTCACAATAGTCACAAACAACATGAAATACCTTGGTCTGACTCTAAGCAAGTGAAAGACCTGTATGACAAGAACTTCAAATCTCTGAAGAAGGAAAATGAGGAACATCTCAGAAGATGCAAAATTCTCCCATTCTCATAGATTGAAAGCATCAAAATTGTAAAAGTGGACATCTTACCAAATGCAATCTACAGACTCAATGCAATCCCCATCAAAATTTCAACCCAATTCTTCATAGAGTAGAAAAGAGCAATGTGTAAATTCTTGGTCCTTTTTTAACTATTGCAAAAAATTTCTAATCATGTTGACAATGATAATTCATTTTGAAAACACTTCTAGATTGCCTTATTTATAGTCAAGTTTCACTGATTTGACTAATATTTTACAAAAATCAAAATTAAAGTAATTTCTTGACAACAGGATATTGTTTAAAAAAGGATGAGAAGATACCATAAGCAATAAATCTAAGAATATGAACTAATGATACAGATACATTACACAAATTTAAAATCTAGTCAATATTTGACCTACAGGTGTTTTATTTGCTGTTGTATTTTAGTTCATTATTTTAATATTTTCTATATTAAATTTTATCATATTATTTCAAACCCAGTAACAAAAGTGCAGACATGATATGCAGTCACTGATAATTGGATATTAGCCCAAGAATGCTCTGAACACCGAAAAAATAATTCACAGACCTTATGAAGCTCAAGAAGAAGGGAGGCCAAAATGTGGAAGCCTCAGTCTTTCTTAGAAAGAAAAAAAGAAAACAATAGTGTATTCATCATATATTAATACGTAACAAATTTTGTGAACTTCAAATCTCTGAACAAGAAAATTGAAAAAGACCTCAGAAGATAAAAAGATCTCCCATGCTCATGGATTGAAAGCATCAACATTGTAAAAATTGCCATCTTACCAAAAGCAATCTACAGATTCAATGCAATTCCCTTAAAAATTCCAATTCAATTCTTCATAGAGTTGGAAAGAGAAATTTTCAAATTCAACTGGAATGATTTTGTATTAAATCTATAGAATCTAAACCTCATGGTCTTCCATGGCTCTAATTTAAGGTGTGATATTTAACCAATATCAAGAAAACAATTACTCTTGTATTGTGTGCAAAACTAAAAAAAAATCATAGTTCACATAATTTTGCAATAAACAAGATAACAACTCTTTAGTAATCATTAATCTCTGGGGTACATGATGTGTTCACACTATTAATGCTTATACTTAATTAGATATTCTAACATGTAGTCCACAAATTCATGCAACTATATCATTATTAAGAGGTTTTTAAAACTCAATAGGTTAAAAAAATTCAAGGCCCTAACGTTATATTTAAAGTTAATTTTTATAAGATCAATCGATGATATTTTTCCTGGAGTTACATATCCACAATCTAATTTTTTCAGACCCTGGGACTCTGGCAGCTAAATTAATACTTTTGCTAATATAATACTCTGAGTAACTGACTATGTCTCTAAAAACTGTCTAGGATATAGTTTGCCTTACTAGGCATCCCTCTGGTTTGAGCTGTTTGTGACTTACTCAGCAAATGATCCATAGCGGGATGTCTACATTTGCCTGGGATGTCAGCTATGTTGTTTTTTACTGGGGCTGCTTTTTCAAAGCACATTATATGAATCTGGTTTTTAATGGAAATATGACCCCTCATGGATTTGAAAACTAAAAGTCTGAACCCATCATACCTGGTACTTTGATACCACTGGAACAATTAGAAATCATTACATTGTCATCTAACATTATGGTGATGGAAAACAACCTGTAATGTTCCTCCTCCTCCTCCTCCTCCTCCTCCTCCTCCTCCTCCTCCTCCTCCTCCTCCTCCTCCTCCTCCTTCTTCTTCTTCTTCTTCTTCTTCTTCTTCTTCTTCTTCTTTCTCCTCCTCCACCTCCTCCTCTTCCTCTTCTCCTTCTATTATTATTATTATTATTACTATTACTATTATTATTATTATTATTATTATTATTTAATCTTTTTTTACAGTCTAATCATTATCTCCCTTTCAGTTCTTCCTCTGAGAGTTCCCCATCTCATTCCTCCTGACCCAATTCCAGAAGGATGCTTCCCAGGTCCCCACTCCACCAGACCTCCCTATTTCCAGGGGCCTCAAGCCTCTTGCGGGTTAGGGGCATCTTCTCTCATTGAAGCTAGCCTTCTGCTGCATATGTGTTGAGGGCTTAATATCAGCTAGTGCATGCTGCCTTTTTCTTGTTTTGTAGTTGTATCAGTCTAATCTTTAGCTCTTTTATGGTGCTCTTCTATATTTTATGAAGGCAGCAGTCACAGATTTTTGAAATGGATTCATTCCAAATTCATAACATTTTCTCAACATTATTATATCTACACAAAATATGTTTTAAAATAAGGTCATGTCCACAGACACTAATAACCAATATTTCAACATACATTTCTGAAATGCCCATTTACATATAGGGTAGCAACTTTCAGATATCTTTTCCAGCTAGATGCCATATATTTTTATTTTTCATCTTTAATTCCAATTCACTTCAGTTAATATTGAAATGATCATTTAGGCCAGTTCAAGTCTACAAAAGACACAAATTGGAAAAATATTAGAATATAGCAGAAAAGTGGCAAGGAGAATTCATTGATAAAAATAAATTTCAAAAAACAAAATTTAAAAGGAATTTTTGTAAATAACTATTCTAAGTTTGTAAATTGTAAAACATTAAAGAATACCTCTGAGTCATTTACTCTGAATTCCTATAATATAGTTGCTAATATTTGAGTAAATATATACAGTGAATGAAAGATTGCAGAAGAATTGGAAAGAGGTGTGTAAAATATGTCATAAGTCTGAGAACTGCAATTTTAAATGAGTTGACATTTGAGTCAAGAACTTAAGAAATGAGACAGTAATGGGTTTCAATACCTACAAGAAACTTAAAGGTCTCAAGGCTGGAATTTGTCCAGAAAGACTGAGGACTATCAAACTGGTCAAAGCAAATTGAAGAAAGTGAGGTAGAGAAGAAAGAATAAAGTGTTAGCAATTGCTTGAGTAAATTTAAAGCTTACTCTTTATATTCCAAAATCTTTGGGAAAAAAAATAAACAATGTTTGGAGCATAAAAGTAACCAACTTGCATTGTATAGGAGAGAAGAAATACTGTACCTACCCTAATGAGGATGAAGAAAATGAAACAAATAAGCATTGAGCTTTTCTCAGAGGAAATTATCTAGATGAAAAGGTGTAATAGCATCACAGGTGTCATTTGGAATTATGAGACAGAGTTGGATTTAACTTATGTAGGAGATGCAATATGAATTGTTAGTTTGGAATTATGTTAATAAATAGTGTTAAGAATATTCCTTGAGTAATTTAAGGGCATGGTGTGTATCCAATATAAAAATAATGGAAGGTATGAGCATGCAGCAAATGAAGTGGTTCACTGCTATACCTGATTATTTTGGGATAAAAATTTTGCTAACAAGTGAATGTGTTAAGGGGTCTGATTGAAAAGTGAAGTTAAGAAGAAACTAGGTTGTGAATACATGAGGCAATTTTCAGTGTCTGACATGACAACAGTGAGCTTTTTTAGACATTCTATACAGTGTACAATGAGTGTAAAATAGCAAGAAAATAGATTATGAAAGAGAAAAAGGATATATCTAATAAGGATTATTTAAGGAACAGAGAATATTGATATTACTCAAGCTAATGAAAGCCATCTGCCTCAGGTTTATAGCTAGTATTATATTAAATGTTAAAATAGGTAAAACATTTCAACTAATATAGAATAAAACAAGATTTCCTACTTCTTTGAATTATATTCAACTTAGTGCTCTTTTACAATAAATTATGATTTTAAAGTATCTGTGAAATAACTGTGTTCTTCAAGTGGCATTTGGTCATAATATTTAATCACAGCAATAGATAGCTAAGATATACAAAAAAAGTTTTTTGGAGAAAAATCAGATTGTTCAACATGATTTTGGAAACCATGGATGTATACCAATAGGAGAATAAATCAGTATAAATATCTTTCACCTTACACCAAAGCCAACTCCAAGTCAAAGACCTTAATTTGAGGTCTTAAACAAAAAATTGCTAATGAAAATTGAAGATTAAAAAATTTACATCAAAAGTAAAGATAAGAGATGTTTAAATAGAAAGAAACTGTCCACCCACACAGGAAATAAGGTAAACTGTAAACTAATTAAACTTAGTAAAAATATTTTATTGATAAAGAATAATTAATAATAGAGTAAAATATATGGTCTGTAGAATAGGAGAGATATTTCCCATTGTACATTTTAGACAAGTAATATGCATAGATCTTAAAAATAAATATTAAAAAATAAAAAAATAAAAAATAAATATTCAAATAAACAATTGAATTAAAGTATGGGCTAAGGAGTTATATTAAGACATTGTTCTCAAAAGAAAAATATATAATTTAAAAGGTGTTCACCAACCTTTATGCATCAGAAAACACATTAAATGTACTTTAAGATACCATCCCAGCCCTGTAAGAATAACTGCTGTAAAGAAATACATAATGGTGATAATATTCTGAAGACACAATATATTTTGGTTACAAGATACAAAAAAAAAATATTGTTGTAGCTCAGATTGCAGCTCTTGTTGATTATTGTTTATATTGCAAGAAAATGCCATACAGACTTGTGAGGGAGATGTCATTAATCATAGTGCTCAGCTGTGTATATTGCTGGACATAATACCAGCCCCACAAACAATATAGTTACAATGGTATAACTTGGAATGTCACAATAAACGTTTTTCTACATGCACATGAGGTCCATTCCATGGGGGAAAATTAATGCTTGATATTGTGCACCTGAAATTGTGGAACAAGTGTTTTAAAAGTTGGAAAATTAAATTATGGTTGTGTTTCTATTCATAATTGTTATCATAATGTCTTCTAAATGCTCACAGTTCAAAATATGACACATAGTGATAATCTAGGACCTGGTTGAATGAACTTGTTTTTTTCAGTGGGCAGGGTGTTGTTGTGGTTAATAAACACAGCCGAGGATTTGAGTGATCATAACTAAATTAGATATTTTATCACCTACTTGAAGGTATATGGAATATGATCGAAAAGGTAAAAGAGAAATATAAGAGTATGAGGTTAGGAATAGTACTGGTATTTGCTGTCCTTTGTAGGAGGCATGACTAATACAATAATGAACACATGTTGTGATATGCCAACTTTTTACAAATATCAATCAGTCAGTATTCATTCACAGATTAAAAAAAATTAGTTGTTACTGTGTAATGGTGAGTCATCTGGCTCAATGGAGTAACCATTGGTGTGTTTTACAAACTCTTGTTACTTTCCTACCATTCAAAAACATCAATAGTTACTGAATTTTTAACACATGGAGTTTGAATAAGAACAAGAAAAGGAGCAGAAAAACAAGAAGGGAGACCAGTGGTTAATGAAGGTGAATGTGTCCAAAATTATTGTTCATGTGCATGAAATTATCAAAGACACATTACTCACATGTATGAAAGTATCAGAAAATAGATTTTATAAGTAGAAAAAAAAGGACTTTCTATGACATATATCTACCATACTGACTTTTTTTCTGCCTTTCTGAAATAAATCATTAGTCAGATATGCACTTTTACATCCATGACAAAGGAATGATCTTTAAAGAGGAGCAGAAGATTATAAAAGAAAAAATATCATTGTTTCTTCTGAAAAACTGTCTTTCCTAAAGATGGCTGCATCAATGAGACTTGGATGATTGCACTGTCAGTAGGTATTGGTTCCCATCCATTCTTATTTCCAGTAGGCAAATAATTATTTCTAAGCAAAAATTAATTAACTCCTTTTTGTAATAAGCCCATTTATATGTTATCCAATATAGAGTGGTTTGCATTGAATCAATATATACAAACAATAATTAATGAATAATAAGATATTATTTTGAGAAAGGTGTATAGAAAGGATGATTGGAGGCTATGTGAGATATACAGAATATATAGGGAAAAGGAAGGTGATATAATTTTAGATTAATGAAAACAGTTTAAACTCAATCATACAAACACAAAATAAAAAATAGTAATCTAACAAATGATCCTTCTATTTCATTCCCGGATATTTACTCACATGAGTTTATAAATCATTACTTAAATGATCATCTATGTTTATGACTATTGTAGTCATAAGGGCATTGTAAGGAAATTAGGCTTGACATTCATTCAGATATATGCTTAAACACACACACACACACACACACACACACACACACACACACACACACACACACACACATCCTTGATGACTAAGTATGTTGAACATGTTCTAAAGTAGTTTTTGGCCCTTGGAGATTCTCTTCTTTAGAATATTCTACTTGGACCTTTTTTTAATTGGGTTATTTGGGTTGTTGGTGTCTAACTTCTTGAGTTCTTTATATATTTTGGATAGTTGTCTTGTTTCAGACACTGTGGTGGGAATACACTTTTTCTACTATTTAGAGTTTAATTATGTCCTGTTGGCTGTTTCTTTTGCCTATAGAAGACTTTCAGTTTCATGAAATCCCATTTATAATTGATTTTAGTTCCTGATTTATCAGTGTTTTTTTTCAGATACTCATCTTTCTACCAATGAATTCAAGACTAGTCCCTACTTTCCGCTTCAATAGATTTAGTGTATTTGGTTTGAAAATGAGAAGGAGAAATAAAATAGATACCAGTAGTGTGTAGAGGGGAGGGTTCTGGGTGAGAAAGGGGATTGGGAGGGGAATTGTTGGGAAATGAGAACAGAGGAATCAGGCATCCAGAGAGCAGGAGAGAGAGAATAAAAATTAGCAGAGGCAGTAAACAGAACATCTCTAAGACGTGCCAGAAACCTGGATCATAGGTAGGACATAAAGATATTATGAGGGTGGTTCTAGATGAGACTTCTAGTAGTGGGGGGTGTGGCACCTGAAGTGGCCACCTCCTGTATTCATGCAGAGCCCCCAATACAGGAATAAGGTCAACAACCAAAGAACTAGAAGTAGGCACCCACACATATGTAGCAGATGTGGAATTTGGTCTTCATGCAAGACACCCCAACAATTGGAGATGGAACTGTCTCTCAATCCTTTGTCTGTCTGTGGATTTATTTCTTCTAACTGCAGTGCCTTGTCTGGCCTCAGTAGATCTACCTAGTTCCTGAGAGACTCGATGTGCCAGAATGGGGTGGTATTGGGGAGGAAGGGTGTCCCACTGTTCAGAGGAGAAGGAATGAATTGGGGAAATGAACTATGGGGATGAGGACTGGGAACAGGAAGCAGATTTTGAAATATAAATTGAATAAATAAAATTAATTAATGGAAAAAGTAGAACCTATTTGAGTACGTGCAAGCAGGATCCTGGAGTGAAAAGGCAAGCATGAGGCTTGAGGACATGTAGTTGGTATAAAGAAGCAATGAAGTCACTTAGTTATATATTAGAAAGATATATAAAGCCAGTGGTTTTCCTAAGAAAATTTTTAAAAAGTTGTTTTTTCCTTCTTCTCTCTTTAGGGGAAAAATGTTAATACAGCCTTATGAAACAGAAGCCAATTTCTCATTATTTTAAATGTGAATAAATGCTAATGCTGCCTTCAAGCTCATTTCTTCAATCCCAGAACTTGACAGGCAGAGACAAGAAGTTCTCTGTGAGTTCAAGACCAGCTTGGTGTATAAAGAAAGTTTTATCAGTCACGACAGAGGAAAAAAATTCTCAAACACACAATCATACAACAGCAGTACAAAGACTAACAGAATAATAGAGCAAAAAGAACCCCACCTTCTATTGCATCCAAGAAATGCAACTTAAAATAAAAAAAAATGTTTTACCTCATTCCATATATGAAAAAAAAAAAAAAAGGCATGCCATACAAATGGAACTCAGGAGCAAGCTGAGTATGGCCATATTAATACCTAATAAAATAGACATCAAACAAAATCAAATCAAAAGTTTAAAAAAAAACTCATCAAACGAAAAGAGCCACAGAGATAATGTTTTAACCTTAATATCTTAGACCCAAACACAAGGATATGCAAGTTTGAAAAAGAAACACTATTAAAGCTTAAATTATATAATGACTCTCATTACCTAACAATGGTTGAAGTCAGTTTCCCACTAGAACAATGGAAATTTTATCCAAATAAAAACTGAAAAGATAAATACTGGAGCTAAGAAAGTTATAAAACAAATGAGAAGAGCAGGTATTTATAAAACATTGCACCCAAACTCACACAAATATACCTTAGAGCCTGAGCCATTGGGAGTCTGTTTAGAAAATTTCCCTCTGTGCCAATGAGTTCAAGGCTCTTTCCTACTTTCTCATCTATTAGATTCACTGTATCTGATTTTATGTTGAAGTCTTTGATCCACAAAGACTTGAGCTTTGTGGAAGGTGACAAATGTGGATCTATTGTCTGTTTTCTACATAGACTGTCTGTTAGATCAGCACCACTTACTGAAATGTAGTCTCTTTGCCATTGTATATATTTGGCTTCTTTGTCAAAGATCAAGTGTCCTTAAGTGTGTGGTTTTATTTGTGTGTCTTCAATGTTATTCTATTGATCAATGTGTCTGTCTCTGTACAAATATCAAGCAGTTTTTATTGTGATTGCTCTGTTCTGTAAGATAGCTTGATTCCCCAGAAGTTTTTTTATTAAAAAAAATTCTTCTTTTTCCTCTATTCAATTTTATTGGATATTGTCTGTATTTACATTGCAAATGTTCTAAGCTTCCCCCTACTCGGACCCCTCAGCCCCTCAGCATGCTTTCATGAAGAAGCTCCCTCTCCCAATCACCCTCTCCACCAATTGTTTCTTTCATTTCTTTTTCTTTTTTCCTTTTTCTTATTTTTTTAATTTTATTTATTTATTTATTTGTTTTTCCAGATGAATTTGAGAATTGTTCTACCCATGTCTTTGAAGAAGTGCCTAGTAAAGTAATTGAAGAGATCCTACAGTAGCAACTTAACAGAGTACCTGAGAGCTCTAAAACAAGCAAACAAAAAGGGAACATACTTAAGAGGAGTAGAAGGCAGAAAATAGTGAAGCTCAGGGCCAAAACTGACCCAATAGAAATAAAGAGAAATATACAAAGAATCCTATAATCAAAAGATGCTTCTTTGAGGGAATCAAAAAGATAGATAAACCCCTAGCCAAACTAATGAAGGTCCTGAGGCAGTATCCAAATTAACAAAACCAGAAATGAAAAGGGAGACATAACAGAAATTGAGGAAATTCAAAATATCATCAGATAAAAGTTTAAAGTCTATACTCAACAAAACTGGAAAATCTAGATGAAATAATTTTCTAGACAGATAACATATACCAAACTTTAATCAAGAGCAGGTCAACTATCTATAAGGACCCATATCCCATAAGGAAATAGAAGTCATTAAAACTTCTCAACCAAAAAAAAAAAAAAAAAAAAAAAAAGTAAATGAATAGAATAGAAAGCCTAGGGCCAGATGGCGTAAGTGCAGAATTCTATGAGACCTTCAAAGAAGTACATGATCTATTTTCAATAAAAACTGACACATTAATTATAGTATTGCTTCATTCCATTGGAATCAGTGAAGGCCTTCATCCTCTATGCAAATTTTCAGTGCTTTCTAAAGGCATTAGTCAAATGTATTATTCTAGAGTTTTAGCTTTATTTTGACAAGCTATCCAATTCAAAATTTGCTGTCACTGTACTTGAAATATTAGATGCTTTACTATATTTATGTACACTATTAATTTTATACTATGTATAAACTATGGTGATATAAAGTAATTTTCTCAGTTAATTAGAACTTTATCATTTCAATTAAATCATGAAATAGTTTTAAAAACGTCATCAAATAAAAAATGTGGGAGAGAAAACTAGGAGGAGGCAAGAAAACTGGAATTTAGATGTAAAAAATACATGTAGTATGTATACAGCATTATTTCTGCACATCTGAAGGTGAGAAGAGGGCATCAGATTTCTTTATAGATAGTTGTGAGCCGCCATGTTGTTGGGAATTGAACTCAGGACCTCAGGAAGAGTAGAACGTGATCTTAACCTCTGAGCCATCTCTCCAGCAATGGATGTAAAATATATGAGAATATCAAATGATTTTATGTATTTATATGTACAAGAATACTCATACACACACACACACACACACGTGTGTGTGTGTGTGTGTGTGTGTGTTCATATATGCCCATATATATTCATGTACATAGATGCATTTAAAGAATCCTAGAAATTTTTGTTTATCCACTTTTATTTTGGTAGGACTGTGAATGCAAACTGTTAATAAAATTTTACTTTATTTATTTTATTTGTATACCGCAGGGCATTTAAAGCTTTACTTCTTTTTTCTAATTGGATATTCTCTGTATTTACATTTCAAATGTTATCCTCTTTTTGCCTACTACCATGCCCACTCCCCCTCCCCTTACTTCCATAAAAGTTCTCCCTGTCTCAACCACCCTCTCCCCATAAAAGCCTTGTAATTCCCCTGCACTGGGAAAACGCTCCTTCACTTGACCAAAGAAAGGCCTCTTCTACCATTGATGTCAGACAATGCTATCCTCAGCTACATATACAACTGGAGCCATGGGTCTCTCCATGTGTGCTCATTGATCAATGTTTTAGTCTCTGGGAGCTCTGGATAGTTGGTTTGGTTAATAATGTTTTTCTTCCCATGGGGTTGCAAAGCCTTTCAGTTCATTCAGCCCTTTTCCTAGTTCCTTCATTGGGACCCCTGTGTTCAGTCTGATGGTTAGCTGCAAAGATATTCAGCTGTATTGGTATGGCCCTGACAGAGCCTCGGAGGAGGCATCCATATCTGGCTCCTGCCAGTAAGCACTTCTTGGCATTAGCAATAGTGCTTCAGTTTGTTGGCTGCATATGGGGTGGATCCCCAGGTGAGGCATCCTCTGAATGATGCTTTCTTCAATCCCTGCTCCACTATTTGTCTCTGTCTTTCCTTCCTTAAGTGTTTTGTTGTCCCTTCTAAAAAGGACTGAGGCATCCATATTCTGGCCTTCCTTCTTTCCTACTTTTGAACTTCCTATGGTCTCTGAATTGTTTCTTGGGTATTCTGAGCTTTTTGGGACTAGTATCTACTTATAAGTGAGTGCATTCCATGGGTGTTCTTGGGGATTGGGTTTATCCATTTTCTTATGCATTTCATAAAGTCATTGTGTCTATTTGTTGAGTAGTAGGACATTGTGTAAATGGACCATGATTTCTGTATTCATTTCTCTGTTGAAGGACATCTGGGTTCTATCTAGCTTCTGACTATTATAAATAAGGCTGCTAAAAACATGGTGACACTTGTGTCCTTGTTATACGTTGGAACTTTATTTGGGTATATGCCCAGGAGTGGTATAGCTGGGTTCTCACACATTACTATATCCAATTTTCTGAGAAACTGCTAGATCGATTTCCAAAATGGTTGTACCAGCTTTCAATCTCACCAAAAATGGAGGAGTGTTCTTTTTCCACATCCTTGTCAGCATCTTTTGTTACCCGAGTTTGTGAACTTACCATTCTGACTAGTATGAGGTGGAATCTCAGGGTTGTTTTGATTTGGATTTCTCTGATGACTAGGGATGTTTAGCATTTCTCTTGATGCTTCTCAACCATTTGGTATTCCCCAGTTGAGAATTGTTTTGTTTTTTTTTTTTTTTTTTTAGCTCAGTAACCCATTTTTAATAGGATAATTTAACTCTCTGGAGTCTAACTTCTGGAGTTCTTTGTATATATTGAATATAACCCCCCACCAGATGTAAAATTTTAATATTCATTTAGTATCATTTTAAAAAATCTCAACTTTGCCCTCATAAATATTTGCAAATATCCAGAGATACTTTTATTGAAACAATGTGGGATGATATGTGCTAGTGTAATACATTTAGAACAGGTCAATGAAACTATCAAAGTATATTGAAATACAATAATAATACAAACCTAATCGCCCAGGTGTCAAGAGAGGCAAAGCTGAAAATCACTGAGAATTTTTTCTTTTGGGTGTATATATTAGAAGACATTTGAAGCAACCATTGTTATGGTTTTCAATTTTTCTCAGATCTACAGCTTATGATGACAAGGTGTGTAGATATAATGCTTACACTACATTTGTTTGAAAACACACGTTGTAAGAAAAGTTTAGTAAAAATTTCAATTATAATCCAGTAATAGTCACCAATGTGATTATGATCATTTTATTATCTCAGGCAAAATATTACTTTTCTAAACACTTTGGCCAACAAAATAATAAAAACTGTGAAAAATATTATATAAAGATACCATTTTTGTAATTGGTTCATAGTCAGATAGATGCTCAGTTGAACTCAGAAGCTATGGCTGTATGCAGTCCTGTATAGCTTCAAGCTCAATGGAGTCCCAGTGCTGAATAAGGCAATTAGACACTCGTTCTCCTCGCTAACAAATAATCTAGGTACAGTTGATTTGTGTTTATATAGAAAAAATTGGTTGTTACCAATAAAGCTTTAATTTGTAAAATAACATTTCTTAAGGGCCAGACTCCATTTCCAGGTGCTGATAACCAATGTGAAAAAATCTCAATTAACATTCTTATGATGCTTTAACAGAATAATTGAAATAAAAAGTATTTACATATGTATCATAGAACACAAATGCCTTTGCTTCACCTTATAAGGCTATATGACTTAATCTGTTAATAAATTTACATCTAGTAGACTTATCATAATAAAAGAAACATAATTTGTTTTATTTCCAGGAATGAGGTGTATTTGGAGACTCTAGTTGTGTCATATGATTTTTTTTTTTCTGGACTGTTCTTTGTCATGGGATGATTTTCTGAGAATAAATGTGAGGTATTTTTTTCTGGAAGTGTCCTGAAAAAAAACATGTGATATTTTGGAGGAGCAGATGCATGAGAGGACAAGTGGTGATTGTAAAGTGCATAAGTATAAACAAAAGACAGTAGCTGAGGCTGTGACATTATTCGGTTTTGCGGCTCTCTTTTGGTCTTCTTTGGGCTTTGCTGATGCAGATCTTAACAATAGATTCTGTGTCAGTCATTTACTTTGACTTCCCTGATGATCATTTGTCACAACTTCGAAGAGAGAAACTCATCATAGAACTTTTCACAATAGTCCAGCAGCTTCTTGCCACTTCTGAAGACATGGACAGGGCATAGAGGTTTCTTCTAGATCAAATTGACATTTGTGAGTCCTGAATGCTGCTATGGTTTGTGTGAATTCAGCAACTGATACATTGACACTGAATATTGGAACTGCCCAATTGTGAAACAGACCCACATCCCTCTTGCCCTAGTGACCATTCCTTCCCACTGCTTCTGCTGGGTGATTGGTTAGAAGGGAGGTTAAAGCATTTTTCTTCTTATTTTATTTATTTATAGAATTAAAGAACCCTTTTTCAAGAAAGTTTTTAAAACTGTAAGCCTATATAGGAGAATTTAGAACAATAAATTCAGTCACGCAGCAAGATTGTCAGTTTACACAGCATCTGCACAGGGGGAATGGATATGGTAAACAATTTTAGAGGAGACATATAGCTTGAACAAAATATGGAAAAGTATAGTTTGGGGCATGTTTTATCCACATGTATTATCAACTACCATCACTTCTCTTTTAAAAAGTACTTATTTTATTTATTTTATGAGTTTATTTCCAGGATGCATGTATGTGCCCTATATGCATATCTGGTGCTCTTGGGGTGAGAAGAGCATACCACATGCCCCAGAAATGAAGTTATGCATTGCTAAATGCTACAATGTGTCTGCTGAGCAACAAATCCTATTCTTCAGGAGCAACAAATATTCTTAACTACTGAATCCTGCCTCCCATTCTCCTCTGGTGCAATGTTGTAGCCAATAATTCTGGAGGTTATTTCTTGGTAGATGAAGACATTTCAAAGGCAAACACTCCCAATATTTGCTTTGTTTCACTTGCTTTCATATTGATGCAGACAATATTTCAAAGTGGCATATTTGGAGTTATAACATGTCAAACCTCAAAACTATGTTATCCTGCTCTCTAGGCTTTCGAAATTTAATAATTTAAAACATACCACACTGGAAATGGGCAAAGAGCTCCTTTGTCAGCAGTGTTGTTTTATCAGTCGGGGGAAGAGCAGATGTCAGTCCTTTCTGTATCTTAGCTTGATGCCTGCCTTGGTGGCCACGGCTGTCTTATGCCTAGGACATACAAAAACAAATTAAATAAATTGCAGATAGGGGACTGAAGGAAGAAGAAGACAGGCAGAGACCTGTGTTCTGCCAAGACATCTGGTACTAAAGGGGAGAGATGATCATAAGTTTGCTCCCTGCCCTGTGACACAGGTGGGGTATGGATACCCAGGGCCTCTCCAACCAACTGTCACAGTTTAACGAAGAGGAGGAAGACAGAGAACTGTGGACCACCATACCACACTCAGATCTGTTCAAAGTACAGGCAGACTATAGACAGCCATTTACTTTCATTCAATGCTGGTAAGACCGAGGTTATGATGCAGAGAGAGACTAGCCAGTCTCGGAGCTAGCTTACTAGAGCTGAAACTATAGATTAGTATGTGGTAGAGAGATGAGACAGAAAGAGAAATGGCGTATTTTGAGCATCTTAAATAAAGACGGAACTGGAGACACGAGAGAACCCTGTTGTGAGTGGCAAATCCCATCATCTGAACCCAGGTGAGGGTCCTAGCCCGAGCTTGCACTGCGAGTAATGTCTCAGTCTGGGGTTATAAAGAGGCACGGGCTGTGCTGATGTCTGTGGCTCATGTTCACACTAGAGGACACGAGAATTTACCTGGTTGAGGCAGCTGCCTGAGCAGATGTGAATGTCTAGTGCCATAAATGCCACTGCCTCTCATTGGACGTTATGCTCTGGAGAGGTGACTCCATCTTTCAGAGGTGACAGCACTCTAGAGAATGGGGTCTGTAGCACTTCATTAAGGGAGTACAGCCTAGGTGGCCATGGTGGCAGTGGTGTGCATGATGTGGCCTAGAAGGCTTCGGTGTGGGTGAGCTGACCCAACCACTCATCTGTGGGTAGCACAGATACATAATCATCTCTCCCTGATTACTTTCTCTCTCTCTCTCTCTCTCTCTCTCTCTCTCTCTCTCTCTCTCTCTCTCTCTCTCTCTCTCTCTCTCTCTCTATCTCTCTCTCTCTCTCTCTCTTTTTCTGTACCTCTCCCCATTCCCTTCCCCTCCCTCTCTCTTGCTCCCTCTTCCTCTCCTTATCCCTCCCTCTCCCTCTCCATCCACCCATCCATACTGTTTCTTCCTGACACTGATTGCTCAAACTGCATGTTTTCCTGAGCACTAATTCTAAGCCCAGATCTCTCTCCTCTTCTCATTCATCACTTTCCTGCCATTTAAAGCTTCCATATTCTGCATAGTTTTCCTTAAACAGGATGAGAAATGCTCCTCCTCTTTAATAAAATACTGAAATGAAGTTAGTCAATCTTGACTAAAAATATTATATCTCAATATTTAATATTTTGTGTGATGAATGGAGTAAAAAAATATCAGTATAATAAATAGCACTATAAAATATTTCTATCTTACCAGTAACAGTCTAGTATTTTATTGTTTTTATTTAATATTCCATAGGTTATTATATTGATATTTAATTTCTCTATTTTAATTTAGATTTAACTAGACTGGGTGATGAGGGATATGATTTAAAGTTACATTTTATAATACTTTAGTATCTGGAATTAAAAATAAGCAATTAGGCTATACTCTTAATTATTTTTATTGGGGAAAAATTTCAAATCAACAAAAATATCAGCAACAAATTTTGAGATATATGGAAGAGATAAAGAGAAATGCAAAAGGAGAAATGAAACATTTACTAAATATATTAAAAGAATATTCTTAGCCTTGAAATGTAGCTTTTAAGTAGTTCAACTATATCTAATGTTCAAGACTAATTAGCTACAGTAGTGAAAGCCAAAAGGAAGTAAAAATTTCACTTTTATTTTGTCAGATGAAGGCACAAAATGGAAAAACATTTCAGCCTATAAATTTCTTTCTCAATTTTTTTGAAAATATAGTTTGCCCCGAGCCCAACGTGTTTCACTGTTCTGACTAAGCCTAGGCATTGGCCCTTAAACCCTCTAGCCAATGATTTAATTTAATTTGATCTTCCAAGCTGAGTGATTGAGTGAGTGAGTGATTAAAGCCTGCTTCTTTTACCTTCTGACTAAATTTCTCTGTCTAAATTCATACTAACCTTTGACAACAACCTCTGATTCCTTCTCATTCTGTTTCCTTCAGTTTTCAGATGTATCACATAAACCTAGAGAATCTTAATTTGCCATACGAATCATGTCTCTAGATTAAAATTCCTCTAAAATGAAGGAAGAACAGGAAAAAGAGGAGAATCAAAGGAGTAAAGGAAAAAAAGTTGAATAAGAGATTGGAAAAATGTAGCAATAGTTCATAACACCTTTCAGCAAACATAAAAATTTTAGTTCATATCAACATCAGAAGCCAGGCATCATGCAAGGACAGTAAGCAAGGAAAACTAACTACTGAAGATGATACAAACTTATCAACATCTATGGCTAAAATTTAGTAGTAATTAATGTAATATTCTAAATTACTATAGTAGACCACATATAGATGAATTTGTGTGTCGGTGTTCAAATTTACAGGAAATAGTTGAGTCATGTGAAAATACAAATGACACTATTATAAAATATATAGGACATAAGATCTGCAGTCATATTTTTACTATTTAATTTTTTGTAAACTTATTATAAAATAATTAATATAAAAGCAATAAAATTTCTACTGTAATCAACATTAAAAATTACTATGGTTTTAGGAGTAACTATGGTTGTGTGTTTATAAGTCTATTTAAACAGCAAGCAAAAATGTCACATCACTGAACAAAGTATGTTATTGCACATAATAGTTCTCAGTGGTGCATGTGCTATAGTAAAAATGGTGTAGGAACATGAAAAAGTCAAATTCATGCCAAGGTAACATGACCCAAGGCTAAACCCTGATATTAATTAAAAATGAGATGAAGACTTTTGGCTGAAATTCTTGAGCAAATCTAAAGTAATAGTTTATTTTAAATTTAAAATAATGAATGAAGGTTTTAAATAGATTTTCTATCTTTGAAATACTTTAAATAAGCAACATAAAAAGGGAAATCCAAAGACCTGCTAATGCCACTTTTTTACCCTACTATACTACACTAAACGATTTATTTAGAGTTCCTCCTGACAGATTACCCCTGTAATGTGTATAAATGTCCTTCCTTATCTTTTTTGATAACTTTTGGTTGAAAAATCTACATTATTCGATATAAGAATGACCACTCCAGCTTGCTTCTTGGGGCCATTTGCTTGGAAGGTTTTTTTCCAACCTTATATTTTGAGATAGTGTCTGTCTTTGTCTCTGAGATGAGTTTCCTGTATGCAGCAAAGTGCTGGGATTTGTTTATGTATCCAGTCTGATAGCCTATGTCTCTTTATTGGAGAGTTGAGTTCATTTATGTTAATAGATATCAAGGAATAGTGGTTGCTGTTTCCTACTATTGTTGCTTTGGTAGGTTGAATTGTGCCTGTGTGTCTTTCTTCTTTTGGTTTTCTTCCTTAGAAGTTTTCTTGGTTTTATTATGAGGTGGTTCCCCTCATTGTATTGGGTTTTCCACCTATAATTCATTGTAGTGCTGGGTTTGTGGTCATATACTGTGTGAATTTAGTTTTGTCTTGGAATATCTTCATCTCGCCATCTATGGTGATTGATAGTTTTGCTGTATATAGCAGCTTGGGCTGGCACTTGTGCTCTCTCAGAATCAGCATGATGCCATGTCTGCCCAGGTTCTGCAAGCTTTCATAGTCTCTGTTGCGAAATCAGGTGTGATTCTGATTGGTCTGCCTTTATATGTTACCTGACCTTTTTCCCTTACTGCTTTTAGTATTCTTTCTTTGCTTTGAGCACTTCGTGTTTTGAATATTATGTGTCAGAAGAAATTTCTTTTCTGGTCGAACCTATTTGGAGTTCTGTAGGCTTCTTGTATGCTCATGGTCATCTCATTTTTAAGGGTAGGGAAGTTTTCTTCCAGGATTTTGTTGAAGATATTTACTGTACCTCTTAGTTGATATTCTTTGCCCTCTTCTATTCCTATTATTCTTAGGTTTGGTCTTATTGTGTCCTGGATCTCTTGCACATTTTGGGTTAGGAGTTTTTTTTTTTTTTTTTTGGTTTTTGCATCTTCTCTGTCTGTTTTGTCTATGTTTTCAATGTTGTCTTCTGACCCCGAGATTCTCTCTTCTATCTCTTGTAGTCTGTTGGAAATGCTTGTATCTGTGACTCCTGATTTCCTATTTAGGTTTTCTACCTCTAGAGTTGTCTCTTTTTGTGTTTCCTTTATTATGTGTATTTCCGTTTTAAATTCCTTTTTCCATTCCTTCCTCTCTTTGGTTCTCTTTTCTTCTAGTTCTTTGAGTGTTTTTCTTGTTTCTTTTTTAAAACCTTCTGATTCTTTCTGCTCTTCCTACTGTTCTTGTTCTTTAATCTCTATCATCATCTTGAGGTAGGATTTCTTGTCTGAGTCTTCTTTTTCTGGAGTATTTGGCATTCTGCTGTTTGTTGTGATGGGAGATCTGGGTTCTAGTATTGCCAGGTTGTATTGGTTTCCCTGGGGTATATTCTTTTACTATCCTCTTGCCATTTTGTTGTCAGTGATTGGTTCTTGCCTTTCCCTGGTACCTGGGTTGTGTCCCTGGATCCCCACTGTTCCTGGTGGCAGATGGTCCAAGTGCCTGTTGTGCACCCCGGAAACCATGGGTTGGGAACAGAGGGCCTGATGCAGCCAGGTTACTGGATCCCTGGATCATGCCTGGCAGGTAGGAACACACTTTCCATGTACTCCTCTGATATCTCTCTGCCCCTGACTAGTCAGAATCCCTTCTCACCCAGTTCTTGCCAGTCCTGTGTTGTCTGGGTCTCAGCCTTTCCTAGTGGAGATGTTCCAAGTGACTATTGTGCACCCCAGAAGCATTCAGCTGGGAACAGAAGGCCCGATGCCAACAGGTTATTCTGTCCCTGGAGTCAAGTGGAGCAGGCAGGCGAACACTTTCTGCATACTCCACTGGGATCTTCAAGAGGAGTAGAAGGAAAGAAATAATCAAGCTTAGGGCAGATATAGACCAAATAGAAACAAAAATAACCATTGAAAGATTCAACAAAACCAAGAGCTGGTTATTTGAGAAAATTAAGAAGATTGAAAAACCCTTAGCCAGACTAGAGGCCAAAGGGAGACTATCCAAATTAACAAAATCAGAAAGGAAAGTGGAGAAATAACGTCTGAAACCAAGGAAATTCAAGAAATCATCAGATCCTACTACAAAAGCCTATAATCAACAAACCTGGAAAATCTGAAGGAAATGGATGAATTCCTAGACAGATAAAAGATACCGAAGTTTAACAAGGACCAGGTAAACCAGCTAAATAATCCTATAACACCTAAATAAATAGAAGAAGTCATCAAAAAACTCCCAACCAAAAAAAGGCCATGTCCAGATGGGTTCAGTGTAGAGTTTTATCAGACATTTATTGACGACATAATACCAGTACTCTTCAAAATATTCCACAAAATAGAATCCAAGGGAACACTACCTAACTCATTTTTTTGAGGCTACAATAACCCTCTTTCGTAAACCACACAAAGACCCTACAAGGATAGAGGACTTCAGACCAATCTCACTTATGAACATTGATGCAAAAATATTCAACAAAATTGTTGTAAACCAAATCTAAGAACACATTAAAATGATCATTCACCATGATCAAGTAGTCGTCACCCCAGGGATGGTTTAATATAAGGAAATCCATCAATGTAATCCACCATATAAAAAAACTCAAAGATCAAAATCACATGGTCATCTCACTAGATGCTAAGAAAGCATTTGAAAAATCCAACACCCCTTCATGTTAAAAGTCCTGGAAATAACAGGAATCCAAGGTCCATACCTAAACATAATAAAACCAATATACAGCAAACCAACAGCCAACATCAAACTTAATGGTGGGAAACTTGAAGCAATCCCACTAAAATCAGGGACTCAACAAAGCTGCCCACTCTGCCCCTACCTATTCAACATAGTACTGGAATTCCTGGCCTGAGCAATTAGACAACCAAAGGAAATCAAAGGGATTCAATTTTGAAAGGAAGAAGTAAAAATATCACTATTTGCTTATGACATGATAGTGTACTTAAGCAACAGGACAACTTCCACCAGAGAACTCTTACAGCTGATTAACAAGTTCAGCACAGTGGCTGGATATAAAATTAACTTAAACAAATCAGTAGCCTTCCTATAATTAAAGGACAAACATGTGGAGAAAGAAATCAGGGAAAAAATATCCTTCACAATAGTCACAAAAACTATGAAATACCTTGGTGTGACTTTAACAAAGCAAGTGAAGGACCTATATGATAAGAACTTCAAACCTCTAAAGAAGAAAATTGAGGATGATCTCATAAAATAGAAAGATCTCCCATTCTCTTGGGTTGGAAGAACCAACATTTTAAAAAATAGCTATCTTACCAAAAGAAATCTACAGATTCAATGCAATCCCCATCAAAATTCCAACCCAATTATTCACTGAGTTGGAAAGAGCAATGTGCAATTTCATCTGGAATAACAAAGACCTAGAATAGTGAAATCAATCCTCAACAACAAGAAAATATCTGCGGGAATCCCTATCCCTGACCTCAAGCTATATTACAAGGCTATTGTGATGAAAACTGCATGGTAGTAGTACAGAAATAGGCAATTGGATCAATGGAATAGAATAGAAGATCCAGAAATGAGCCCTCACGTATATGTTCAACTGATTTTTGACAAAAGAGCTGAAAACATGCAGTGGAAAAAGGATAGCCTATTCAACAAATGGTGTTGGTCCAACTGGCACTCAGCATGCACATGAATGAATGTAGACCCTTTCTTAACTCTTTGGACAAAGCTCAAGTGTAATTTGATCAAGGATCTCCACATTAAAGCAGGTACACTGAAACTATTAGATGAGAAAGAAGGGAAAATCTTAGAACTCATAGGCACAGGAGAAAATTTCCAGAAGAGAACACCAATGCCTAGAGCTCTAAGGTCAAAGATTGACAAATGGGACTTATTGTAATTGCAAAGTTTCTGTAAGGCTAAAGACACTGTCAAGAAAACAAAATGACAGCCAACAGAGTGGGAAAAGATCTTTGCCAACACCACATTAGATAGAGGCCTAATATCCAATGTATAAAAGAATTCAAAAAGCTAGACACCAGAGAATTAACAACCCTATTAAAAATGGGGTACAGACTTAAACAAAAAGTTCTCAATCAAGGAATATCAAATAGCTGAGAAACATCTAAGGAAGTGCTCAACATCCTTGGCCATCAGGGAAATGCAAATCAAAACAACCTGAGATTTGACCTCACACCAGTCAGATTGGCCAAGATCCAAAACTCGGATGTCAACAGATGCTTACAAGGATGTGGAGAAAGAGGAACATTTCTCCACTGCTGGTGGGGTTGTAAACTGATACAACCACTCTGGAAATCAGTCTGGTGGTTCCTCAGAAAAATGGACATAGTACTACCTGAAGACCCAGTTATTCTACTTCTGGGCATTTACCCCAGAGACGCTCCAACACACAACAGTGATACATGCACCACAATATTCATTGCAGCTCCATTTATAATATCCAAAATCTGGAAAAAAAAACAGAAGTCCTTTAGTAGATAAATGGATACAAAAATTGTGGTATATTTACACAATGAAGTACTACTCAGCTATCAGAAACAATGACTTAACGAAATTCTCAAGAAAATATATTCATCTAGAGAATATCATCCTGAGTGAGATAACCCAGTCACAAAAGAACAGACAAATTTTGCAGTCACTGATAATGGGATACTATCCCCAGAAAGCTCTGAACACCCCAGAAACAACTCACAGAATGTATGAAGCTCAATAAAAAAAAGAATATATTTTAATTAAAACAGAACTGTAAAAATAAAAGATTTATTTAGAGGTCTGCTTTATATTTAGTTTATAATTAATGATAGCCCAATAGGTAGTCTGTTAAAAAAGTATAAATATAACATGACTAAATAAATTATTTTATAGTTTGTGATCTTGAAATAAAACTAAATAGAGTCTTTAAAGTTCCCATCTTAATAAAGTTCCTTTTTATACCTAATAGAAATAATAGGAAATATCTGCCATCAATCATTTGAGGATGGGAAAAGCAAGGTATACATCTCAGTCTATTCACACATTTCCAATGAGCCTTAGTCATGTGAGATTCTGCTATTATGACCATTTTATTTTCCCTGCTGGACTGTCTGTGGAGGTACTCTTGGGAGATATCGTATCACAATAGCTTTCAGCTTCAGGTTCAGTTGTTGGAGAGAATTACTTATTCAAGTCTGTAAGCCATTGGTCTGAGGCAATCACTTAGAGGTTTTGACATAAGAGTATAGGGAATATACAAATCAAAGACATCTTTTAAAGTATAACTCTTACTTAAATAGAATTATGTCACTTTCCTTTTTCATTTTTAAAAAGTCATTTACATCTCAAATGATACCCTGTTCCTGGATACCCCTCTGTAAACTCTCCATCCCACATCTGCCCTCTCCCTGTTCCACTTTGCCTAGATGAGAGTGCTCCCACCCATGCACCCACTCCTACCCTATCACTTCAGTGTCCCCCTGGGCTGGGGGATCGAACCTCTACAGGACCAAGGGCCTCAACTCCCATTGGTGTCATTCAAAGCCATCTTCTGCTACATATGTTTCTTTTTAAAAGTAATTGTAGGTTACCACAGAAAACCATAACTAGATAAGATGAAAACCATCCTAAGAAATCTTAAATACTTAACAATAGGAGACTTCTTTGGTTTTGTATTTATTTGTAAATTTGATCTGAGTGGAGATACCAACACCTAGTTCTATGATTCCATCTGGAATCTGGAGAAACAAGTAAAATTCAGGGCTTTTCCAGACAGTGAGCTAACAATGTGGAAGGAGCACTAAGATCCTGCACCATCAACAGCAAACATCTTCCATGAATTGTTGTCTTATTACTCACAGGTTGGAAACCAAAGGTTGCATCATGGAAGGCTCTTTTTTCTGTTACTGCTAAATTTGAAACAAAATAAACCATGCCATTGATATATTTTTTTTAATTTTTGGCTTCATTTTATTTTATTGGATAGTTTATGTTTTCATATGTTTTGATTTCAAATGTTACCCCATTTCCAGGTTCCCGTTTCTCACCCCTCCCCCACCCACACATTTATTCCCACCTTATCTCCCTGGGATTCCCCTATACTGGGGCAATGAGTCTTCACAAGACCAAGGGCCTCTCCTTCTCTTGAAGCCAGACAATGCCATCCTCTGCTAATTATGTGGCTGTGAAACCTTCAAGGTGTTTCCTAAAAGTACATTCAAAATTTGCATCAGAGCAGCCAAAATATGGTGCGGAGTCAGAATTAAATGTCCTTGGTCCTTTAGCCCCAAACTCACTCTCATTATCCTGACAGCTGTTCCTTTTAGGATTCAGATTATGACTGTGCAAACTGAATCTCCAGTTTCCCTTTAATCTGTTTCCCCTCACATAGTTTATAGCTGCAGCTTCTTTCTCTGTGCTGACGTTTGTCACATGAAGAACTATTCGTAATTCGTTTAGCTATGTCTGGTAATTGCTAAATGAGATTAGTGTTGGTCCTCTTTGCTACCTCACCTTTACTTGATAAGCTTGCCCTTTTGCATAATTTTTGAAAAGTAAATATTATTAATCAGTAATTTTCCCAGCATATTAAATTTTGTATTTTAATTTTTTCTGAAATTTAAATATAATTACATCATTTTTCCTGCTTTTCTCTTCTTCCTTCAATTCATTCTGTGAACCTTGCCCTTTCCTAAAATAATGGATTGTAGTTCATTAATTGTTCACACACACACACACACACACACACACACACATACACATCACATCCCTAAATGTACAAAAACAATCTGCTCAGTCAGTCTAAAGTTACTTTTATGTACAAGATTTGATGCTTTGATATAGAGATATGCGTCATCCTCTCAATTATTGTCTCTCCTTGTTACCAAGGACAGCCCCTCTGGCTGCTTCTCTCCCTTCTGTCACTGTTTTCTGATGACTCCCAGACTCGGTCCAAAATGAAAATGGCAGCTGTGGTAAAGCCTCCTGTTTTCATCCAGGCACCTACCAAGGAGTTTTGGGAACATAGCTCCCACATGCTACTATTTCTCACTATTTTTCAAACTGACATTTCTCTGATTGGATCGCTGGCCTTTGACTGGCTTCGGTTCTGCTTCCTTAGCTGTTGGAGACTGTCTTGGACTGAAAGGCCCCCTGTGGTCAGCTGAGTATAGTTACATCCCCAGATGCTTTATGTTTCCTCCAGAAAATAAAATGTGTTTTTCCCTGCATTTTCCGCATTTGTCCTTCAGCACCCTGCCCTTATCCTACAATTTTCTGAGGTCAAAAGCATAATGTCTCTAGCCTCCTGGAGACTCTGTTTTGTTAATTTTATTTTTTTAATTTTCAGCTCTGCTATTTTCCCTCTGTGTTTGCCTCTAGGACATGAATTTCATTTTCATTGGTATAGCTTGGGTAGACCTACGTTCTCCTGTAATAACACAGAATCCTTGCAATGACCTTAAAATAGAAGAGTCTGTATTATAAACTCTAATTTTTTTTTTGATTTATATGAAGGACTGTTCCAGATTACTAAAACATAATGCAGGATGAATGTAAGCACTTTCTACAACGCCATTTCTGTGCTGTTGAATTGCAAATTTTCTCAAAAGTCTATACTCCTGGTTTTTATTACATGAAGTGCTATATTCCCTGAGATACACATGGTTCTTTATATATATCGTGTTCTCTAATTTTAAGATCCATGTGTATTCAATGAGCTGAAATAAATATAAAAATAGAAACTCTAAAATAAAAAACATATATGATATACTATTTTGACTCACCCTCCAGGCAATAAGTTAAAAATTATAATAAATAGTTGTGTCCACTTAATCTTTACGGAAGCAAGGGGAAGGGGAATGGGAGAGGGAGAAAGGAGATAGCATTTGAAATGTAAATACATATATATATATATATATATATATATATATATATATATATATATATATATCTTCTGCTGACATTCTTATACCATCACAAAGCTTAATATGAAGCCTGTCATCTCTCAAAAATCAATAGTATAAAATTATTCTCCCATTAAATAAAGCAGGGTACAAATACTTTAGGTGGAAAGCATATTGTCCTTCAGATTTTGCAGACGAGTAATACTATTCTACTTTAAAAAGTGATTACTTTTAAAACAATTAGTTCAGAATAACATTAGAATATTGTCGAATATTAGATCCATTTGATAAATAAGCATTTTTGAAGAAGAAATCAGGAGGATGCCATGCCCTCTGAGGTAGTAAATAAAAGCTTTGCCATATTGTTTACTTTAAGATGTCATACTACATATTAACCACAGTAATATATCCACAAGATAAACTGCTAATTTCACATTGTTTAACATGTCCATACATAATTATTCATGTTTCACATTTAAATTCTTTTCAATTATATAGTTTGTACTATTTTTTAACATACCTCTAGAAAGTAGTTGTTATTATCTTTAGTTTTTCAAATAAAAATATCTATTTAATCACTGTACCTTTAAAAATTTTCACTACACCTTTGTTTCAGGATTTCTATGTACTAATTCTCTGAATGGTAATTGTATATTCAAAGTATAATTATATATTCAAAGTATATTCCTGTTACAACAAAAATTTTACCATTAATATTTATGATTTTATAATCTCTTATAACTGTCAAAGACTAAAATGACCAAAGAAAGTGATCACTTTACTGTTTGAGGAGAAACACACTATAGTGATGTTAATGAATTTAAAAATAAATCTTGACACATGCTGCATACATTCTCAGAATTTATGATCCAAAATAGTTAAGAAAATAAGCAACTTGCCACCAGCATCAGTACTTATTCCATGCATTCTTGACGGTGTGGTTATTATGTCAGAGGGAAAGGTCTATGGTACAATACTGTTCACTAACACAAAGAAGAACAATCACAGAAAGGGCCATGTGTGATTTGAAAAGCAAGTGCACCAACTTCTGATAGCATACAGTGCTACAGAATGTGCAATGATTTAAATAATGTATTGTATCTATCTCTTTATTGGGCTTTGTTATGATTTTTAAGAGAGCACAACTAACTTTTAATTAATCGTTTTATTTATATCCATTCCAAATGTTGTCCCACGTTCAGTTAAGGAAGCAGAGTCAGTGAGTTCCCAGAGGATTGGTCTAACTTGCTTTGTCCCTCAGATTTGTTAGTTCGTTTAACCCTATTTCTATTACTTACCATATTAAAAAGGTACATTCAAAAAAGTTGAAGCATAAAATCTGGTTACGTCAATGTTTTTAACTAAACAAAACAGTAACCATGTTTAATTGTTCTGTATGAATACTTTATCTTCTCTTGTTTGGTTTGTTTGAGACAGTATGAGGATAGCTCCGAACTAACATTCATTCTGCTTCAGATTCAAAACTAAGTTACACATTTCACTACAAGCTTCACTTGAAAATATCCTTATTAAGACAAAAAAGAATAGTCAATTAAAGAGGTGTGATATTTTTAGTAAATAACATCAGCATTCAGAAAAACAGATTTGGTAAATTACATTTTATTGCAAATTATACAAAAATAATTGTAAAATGTTTATTAAACCTTTTAGAGTTGTGAGGAACTTGTTACATTATCTCTTAAAAGGTTTCTGATAGAAGAACAAAACAAATCATGAGTGACTATTATTCAACTTGCACCTAGAATTTTCCTCTTCCTATCAAATGTTATTGTCAAAAGCGTTATGAGACTTTGAACAAACTGCTGAATGTTCCTTCAGTTCATTCTACAGAATCTGTACATTTTAGCAACAACCCATGGCCTCAACATTCACGCAATCAGACAAAACTAGACTGAATTGCAGAAATATCTTTAGTTCAGTGTAAAATGACCCTAGAAATAGCCTTTCTACTTGTCACATTGCTGCTCCTGCCTTTAGCTGAGGCAACTATTTGTATTTTTAAAATTCCAATTTTACTTCTACTTTAATTCTCAGTAGAAATGACTGCCATCTTATTTTCAGAATCTCTGTTCACTTGACTTTCTTTTAAGTTTTTTTTTTTCCTATAATCTGGATGGTATTTTTTAATAGCAGTAAGTTCTCTTACTATTCAAAGTATAAAAATAATTCCTATGAATGGCAGTGTTTATGGAATATTGTATATATTCCATATATATATATATATATATATATATATATATATATATATGATTTTATGTTGAAATACAATGTGATTTTGATTATATATGTCTTCTTAGACAAAAGAAAATGATCCGTGAATTAATTTCAGTTACACTGTGTGACTTTTCCTGGAATGGTATGACTCAATGTAGCCTAGTAACAACTGAACTTATTGGTGTTACTTGCAGGAGTGTTAGTGAGAGATTTCCTAGAAGAAATTGAAAGTTCAAAAACAGCTGTTTCACTGCCAAACCCACCCCTGCCTAGAGGAAAATACTCTACCCTTGGACCTCCCTGGAGGTCTGGTAAGCAGCTCATTCAAAAGAATCCTCTGACAGCAATTGTTATGTTTATTTATCTCTAGAGATGGGACTTTTACATATTTTTAGCTTCAAGACCTTCCCAAGGGCTATTAAATTGTTTATGCTCTATGAGTCTTGTAATTTTTATTTACTGTCTGAGTCTGAATGTGCTTCTTCAGGATATTAGCTTACAGGAAATTTCTACACACATCAGTAGATACATGTGTTAACTAATGGGAAACATTAGTCCTTTGTAATGTGAATGGGCGTATAAGATCACAAGTATTTTGGAACTTTAAACAGGAGAATACATTAGCAGGGTTAGGGAATGGAAAGGAAAGGGAATCATATAATTACATTGTATGTTCAAAACTTAAAGTGGAAAGCATTGAAAAACACATAAGTAAATCTGTAACTAGTTCTCATATAAAAGAGCTTAATATTAGTAAAATATTTATTTTTATAGTCACTTGGTAAACAGGAAAGCATCTACATTAGGTAACTGATTTCATAAAGCGAATGACTCAAATGTCCTGTTAGTAATAGGCAAGAACTGTGTGATAGAAACCCACAGTTCTAACACAGAACCAGGGAGACTGGAAGTGTTAATCTATATTTTTGGTACATTTCATTGTCAATGCATTATTCTTCTGCAACTAGAGTTCATTCCATTTAATGAGCCACACTTTAACAATATTTCAACAAAATTACAATGAATATTTGGAAATAACCTAAAGTTGAGGTGCTTTTCTTAATGAACTACAATACAGTTTTCATGAAAGATGAGACAATATTTTGAAGCACATCATTTTGAAGGGTTAGGTACATGCCAAAGATATTGCTCAGTGGTTAGGAGCTCTGGCTGCTCTATTTCTCAGAGGTCTTTGGTTGCATTCGAACACCCACATAGCAGGATATGACTAAAAGTCTGTAACTACTTAGTGTGCGCTCCTACAAGTGCAGAAGCTACTGTGCTCTCCTCTGAACTACATAGATGCTCATGCTTGTGGTATTCGGATATACAACCAGACATGTGAAACTAAGGAAATATTTCAAATTAAGAACAATACGTAGTCAAAATCTTCTTGTATTATCATATCTATCTGTTTTAAGGTAAAAAGTTGTATAAACTGAGTTATTTTACTCATTATGAACATTAAGTATGTATTAAATTAGTACTCTATATATATATTCCCAAGTCATGTGTAACTAAATAAAGTAAGTATTTTTTTTAAAAACACTGAACTCTTTATGTTAAAAGGGTTATTCTAACATATTTTAGGATTTTATACTGTAAGATATCCCATAATATTTTAGTGCTATTGAAGTTATATTTCTTTATTTTTGTTTTTATTTGCTAAGAATATTATTTATTAAAAACATCATATGCAAAATGTAAGTGTAAATTTTACCAATTTCTATACAACTCTTACTGGAGAATATGATTAAGAGGCATAAGTCACTGTTGAACAATATTCACTGAAATAAAATGAGGACAAATTGCTGTTAAGCATCAAAATGCATCTAGGTTACATTAATCAGTCAAATATAACTTCATGATGAAATATGTCTACTGTTTTTTGAAGTTAGTCTCAAAAATAGTTTTGCCCTGACATTTAATTTTTGGGTTTTATGTATAATTAAAATTAATTTAAATAATTTTCATCACCTTTCTTTTTACTGTCTTTGCATCAGCAACTTTGTACTTTCCATTAACTCTCCCTCCAGCATATATATCTTCTTTGTGAAAGACTCACTTCAGTTTTAGTATCTGTCTCTAAAATTCTGTATCATTTTTAGTAATTTGGTATATTGAAGCTATTCTTTTGAAAATCTGTAATTGCGTATATTTATTTATTCACTAATCAATTTATTTATTTATTGTGTGTATGTTGGGAAGAGGGAGTATACATACCTTTATAAGGGACAAACATTGGGTGTAAATTCTGTTCTTACATGTGGGTTCTGGTTCATGATTTAATGCATGTCTTCCATGTTGGCTACGGGCTCTTTTACCTGATGAGCCATCTATTTGCTTTATGTAAAAACATTTAGAACACAAAGATGACACCAAACAATAATACAAAATACTAATAGTGAAAATAAAATAAAGTTGACATGAACAGAGCACTAGAGAATGGCAGATTAAGACACGGGGTAGATGAATGGCTGGAACTGGCAGTGGCATAAGTAATTACACAAGGTCAGAATGATCATATTGTGCAGGAATTTACATATATTTGCTGCAGTCATCAATAGACTATGCATGAAAAGTGATATTTTCTGTCAAAATTGTACATCTTTAAGACATGAAAGAAAATAATGTTTCTGCAGCAAGCAAGCTTGGAGACTACTAAATATTCAGAGTTTTGTCCTGAGAATACACTGTTTCTGTGAGTTAACTGCTTTCTAAATCTGTAGTCACTGGATTCTAAGCTGTGAGCTATAATAGTTAACGAAAAAGATGTGAAGTGCTGCTGAGACTAATCTGCCAACAACATGCTGACTTTGCAGGCCTGGGCACCTGTGCTTAGACCCTGAGCAGCCAGAGAATAGCTGAGATTGGTGTTGCAGATCTGGAAACCTCCTTTTAGAGGAACAGAGAAATGTAGGTCCCTGAATCTCATTGGTCAATAGAGAAAGATCACCAGTGACCTTACATTAGTAAAGGAGCTTGGATTAGAAAGTAAGACAGGAAATCAGTAGAGAAAGTCACAGCATTTGGACACATTTACCCTTCACTTCCACATATACTACAAATAAACACACACATGTAGGCACACACTGCACATGAGTGAGCAAGAAATGTACACATTGCTTTTAAAATAACCACAAATATAGCTCACAAATTACGATATCTAGAATGCAGTTTCAGTAAGAAGTTACTGTTATTCTAGTCCATGCTGTAATATAGGAGATTGATTTAGCAGTCATTTACATATAATGATCAAAAATCTTATGGAAGACAGAGCTTAGTCTATCTTCAGAGTCTTTAGAGATATGTGTTCATTATACTGGGGAGGCCTGGCATTAAGCAGGCACAGCCATGGGTACAGAGGGAGAGATCACATTCTCAGCCGTGAGTATGAAGCATAGACAGTGAACTCTAAGTAGGACAATTCTATGAACATCAGAAATGCATTTGCAATGAATTAAGTTTGTCAGCACAGACATAACTCCTAAGCATCCCAAACAGCACCAGAAAAGAGATCTCCTGATCAAATGGGAGAGTGTATTTGGGGTATTTTTTAATTTAAATCATCCTGAAAAACTTCTACACATTAGTCTTAGCTCTGCTGATTATAACTGGGAAGCTTTATTGAAGGCTTTTAAAAACTGGATCTCAAACTGTTTATCTATCCAAACAATTTTTAAATAGATTAAAGAGTCACCACAATGGTATTTCAAAGATGAGAATTTATATAATTCTTAAATTACATAAGAAGTAATAAGAAATCTTTTTTGCTCAAGAATGATAATTTTTCACAAACCTTTTTCTTATTAGGTTGCCATCCCCAAGCCCCTAAGGCCAAAAAATCTGTTACTGCACTACCAAGTGTCTTCTAATATCAGATAAGGTGAACTGGTTATTTTGTTTGTTATTATCCATCAATTTTTCAGCTGACCTGTGCCAATCTTGTGAGCTGGACCTGGGATCTGAGGAAGGACCTGAAAGAATGGGGTGGCCTAGATGTCATTCTGCAGATAATCTTCAATTTCAGTGTACTTTGATACACAAAGGTAGCAACAATGATGACAACAATAGAAAAAGAATCAATGATCTAAGGAAGGTTATTTGAGGTCAGGAAATCATGTGCAGAAACAATGTAAATAAATACAAGTAAGCTCACACAACATAGTAACAGATCAACCCTTTCCCAGAACTGTCTCAGGACATACCACTTTAGACACAACCACCTAGTACAGACTATGGGTGCTATATATCTAAGAAAGAGTGAAAGCAAGGCCGAAGGAGAAATCTAGATACACTTCAGTATACACTGACCAGATTGGGTTCTATAGTTATGTTTAGGCATTCAACAAGAATAAGTATGATTTATAAACTAGATATAAATGTTTGTCACAGGAGTCACAAAATTACATCCCAGAACAATCCAGGGAATAAAATGCACCTGAGGTGAAATGCCTGAGCCTCTCTCACAGTTCCCCAGTGCATTGGTCAAGATCACTCATTAGGTCGACTGTGTTCAGACAATTACCCTTTGTTTTAAATGTTAATTATTTTAGTGAGTATGATTGTTTGACTGCATACCTAAAAGTGTACCCAGGTTCATGACTGAACAGAGATGCCATTGCATCCTCTGCAATATGAGTTATAGACATACGTGAGTTATCATGTAGGTGCTGAAATCAAATATGTATCTCTTCAAGCAGAGCAAGCGCTCTTATGCACAGATTCATCTAACTCCTCCAGTCATATATCCTTATTATGTCATTTTAAAAAAGTAACTCTTCAAATGACAACTATTGTCTGGTCCGATTGCAGTGTTGAATAAAAATATCTTCAAATTCCCAAAATGATCTAATATCATCTATTAATATAATATTGTGAGGTAAAATTGGAAATGAATGCAGTTTTCTGTACCAACACAGCAAATATAAAATATTTGTTGACTAGAAATACTTACTCAATTAGCAAAAGTTATTGATTTTTTTATTTGAAATGATAGTTAACCAGATATTAAAGCAAAAGGGTATTCTCATATCATATTTATTTGCAAAACAATTGAGATTTGCTCAAAATTAGCTTAGAATGTAAAATGTAAGATCCCATATGTTCAAGAATTGTAAAAATCTCAGAATCAATTTAGTTTAATTTATAAAGTAAGCAATTGTGTGCTCACTGACTCTGTAGATGTCTGTTATTCATACATTATTCTTTTGTTGAGTGTTTTAGTAACTGTTTCAGCTTAGTTAATTTAGTCTAGTATTATAGTCAAGCATAGTTCAAGACAGCCTTTGTTCCCAGCACTCCAGAGGTCAAAGCAGGAAGTAACAATAGTAAAACCAGAGTGAGTTGTATTGTAGAATCTATAATACTGTGAGCTGCATTGTGAGACACTGCCTCAATATGAAGCAAAAGCAACATAAAAATAAAGGAAGGGTTATGGCGCTCTAAAGCAGAAGTAGTTTAAAAAAAGGGGGGGGGGGGTCCAGACAACTGAACAGCAAAGAGAAAGGAACTGGAGGCATTAAGGAAACCAATTAATGTGGATAAGTGAACTTTTCAAACTCATGTGAATCTGATATCTAATTATGAATCATTCAGTATCTAAAAGTATAATATTGATAGCTTCAATTTTGAAAGTGACACACCAGTGAATTATTTGGGAAGTTATTCTCAATGAGAAATTAGATACACTGAATTGGCCCATAGTCATGTCTCTGGTAGATTTTCCTAATTATGCTAATTGATATACCATTCCATCCTGGGAATTGGGTGGCAGCGTTTCATAGATAGGTTGTACTGAATTGTATACGAATGGAGCAATGAAATGAAGACTAGCAAGTGAACAAATGAGCCTGCCTCTATAATCTGGACAGTGGATGTGCTGGGAGTGTCTGTTTGCAATTCCATCTGTGAGTATCCCAGAGCGATAGACTATAACCACAATTGTTGAATGAGTGCATCTTTTCTCTCTCAAGTTAATTTTTATCTAGGTTTGTTTTTTCCAAAGCAACAGGATTAAAGTTCCAATAATAGTTACATACAACAGGAGGTTAAGATGGAACATATGGTAAACAATTCATTAAGTTATTTGTTTATTATTATTTTTCAAT
Organism: Micromys minutus; assembly: GCF_963924665.1. NCBI lineage: Eukaryota > Metazoa > Chordata > Mammalia > Rodentia > Muridae > Micromys > Micromys minutus. Next base: position 20,455,162 of record NC_137974.1, on the reverse strand, counting down.
ATTGTTTTGAACTTAAATGTGCCTCTTTCTTGGAAGAGGTAGATTTTTTTCATATTAATATTTAATACTAATTACACAGAAGGACCATCAAACACCTTTATTCTATATTCCCCTTTATCAAATAACTTGAACAACATTAAGAAATCTGTTTCACAGACTTTATTTACTACAACTGAGATATATTGGACCAACTGGCCAAGAATATTGAATAGACCTCTTTATTCCTTTGAATGAATATCATTTTTTTATTTTTCGAGAGTTCCTGTTTATAGTATAAAGGTTGACTCCTTACCTGTTTTCCTTTTTGTGGAGGGTCTGTTCATATTAGAATAGTGAAGGATGATTAAATTCCATTCTCCTTATAAATCACAATTGTGTCACTACCATTGGTCTTTTGCTTAAAATAACAAGACAAAAGAAAGCCAAGAGGCCTTAAACTAAAACCCCAAAGCACAAAAAAAAAAAAAAAAAAAAAAAAAAAAAATGGAAAAACTAAAAAAAAAAAAAAAAAAATCAACTATAAAAATTTAGTTTACCCTAGTTAAAAAAAAAATAATAAAACAGTCTTCCTGCCTCTATCTCTTTGTACTTCAATGTTTTAGTCTACACAAAACATTTATATAAAGGGAATTAAATCTATCCTGCCTTAAATTGCCATATTTACCATGAAATACAGTGTTTTAAAATATATTAAACATATTCAAATATAATTATATGTCCAATTCTAGGAGAAAACATGTTATGTAAATTGAGCAGAAACTACTTTTGATTTTCAAGGAAACAATAAAGTTATTGCTTTTCTTTTTTTAAGTTATTGCTTTTCAATGTAAGTAGAAAACTCAATGTGCAAGAAGACTGAAATGATGTAAGAAGAATGAAGGCTTTAGTTAAGAGCTATCACTAAACAGGATGGAGATAACTTTACGTCTATAACTGGTGGTCTGGAAGTGTACACATCATGATTTCATGATTGAATTTATTTTTTAGAACATAAAAAAATCTATTTTAAAAAAGATACAAATTAGATTTCCATTAATTAAAGTAAAATACAATCATTTCATGACTTCCTGGTGTTATCGAAAAATTTCAGTGTTACCAAGGGAGAGTGCACAGTCAAATTTTCCAGTTTTATCTGATCTTAGATATCACTCAAGATTACACTTTCCACGGACTATTGTTTTCTGGTTTAACCAAAAAGAAAACTAGATAATGCAAGATATTGAAATAGATTCAACCACAACAACAGAAACAAAACTAAACTCAATGAACTCACTTTTATTTTAATCCAGTAAAGTATTAATAACAGGGTAAACCAGTGTACTGAGGCAGGAATATAAAATGAAAATGGTTTTGAAGGATATCAAACAACGGGGCTCAAAGAGCAGTGTTCTCCTAAGGGGATTGGCATGGTTACTTGAAGTATCTTTTTAGATAATTTGATAATGTTAAATAAATCACTGTTTAACTCAGCTACAACTTTATATGTGCAAGGTTGTGATCTTCTCTTCTTATCTTTTCTCTCACTTCAAGATAAGCAGAGACAGCCACTAACCCAGTCACATCTAGTCATACTGACAACTTCGAAATGTGGGCTAAGCTGTTCTTCTCAATCTGTCACTCATTTCTGTTCTCCATCTCAATTGGTTATCTGAGATTTGAGTACTGCCTTTCTCTTTCAGGAGAAAATAATTTGGTTCCACCCTGCATCCACATTAGCATCTGCCATTATAGACCACTGCAATCTAGAAGCCATGGAGACAAGTTACAGAGTAACAGAAATAGGCATAGTGGTGACAGTAAGCTATGGCTTTAAGCATTATGTCATGCTAGCTTTATTGCTACAAGATGGGGCAGAAGTGTGCTAGTGTTGTTAGTTTGTGATGTCTTTTATAATAGACTAGAGCAGACACTTATGATGGTAAGGTGCCAATAAAAAGAGCAAAATTATTCAATTTTAGTATAAAATTAAATTGTAGGAATCCTAGATTCTTCCTTTATTGATTTTACTTACCATTTTCTCTTCTTGCTGAACATGGCTAGGATATATAAGAAGGGAGGGGTGGAGAATATAGTCTCACACTGATAAATATTTTAAAGGTGTTTTAAGTTTAATGTGTTGCTGTTGCTATTTAAGTTTTAAGATACAATATGCTTAAAAAAATAAGATTCTGAAGGTAACAAAACAAAACAAAAATAGAAGCCTGATCCCTAAGGTAAGCACAAATAGGGTATATTGAGGAGAAATGTTATAATAATTGTAAAATTAAAATACACTTGCCCATACTAAAAAAAAAGAGCCATGTAAACAAGAGAAGATGGGGGCCAACAAATAGGGAGAGAGAAAATCCAACCTCATATTTATTTTATTGATAGCTTCCTTTGAAACTGCATTTAGTTTTAAAGTGCTCTTCAGAGTATGATTCCCTGGGAGAAATTATTCATAAATGGCACTAATGAGTGTCAAGCTGTATTTCAATGCATTTAGAAAATTGTCCTATTAATTAATGGTGTAATTAAGCTTTTGTCAGTGACATATCATATTTTTGACAGGAATAGATGGCCTGTGTAAGTCAGTGCCAGGCAGCCATCCAGACAGCTGCTGTGCATAATGGATGGTAGCAATTTAGAGCAGGTTTACAGGGAGCGGACCACCTACATGGGGGAGGCTGGCACGTTGCATACAAAACCACTTCTTCACACTGTACGGCAGGAAATAACTGTAACTGAGATTGATTTGACCCCCCTTCCTAGGAAGACACATTAGCCTTTTCCCATTAACCACAAATAGTGTTTCCCCGAGCTTTAGTGACAAAAAATGTCAATTAGCCTCTAAATTTCATTTTCATTTAATTCTGTATTCTAATTCTCTCTGCATATTAATATGACCATGGTAAAGTCCAGCTAGATTAGGATGCCTCACCAAAGCTAACAGGATGAAGTGCATTCTCATTGATGAAAACATTTACACACATTTCCATGTTGTTCCACAACCACACACCTCTTCTTATTAGAGAATTTGCGCCATATTTTAATGCCTGTCTTGTGTCAACCAGTTTACCACATGCAGGAAGATTTAACTCTCAGGACAGGACCATGAAAGAACTAAAGCTGAAAGGGAATAGAGATAAAAATTCACCCACATCAACACAATTAAATATAAATCACTTTAGTCTGGTTCCCAATCTGAAGCAGATCTCTATTAATTCTACTATTAATAATTTATAGTCAGGCTTCAGCTATCAAGGTCTCAAAATTGAATAAAATTCAAATTACAAGGATAGAATTTCTTTGACATAAACATGAGGCTTCTATGCTTCAAACCACTTATTTGAAGAACAGAAAATTGTTTTCCTCTTATAGTGTTTTATATTTTCTAGTTATCAAGAGTAAATTTATTTTTCTGTATTAGAAGTGAGTTTGATGAATAAATGTAAGCTTAGACTTTATCTTACGTGATGCATAGGCTCACTTGCCTTATATTTTTCTTGTTTACATACAATGACAAAAGAGTTACTTGGCAGTGATTCAGAAATCAATGTCACCATACTAAAAATATTTCGAAATAGGACAGGACATTAAAGATCACCCATTTTTGCCCACTTCATTTTATAGATGAAGAAAATGAACTCTGAGAGATTATGCAATTTGTCCAAGGTCAGGCATCCAGAAAGTGTCAAGACCTGACAGCCACAACTCCATTCAGAGGTTGTTTCCAAAGTCATTTTATTTTCCTTTTAAATGTAAGAGTTTAGATTTAAACAGAAATAGAATGCCAAGAGAACCAAGATGACAAAGTGAGAGAAGTTAAAACAAGGAAACCTAATGGATCCTGAAGGTAGAGACAGGGAGGGAACAAGGAGGGAAGCAGGAGAGGGAAGGAGACAGGGTAACAGAAAAGTCAAAGGATTGTAATAGATCTTTCCAGTTCAAACCTCTTGAAGTTTCTCAGTTGTTTGATGCATAAGCAGCCCATTTTTGGATTCAAGGTTTGCTTCACTGTGTTTTTCATTAAACCTAAAAATGCTGTATGTTTAAATATCTCACTTTTTTTTTATTTTTTTGTTTTCTTTATTTCTTGGACTTCATACAGTCTGTGAGTTGTTTCTGGGGGAGTGCAAGCCTCTGGGGTTAGCATCCCACTATCAGTGACTGCATATTATGTCTGTTCTTTTGTGACTGGGTTATTTCACTCAGGATGATCTTCTCTAGATGCAGCCATTTTCTTAAGAATTTGGTTAAGTCATTGTTTCTGGTGGCTGAGTAGTATTCCATTGTGTATATGTACCACAATTTTTGTATCCATTCGTCTTCTGAAGGACATCTGGGTTCCTTCCAGCTTCTGGCTATTATAAATAGAGCCTCTATGAACATTGTGGTACATATATCTTTGTTGTGTATTAAAGTGTCTCTGGGGTATATGCCCAGAAGTAGAATAGCTGGGTCTTCAGGTAGTACTATATCCAATTTTCTGAGGTATCGCCAGACAGATTTCCAGAGTGGTTGTATTAGCTTGCAACCCCACCAACAGTGGAGAAGTGTTCCTCTTTCTCCACAGCCTCGACAGCATCTGCTGTCATCTGAGTTTTGGATCTTGGCCAATCTGACTGGTGTGAGGTGGAATCTTAGGGTTGTTTTGATTTGCATTTCCCTGATGGCTAAGGATGTTGAGCACTTCCTCTGATGTTTCTCGGCCATTCGGTGTTCCTCAACTGAAAATTATTTGTTTAGCTCTGTACCCCATGTTTTAATAGGGTTATTTGATTCTCTGGTGTCTAGCTTTTTGAGTTCCTTGTACACCTTGGATATTAGGCCTCTATCTGATGTGGTGTTGGTAAAGATCTTTTCCCATTCTGTTGGTTGCCGTTTTGTTTTTTTGACGATGTCCTTAGCCTTACAGAAACTTTGCAATCTCATTAAGTCCTAAAGTCAAAAGTCTCACTTTTTAACTTTAAAATTTTTTGCACATGGGTTCAAAGCTACATAGGTATATTTACAATAATTTATTCAACTTCCCCTGTTCTGTAAACATTCTTTGTCAGGGATTTCAAAGTTGTGAAGATAAACGTGATGGTTCAGAGTGCATTTAAGTGGGACTTGCAGATGGGGGTGATCAGCAAAGGAGCATCACAATGACTCACCAGATGCTTCCAATTATTTGTACCAAATGAGCCTCAGAACAAAGTGCTGTATCAGAAGAGGGGAAGGACATATAGATAAAGGTCACTTTAGTATCTTTAAATTGGCCAGTGTCCTGAATCTTTTTTTTTCCCAGAATGTACTTGTTCTGATCACTACTAATTACTAAGGAAAAACAAACTGGCCATTTAAGCCAACAGGTATTGAAAAAGGAGTTTGGAAAAAGAACTGTAACAGAGGCTGCCCTTATTTGGAGAGCCTATTCTAAGACAAAATGAAAACAAATGATTTTTTTTTTTCTAATCACGGGACATTTCCATTGAAAAAAAATTAAGAAATTAGATTGATATTCCTTATAGTAAAATATATAGTAAGTAAGTGATGTGATTCTCTTGTGGATGGAATTATGATTTACTTAAATGTACAGATTCTTCTATGCTTAATGTGAGTTTTCTACAAGGTTATTTTAATTTACAAAGAAATCAGGATATAAGTATTAACCAATTAGATAAACATGAGAAAAGTATTTCTAATCAAGTCATCTCCACTCTAAGAGTGATCAGGAGATATCATTTGCCTGATCAGAGAGAAAACAGTCATATGAGTACACATGTAAATTAGAACAGTTTCTCCTTCATAGTACTCAGAAGGATTCAACATTATGTACAATATTATCTCTAGAAAAATATTTGTATTATGCAAAAATTAAAGAGAAATCTTGTGGATAATGCTATAGGTAACCTAGCAAATATGGACAGTCAGGCACAATTTATGCCTAATTGAAAGTCTACTTCATCTTCAGTAATCTGAGACCATATTTATGTATTCAAGGACATAGATGCAGTAAAAATGTCCATAATTATTTTCTTTTATAATTATTTTTTTTCTTTCTTCTTTTCCACTCCATATTTTATTCCCCTCCCTTTGGCCTTTCTTTGACCTGGATCCCACCTTGGGCCTGTCACTGGACAAGAATACCAGAAAACATATAACATTTGAAATGTAAATACTAAAATGTCCGTTAAAAAAGAATAGAGGTTGAAGAAAACTATACGACTCACTATTTAAACTGCCTTACACTAGGTAAACTGCCTTACACACACACACACACACACACACACACACACACACACACACACACACACAATTTGGATTGCTAGCATTCAAATAAAGACAGAGGATAGCCCTATAACCCTACCCTCCAGGATGGGGAAAAGAGGAAGTTTGGTGATGTTAACTGGCTGAGTAGTTTAACCAATGATTATACTTTAGATACATGAGAGACTTTGTCTTCGAATTAAAAATAAGAAAGAAAGTGTGGCTCTGTAGGAAAAGAAGCTTGCTGCCATGCCTAAAGACCCAAACTCTAAGTCTGATTCAGTGGGAAGAGCAATGTAACGTCAATAAATTATCTTTTATGATTACATGCTTCCTGTGTCATGCTTACTTTACTCCCAAGAAAATGAAAAAAAAATGATTAAAGCGATACTGTTGAAGACTCATGATTGTATATATGATTTTACAAGCAATTCCTCCACCCATAAGCAAAGATACACACAAACATGTGCATATATGAAACAAACAAACAAACCAACAAACAGTCTTAGGATATAACTCAATATTTAAAGTGCTTGCAGTACAAACAAAAGATTGTCAGTTCAACCAACAGTATCCACCTAAAATGGAGTGATGCGCACTTTGGATTCTAGCACTGGAGAATGGAGACAAGCTGATTTTAAGGAGATATAAAAATATGAAATAAATATTTGTATTACATTTTGTATTTGTGCTATAAATATTTTTCATTTCTTTTCAGAGTCTGGAATATGGCCAACTTTGTTGAGTAAACTTGATTGAGTTCCTAGTCACTAAGAGACCTTGTCTTGAAACTAAGTACAAGAAGAAGAGGAAGAAGAAGAACAAGAGGGGGTGAAGGAGGAGGAGGAGAAGGAAGACAAAGAAGATGAAGGTAAAAAGAAGATGAGGAGGAAAAGATAAAGAGCAAGAACAAAATGAATGGTATACAAGGCATAACACACAAAATCATCTGAAGGAGTTTCCTTTTCTTTATTATTATTTTATAAAATAATCTAATTTTAAATTATTTTATTGTATATTCTCTGTATTGAGTTTTCAGTTGTTATTCCACTTCTCACCCTGCTTCCATCTCTCCTCCCCTTCCACTTGCCTCCATGAAGGTGCTCCCTCTATCAACCACCTTCTCTACCTCAGTGCCTTGCTGTTCCCCTACACTGGGAAAATATGACTTTTGGGCTAAAGGCCTTTTCTTCCATTGGTGCCAGACAAAGCTAGCCTCGGCTACATATGCAATTGGAACCATGGGTCTCTCCATGTGTGCTCAATAGTTGGTATTTTAGTCCCTGGGAGTTCTGGAGGGTTTGATTGCTTGATAATGTTCTTCTTACCAAAAGGTTGCAAACCCTTTCTGCTCCTTCAGTCCTTTCTCTAGCTCTTCCATTGAGGTCCACTTGTTCAGTCTGATGGTTATCTGTAAACATCCTTGGTGTACCTGTATGACACTGGCAGAGCCTCTGAAGAGGCATACATATCTGTTTCCTGCTGGTGTGACCCTTACTAAGCAAGGGAAATATCTGTATTAAAAGAACTTCAAGTTTCAGAAGAAGAAAATTGAAAAGGATCTCAGAAGATGGAGAGATCTTCTATGCTCATGGATTGGAAAGATCAACATAGTAAAATTGTCCATCTTTTCTAATGCAATTCATAGACTCAATGCAATCCCCATCAAAATTCCAACTCAATTCTTCATAGAATTAAAAGAAGCAATTTTCAAATTCATTTGAAATAACAAAAAAACCTAGACTGGGGAAATTATTCTCAGCAATAAAAGAATTTCCTGGGAAAATCACCATTTCCAATCTCAAGCTATATTACAAAGCAATTATAATAAAAGCTGCATGCTATTGGTATAAAGACAGGAAGATTGATCAGTGGAATAGAATTGAAGACTCAGAAATGAACCCACATATCTATGCCACTTGATCAATGAGTAAGGAGCTAAAAACATTCAATGGAAATAGGACAACCTCTTCAACAAATGGTGTTGGTTCAAATGGCAGTCAGAATGCAGAAGAATGCAAATCAATCCTTTCTTATCTCCTTGCACAAAGCACAAGTCAAAGTGGAACAAAGACCTCCACATAAAACCATGAGCACTGAAACTATTAGAAGAGAAAGTGGGTAAGAGCTTAGAGCACAGGAGAAAGTTTTCTTAAGAGTTTCATTTTCAATGGAAGGGTATGACTGTTGGAGAAGACTTGAAAAATGCTGAGAATAGAGCATACTACGTGTGTTGTAATATTCATTCACCTAATCCATCATCATCCATATTCACCATTATTTGGATTTGAGTTTCTGAAAATCAGTTTAATTTAAATGAGTGTCTCATGTTGCATCAAACCACTTGTGAAGCAATACCAATGTATTCTCATCTCACCATGAGGACTGTGCCATACATCCCATGATGAGAGAGCTAAAATGATTGTTCTTGTCCAATATCCAGATAAGGGAATCTAGTTCATTTTTATCTCCTTATGTACATGTTGTAGTTCAACTAGTGCCATGAATACATCAATACCACAGTTCTGCAACTTGAATTTTTATATTGACTGTTGCTTATTTATTAAATTGATAATGAGTCACTCATCCTATGTGTTCTTCAACTTGTTGTGTCAAGATATTGTAATTTGTCAGGGAATTCCTTTGCATAGGATGCTCAGTTATTTTGGATATTTTGTTATCTAAAGTGACAGTTAATTTAACTTTTAAAGATAACACTCATTGCCAAAGATAATGGTGAGAGTTTCATTTTCACCATGCTTATTTTTCTCCTTATTATATTCATATATTGCATAGCAGTTTTGTCAAAGTTATAGTACTATTTATAATATAAATATCTTTCATATTTCCTTTGTGTCTCAACCTAATATTTTTCCTTTTGCCAGAGAATGCCACACTGCAACTTCTTATGCACCCACATAAATCCTTTTGTCGATTTCTGACATTTTTAACTTTATATTCAAAAAATAAATATATAAAATTATTTCTTATGGAAAATCAAAAACTCCAAATAGTCTCATTAAGAACTTGTATTGTGGTTAGAGTCACCTGCCTATTGGTGGCTGAGTCACACTGTGTAATGACTACTTGTTTACTAGCTTTTCTCTTCCCTAGACTATGAAACTTCTAGAAACTCAGTGATGTGATCATCATACCCAGAGGAAATTATCACATTTTTTTCACTTATAATATCGAAACAGTGAACCAACAAAGATACCAACCTCATGTATTCAATGTTCAACAAGAATCTCAGCAACTGCTTGCTAACTTTTCTTCATTGCCCAAATGCTATTCCTTCATTATAAGAATATTTGTAACATTTTCTTATTTTACATAAAATAATAGAACAGATAACAAATTGATTCATATATAAAAAATAAAAAGGAAAGATTTAAAATATTATTCATGATAAATTTTTCTTTATTAATCTTTAATCTTTTATTTTAATTCTCAAATTAACTTTATTAGACTAAAGGTATCACAGGAAACTTTTTGAGAAGTTTATGAATGATCAATTCTATACTAAATGCACAAAAAGGGACTCAGCATTCATTTGGTGACTATCTAATATATTTAAATTAAATTGGCAACTCATTATCATGACTAAGACATAGAATTACTTTGTCATAAATTATAGGTAATCTGTATTTTCACATTAAGTCTATTACCAGTAATAGAGTTTTAATGTGGTACTTATACTTTGATAAAAGACAAATCATGTTACAACTAAAAATATATAGGATGTGAATGGAGAAAAAATGGATAAGTGCAGGAGACTAAAGATGTAGGATGGAATGAAACAAATGGAGGAAAAGCCATAATGGCTAAGGAAATAGCAACAAGGAAAGAAAGGTGAAGAGAAAAAATGAATCACAACTTTGGTTATGCACTGGGAACATTGCATAAGGAGGATGATTAGAGAAAGAATAACCGAAAACTAGAGCATCACACCTAGTGCAGGATATTCTGACATAGACAGGAACCACTGTCACTCCAGAGGAATGAAATGATGCAGGCCAAAGTATGCACACCATGTCTAGCAGCTGCATCCTTTAGATGCTGATAATCTCTCACATGAACAGCAGAATGTAAGAGAATGAGGAAAGACTGTTGTCTAATGATTTGTCACAGCTTTTCTAAAGAGCTAGAGGTATATCTGAGAACAGTTTTCAAGGCAGTGGAAAGAGAACATGTATTCAAAGGAATGCTATGAAATTTAATTTCAGCACTGTGAAATCCAGCTGTCTTCCTTAGGTCCTGCTGAATTCAGCAGCAATATACATCCAGAGTCAAATGAAGGAAAGGGGTCGTAGACCATTAGGTTAAATGATTAAAAATAAAATTGAAAAAAGTAACTTTATGTAAGTATTTTTCTCTTTGGGAATATAATACTGTTTATTTTTATAGAGGATTTTCAAAAAGTATACATGTTTTATGTAAGCTATTATAATTTTCTGATTCAATCTTTGAAAATTGGTTCCAAAATAAACAAAGGAAAAAACCCATCTATTATGGGTTTTAAGACTGGCTATTTTGGAAGCTCATATTATAAAAAATAAAGCAAAAGGACTCAAACTTATATACTTTCTTTTACACATGATTAATTTCATAGTATACAAAAGTAAAAAATAAATTTATAAGTTAAAAGCAGGTAGATAAGTTACAATGTTGAGATATTTTCTGTATATATAATATACATGCTTATTGCGTAGTTTAGTATTTCATAAATTCAGACACTTATGTATTATTTGGGTTTTTATACATGTAAGAATTATGCTTATAATGTAGTAATATGAATTTGATAAAATATTGATATACCTCACATTTTCATATGTCTACTGTTAGCTTCATGGAAAGTTTTTTGTTGATAGTTGTAGAAATTTTTAATGTTTCCACATTTTTAATTTCTTGTTTATTTAAAATGTATTTTTTCATACAGTATATTCTGACATGCCTTACCATTTTTCAACTCATCTCTGGTTATTTTCACCTCTCCTCCTAAACCAAATTCATACTTTATCTTATGAGAAAAGAAGAAGTCTAAGTTAGAATACAATAAAATGAAGCAAAAACAAACTAGCAAAACAAAAAAATAAAGCCACAGAATATGAACCAGAAACAAATATTGACATAGAAACACTTAAGTTCACTCATATAGAGAACCAAAAAATATAACATAAAGTGCCCGCAATGTTAAAAAAAAAAATTCCTGGTAGGGCATTGAGAAACAAAGTACCATCAAAGATGTCAAGAGTCCATTTTGACTTGCCAAACTAACGTTGGACATGGGCCTATCAAGTGAGACACCATGGAAGACAACTCACTTTTCATTAGAAAGCATCAACTGGACTTAGCTTAGGGCTTAGGAATGGGATCCTCTGTCCAAGTCTCTGAGCACTGGGCCTCCATTCAGCCCAGACATATGCAGGCTCTGTGCTTGTTGCCAGAGCCTTTGTAAATTCCCATGTGCGTTGGTTGTGCCTGGTTTCTGATGTCCTCCATCTCTTATAATCTCTTAGCCTCTTTTTCTGCAGGTTTCACTGAGCCCAGTGGAGAACGATTTGAAATAGACATCCCACTTCAGATTGAATATCTGAAGGTCTCCCATTTGCAGCACACTGTTTAGACTTGGGTCTTTCAGGGTTTGTGTATTTGTTTGGGGATTTTTTTTCTTTTTTTATCACTTTGGTTTTGGTTTGGTTTTGTCTCCTGAAGAGGAAAGATTTTCTAATGATGCTTCATCAAGAAACTAGAAACTAATTTTTTGTTATAGCATAATTACTTAATTCTTTGCTTCCCTTTTCTACCTCCAAACCTCCCCACATATCCCTCATTTCCATGTTCATGGCCTCCTTTATTATTAATATTGTTATATAAATTTATATATATGTGTGTGTGTGTAATTTGTATGTGTATACATATATTTCCAAATACAAACTCTTTGGTATGTATATTACACACACACACACACACACACACATATATATACATATACATATATATATTTATGTTTTAACGTATGAAAATTTGTTTTCAGAAAAATAATTGGGAAACATGATCTCCCTTGAAAAAGGCTATTTCTCCTGCTCTCTGCATCCTTTCTTTGGCTATAGTTTTTTGTGTAGGGTCGAGGCTTCCTGGGTTTGCCCTATTCCATACTCAGGAGTCACTCACTGGTGCCCTTATTCAGAACATGTTTAGGCAGTCCTGCAGACGAGAACACTTCACTGTAGTCTACTACACTACTTAGAGTCACAATCACCAAAACACACACTGAGCCTCTGTCTCTTTTATCATTCAAGTTCTCTTTCACAATTTTTTCTAGGACTTCACTTCAGAAGAAGCTTTGTACATGAGTCTTTTGGGACTTGGCTTTATTTATCTGCATTTTGATTGACTGTGATCTTCTCTAATGGTGTTCATCTGTTGTACAAATATGTCTCATTAATGAGGGATCTAATCAAGACTATCCTTGTCCATGGATATATGAGTTCATTAATTTTTTTAAATTCATATGCAAAAGAAGGAAATATTTATCTCTGAATTCTGAAACAATAATATGTTTTTATATCATTAATCATGATAATTTTATTAGTTACATTGCTTTATTTATGAAAACCAATAAACACATGTACAGACTTGAAGTGTGTATGTGTTTCTGTGTTTTTTGTATCTGTAAAGACAATTAATTGTCTTTGTTGTTTTGGCATGAAGTGAAGTAGTTTTTGAAGTGTAAGTTGTTTTGAATGCAGGCAAGTATGTGGCCAAAATATTTTGTTTCATTTCCATACTATTTTCATTCACGTTCAGGCTTGTGAAGAGAAAAACTGCAGGCAATACAGCTATGAATTGTGCACAATGCTCTTTTTCCCACTTCCAGCCTGGTAAAGGAGCCTACACACCTGCATTTGCAGACAAGAATTAGACTAAATGGTACTAGGCCTTTAAATGACTCTGTCCTTCTGAGGAAGGATGGACATTAGCACATTAGCAGATAATTCACCTGAGAGACTTTTGTAGCTATAAATATTCATGTTGAGATCAATTCTCTGGCTATTCGCTTATTTGTCATAGAATTCCTAATTAAGTTCCTTAATTGAGGAAATAAATATAGGGTGATATTGAGCAGGTGCACTTTCTATAGTGTTTCCTTCATTCTATATAATTCTAAATTTTAAAATGGGATGAAGTTGCAAGATTCCTTAGGCCAGGGAGTAGAGCAGTTTTGCAGAATGCTTGTACTTCTGCCTTGTACATGCTATCTTCTAAGCACAAGTACATATTTTATCACATATTATCATGCCATTTTCATATTATTCATTGGCTAGAGTCTTCCCTATCTCATTCTCTTTCTTATCATCATCATTTCTTGTTTGATTTTTTTTTAATTTAAACAATTTTATTTTAAAAACAGAGATAAAGGTACAGATATTTTAAAGCATTTTGCATAATACTATATGAACATACTTTTGTCAGTACTTGATTTTTTTAATGGTTTGATAGCATGTATTGGGATTATACTAGTTACAATGAGCATAAAGTACATGTAAAACAAAACATAACGTGGAACCAGTCAAAGTTTTCTTGGTGTGCTAAGATTAAACATAATGATAATGCAAGCTATGATGGTAGACTGGCAATGAATGGAAAGAGAAGTTTGTTCTGACTTAAGGAGAGACCATATTTCTTTGCAATGAAGTGATATCTTTGTCCCCCCACTGGGTCTCCAGAGGAAAATGGGAGGCACCCACTTATAGGGATGAAAACAATTTCTATTTCTGCTTAAGGAAGCTGGGACATATGGTCATTTGGAGGAAACTACCATTTGTAATGACTCAATTTGTTATTAGATATAATTTGAAAGTTTTCCATACTAGGAATTTTGAAAATAATCAAAATAAGGAAAGATGGTGATTTTACTGAATGTATTCCGTGATAGGATTGGGAACATTGCTTAGGGAACATTGCTTAAAGATGTGAAATTTCATTTTTTTTTAAATTAGGTATTTTCTTTACTTACATTTCAAATGTTATTTCCTTTCCCAGTTTCCTTTCTGGAATCTCCCTATTCCATTCCTCCCCCCTGCCATTATAAGAGTGGTCCCCCCCCCACCCACATACTCCCTCCCATCTCCCAGCTCCATCATTCACCTACCTTGAGGTATTGAGCCTTCACAGGGCCAAGTAGCTGTCCTCCCATTAATGCCTGATAAGTCCACCTCCTGCTACATAAGTCACTGGAGCCATAGGTCCCTCCATGCCTACTTTTTGGTTGGTTTTGTCTCTGGGAGCTCTGGGGGGTCTGGTTGGTTGATACCGTTTTTTTTTTTTTCTTTTTTTTTTTTTCCCCCTGTGGGGTTACAATCCCCTTCAGCTCCTCAACCGTTTTTCTAACTTCTCCATTGGGGGAAAATTCTATTTTTACAAGAGAATCAAGCTCAAAAGATTTATGCATATTGCAATGGTTCATAGGAATTTATTTTTTACTTGAGTAACCTGTAGGCAGACAGTTCAGTCAACGAATATGCCTATGTCCAGGCCAGAGGACTCAAGACTGATCACCAGAAACCATAGTTATGAAAAATAGAATTTATTTTTCCATGTTTTCTTCAGATCTACAAATGCATTCAGTGGCATGTGTATCACAAAACAAGCAGGTGAATGCATTCCAAACATGTCCTTTTGAGTCTGAGTTACCTCACTCAGAATGGTACTTTATAATTCCATCCATTTGTCTGATAAACTCAGGATATCTTTGTTCTTAATAGCTGAGAAGTATTCCACTGTGTAAATGAACCACTTTTTTTTTTCTATCTGTTCTTCTGTCATGGATATCTTGATTTTTTTTTTCCATCCTCCAGCTATCAGAAATAAGGTCACTACAAACATAATGGAACATGGGTCTCTGTGGCATGATGAAGCATATTTTGGATATATTCCAATAAAAGGTATTGCTGGGTTTTCAGGTAGAGCTATGTTCAATTTTCTGAGAAACCTCCAAACTAATTCCAAACTGATTTCCATAGCGGTTGTACCAGTTTGCAATCTTGCCAGCAATGAATGAGCGTTCCTAGTTCTCCACATCCTTGAGAACATGTGCTGTCACTTGTTGTTTTAATTGGTATAAGGTGAAATCTCAGTGTCATTTTGTTTTGCATTTCTCTGATCACTAAGGACTTTGAGCATTTTGTTAGGTGCTACTCAGCCATTTGAGATTCCTCTGTGGTGAATTTTAAGTTTAGTTCTATACCCCATTTTGTGATTTGGTTGTTTGGGTTTTTGCTGGTTAGTTTCTAGAGTTCTTCATACATTTTGGATATTAGCCCTCTATTAAATGGGCTGTTAGTGATATTTTCCCCCAGTCTGTAGATTGCCCATTTGTCTTATTGACTATGTCCTTTACCTTACAGAAGCTTTCCTTTTTTTAAGAGGTCCCATTTATCACTTTTTTATCTAAGAGCATGAGCCATTGGAGTTCTGTTTAGGAAATTACAGCCGTGCCAATGAGTTCAAGGTTCTTTTTCACTTTCTCTTTTATTGGATTGCATATACCTAGTTTTATGTTGAGGTCCTTGATCCACTTGATTTGAGCTTTGTAAAAGGTGACAAATATGGGTCTATTTTCATTTCTCTACATACAGTCATTTAGACCAGCACCATTTATTGAAGATGCTTTCTTTGTTCTGTTGTATATTTTTAGCTTCTTTTTCAAAGATCAATTTGGGTAAGTTTGTAGTTTTATTTCTGGGTCTCCAGTTCTAGTCTGAACCTGTCTGATTATGCATCAATAACATGCAGTTTTTTACTACTACTGCTCTGTAGTAGAGCTTGAGGTCAAGGATGGGGGTTTCTCCAGCTATCCTTTTATTTTTAATAATTGTTTTTGCTATTCTTTGCCTTTCCAGATGAATTTGAGAATTACGTTATCCATGTCTTCGAAGAATAGTGTTGGGATTTTGATGGGGATTGCATTGAATCAGTAGGTTGCTTCTGGTAGGATGGCCATGTCTACTATGTTAATTCTGCCAATCGATGAGCATGGAAAATTTCTTCTTTTTCTGAGACATTATTTGATTTCCTACTTAAGAACCTTGAAATTACTTTCATTTTTGGCAGAATTTTTGGATCACTTATTTATAATATCATATCATCTGCAAATAATGACTCTTTGTATGTGTTTATCCTCTTGATCTCTTTTTTGCCATCTTATTGTTCTACCTAGCACTTCGAATACTATTATGAATATATATGTGAAGAGTGTTCATCCTTGTCTTTTCTTTGATTTTTAGTGGGATTACTTTAAGCATCTCTCCATTTAATTTGATATTGGCTGTTGGTTTGCAGTAAGTTGTTTTTAGTATGTTTATTTATGGGCCTTGAATCCCTGATCTCTCTAATACTGTTAACATGAAGTGTTGTTGTCTTTGTCAAATTCTTTTAGTGCATCTAAGGAGATGATCAACTTTTTAAATTTTTTTTTCTTTACTTTTTAAAAAATAATGGAATATGTTATATTGAACCAACCTTGCATCCCTGGGATAAAGCTTACATTATGGTTTTGATGTGTTCTTTGATTCATTATTCAAGCATTTTATTGAGTATTTTTGCATCAATATTCAAAAGTGAAATTGGTCTTAAGTTCTCTTTTTTGGTTGATTCCTTGTGTGGTTTAGGTATCAGAGTAAGTAATTGTGGCTTCAAAGAATGAGTGGGGTAGTGTTCCATCTATTTCTATTTTGTGGAATAGCTTAAGTAATATTGACATTGGGTCTTCTTTGAACTTCCGGTAGAATTCTAAACTAAATCTATCTGGCCTTAATCTTTTTTTTCTTTTTTAGTTGGGAAGTTTTTAATGACTCCTTTATTTTCTTATGGGACTTGTGCCTATGTAGACTATCTACCTGCTCCATACTTAACTTTGATATGTGGTTTCTGTCTAGAAAACAATCCATTTCATCTAGATTTTCAAGTTATATCACAATAGGCTTTTGTAGATGGATCTGGTGATTTTTATGTTAATTTCCACAGTTTCTGTTGTTATGGCTCTCTTTTCATTTCTGATTTTTTAAATTTAGATGCTGCATCTAAACCCTTTTGATAGTTTGGCTAGGGGTTTATCTATCTTGTTGATCCTTTCAAAGAATCAGCTTTTGGTTTTGTTGATTTCTTGTACTATTGCTCTCTTTGTTTCTATTTGGTAGGACTCAGCCCTGAATTTGACTATTTCTGCCTTCTAATAGTCTTAGGTGAGTTTGAGATTGTTTTTGTTGTTGTTCTAGAGATCTAAGTTGTGCTATTAAGTTGCTAGGGTAAGATCTCTTCACTTTCTTTACAAAGGAACTGGTAAAATGCTATGAGATTTCTTTGTATCACTGTTTTTGCCATGTACAATAAAATTGATATGATGTGTTAATATTTTCATTAAATTCCAAGAAGTCTTTAATTTCTTTATTTTTTTCTCTGACCAATTTACCATTGAATAGAGATTAGTTAAATTTACATATGTATATGAGCTTTCTGTTGGTTTTGCTGTTATTGAAGATAAGCCATTTGCTATGGCATTTTGATATAGTGCATGAGATTATTTCAAACTTCTTGTATAGATTGAGGTTGAGGGTTGTTTTCATCAATTTTGGAGAAAGTACCATGAGGTGCTGAGAAGAAGTTGTATAATTTTGTTTTATAGAGAAATGTTCTGTAAATATTTGTTAAATTCATTTAGTTCATACCGTTTATTAGTTTCACTGTGTCTTTATTTATTGTTTCAATGATCTGTCCATTGGTAAGAGCAGAGTGTGATTTACTCCAACAGTTATTGTGTTGTATTCAATGTGCATTCTGAGCTTTAGAAAAATTATCTTTTATGAATGTGAGTGCCCTTGAATTTGGGGCACAGAAGTTCAGAATTGAGGCTTTTTCGGTAGATTTTCCCTTTGTTTAAAATGAAGTCTCTTTCCTCATTATGCTTGATAACTTTTGGTTGAAAATCTATTTTATTAGATATTAGGATGGCAAATCCTGCTTGTTTCTTGGGATCTTTAGGTTTGAAGACCACTTTCCATCCTTTTACTCTGAGATAGTATCTGATTTTTCTATTAAGGTGTGTTTTTTCTATGCAGCAAAATGCTGGATAATGTTTGCATATCGAGTCTGTTAGCTTATGTCTTTTTATATATGTGTTGAGTCCATTAATATTGAGAGATACTAAAGACAGATAACTGTTAGTTCCGAATATATTTGTATTTGTAAGTAACTTTATGGGCTTGGCCTTCTCTACTGTTGGCTTTGTTGGGGTATGCTTACTGTACTATCTTTTCTATAGTTACCTTCCTTGTGTTAGAGGTTATATTTTTTCCGCTTGGATCCTATATAGATATGGATGGGTAGATACTGGTTGAATGTGGTTTTGTTGTGCAATTTTTAAGTTTCACTGTCTATGTTGATTGAGTGTTATGCTGGGGATAGTTGCCTGAGCTGGCATTTGTATTCTCTTAGAGTTTGCATGACCTCTGACCAGGCTCTTCTGGCTTTTATATTCTCTGTTGAGAAATCTTGCATAATTCCAATTACTTGGCCCTTTTCCCTTTTTCCCTTTGCCTCTTTCCCTTTAATATTCTTTGTTTGTTCTGTGCACTTGGTGTTTGATTATCACGTAACAAAAGGATTTTCTTTTCTGGTCCCATTTGTTTCATGTTCTATAGGCTTCTTGTACTTTTATGGCCATCACTTTCTTTAGGTTGGAGAAGTTATCTTTGATTTTGTTAAAGACATTTTCAGGTCCTTTGAGCTAGGAATCTTCGTTCTCCTCTATTCCAATTATTCTTAGATTTTGTCTTTACATTGTGTTCTGTATTTCGTGGATGTTTTGATTTAAGGTTTTTTTTTTTTTTTTTTAATGATTTAAACTTTCTTTGACAGATTTGTCAGTCTCTAGTATGGTATCTTCTACACCCGAGATTCAACTTTATTTTGTGTTCTGTCACTCATATTTACAACTGATTTTCCTGAACTTTTCCCTAGTTTTCCATTTCCAGGGTTTCCTCCATTTGTGTTTTCTATTTCTACTCCTACTTTTAGGTCTTAGACTGCTTTATGTATTTTTTTTTACCTGTTTCATTGTGTTTTCCTGCATTTCTTTAAGGAATTTATGTGTTTGCTCTTTAAGGGCTTCTGCCTGGTTGTGGGGCAGACAGGCAGTGCTGGGGGAACAAACCCCTTGAGCTTAGTGGAAGCCCTGAGCATATTTATGAAAGTAAATGCAAAACAGAAGGTGCTTTCTGAACTCCAGGATTTGAAAACCTATGCTGCCTTAACGTTGCCACAAAGCTCTAGGACACTCCAAGTTCCACTTTTACAGGAGAAGGTGAAGTAGACTATAGCCAGATCAGCCACTCCCTAAGTCCCTCCCCTGCATGCAGACATGGCTACACATAAGCCCTTGGTGAAAGAGGACCACCTAATATTATGTAAACAACTTCTGCTCAATCTCAGTGGCAAACCAAAGGAAAAGCATGTAGTTTGACCTGAGATGTTTAAAAAGACAGAACAAAGAGAAGAGCACAGAAAAAAAAAAGCACAGGAGTTGAAACTATCTTATCTGTCTGGGTTTCTTTGTCTCACTCAAGGGAACACTCTGTTCAAGAGCCCTTTTGCTCAGACTGGCTGTGTGGGACTAAACAGAATCCCACACCTGGTTACCTGTGTTTTCTTGATTTGTTTTTACTTAGTTATTAATATCCTCTTTAAAGATCTCTATTATCTTCATGAGATAGGATTTTATACCATCTTTCTGATTTTTAGGTGTGTTGGTGTATTCATGGCTTGTTCTGATGGGAGATCTGGGTTTTTAATGATGGCTACTTATATTGCCTGTTGTTGCTTATGATCTTGTGCTTGCCTATAAACAACTGGATATTCCTGGTGTTTACTGGTCTGGGAAACTCTGGTCTCTGCCTCTTTTTGTCCTCTGGTAAGCTTGTGGCACTGGCTGTAGCAGGCCTCCTGTGGGGTCTTCCAACTAGAGGGTCTGCAGAGGATCAGAGAACTTGCTGATTTGTTGCCCTGGCTGCTGTAGATTTTATGGGAGGGGTTCAGACAATTAGGTCTTCAGTGTAGCAGTCAAACTGTTGTCCTATGTGAATCTATCTTCCAGGTGAGCTTGTGGACTGTGTTTTCTGTTTCTGTGCTTGCAGTCAAACTCCAGTGAGTCTTTCAGTTTTTTGAATCAGTTGCTCTGCATGCCACAGAGCCCCATGGAGGTCTTCAGAATGTGGTGACCATTCCCTAGTTGCTTGTATAAAGAAGTAGTCCTGGGATGCCTTCAAGCTGTAGATGTTCTGGTTGCAGTTTATCTCCTGGGCTGTTCCCTGCTGTGATGTCAGATGCCTTGTGTACAACAGATCTCCTTGGATTCCTCAGGATGTGGTATCGGATGCCATAAGTGCCGATGATCTTTTGATATACTCCAGGATATTGTGTCTTCTGCAGGCCAGACGAGCTAGCAATCTGTCCCAACAGAAAGGACAAGGCACAAGCCAAGTGGTATTTGACAAATTGGGGGTTTTGTGGGATGGTGGGTCCCTGAGACCACTGGGCTCCCAGAGGCAACTGAGGGAATTCAGTGGTTCTTATCAAATGCTCTGAGTGCAGTAAATCCTCTGGTATGCTTCAGTATATAGCTTATTCAAAGGAGCAGACTGTCCCAGCAGAAAGAACTGGATGAAAGGGTACAACAGCACAATTGTTGAGAAAGCAGTTGATAGCTCATCCAGGTGTTCACTAGCACTTTCCTTTAGGATAAATCCATGCTAGAGAAATGAATTCTGAATGGAATGCTGACATAATTAAATACATCTGTTCATATAATGCTTTAATCCAAGATAAAATAAATAAAAGGAGGAAAAAGAACTGCATACATTAAAAACTACCACTCAGGAAAAAGACTCCCCATTATTTTTTCTCTTAAGTAAATCAGGGAAAGAAATAGTACTTCACATATGTTATAGGGATATGATATGTATACTCTTGGCTCCAGCACATACCACATTTCAAAATTTACACTGGCAAAAAGAACCAAATCCTATCAGTTCCTTGTTGCTTGTGTGAAGACAATTTAGTCAGCACAGCTCCTTCTTGCTATCTCAGGAATCCAGTTGATTAATCTCAATTACAAAGCTGTGTCCACATCACTAATGGCTTATGGGTAGCTGTAAAAGAGCTTCATTTTTTTTCCTCATGATAAAACTGTGCCAACTGTTTAGCATATTTAGAATTTTAAATTGAGTATTTTAATACATACTTAAACTGATAAGTTGATTCATAAAGATATTTTAGGGACTGTTGCAACACTGATAAATGTGCTTACAAGGCACAAGCTACAAAAAATTTAGCACAGTTATTGGGCAAGGAGAATCAGTTCTAGAGTTAATCTCTGAAGTCAAAACATAGCAACATTTGAGATGCAGTAATAGCAGTTCAAGATCACCTTTAAAAATGCAAAGGATTTCTCATGCTTTTTTAGAATACAGACATAAGTATAACATAAACTCAATGTATATATTATATGTGTTTTTTCCCAGCAATATAATGTAACTGGGTACAGCTATTGGTTGACCTTAAAGTATGAAAATTCAAACACTCTTGTCCATGACATTCTTTCAATGTCCTCATGTAGTAAATCAGTGTACAAACCCTCCATATTACAGAAATAACATGTAAATAAAGTAATAAGTTAATTAATAATTAGTACCAATAACATTTATTAAGTAATATACATTCAATTTAGACATTAAAGAATGTATATTATACAATATTTAAATTTTATTTACAGTACTTGTATTTGGGGTAGATATTTTTAAATAATCTTCAGCATTAAAGACATAAGTATAATTGGATTCCATTTACATCTATAAATCTAAACGGTTGCTCTGTTTGTACACAATTTAAAGCAATTAACCAATAAACTGTGAGTATGCCCATTATGTTATATATGCTATCTCTATTATGAAATGAAGTGTCTTAACTTGATGCAATGTCATTTTAAATCATGCTACTGTTTTTATATAAACACTGAAAGAAACATTCTCTTCTTAGTCAATTCTGTGTCTGGAAATCTGTATTAGTACAGAAAATCATGTAACCTAAGCATAAGTGTGTGTATATAATATGTCTTACAGAATAGGTGACAGAATTCTTTGAAGTCTTATTCAATATAATTATCATATGAAAATTCATTTTAAACAGATTTAAAATTCCTAAAAAAAATAAAATAAAAAATATCAAAGTAAAAGAACATCATAATATAAGGTTGGGTAACATCTTCACAGATATTATACACAGATATCACTAAACCAGAACGAGCAGATCATCGTGGTACAAGTGTTAATCCCAGTGGATGAAAATAAGACCACTACCACAATTTTGAACCAAATCTGTAGGAATTAAATTACTAACCAAGATGATCAACTCAGGGCAGGTTCATTCCAGGAAGGTAGCAAAACATAGTAGAATAGAAAATACAAATGTCAGTCATGCTCACTTTTCCAAATAAATGGTTCATATTTGAATATACTATAGTACAGGTGAATGAAGATTTATTTTTTTAAAGATTTTTAGTGTATTGGATTAGTAATCTTTTATTGCTGTTAAGATGCAGGACCTGGTCTCCTGTATGCTACAGTCAGTGCGGAGGGGAAGCAGTTTTCCAAATGTCATAACTCCAAGACTACGGTCAGCTCTTCTGCTGGCCACAGGGGGCTGTGGGGTGAGAAGAGGGAGGGTTTTTCTCCTTAGCCCAGGCCATCCTACTGCAAACCTGGGGCAGAGGTCATAGTTCCAGAGGCTTTGAGTCCATGATCATATGGAAGAGAGAATGACAACAGACAGACAAGCCTGGAATTGGCTGTATAGCTCAGAGCTTATATTTACCCACTAATACGAGGCAGAGATCTAGATGCATGGTCCCTGGAAAGAGTTCAGGGTTCTGAGACCTCAACGCTTATCCCAGTTACATCTGTCCTCCATGAAGATCATCCCTCTGAATCTCTTCTATACTGTTCACCAACTGATGAGAAAACATTCAGGAATATGATTATATGGCTCTGTTTCTATCCAGACTACAAACATGGATTCATTATTTTTCACATGAATTTCATATTCCAACTTTAAATTATTTTCATTAAAAAACAATGAACACCTATGATGGAAGGTAGGATAAAATACCTTCATATCTATACCATAAGCAGGATTCAATATCTGAATACCATCTAGAATCTATTTTTATTTTTGATATTTGAGGCTATTTTAAGTTTTACATGTGAGCATATTAACTTGACTGAATTTACTAAATAGACATTTCTTTTTTTTTTTTTTTTTTTTTTTTGGCCTGGGAAAAGATCTTTAATAACCATACATCAGATAGAGAGTCAAAATACAAAATATATAAAGAACACAAGAAGCTAGATTTCAAAAATTTATATAACCCAATTAAAACAAGAGATACACAGTGGAGAATTCTCAGCTGAAAAATATCAAATAGCTAAGAATCATTTACAATGTTCAACATTTGTAGTCATCTGGAAAATGCAAAACAAAACTATCATGAGATTCCACCTTATACCAATCAGAATGGATAAGGTCAGACACTCATGTGACATCACATGATGTCTGAAATGTAGAGAAAGATGACCACTTCTCCTGTTCTGGTGGGATTGCAAACTGGCGCATCGGCTCTGGAATTCAATCTGCTATTTCTTCAGGAAGTTTTACTGCTCCTGAGCATATACACAAAAGATGCTTCACCATATTACAATGATATGTACTCCACTATGTTCATAGCACTCTTATTTGGGATAGCTAGAAAGTGGAAACCAAACAGTTATCCATCAATTGAAGAATGAACACAGAAAGTGTCACTCATTTACATAATAAAATACTATTTAATTATTTAAAATGAGGATATCACTAAATTAGATGGCAAGTGCATGAATGAGAAAATATCATCTTGCTGCAGTTGGCTTTCTCCAGGGGACTTCCATTTTTGTTCCACCTCTTCATGAGACTACGTAGACATTTCTTATTTCCTTAGAATATTTTTTAAACTTAGCATCATTTACAATTTTTTCCTATATAACATTTTAAGTTTTAATTTAAAAATACTAAAAAAAAAAATATGTAATATGTTTTTGACCTCTTTTTAGCACCTTCACCTGCTCTGTCGGCACTCTCTGCAACCATCTGAGCACTCAGTTCTTTCTCTGTGTCATTGGTTCACTTCATATTCATGTCCTGTATACACACAGGATGAATTTTATTTGAGAAAATTAAAGAACCTTTTAATAAAAAGACATTTCAAAAAATGAAATAAAAGTAATGACAGTGGTCTACAAACACTCAGACAAAAATTATTGTGAGTGTATTATTTCTAGAGGCATCTTCTTTATTAAAATTAATCGACCTAGCCCGAATACAGATATTATGTACATGTAAGGATTTGGTAAGTGTAAGGGGCCACAGCCAACGCCCTGCAGAGATGGCACAGATCTCTGGGGCCTTGAGTCAGCTAAAACTAACAAACAACCTAAAAGCTTCTGAGGGAAGAGCAAGGTGAGCCAAAGTCACCGCCCATCTCGGGGCGTAAACATCAGACCACCAGCAAGCAGCCAATCAGGTCAGGTAGAGACATGCTTTCCCCGGCCTCCCTCAGGGGTATAAAACTGGGTGCTTTTCCGTCCTTCAGTGTCTTCCTCCATTAAAGTTTTGCTGCAGAAGGATCCTTGTGTACCGCGTCCATTCTTGCTGGCGAGATGGTGGCGCGGGACAGGTAAGTAAGTGTAGCTTCAACATTTTACCATTTTCACAGGATCTACTTTTTATGAACTTTTGAGCTTTTTAGCAGTTTCCATAACAAAGGGGTAAAACATATCATCAAACATTTGCAGGTGTAAATCACTGGCTAAGATAAATTTCTTCTACAGGTGCAAATACCCAAGCACGTAGTATCATAATTATATTGTACTCAAGGATCAAAGCGATAAATTAGGTTCCATTCCCATCACATATGATTCAAGTTCTGAAATAAACAATTTGAATCATATTGAGTAACACAAAATCCTTTAGGCAGTAATGTAGATTTCCTCTCCCAATAGGAAATTATAAGAAATATTGCTAAGCTATAAGAAAATGTATACCATTCTCATATAAAAATAATATAGAAATGCAGATATAAAATATACAAATGAAAAATTCTCTTTGTAATTAAAAGACAACTATGAAAAATCTTCATTGAATAAACACAAAGGTAAGTGTTAGAGAAACTCACTCACCAAGGGCAAATCCCAGTTTGATAGCACAATGAAATAAAAGGCATCTGTGGAATGCTGCTGAGGTCCTGGCTGCATTGAATTGCCAGCTGACTCCAAGATGTGAGCAAAGGTCATGGAATACAACTGTCTGGAGTCTCTACATTTTAGAGTAACTTACAATGCAGAAGGTTACTTTGCCATCTTCCATAACTTCTTTTTAAATGTTTACTATGATGATGATGATAATAATAATGATAATAATAATAATAACTATTTTGATGATGATGATGTGTAGTATATGAGTGTACTGCTGCCTATATGTCTGTGTACCCTAGGTCTGCCAGATGTCTGTGGGGATGATAATGCAGCCTTAAAAAACTTAAGAGTTATAGGTTACTGGAGTTGCTATGTGAATGATGAGAAATGAACTCAGGTTCAGGAAAGGAACAAACAGTACTCTTAACCAATGGCCATCCCTCCAGACTGAAATTGGCTACTTAAGGAATACCAAGTACAATTATTTTGGGAGATTAAACGAGCTGGTGTCTCTTTTCATTTTTTTTAAAATCTTTTTTAAGTTAAACAACATTTGAAAGTGAATTTACACCCAGAAAAATATTGTAGAGCAATTCACCTTGAGAAACAAATTAACTAGTGTGGTAACACCAAATTTTCACTATGCTTTCTTGTTTTCTCTTAGAAATGACTGGCCCTGCGCAAAGAGAGTTTATCCACTACAGTTAACTTGAAAGTGTAAGATGTAGTCTTGTCCTAGAGAATCAAACCTCATAGGGCAGATCACTAGAGAACCCCAGGATGTTAGATAGAAATTGAAAATATTTAAGTATTTAATTATTTAAGAAAAAATAAAAAGGAAATTGAGTTATTTTACAAATAATAATACAATATTGAGAAGGTGGCTTAAAATCATATAAAATCAATATCTCATAAAAACACTAGAGTATATAAATTAATCCATTGAAGTCAATCATAAGCTTAAAATAACACAAAAATGAAACTGAGGAGTGGAAATGATATAATTTTAAGATCAGCAAACTAGTATCACTTTTAGTTCAGAAAAAAATGAAAATAAAATGGAGTTATTATCAGTATGATAATATGAGGTTGATCCCCAGGCCTAGATAATTTAAATTTCCAGAATTATAAAACCCAGATAGAGTATAAGTACAATAAATTTTAAGGAGGCTTGTAACATGACAAATCACTGTGAAATTGCAGACTAGCAGGGAGAGAGAGAAAATCCTAAAAGCTTCTGGAGACAAAGATTAAAAAAAAAAAAAAAGTAGGTCATCAACAGAGGACTATAAAAGGAATTGCACTTTTTAGTAGCCACCACAGAATCTAGATTTATGGGGACACTGCAGGTGTAAAGCTTCTGGCCCGCATCTTGTGCTGTTATGTTAGAGCCCGTGTAAGAATGAAGGTGATGGGGCAAACTCTGTAAGTGTGAAAGAGGTGAGCCGACTTCTGATGTTCTCTCTGATCCTCAGTTTCTCTATTCTAAAGGCTAAACTTACCTTGTGCTGAATGGTGCTAGAAATATGCATTCTCATTGCAGTTGAAAGTCGGGTCTTAGTTGGATTTTTGTCCCAGAAAAAAAATATCATGATAAATATAAGTAAAATTACCATGAGTAATGTGCAAACATATATGTATACACATCCAAAATATATATCCCTTACTATAATTTTGAAATTAAAGCCTTTCTCAGGTATCTGTTAAAATTCACCAAATACCCTCTTGACATGACAGGCATTTTTTTTTTTTTTTTTTTTTTTTTTTTTTGACCAAGGTAATAATGAAACCATTTCCCTAGGTATTTTGACCTGACATGCAGTTTGTTTATGTTAAAGTGAAAACAATATCTCAGTAACTAACTTTCAGAAATAGAGCCTAAATCAAGGTATTGGGAGAATGTCAATTTGCATATTAATTAGTTGTAAGAAAACCTTACTATTTAAAAGCTCAGCCCCTTGCTTGGTAGGAATGAGACATGAGAAAAAGTGTAAGAGGGAAGAGGTCATTGCATGTGTTCTGGCGATTAGAAGAATTCCCTTGAATATCTTTTTAAAAAGTTTTACCCCCTGACATTAAACATTACTATAGGCTCAAATGGAATAGAGCTAACTGAGACTGGATTCAAACTTCTATAACTAGTATTAAAATAAATCTTTTCGTTTTGATGAAGAGTTGGTTACCTGGAGTATTTTATTGCAATATGAAAGCTGCTCATATAGTGAGCAAGTGATTCATTGAGAAAGCTGTATTACCAGAAAAAAAAGTAGAAACTGCAAATATAGTACAATAACATACAAACTAAGGAAGGGTGTTATCTTCAGCACAATCCTTAGGATAGGAACCACTAAATTTCCAAAGTTAGTCATGTCACAACGTTTCTTCACCTATGAAAAGTATTTTGCGGATTACTTTTTTGGTAATTTAAAGAGATGTACTTTTCAGGCAGTCCTGATATTATGGGCTTGTGTTGTAGGTCATATACAGGTAGAGAAGCTGCATGTTATCTATGTAAAGCTGTATGATACAAAACATGGTAATCAAAAGAATTAAAAGACACAGGACCAAAAATTGGTAGGATAAGTTATTTAAACTTGATGGATAGTAAACAACAGAAGCCTTGTGGCTTTTCATTACAAAGAAGCAAGCTGACCTTCAAGTCAATGAGAGTCTCAAAAAGAATTGACAAAGTAAACAAGCCAGGTGTGGAGATGTGAGATTTAAGACCCCTAGAGGTCTGAAGGAACTTCTGCTTTTCCTTGGTTCTTGTCAAGCTGGGAGTAGGAAAAAAGTGATAGGAAGTGGTGTTTCTTCTAGTGTCCCACCTGCAATTATGTAAGATTAGAACCAATGCCTGCTTTGCCAGTGACTGATTGTTTAGGCTCTATGTTAATAGATACCACATTTTCCAACCTGCCATCTCTAAACTTTTTTTAATAATCTAATCCAGACTCCATGTGAGTCTTTGAATTCTGACCATTCGAAACTGTATTCTAACACTTCTCACAAATGCAAATTTTCTTTCTCAGCTCTGATCTTGTGAAACGAAGCAGTAAACACTGGATGATTCATCCCATTGGAAAATGGAAGCAACCAGCCTTGAATTTGTCCCAATTATCTCTCTCTGCTAAATCTGCTCTCTCCTCATCTCTGGCATGCTTCATTTCAGTTCTCCCCATGACCACTAGAAATGATTTTTGTGCTTTTTAAAGCACATATTTGATTATATTACTTTTCTAATTAAAAATGTTCACTGAACTCCTACTGAGTTCTACCTCCTAAGAACCTTCTAATTCCCCACTTCTTATTTTTGTCCCACAAGCATATTCTTATTTTGTTTAGCATAAAAACATTGTTCAGATTTTTATTATTTTAACTCTATGATATTTTGATAGTAAGTATATTATAAATTTCATGTGAAAAAAGTTTGTCATCTGTTTTATCTCATTAATCTATACAAATGGAGATTTTTTTATTGCTTTTTATAAGGGGGTTATGTTTTATTTAATTCTTCTTTTACTTATCTCTCTCCGCAATATGAAATCTGTTTAGCTAACTTTCTCTAGGTTGTATTAAATAGTTTCTAGTCTAACTATACTATGTATATGCTATGTACACATTTGATATTCTAGTATTTAGTTATCATGGTCAAAGTATAAAATCTCTACTGGTGAGAGGACGTAGTATATGCAAACATGTTTGGAAGTCAATACAGTGTGAAATGCTGAATTAATGATTCAACAAGATTTGGAAAGAGTATTAATTAATCATTTCTAACACATCTCTATATTTATTTCCTTTTTGAATTTATTAGTGTGAGTTTTTTTTAAGTTTGTGTATGTATGTATGTCTTTCTCTTTTTGCTCCATCTCTCTCTCTCTCTCTCTCTCTCTCTCTCTCTCTCTCTCTCTCTCTCTCTCTCTCTCTCTCTCTCTCTGTGTGTGTGTATGCTCCCACATCCTCATGTGTATTCATTTCCCTTCCTTTTACTTTGATCAGTGATAGCTCCTGGCAATCTAGTGTCATTGAGTAACCTAAATTTTATCTTCTGCTTGGAGCAAAATCAATTATTAAAAATCACCATAGTCCATCTCAGAGTCTCTCACTTTTCCAGAGAGTTCCCAGCGTGACAGTAACTTGTCATAATCAATGGTAAACAGCTGGTGCCTTGTAGATAATTATAGCAAATTATAGATAAAGTACAGCAAATTATCTAATAGTCCATGATGTGAAAGTATGCAAAGGACACCAATGAAAACACCCATGTTGAATGTTGAGAATTTATCAAGCTCAAAACTGTGATATGTAAGGTAAAAGCTTATCTTCTATGTAGAATAAATCACAGTCAAATAACTTATATGCATAATATGTATTCTATATGATAATTAAAATAAATAAATAATAAAATATAAATTAAAATTTATATATATAATGTTATATATAAGTTACATATATGTGTTGTATGTAGGATATATATATATATATATATATATATATATATATATATATATATATATATATACACATATGTGTATGTGTGTATGTGTGAGATATTTCAAATTTTTGTGTGGCAAGATGATACAAATTTTATTCCCTTTTTATTTTTTATACAGATTGACCAAAAGCAGGCTTTCCCTCTCTCTACCTACAATAGTGTCGCTTTTTCTACTGTGTTTTTGTATAGTATAATAGTTGCATAAATGAAAGAATAATATTATAAGCAAAGATAAGACAATACTTATAAAACTTCATTGACTACACAGAATTATTAAATTATTTAATATATACACATTATTTATATGTAATACATGTATATAAATATATACATATATATATGTATACACACACACACACACACACACACTGTAGTCTTCCTCAGATACAATGAATACACTATGGCTACAAAATGTATCCATAGCAATATTGGGTTCACTCCTCTAGATCTATAAAGAAAGAAGTATGGGGTTTTGGTTTTGATATTGTTCATTCTTCCGTGTGTGTTTTCATTAACTGTTTGCCTTGTCATAGCAGAAATTTCATGCATAAAAAAACATACATACTTTCGTAGTAGAAAACTGTTCTTGATCATTATATTTTCCCAAATTCTGTAAAAATACGATAACAACTTAGCACAGAAACTGAACAGTAACCCCTTGGTAAAATCAATATAGTCTTGTCTAAATGTTAACACTCCAATATTGTTTTATGGGCAGGAGAGTCTACATTTCAGGATAAAGGAGTGTTTCTATCTTTGGAAATTGAGATATTCTCATAAGGCTCAAAGGCATATCTGAACTAAAAAGATCACGAGGAGTAAGTGTTTCCAACACATTAGGAAAGCAAAAGTATTTCATTATTGACTGTTTCCCACATGTGGAACTGTTCCACTCTCATCGCAGATGTCCACATGGGAGAGCAAGGACAGATAGTGACCTTGATTTCTTCTGTGCTACAACATTTCCATGACACTGAGTTTTTCTTTCTGAATATCTCCTAACCTCCACAGTGTGAAGATGAAAAATACTGATAATCCAGTTTTAACTTCACTGGATTCAAAGAAATGCCTAGGCATTCAAAAACCCCTCTGTCTTTCTCAGTGTTAGAGACTTTCCCTAGATGTGTATGACAGGTAAGATGTACATCAGAGGAAAGTTAGCCTTTCCTTTTAATTTAGTATGAAGGAATCGCTAGACTTGGTTAAAGTACATAAAACTGATTTTATTTTTAACATTAAAATTATTTGGTGTGTGTGTATTTGTGTGTGTGTCTGTGTGTGTGTGTGTGTGTGTGTGTGTGTGTGTGTGTGTGTATGTAGATATAGCACACATGTAGTTGTCCAGAATGACTTGTAGGAATCGGATCTCGCTTTCTACCATGTAATTTTTCAGGATTAAACTCACATCATGAGATTCAGTTCCCTTACTTGCAGAGCCGTACATAGTTCCAGCTTCCTAAAGAAGTGATAATATTTACCTTCCTGTTGCCAACAGTATCATTTTTCACCATCTTATTTTATAACAGAATAGAATATTTTAAAATAATATCAATAAAATTACGAGTTAAAATGTGGTATTATAAGTTCATATGTATTCTATTTGGTTAAAAGTGAATATGAGTTATTTTTTTATATCTCACTAAATCTAAATTTCCTATTATATACCTTTCACATTCTTTTCATATCATTCAATTACAAAAGATGTATTAAATTTTGTTTTCCCAATAAGTAAATCTTATCTGGAAGTCTTTTAGTTCCTGGAAAAGGTGATCTCCTTGGATATTTTTAGGTCTTATCATTCAAGGGCTAGGAATGCAAATATACATACATACATACATACATACATACATACATACATACGTACGTAGGTATACACACACACAAACATATATATATATATATATATATATATATATATATATATATATATATATGTATACATATATACATGATTCATTTTAGGGTATGCTCTAGGAGAGAAGAGTGAATTCTGAAATCTATATAAAGAAATGAAAGTGAAACCTCTTTCTAGAGCTGATGTATTATTTAACTGGTAATATTTCAAATGTTAGAGAAGTGTATGCCCTAGGTTCCCTACTATCAATGAAAATTTAATATTTTATTTTGACAGCACTACACAACATAAATGTAAAAAGTCACCTTCATCTTCATTTTATTTAGGTCAAAGTTTCTGACTTTTAAGAAAAAGACTGAAGCACATTTACCTATAACTCTATAACCCCTGTCACTTGGTAGCAATTCACATTTTATCTCTCCATTGTGTTAGTTCAGTGCTACTTTTGTGGTTATTAGCTGACACATTCACATTTAAAAGCCAGATAGAGCAATTGAATGAGCTATCAAATAAATGAATTTAAAACTGAAGGACAGGAATCCCTTTGCACAAAGAAAAATCTTTGAACAACCCCATGTAAAAGATTACTGATACTTTCTACTTCAATAGGATTTTAATTAATAAGTAGGAAAATTTTTAAAATTTTGTTTTTGGATAAAAATAAATGTCTGGGGAAAACAGTCAATTAGTTGTTAGTTAAACATATAATTTGCATTTTATATCCTGACTTGGTGTTATTGATATCTAATTTCTTATAGTAAAGTTACAAAGCAAATAACATGTTTTAAAAATCTATGTTTCTATAAAGCAGCATAATAACTAATCATTACTTGTTTTTTAATGTAGTTTATACAAGTATTTTCGTTTTCTTTTGATTTTTAGGCAAAAACACAGGAAAATTAAATATTTTTGTTGTGACCCTGTTGAAACATAAAGATCATGTTGAAGATATAAACACTAAAAATTAATAGTATAAAATTAAAGTTAATAATATCTGTATCTTAAACTGCCCAAGACAAACACGGGGATGGAAATAATATGAGATTAGTCATAAACTTTCAGAACTAAAATCTCAATGTGAATAATTATATTAAAATGAAATTTAATCTACTTTGGATATTGCAATGTCTAATTTGTAGAAAACCCATGAGTTGGCAAGAAAGTACATAGGAGCCAACGTATATAGATTTTAGATCAAATTCTCATTATTAATAACTGTATTGCTAAAATTTCTATAATGGGCAAGATACAAACCATGTCTACTTCTTTCTCCTAATGTCCCAAAGACAAACTGATAAATGATATCACTGAAGTCTCTTGTGGGAAAACGATGAGTTTATTGGATTTACTTAGAGAAAACAGCTTATGGTTTACCTACAGGGTGTGGTTTCTCTTCTCATAAATACCATATGAAAAGACTTGACCCAGCAAGGCTGACAGCTTTCCAACAACCCTAGTCTCTCCAGTTCTATGTACTTGAGCCCGGCACTCTTTCTCATTCCTACTGCTGTATCCCTTCAATAGATTTCCTCAGGTTGTGTTACTCCAACCATAATTTATCTTTGTTACTATTTAATAACTGTAGCTTTGCTAGTGTTATTAATCATAATATAATTATCTGTGTTTTCCAATGGCCTTAGACAACCCCAGTAAAAGGGCTATTCAGCCCTGTAGGGATCGAGAACCACAAGTTGAGGAACACTGCTCTAGACTCTCCCAAAGGTCATATGAAATGAACATTGTGTTACAAACAACGGTGGTACAGGAGTCTTGGGAGTCTTGTAGATGTGAGGATATATAGAGTAATCAAACCTAGCTAAGATAAGTACTTTTAAAATTAATTACATTGGCAAGTCCCAAGATGATGGCTACTTATTTTGAGAAAATTCACACAGAACAATTGGCAATTTTAATAATCACATTAAATTTTCTATAGATGATACTATGTGTACCTTCTATAGAAATAAACAGTAATTAACATATGATACACACATACATATATACATATCCACATATATATATATATATATATATATATATATATATATATATAAAACATAATGTTAAGCTTGTAAAGCCACATAATGTTAGATGTATTGTGGAAAAATAATGCATTTGATCCTTCACTACTGCTTTGTAAAAGAAACTTCTAGATCTCCTTGGAAAGACAAATATAGATGGCTGAGTCCCCAGAACAGCCTTGCAAGTGCTCTTCCACCAGAACCCACAGGGTGCCTGCCACACACCCTACAGGCTGTCCAGGAAGGGATCACCTGGAGCTTTGTGAGGACAGATGACCATAGCGTGCTGCACTCTGGGATTGGGTCCTTTCCAGCCCAGTGAGAGGGCAAGATGACCTCCATCAAGACTCAGGACATGCTGTAAACAGGCAAACAGCTTAGCTCTCAGAGAAATCTTGCAAGCACTCTCCCACCTGAGCCCACAGTAAGCCCTAAGCCTGCCACATACCCTGACAGGGTTTCCGGGGTGGAAACACCTGATAATCTCGTGGGCAGATAGGGTGGTGAACTCTGGGATCGGGTCCTTTCTGGCCCAGCAAGAGGAATTAATTTTCTTTTTAAAAATGTACTCAATATTCTATTCTTTTCAAAGTAATGAAAGATATGAAAATAATTGATTGTTTTGATCTTGGATAGGAACATGCACTTGTCACAACAGAGTATTTACCAAAGGAATATGAATATGAATATATGTATGTTGTATGCAGAAGAGTGCTGATGCATATGGCCACATGAACATTTCTGTAACATAATTCATTAGTTATGGTTATATGCACACACATTTTAAATATAACACCTTACAATACAGCAAATAGAATAAGTACAGAAAGAAATAATATGATGCTAACAAGTAAGACAAAGTCCAGAGATCCTATTTAATATAAGTAGTATATATTTTAGATAAGTTGTTTCTGAGTGGTAGTGAAATTAAAGAGTATTGAAGGAAATAAATCTTAAATTTTATAGATTTTTTTGTTTGCTTGCATGATGCCTTTTGGTTTGATAATGCTATAAGATTTTCTGACTGTTTCTAATTAGGATAAAAACGTTCCTATGGTGTAATAGAATCTTGCAGAAAAGTATTCTTTTTGGTATATAGGAACAAAATTTAAGGCTGTATGAATAACTTATTACCAAACAGTTATATGTCCTCAAAATTTCACTGTGAAAGATTTAATAAAAAATATATTGAATTTTATCAAGCGTCCTATTTTAGGAAATTTATGCACATATTTTCTCAAACTCTAAATTATATATATATATATATATATATATATATATATATATATATATACAATAGAGCTAAAAATTTAACCTTGTTTTGGGATGTGCAGATAATTATATCTGAATGGAGGGTCTCAAAATGTTTGAAATAATAAAGAGGAAAAAAGCTCATGTTTCTTGAATAATAATATATTTCTACAAAGTCTACAAATTTTTATATTATGCTTTCAAGCTACATGGGTTTTCAAGCCTCCAAGATTTTGGATGAAGGTAGCCTAAATAAAATGAGCAACAAATAGTAGACAGAATCAGACATCTCTTGTAACTAAATAAGTCATTAAGCTTCGGGAATTGATGATATCTAATAAAATTACTGGCTTACAAAAT
This sequence comes from Micromys minutus, assembly GCF_963924665.1. NCBI lineage: Eukaryota > Metazoa > Chordata > Mammalia > Rodentia > Muridae > Micromys > Micromys minutus. Next base: position 20,419,609 of record NC_137974.1, on the reverse strand, counting down.
CCCACAGGAACCCCAAAATTTTATCAGTGCTATTTGTTTGTCTCCACAAACTTACAGTAAGGTCCACTTGCTGAAGACAACATTTACATAACTGATTGAACATGGAGAAATCACAATCAAAATAAATCTCAACTAGAATCATAACTTATTTCCAGACACATTCTCTTCTATATTAATGTTTGTTTCAGTGTCCACAGTCATCTTCTACTTGATATGTTCACAAATAGTTGTATATATTAATTAGTTAAAGCAAATCTGCGATGTCACAAACAACTTTTGTACTGGGTAGACTCACTTTGCCCTTCAGAATCTGTACTTCTAAATTGGTGACCCTGAGGTTTTTACTCTACATGATTTGTTACAAATCATCTGGGAAATTTTCCAAGGATATTGACTCACAGTCAGGAAGCTGAGAAAGGGTTGGAGGGTCAAAAGAATGTCAATGAAGGCCGGGAAATATCAAACCAAACACACTCTAAGCGTAAAAGCCCAAGGCTAATATCACAACCATATTTACAAACATTAATATAAGAAACTCTCTTGTAACAGTATTATTCTTCTTCATTAATTGGTTCTTTTAATATTTGTTGTTCTGCCTTCCATGAATATTCTCCCTTCTAAGTAAAATTTAAACATCCTTGCTTTGGTCTTTCTTCATTGGTTCTGTGGGTTATATCAGGGGTTTCCAGTACTTTTTGTGAATATTCACTTTTCAGTGAGTGCATACTATGCATGTTCTTTGGATCTTTTTTACCTTACTCAGGGTGATATTTTCTAGTTCTATCAATTTTCCAGCACAATTCATGACATCCTTGTTTATGATAGCTGAATGGTATTCATTTATTTAAATGAACTATGTTTTTCTATCCATTCTTCAGTTGGGGAACATTTAGGTTGCTTCCTCTCTCTGGCTGTTATGAATCAGACTGCTTTGAGCACAGTGGAGCATGTGTCTTTGTGAGATGTTTGAACATCTTTCAGGAATATGTCCAGGAGTGGTAGAGGAGGGTCTTCTGGAAGAATTATTTTCAATATCCTGAAAAAATTTCCAGAGTAGTAGTACCAGTTTGCAATGAGCAATGGAGGAGCATTTCCTTTTCTCCACATCCTCACTAGCATGTGCTACCACTTGAGTTATTGATGTTAGCAATTCTGAATGGTGTAAGATGGAATTTTAGGGTAGTTTTGATTCACATTCTCCTGAAACTAAGGGTATATAGTTCTTTAAATGTTTCACAGCAATTAAGGATATTTTTTTTCCTGGAAATTCTGTTTAGCTCTGCACCCCATAGGAAAGTGAACTGGAAGTACCGAAAGACACAATTTCTAAGAGAATTTGAGATAGGGAAGAAAAAAGTCACAAGCATAGAAGGTACCAGAAAAAAAATTGATGTATTGGTCAAAAAATTACCATATGTAAAAGTTTCTAACCCAAACATTAGAAATAGGTAAGACAATATGAAAAGGTCAAGCCTACGAATACAAGGAGTAAAGATAACCAGTTCAATGGGCCAGAAAATATCTTCAACCAAACTCTACAAAAAAAATTCCATAAGTTAAAAAAAGAAATTACCCTAAAATTACAAGGAGCTTACAGAACGCTAAATAGATGGGAACCAGAAAAGAAAATCCTTCGTCTATGTAATAATCAAAACACTAAATGTACAGAAGAAAGAATATTAAAAGGTGCAAAGGTCAAGTAACTTATTGGGACTTCTAAGACATCCCACCTCACGGAAATAAGTAATTCTATTTTTCTCCAAAGTGATAATATATCAAAATGATTATAAATTTTATTCTAAAATAATTTCATAAATAAAAAGGCAGTTTTTATACTAGCTTTGAAAAAAATGTTTCATCTCCAGTAACTGCCAAGCATGTCACATGAAATTCCTATAATAAAACAAATGTTTGTTAAAATCCAAGGTTTTGCTCATGTATTGGAAGAATCAGCATAGTAAAAATGGCTATCTTACCTAAAGCAATCTACAGGTTAAAAGCAGTCCCCATCAATATTCCAACTCAATTCTTCATAGAGTAAGAAAGAACAATCTGCAAGTTCATTTGGAAAAACAAAATACCCAGGATAGCAAAATGTATTCTCAACAATAAAAAAAAAAAAAAAAAAAAAAAACAGCAAGAGAATCACCATCCCTGACCTCTAGTTGTACTCCTAGATCCATTGTGATAAAACCTGCATGATATTTATTCAGAAACAGGCAGGTAGATCAATGGAATTGAATTGAATACCCTAAAATGAACCCACACAAATATAGTAACTTGATCTTTGACAAAGAAGCTAAAAATATTCAATAGAAAGAGGACAGCCTCTTCAAAAATAGTGTTGGTGCACCTAGCAGTAAGTTTGCAGAAGAATGCACATAGTTCCTTTCTTATCTCCTTGTACAAAGCTCAAGTTCAAGTGGATCAATGACCTCCACATAAAACCAAGTACACTGAAATTAATAGAAAAGAAAGTGGGGGAGAGCTTAGAACACATAGACACAAGGGAAATTTTTCTGAACAGAAAAATGGCTTATGCTCTAAGATCAAGAATTGACACATAGGACCTCATGAAATTACAAAGCTTATGTAAAGCAAAGGACACTGTCAAAATGACAAAATGGCAACTAGCATATTGGGAGAAGATCTTTACCAAACCTATAGCTGATAGAGGGCTAGTATCCAATATATACAAAGAACTCAAGAAGTTAGACACTAGTAAATCAAATAATAATCCTATTAAAATGAGGTACAGAGTTAAAAAAAAGAATCATTACCTGAGGAATATCGAATGGCTGAGAACCACCTAAAGAAATGCTCAACAAACCTAGTCATCAAGAAACTACAAATCAAAATAACCTTGAGATTTCACCTCACACCAGTCAGAATGGCTAAGATCAAAGACTCAGGTGACAGTAGATGCTGGCAAGGATGTGGAGAAAAAGAAATATTCCTCCACTCTTTTTGGGGCTGTAAACTGTTGCAACCACTCTGAAAGTCAATCTGGTGGTTCCTCAGAGAATTGAACATAGTGCTTCCTGAGGACCCAGCTATACAACTCTTGGGCATATATTCAAAAGAAGCTCCAACATCTATCAAGGACACTTACACAACTATATTCATAACAACCCTATTTATAATAGCCAGAAACTGAAAAGAAACCAGATGTTCTTCAAAAGAGGAATGGATACAGAAATTATGGTTCATATACATACTGGAGTACTACTCAGCTATCAAAAACAACAATTCCTGAAGTTCTTGGATGGAACTTTAAGCTATCATGCTGAATGAGGTAACCTAGTCACAAAAGGACACTAATACTATGTACTCACTTATAAGAGGATACCAGCCAAAAAAGCTTGGGATATCCAAGAAACAACTGACAGAACTTATGAAACTTAAAGATAAGCAAGGCCAGAAAGTGGATACCTCAGTCTTTCTTAGAAGAAAGAACAAAACATTCATGGGAGAAAATAAAAGTACAAACAAAGGAGCAGGGATTGGAGAAAAGATCATCCAGAGACTGCCCTACTTGTGGACACACCCCATATACAAATATTTCTAGCCAATGAGCCCAAACATTTTTGCTGAGGTCAAGTAGTGCTTACTGGCTAGAAACTGATATGGATGACTCCTCAGAAGCTCTGCCAGAGTCATACTGATACAGAGAAGAATGTTTGTAGCTAATCATCAGACTGAACATGAGGACCCTAATGAAGAAACTAGAGAAAGCAATGCAGAAGCTGAAATAGTCTGCAACCCTATGAGAAGAACACTATTATGAACTATCCAAACTCAACAAAGCTCCCAAAGATTAAATCATCAGTCAGTGGGTTCACACAGAAAGACATAGGACCCGAGGTATATATGCAGCAGAAGATAGCATCTTCTGATATCAATGGGAGGAAAGAAATATGGTCAAACAAAGGCTTTTTTTCCTGGTGTAAGGGAACACAAAGGCTCTGAGTTTGAAGAGGGAAGTTGGAAAGGGAACACCTTCAAGGCACAATGAGAGGAGGATGGGAGATGGGATTGGCTGAAACAGTATAACACCTAAAATGTAAATATAGAGAATATCCAAGGCCATTTGCCACCTGGAATAGCAGAGATACAGGAATTCAGGCCTAGTGAGACTGTCCTGAAGGTAGCAGCGGTAAAGAGAGGTCTGGGCAGAGCACACAAAAAGCGCTCTCCCCATTGGTTCAGGGGAGTAGGAAATTTGCCTTGGGGACTTGGTTTCCAAGTGGAGGGCCTGGACATGCAGAACAGGTGCTCAGGCCATCTTCCACAAAGAACAGCAGAGATCCAGAGACTCAGGCCTGGTGAGACTGCTCTGCAAGTAGCCAGGACACAGAGAGGTATGGACCTAGCATGCAGAAAGTGTGCCACCCCCCCCCTATTGGTTCAGGGGAGCAGGAACTCTGTCTTAGGGGCTTGGTTTCAGACCTGATGGCCAAGGCATGCAGAAATGGGAACAGCAGGGACACAGGCTGTACAGAGGAGACAGGAAACAATCACTGACAGCAAGACCAACTATAATTGCAGAAAACAAGATGGCAAGAAGAAAGCAATAGAACTTACCCAATGGAAACCAAGACAACCTGGCAAAACCAGAACCCATCATTCCAATCTCAGCAAACAGCTGGATGCCAAACACTCCAGAAAAAGAAGACTCAGACATGAAATCATACCTCAAGATGAGATAGAGATTCTTAAACAAGAAATGGAGAGAACGGATAAAGAATTTGAAGCTTTAAAAGAGGAAACAAGAAGAACACTTAAAGAATGCAAAGAACTAAAGGAAAACAGAACCAAAGAGATGAAGAATTGAAGAAGGGACTTAAAATGTAAATGGAAACTATGAAAAAAAAAAAACTAAAAGAGACAACTATGGAGGTAGAAAACCTAAAAAAAAAGAAAAGAAAAAAAAATCAGGAGTCACAGATGCAAGCATTTCCAACAGACTACAAGAGATGGAGAGAGAATCTCTGGGGCCGAAGGAAACACAGAAAACATAGAAAAGAAATCAGAGAGGTGCAAAAGCCAAAAAGTTCCTAACCCAAAATATCCATGAGATCCAGGACACAATGAGAAGACCAAATGTAAGAATAATAGGAATAGAAGAGTGTGAAGAATATCAATTAAGAGGCACAGCAAATATCTTCCAAAAAATCGTAGAAGAAAACTTCCCTACCCTTAAAAATGAGATGACCATGAGCATAAAAGAAGCCTACAGAACGCCAAATAGAGTGGACCAGAAAAGAAATCCCTTCTGAAACATAATAGTCAAAACCCCAAGTGCCCAAAGCAAAGAAAATATACTAAAAGCCATAAGGGAAAAAGGCAAAGTAAAATATCAGAATAACAACTGATTTCTCAACGGAGAGTATGAAAACAAGAAGATCCTCGAGAAACATCATGCAGACCTAAGAGAATGCAAGAATCAACCCAGGCTGCTATACCCAGCAAAACTCACAATCACCATAGATGGAGAGACCAAGATATTCTAAGACAAAACTAAATTTACACAATATCTGACCACAAACCCAGCACTACAATGAATTATAGGTGGAAAACCCAATACAAGGAGGAAAACTACATCCTAGTAAAAACACGAAAATACCTAAGCAAGAAAATCAAAAGAAAAAAGACACATAGGCACAATTCTATCTCTAAAAGCAAATATAGCAGGAAACAGCAACCACTATTCCTTACTATCTGTTAACATAAATGGACTTAATAAAAAGTTATATGGTATCAGACTGGATAAATAAACAGCATCCAACATTTTGCTGCATACAAGAAACTCATCTCAGAGACAAAGACAGACACTATCTCAGAGTAACAGGTTGGGGAAAAAAAAAAAAAAAAAAAAAAAAAAAAAAAACATCCAAAAAGACAGCCCCAGGAAGCAAGCTGGAGTGGCCATTCTGATATTGAATAAAGTAGATTTAGAATAAAAAGTTATCAAAAATAAGGAAGGACACTTTTTACTCATTAAGGGCAAAATTTGTCACGAGGAACTCTCAATCCTTAAAATATATGCTCCAAATACAAGAGAAACCATATTCATAAAAGAAACCCAACTAAAGCTAAAAAGCTACATTGCACCCTACACAATAATAGTGGGAGACCCATAAATCCCACTCTCATTAATGGACAGATCATGGAAAAAGAAACTGAACATAGACACAGTGAAACTAGCAGAGGATATGAACCAATTGGAGTTAATAGACATCTTCAGAACATATCATCATGAAACAAAACAATCCACTGTCTTCTCAGCACCTCATGGCAAGTTCTCCAAAACTGAAACATTTAATTGGTCACAAAACAATCCTAAATAGATATAAGAAGATTGAAATACTCCCATGCATCCTATCAGATCACCATGGTCTAAGGCTGGTTTTAATAACAACAAAAAGTCCATATACACATGGAAACTAAACAGTGCTCTACTAAAGGACAGTATGGTCAAAGTAGAAATAAAGAAAGGTGTTAAGGATTTTCTAGAATTTAATGAAAATGAAAATGAAAACAAGACATACACAAACCTATGGGATGCAATGAAAGTAGTACTGAGAGGAAAACTCATAGCTCTGAGTGATTCCAAAATGAAACTGTAGAGAGCATACACTAGCAACTTAACAGCACAGTTGAAAGGTATAGAATAAAAGGAAGCAGATACACACAAAGGAGTAGAAAGAAAGAAATAATAAAACTCAGAGCAGAAATTGACCAAACAAACAAACAAACAAAAAACAAACAGAATCAAACAAAACCAAGAGCTGGTTCTTTGAGAAACTTAACAAGATTGATAAATTTTTAGTCAGACTAATTAGAGGGTAAAGAGAGAGTATCCAAATTAACAAAATCAGAAATGAAAGTGGAGACATAACAACTGAAACTGAGGAAACACAAGAAGTCATCAGATCCCACTGCAAAGGCCTATACTCAATAAAGCTGGAAAATATGCAGGAAATGGATAAATTCTTGGAGAGATACCAGATACTAAAGATGAATAGGACCAGGTAAACCATCTAAATAATATCATAACACCTATAGAAATAAAATTAGTCATCAAAAGACTCCCAACCAAAAAAAGCCCAGGTCCAGAAGGGTTCAGTGCAGAATTCTATCAGGTATGTATTGACAAACTAATTCCAACACTCTCCAAACTATTCCACAAAAAAGAGTTAGATGGAAAACTACCTAACTCATTTTTTGAGGCCACAATATCCCTTGTTCCTAAACCAAACAAAGACCCTACAAGGAAAGAGAACTTCAGAACAATCTCACTTATGAACATTGATGCAAAAATACTCAACAAAATACTTGCAAACTGAATCCAAGAACACATAAAAATTATCATTCACCATTATCAAGTAGGCTTCATCTCTGGGATGAAGGGATGGTTTAGTATAGGGAAATCTCTAAATAAGGAAATCGAGGCAGATGTCAGATAATGGAAAGTACTTCAATGCTCATGATTGGAAGGGTCAATATTGTAAAAATGGCCATTGTACCAAAATCAATCTACAGATTCAATGCAATCCTCATCAAAATTCCAACCCAGTTCTTCATAGAGTTGGAAAGAACAATGTGCAATTTCATGTGGAATAACAAAAGACCTAGAGTGAAATCCATCCTCAACATCAAGAAAGCATCTGTTGGAATCACTATCCTTGATCTCAAGCTATATTACAAGGCAATTGTGCTAAAAAACTGCATGGTACTGGTACAGAGAGACATACGTGGACCAATGGAATAGAATAGAAGATCCAGAAATGGGCCCTCATATATATGGTCACTTGATTTTTACAAAGGAGGATATAGCCCAGGGAAACTCCAAAATACAACAAAAACACTTGCACCACAGTATTTATAGCAGCCCCATTCATCGTAGTTGGAAGCTGGAAAGATCCCAGATGTCCTTCAGTAGATGAATGGATAAAAAAAATTGTGGTATATTTACACAACGGAGTATTACTCAGCTATCAGAAACATGACTTTATAAAATTCTTTAGAAAATGAATGCATTTCGAGAATTTTATCTGCAGTTAGATAAACCAGTCACAAAAGAACAGACACAATATGCAGTCACTGATAATTGGATACTAACCCCAGAAAACTCTGAACACCCCAGAAACAACTCACAGACTGTGTGAAGTTCATTAAAAAACAAATGCCAAAGGACAAAAAGAAAAGGTAAAAGAAAATGAAAAACCATTGTGCTTAATATTTACACACCAAAGAAAAAACTTTCTATATTTCCAGGTTAGATCTTGTTTTACATGTACTTAATGCTCATTGTAACTAGTAAGATTTTAATGCATACTATCAAAACTTTAAAAAAATCAAGTACTGACAAATATGTATTCATATACTTTTATGCAAAAATGCTTAAAATCAGTACATTTATCTTTGGTTTTTAAAAATAAAGTTGTTCAATTTATAAAAATAGAAAAAGTAATAAAGTTATTTTATTTAATAAAATTTCAATTTTCAAAGAAAAATATTCATGGTTTTATTATCAGAAGATGGCATTGATATATCTTTCAGAGTTGTAATGTTTCTATTTACAGAACAAGCAAACAAACTATTTACATCTGGTTTTGTCTATATTAAAATACACTCTTGAGAGATCAGTAAGGCTCTCTAATTTTAAATCTGTAAACTATTATATATAATTTCTCAATACAGAAAGTATTATTACCTCAAATTGTGTGTTAACATAAAAATAGAAGAAATTAGTGACATATGTGATTCCTTTGTTCAAATATATGATTTTACACTCAAAATTACTTCTTTCCATTTTATACCATTATAAGGATTTAATGCATGTCATATGCTATACCTGATGATGTTATTAGAAGTGATGAGCAAATGGCTTACTTTGGTTTTTTGAAATCTTTCATTGTGATTAAATTACAATTCCTTAATAATTTTTTTTTTAATTTGAAAATGTACTTTTTAAAATAATATCTAATAAATATTCTTACATGCTAGAGGCTAATCCTTTAATAGTAAATGTTTGAATTCCATTCAGATTTTCTTGCTACTTCTTTCCTATTAGATATAGAGCTTGGTTACTCCTAAGGTTATTTATTTTCATAATTTTTAAAGCAGACTAGAATGATTGTGTTGAATTAATATAATTAAATATCATACTATAAAATATGTTTTTATGCAACATAGGAAAGTACAACCATCATAGGTAGTATGTACTTATCTTAGTACTCAGAGAAATCTAAAGATCAATCATATTTACTGAACATACAAAAATGTAATCAAGATATGCATACAAAACTTTAAGCAAAGTGCTTTTGAGAGTGTTTTGTTTATAAATATATTCTTATTACTGTCGACATTTAATGATCAACCTTTTAATATTTTATGGAAAAATTATTATCTTTAAATTTAAATGACTAAAAATACAATTTGAAAGACATAAGCCTGTTCCTTTTAGTTATACAAATTTTTCTGTTTTTAACAACTGTTTGCATTCTTATACTTAGTGAATCTCATACCAAGTAACTGCCATGAAAATTAAGAGGCAAATACATGAACACTTGAAGTTTCTATTAGAGGCTTTATACACCTGACTGCATTCTCAAAACACTTCTAAACAACTTCGAAATCAAGAAAAAATCAATTATAAAAGAACTATAACAATTAAGGTATTAGTTTTATAATATAAAGAAAGAAAACCTAGGTAAAAAAGAAAACAAATATATAATTCCACATTGTTTGGTACCTCTTGTCCAGACATCTAAAGAAGTATCCTCACTTAGAAAATTAATCTGCTCTGTGTCACCCCTACATTGTTTAAACTCAAGTATCAATACAATATTTTTAGCAAGTTTTAAGCTGTGTATATATTTAATTACTTATTCAGTAAAACTTTTCTAAAAGTTTTGATTAAGGCATGGATAAAAACATTTTGTTTAGCAGTAGAATTGTCCCCAGGAATTTTCACATTCTAATTTCTTGGTGCAGTCAGTTTACATTGAGAATGATTTAAACTATGAATAAAATAATAATTCCTAATTATTTGACTATAAGGTGAGAGATGATTTGTGAACTATCTGCTCTGACATGGGGTGAGTTGAGTGTAGAATACATGCCATCATACAAGTCATTATTAATGATCAGTGTAAAGTGAAAGAGCCAATGAAACTGACATATGATTAGAAAGATTAGATCAACTATGATTGGCTTCAAAATAGAATTGATTCCATGCCAAGCATGATGGGCAAGTGTCATTCCAAATTCACTTTACTGCCCTTAGCAGGGTGATTGACCCCTATAACCAGAATAGGTGATCTGAGAGTTAGGGCTAGTCACACATTCTGGAAATGGCTTCAGTGAGTACATGGAGAACTCTCCAACCAGAATCAGGCTTCAGTAACTGTCAGTGAACAAGAGATATTTAACCTTCTGGGGGGTGATTAGCTTCTATTGGATAAATGTTCATTACTCCCCCAGGCCATGGTACTAGACTTGATTCCTTAGGATTAGAAGGGATTCCCAGTGCTGTTAGACATAAGGGCAGGGGAAGTTCTATCTGGCTGCTAGTATATGACCTTCTCTGGAGTGAGCAAAAGAGGGGGCACAAGACTACTCACACTGGGACATATAGGCCTGAGGCAGAAAAGTGAGCAATCTCACTCCCAGAACTCTCAAAATGAGATTTTTAGGGCTGGATTAATTCTACTCTTACTAAGGATGGCTTCTCCTGGTTCTATGGTTCCTGGTTTAACAAGCAAACTCGAGAATATGGAAAATACAAGAAAATTGCCTCTTTTTTAATATTTCCAAAAGCAAATGCATTTTAGTCATTGTCTTAAACATAGTCTAGTCTTGACTACTTCACATGGGACACTCTATTTAAATCCAGTCTCACAGAAATGTACTCCTACCTATACTCTTCAATATTTGATGATTTCTTGCTGGATTAGGCAGCCTATGTCATGGTAAATTTGGATACCACATTTTATTTTATCATACATATTTGGAAAGCTTACATGGTGTCAAAATGAATATTTGCATTTATAATTAAGTGATTTAATGTGTGAGAACTATCATGACAATAGAATCTCACATGAAGAAGCATTGTGGATTAGCTCATATCAGGAACATTTCTTTTTCAAGTCTTTGAAAGAAGTGTACTAGTGAGTATTTTTTGTTGTTGTTGTTATATAAGTATAAGGTGCTATGTAAGATTATTGCAGTGAATATTATTAAAATGGAAGGCTTATTATCTCTTTATTGGCTTCCACCATGCCACTCAGTGGAATATTACATATCTCTGTAATATGGAGCCTAACACAGAGACTCTGTCACTTGGTCTATAATATAATCCTTGTCCTCTTCTGGAAATTTTTTTCTCAGGCGGTTCACTCTGCTTGCCCTGCTGTTTCAGTCTTAGGTGGATACCACCACCCCTGCATGTTCCTTTCTACTACTGCCTAGCCCAAACATCACTCCAAAATTTGGTAGCTTTTTATGTAGGTTTATATATTAACTTCTCAATCCACAAACCCTCTCCACAATAAGATTATATCTAATAGACAAAGATACAAACTTCCCTTCTATAAGAGATGGAAAGATAAATCTCTTAAAAATATTTATATCTATTGCCAGTTATGGCCACCAGGATCTAGGTCAACTTTCTCCAACTCTATCTTGATTTCCTTCTCTCTTTTTTCTCTTCTGTTTTCCTACCTTTCCACTGCCTACTTCTTCACTGTCAAATCATGTATCACCTTAACAACAATCTAAAAAGTCAACAAGCACACTTGTTTTAAAACTTAAATCCTAAGGCAAAGGAGAGGGTGGGATAAGAAGTGGAATCACAATAATAAAACACAATAGGACAATCAAAACACAGAAAGTGGAAGAAGATACTTTATTAACTGAAATATCAGGCACAGCTGCTAAAATGCTATCAGGGTGGGAGGCATGTTCCATTTTGTCCCCCATTAATAAATTTCATATGAAATAACTATTCTGTACAGATTTTGTTTTCAAGAGCCCAGGAACAGAGGGATCCCCTCTCACACAAAAGACATTTTCTCATTGGCTTTTAGTTATAGATGAAGCCAGAGATAATGTTTCATAGTATAAGTTACAGACAGGGCTACTCTGAGTATGTAAAGTTCAATTAAATAATTAATGAATCTTTCCATTCTTATTTTAACAGTCTATAATTTCCAATATCAAAGATCTCTTAAAGAAAATTTGATTATACTGAAGTCTCTATTATGTAGAGCTGGGTCAATTAGATTAGTCTGCCCTAAATTCATTCTCAGTTCATGCCTAAAGACAGTTTGTTCCCTTTTCTTCTAAACTTTAGGCCCTGGTTGATAATAGCAATGTTTCCCACCAAAAGCAATGAGATTTTCATTTACCTAGTAGTATGTTCACTACTCAGGTATAGATCAGCTTACTTTAGCTATTATTATTATTATTATTATTATTATTATTATTATTATTATTATTATTATTATTATTGTAAAACAAGGCAATCCCTCATAGCTGGAGGCAATTAAACATAGAAACACGTACACACATAGATGAGGCACAAGTACACACACAAGCACATGTTCACGCAGAGCTGCTCATTCTTTATTTTTTAAAATATATTTTGATGATTTTATTGGATACTCTCTGTAGTTAGATTTCACATGTTATCCCCTTTATCCCCACTCTCCTCTGCCCTCCCCATCTAGATCCTTCCATGAAGATGCTCCTCTTACAAGGTCCCCTCATACCTCAGCTGCCTAGGTTTTTCCTACAATGGGAGAACATGCCTTCATTGGACTAGAGGTCTCTTCTCCCACTGATACCAGACAATGCTATCCTCTCTTACATATGCACCTGAAGCATAAATAGTGCTTGGGTTTGATGGCTACATATGGGGTGGTTCCCCAGGTGAGGCAGTCTCTGGATGATCTTTTCGTCAACCCCTGCTAGTCCATTTACCACTGCATTTCCTTTCCTGGGTTTTATGTTCTCTCTCCTAAGAGGGACTGAGGCACCCACATTCTCGACACTTTTCTTTTTGAGAAGCACCTAAAGAAAAGCTCAACATTCCTAGTTATCAGGGAAATACAAATCAAAACAACCCTCAGATTCCACCTCACACCAGTCACACATGGTATACACTCACAGATATGGCAATATTAGTTCCAAAAATCTGAATACCAAGAAGCCATTCACACAGCCCTTAAGAAACTCAAAAAGAAGGAAGGTCAGATTGTGGATGCCTCAATCCTTTTATTTTTATTTTTAAATTGGATATTCTCTGCACTTACATCTCAGATGGTAAACCCTTCCTGCCCCTTGGCATTTCCCTACAAGGAAAAAATGATCCTTTGCTAAACCAAAGGCCTCTCCTCCCATTGATGCCAGAAAATGCTGTCCTCTGCTGCATATGCACCTGGGGCCATTGGTCTCTCCATGAGAACTCATTTTTTGTTGCTTTAGTCCTTTGGAGCTGTGGTGGGTTTGGTTAATTGATCATTTGGTTCTTCAATTGTTGTTGCAGACCCTTTCAGTTCTTTTAGTCCTTTCTCTAACTCTTTCACTGTGGTCTTCAAGTTCAGTCTGATGGTTAGCTGCAAACATCCTCAACTGTATCTGAATGACTCTGGTAGAGCCTGAGGAAGCATCCATATCAGGATTCTGCCAGTAAGCACTTTTAGGCAACAGTAATAGAGCTTGGGTATAGTGGCTGCACATTGGCTGTATCCCAAGGTTAGGCAGTCTCTGGATAACCTTTTCTCCAAACCCTGCTCTTCTATTTGTCCCTTTATTTCATCCCATGAGCCCCAGTCCTTCTTAGAAGGGAGAATAAACACCTTATCTCTTAAAACTGCAATACAGCTGTTTTATGGGCTATGGAACTAAGATTCATATTCAAACTTTACCACACTATGTTAATATTTTTAGAAGAAAAAATAACATGATGTTTCTCTTGTTTCATCTGAAGAGTAGACTACTTAAAAGGACAATATGAACAATGTCTGGTAATTTCTGACTGGTACAAGTTTTTGTTTTTTTTTAATTTGGGACAATTTTACAAAGTGATTGTCATAGCAGTGTCTCAGTACCAATAGTCAACATATATGATCATGTGTTCTAAAATCCTTTTCCCATTTCACAATACATTCCTAACATAATACTAATTTATAAAATTATTAATGTCAAACATATGCTTATGACATTCTCTGGCTTAGTTCATGACAAATTTATTTTTTTAGTTCAGTTTTATTTTAAATGATATAGTTTAATAACTTTTTTGTTTATGGTGAAAAACCGCATTACTTTATATTTTTAAATTTCTTATATTCCTTACTTAGTTTAGGCAAACAAGGCTACGTCTGTTTGTAAGCTATTGTACACAGCTCACCAATGAAGACATATGTGTAGTATGTATAGGTATTGCCACTGGAGGATATGAAGTTATTTGCGTTTATACCAAGGAACAGTATAGCTGGAACATGCTGATTTCTATGTTTTTATTTTTAAGAAACTGTATGACGCTTTCCACAGTTACGAGACTTCTTATTTTTCCTCTAGAACTATTGAAGAAAAAAAAAAAAAAAAAAAACCTCTCTCAACATTTTCTCCTGAATATGTTGTTTGTATTTTCTATTCTGATTTAGATAGCATATCAATATTGATATTCCTATAAATCACTTTAATCATTCCAATGATCTTTCCACAGTACTAGAAAAACAAATCATAAAGTTCATATGGAAAAAAAAATAAATGACCCAGAAAATCCAGCACAACTCAAATCAGACAATAATGCTAAAGCTACCATAATATATGATCTCAAATAATAATGCAGAGAAGTAATGTCAAGGGCATCACTACACTACTGAAAAAACTCATATGTAATAGCTTTTCAGAGAGAAAGTAGAAATAAACTTATACAGATCTAACTAATAATTTTTGACAAAATTGTCAAAAGCGTAAATAAGACAAAAGATAATCCTGTTAAAATAATACTGGGAAACTTGTTATTCATATTCAAAAGAATAGATTTAATTCTACATTTCTTAACATGCATAGAAATTAATTTAAAATAGATCAAGCAATTTAGCATGGATCTATACTTTAACACTACCAGAGGAAAGGAATTGGAAAATACTGTAAATTTAGGTTTCTATGAGGAAAATCTCTAAACAACTCTTATAGTGCAGAAAACAACGTAAGACTTGATAAATGAGATCAAATGATAAAAAAAATATTTTTCAGATCAACAAATATAAATTACCAACATAACGATACAATGCACAGAAATAAATATTTTGTCAACTGTGTATAAGGCAAATCGTTAATATTTATAATATATAAATAACTGAAAATTAAACAGCCATATGCCCAGACTTCCAAACCAGTATGTGGACTTATGATCCAAATATATAGACCTAAGAGAAGAAGCTCATCACACACTGTATGCATCAAAACATGACAGGAAACTGTCTGTCATAAGCAAACACAAACCACAGTAGAAAGGTCAGGTTGTGTCTGCCTCAAATGAGACTACACAAGTCATATATTCCTGAGTGTCACAATCAACTACAAGGCAATGCATTACAGCACAAACACTTGCTAACTAGTTAAGCCACAAGGACAGATATTTTTAATGTTCACAGTGTTTCAAAACTAAAATTTAATCCAGGGTTGGGCACTCTTTATGTAAACCATTGTTTTGTATTCTGTTGTATGAGGGAAAAAAACTTTTTCTAAAGCTAAGTGGTGCTTTATTTGTTTTCTGTCACACATTGTAAATGGCCTTTAAAAGTCAGTAGCTGTTACTCAAGAATAATGAGGTATATTATTTTCTCAGTGCACATGCAAATTCCCAATTAACACTAATGGGATTTATGGCAGTGAACTAAAGGGACATCTTCTTCACTGTTTTAAAAGAATCTTCAGTTCTTGATACCCACCTTTTTACCATCTAGGTGCAGACTGGCTTGAATGAACAAATTAGTATTAAGCATCAATTTGACTCTTCCATTTAAGGTTGACATTCTGAAATACTGTGTAAAAGGCAATGCATTTTAAAACTAAAATGCATTAGATGATACTTTAAAAATCTACTTGCAATTCCCTCCCCTGGAATAAATTTCAGAATTATAAAAAAATGCCAACATATTGAAAAATAGAAATGACATTTTCAAATATGTATGATAAAAGAGTACTTAAAAAAATCTTCATACAAATACAATGTTCAGAGCTCTAACATCTCTCTGAGAAACAAGTACATACATCATATTAATATTTTTCTTTGGGTTCCTAAAATTATTTTCATTTAGTTAATCTTTCAAATACAATTATTACATAATATACGGAAACCAGGTCATTTAAAATGCAGCAACACTAAAAAGTATAATTAATTAGCTAATTAATTAATTAAAATATTTATTTATTTATTTATTTAATGGATGGAGAAGCATGCTGGAGTTATGAGGAACATCTAAGGGATGATAAATTGCAGAGGTCAGTTTTTTACTTTTACAATGTGGTCAAGAACATTCTATTCATAAGCCAGGATACTTATTTTTAAGAAAATTGCTAATTTTGGTTTCAGAGGGTGATTTTATTCTGTTTAAAACTGTATACCTACTATAGGTGCTATGAGTAACATGTTCTCAGAAATGCTCATGTCAGCATTTTTTTATGGAGCCAGCGAGTAAATTCTGGTTATATCAACTTAGTTTTCATGTATTTTATATCTGAACTTAAATCTGATGGTGAGGCTTGGCGTCAAAGATCTTTACCCACAGAATCATATTACTGGCCTTTAAAGAGCATTGCCTACTCTAAAAGATATTTAACATCATGATTAAGAATGTTTATAAATATAAAAATTTCAAAATATGTGTGTTGGAAGCTTTATAATAATTATGTAAAGATGGTAATATTATATTACATTGCTAAGTTATAAAATCATAGCAAAATATATAGAGGACCTAAAGTCTTATTTATTAGAGTTAACTCAAAAAAAAAAGATATAAAATACATGAAAACTAAGTTGATATAACCAGAATTTACTCTCTGGCTCCATAAAAAAATGCTGACATGAGCATTTCTGAGAACATGTTACTCATAGCACCTATAGTAGGTATACAGTTTTAAACATAATAAAATCACCCTCTGAAACCAAAATTAGCAATTTTCTTAAAAAATAAGTATCCTGGCTTATGAATAGAATGTTCTTGACCAAACATCAGCTCACCTGAGATACAGTGATGTCTTAACAAAGGACAATGATTGCATTCTAAGTAAAGAGAAGGTAACATTTTAAGAAACTAAACTACTAAAATGAGAGAGAGATTTTATTTTTCATCTCTACTGAATGTCTGCAGCAAATATATTGACTTCTTTGTTGCTGTGCCAGGAAGAATGCCCAGGAACAGTACGTACAACATAAACATGTTTCCATGGATATATTAACTAAACTACTTTCCGAATTCCCCATTGGGACACTGAGATGTATTTAATCTTTCTTTGACCTTATTGTTTAATGCCAGTTATTAAGATCAAGGCAACTACATGACTTTATGAGATAAATTGATAGCAGGATATAAAACATTAAGAATATAATGATATAAAATAAATAAATTATATGAAAAATAGCATTTGGCAGGATTAATTTGTTCTGATAAAATTTGAAGAGAAATATAGTCTGCTTTGAACTATATAATTTTGTGTTTATATAGTTCCACACATTCATTTATTAATTTATTCATAGAAACAAATATTATCATTTCAAAGAATATATTCTTAGAAAGTCAGAAAAGAAAGGATTTGAGGAGGATCTCAGAAAATGGAAAGATCACCCATGCTCATGGATTGGAAAAATCAACATCTTAAAAATGGCCATCCTAATAAAAGCAATCTACAGATTCAATGCAATCCTCATCAAAACTCCAACCCAGTTCTTCATGGAATTGGAAAGATCAATGTGCAATTTCATATGGAATAACAAAAGACCTAGAATAGTGAAATCCATCCTCAACAACAAAAAAACATCTGCAGGAATCACTATCCCTGACCTCAAGCTATATTACAAGGCAATTGTGCTGAAAACTGCATGGTACTGGTACAGAAATAGGCATGTGGATCAATGGAATAGAATAAAAGATCAAGAAATGAGCCCTCATGTATATGGTCACCTGATTTTTGACAAAGGAGCAGTAAACATTCAATGGAAAAAGGACAGCCTATTCAAGAAATGGTGCTGGTCCAACTGGCACTCAGCATGCAAAAGAATGAAAATAGACCCTTTCTTATCTCCTTGTACAAAGCTCAAGTGTAAGTGGATCAAAGATCTCCACATTAAACCAGATACACTGAAACTATTAGATGAGAAAATAGGGAAAACCTTAGAACACATAGGCACAGGAGAAAATTTCCTGAACAAAACAACAATGGCTCAAGCTCTAAGGTCAAAGATTAACAAATGGGACTTAATGAGATTGCAAAGTTACTGTAAGGCTAAGGTCATCGTCAAGAAAACAAAACGGCAACCAACAGAATAGGAAAAGATCTTTACCAACACCACATCAGATAGAGACCTAATATCCAAGGTGTACAAGGAACTCAAAAAGCTAGACACCAGAGAATCAAATAACCCTATTAAAAAATGGGGTACAGAGCTAAACAAAATGTTTTCAGTTGAGGAACACCGAATGGCCGAGAAACATCTGAGGAAGTGCTCGAAATCCTTAGTTATCAGGGAAATGCAAATCAAAACAACCCTGAGATTCCACCTCACACCAGTCAGATTGGCCAAGATCGAAAACTCAGATGACAGCAGATGCTGGCGAGGCTGCGGAGAAAGAGGAACACTTCTCCACTGTTGGTGGGGTTGCAAGCTAATACAACCACTCTGGAAATCTGTCTGGCGATACCTCAGAAAATTGGATATAGTACTACCTGAAGACCCAGCTATTCCACTTCTGGGCATATACCCCAGAGACACTTTAATACACAACAAAGATATATGCACCACAATGTTCATAGCGGCTCTATTTATAATGGCCAGAAGCTGGAAGGAACCCAGATGTCCTTCAGAAGATGAATGGATACAAAAATTGTGGTACATATACACAATGGAATACTACTCAGCCACCAGAAACAATGACTTAACCAAATACTTAAGAAAATGGCTGCATCTAGAGAAGATCATCCTGAGTGAGATAACCCAGTCACAAAAGAACAGACATAATATGCAGTCACTGATAGTGGGATGCTAACCCCAGAGGCTTGCACTCTCCCAGAAACAACTCACAGACTGTATGAAGTCCAAGAAATAAAGAAAACAAAACAAAAAAATATTTACAAAACAAGAAAACTTTAACTATTTCCATGTTACATTTTGTTTTACATGTACTTTATGCTCATTGTAACTATTAAGTTTTCAAGGCATACTATCAAACCTTGAAAAAAATCAAGTACTGACTAAAAAATATATTCATATGGTTTTATGTAAAAATTATGTTAAAATCTGAAAAAAGTACTGACAAAAATGTATAATTTTAAGCAAAAAATGTTTAAAATTTGTACATTTATCTTTGTTTTGTAAAACAAAGTTGTTTCAAAAAAAAAAGGGTTTTTTTTCAAGTTATTAACATTATTTCTGTACTGTTTTAATTCAAGTGTGAAGAATGTTTATTATAGTATATATGTTTTATAAAATAAGAAGTGTGCAATTAAGTTTGTGTAAGTTGCTGAGTGTTTATTTATTAATGTTTTTCTTTGTTTAGTATTGCTGACAATATGTCAATTTGTTATGTGAAATGGGAATCAGCTATACAGTTCAATTGAAGGAGTGATTGAAATGGTTCACTATTCCATGTTACTTTTACTTTAAATGTATTGGCATTGATTAGTAATATCATAAAATATTTTAATGTCATAAAACCAAAACCTGGATCTTCTTACTGAAAACCATTCAATATTTTATTTCTCTAAACAAAGTATCAAAGAGGTCCATTGTATTGTATTTTAATTTTGTGAATTTGTCCTTAGCTTTCTCAATTCTATGCATGACTTGATACTTTATTAAGTTCATCATTTTGGGTTGTCTTTCAAATAATATGAAGATATTTTACAGAGCTCATTTCAAATGGTTAAAATTCCCCCTTAAAATATAGGGACACTGAATCTTTTATATGTATAAGATACTTATTAGATGTTAACTCATATATATATATATATATATATATATATATATATATATATATATATAATTAGATCTTAACTCTTATATATGTATATATATTCAAGTATTGTAATATATGCATATATTAATTTTAAAAAGACATTCAATTTTTATTATTTTATTGTGTTTATTTATTGTGTTTAAATATTCATGCATGTAGGCATAATTTATTTTTGTCCATTGTGTAAATGTTATTCTTGTGTTAGTCCAATGCTGATTTCTCTGCCTTCATGCCTTCTTTTAGTCTGAAAATCGCTTTGGTATGTTTATTCCTAAAAGCTTTTGTCTCAAGTTTGTACAAACATTGCTTCTCATTTATTCTCTTCCTTGCTAATAAAAATCAACAAGCAAATACAGAGCTTTAGAGGAATAATGTGGACCTACTAATTTTAGAAGGGGTGAAAAAAGAGACAGGAAGTGAATGTGGGGGTCACAAGGTGGGTGTAGGGGAAAAATACAGAAGAAGAGAGCTAGATCAAAACAAGACAAAAAGTGCAAGTAAGGGGAAATATTGTCTACAAGGAAGCATGACTGCCTTGGATATGTAAAATGGAGTAATAATTGCTCAGTATTTAACTGAAGGCAATTTTAATAAATCTTAGTTTCTCTGTGGTTATTAGTTATTAGAATTAGAACTAATTGGTGAGGGAATAATTGCCACTGTACTAATTTATGAATTTATATTAATGTAATAAGAATACAACTCTGGTCTACATGAATGTCTGTGACATACATGCTTGTCTGATATCTGCTGAAGCCAGAGTAGGTTGTCAAATCTTGAGGGAATAGAGATACAGAGTGTTCTACACTATGAAAAAAACTCAGAATTGAATCTGACTCTCTCTGGAAGACCAGTTAGAGTTATTTTCCCCAAAACTGAGTGATGTCTCAGCTCTACATGTACATAAGTATGTGTACACAGACCCTATTAAGTTGGAGGTCCTGGCATGGAGGGTCCTACAACGTTTTACTTGTTCAATGCTGGGATTTCAGATCTGTACAACCAATTTTAGCTTATGTTAAATTTATCACAATGACCCTTTTTATTTCATTATTATAAGAAATCGTCAATCATTATTTATCTTTATACAACCTTTATATTCCCAACTTGGTATAAGTTTACAAAGTAAAAATATTAGAAGACAGAAATGTAAATTAATCATCATTCAGTCTTCTTTAGATGATTGCAAAATAATTTCATTGCTTTTCAACAATTGTTATTTTTTTATTTAGATGTAGCTACTCTGAAAGAATTAATGCTATTATACTAATTCCTTAGGTAGAAAAGAAATGAAAGACATATTCACAATCATTAAATTAATTGGCACAGGGCTGTATATTTGTACCAAACCTCAACACTCCACATTAATCACAATGGAAAAAGCAGCCATTTAATTTTGTGAACTGAGCTAATAGATGGCTAAGGATATGGCTCTTTGGTCCATTATGTATCCTAGGAGAGCTTGGCAAATTCTGGGATCTCAAATTGGAAGAAATTCACACCAAACCAACTTGTTCTGAAGTATTCAATGAGTAGTTATCTTGCTTAGTAGCTCCAGGTACTGAGCTCATGCATATATTTGTATTCAAAGTATAAAAGAAATTAGGGGATATTGCTCACTTATAAATAGAAAGAATAAAGATATTGTCTCAGTTACTGTTTTACTGTAGTAGAGGGACATAATAATCATGGCAATACTTACAAAAGAAAACAGTTATTTTGAGGCTTGCTTACAGTAGCATTTATGGACATGAAATTGTATAATTTATACTTGGTTATATCTATGATTCCTCCTATTTCTCATTCCATACTTGTTAATGTTCAATTATTACTTCTAATGAAACTTCTCTTATAAATTCAGAGTTAAGACCTCTTGAATTATGCAATGGACACATACAAAGGTATGATAATATGCCATTTGTAGATTTTTAATTTTTAATATTTTAATTTTACCACAACAAATGGAATATAAAAGTTTTATTATTCTTACTATAGAAAATTCAAAATATAATACTCATGTATTTTGCTGTTAATAAGGTATAATATCCTTTACCTTTTTTTTAGGGTTTCTATTACTGCACAAGACATCGTGACCAAGAAGCATTGGGGAGAAATTGGGGAGAAAAGGGTTTATCCAGCTTACACTTCCACATTGCTATTCATCACCAAAGAAATCAGGACTGGAATTCAAGTGGGTCAGGAAGCAGAAGCTGGTGCAGAGGCTATGGAGGGATGCTATCTTCTGGCTTGCTTCCCCTGGATTGCTCAGCTTATTTTCTTATAGAACCCAAAACTACCAGCCAAAGGATGGCATCATCCACAAATGGCCCTTCCCCCCTTGATCACTAAATCCCCCTTACAGCTGGATCTCATGTGGGCATTTCCTCAAGGGTGTTTCCTTTCTCTGTGATAACTTAGGCTTGTGTCAAGTTAACACACAAGACCTGCCAGTATTCTTTTCTAGACTTATTTTTCTGTGTATGAATATGTGTGTTTGTAGGCTGTTTGTGTGCCAGTACCCACAGCAGCAGGAGATGGCACTGTATGCTCTGGAGCTAGAGGTATAGATTGTCTTATGCCAACACCTAACCTGGGTACTGGGGATCTAAATTTTGCTGATTAACTGGGCAAAGAGTGAAATGGTGTTGAAGTATTTGATGTCTGGCCAGCTCACCAGCAACATGCATGTGGGTGTGGGGATGGGGACAGATAGAGGGGTGTTTAATAACATGGGTTAGCTTGCAGCTAACCATCATACTGAACACGGGGACCACAATGAAAGAGCTAGAGAAGGGAGTGAAAGACCTGAAAGGTTTGCAACCTCATGGGAAGAACATCATCAACAACCAGCCAAGGCACTGAGGTGGAGAGGGTGATTGGGGAGAGGGAGCACCTTCATGGAAACAAGTTGAGGTGGAGGAGGGAGGGAAGTGGGAGCAGGGTATAATTTTTGAAGTATAAATGCAGAGAATATTCAATAAAATTGGGGGAAAAAAGCAGTATCTCTTGTCTCCAGCTCTGAGCTATTTGAATCAAAAGGTACTCTTTTACTAGATCTCAGGTGATTCATAGACACATTAAATTTTAAACAGCTCAAACTAAATTACTCAACCATCTTTCTACTTCCAGTTTTATAAATATAAAATCTTCTAAAAAAAAAAAACACACATCTATGCTATTGCGTTAGCAACAATTAACATTTCAAACCAGTTTTATTCCCTTCTGTTTACCTGTTGCTATGTTACAATTCTTAGCTGAAGAAACCAATTATTTCACTCTGCTGGCTAGGAGTTTATTGTATATCAGGAAGGGCTGCTGTAAAGACTTAAAATTTCATGAGATCATTTACCAATGGGAGTAGAGAGGAATATTAGGAATTTATCACTCATCAACTTGTCTTCCAACCTGAAATAACTACAAAGTTAAATAAACCTGCTCTGAATTATTGATTATAATGTTTACCTGCTACCTCATAGGAATCTGTGCTTTTAGAGTAGTGGAACCTTGAAGCAGTAGGACCTATGATGTCTCCTAGGTTTAGGAACAAATGCTTTTGAACCCAAAAATGAGAAGTTCAGGTAGACAGCAAAATACTTTGTTATAAGTTGTGTGTTTGAATCTGCAGGAAAATGACAAATGTATCCATTTCAAGTGGATGAAAATATTCTTATTGTTATGGAAACGCCAAACAATTTCCAGGTATGTTTTCAACATACACACTTTGGATTTATTCATATGTAAAAATTTTTCAGAAATTTTTACTACAAAGCATTTCAACTGAAATTTGGTGTTACAAGTCTGACCAGTTTAGTATGTTAAAAGAAAATATTGTTAAAAAGTGTGAAAATTTGCGTTAGTGAATATTAAAATTTTTTCTGTATATTTTAAAATAGGTACTTGTATTAGAAATTGTTACCTCTCTTAATATCAAATTTCATTAATAATTTTATTTGTTGATTGTGTTAACTTTAATAAAGATGTATATGTATTCTTGGTAATTTAATATGTTGAAATTTCGGTAAGGTCATTAATATTTACCTATGCTCTTAATAGTCTATAAGACATTTGGGCATACTATTCAACAAATAGTACATAAAAGTCATTTTTTATTTAAATTTTTTGTTTAAAAAAGAAGAATATTGGACTATGGGACAAACAAATATTTTCTTTTATCTGGCAAACTCAGATTTTTAAGTAACCTTCTTTGTTTATAGTATCCTTCATAAATATATCTGTACAGTAACTTTATTTTATGATCTACTTTTTAAAAGATGACAGTGAAAAATTTACATCTGCTATTTTATTATATTGACAAAAATATTGCTACAAGTAAATTTCTAGGGTTTTCTCAATCATGATTATATGATTCTATTTGAAATTTCCTTGTTTAGTAAGTCTAATTTATATACAAAAATTCAACAGAATACAATTAGACATGTTTAGACAATAGGAGACTTTTTATACATATGGTTAGTCAATAAACTACTTATAATAAAATCATGAGTCACAAGTTAAGTTGTCTATAACCCTAGCACTGAAAAGGGGAAACAGATTTAAGATATGAGTTGTTGCAAAAAATAAAAAGCAGAACAACTGGGGAAGATACTTATCTTCAAGCTCTGGTATGTATATACACATGCAAAACCAACAAGGAGTCATAAATACACATTAAATATTTTATTCATTAATTTTATTATTCACTTTACATCCCAATTTGCAACCTCTCTCCTTCAAGCTCTGCCATCCACACACTGTTCCTCTGTGCATCCCCCACCTTGTTTAGTCTTCTGAGAAGGCCTAGAGGTAACCACTGGGTACCACCCCACCTTGGGTCATTAAGTTAATGAAGGACAAGGCATATCCTCTCCGATTGAGTCCAGAGAAGGCATCTGAATATTTTTGCTGACTTGGGAAGTGGATATCCATAGAGGAGAAATGCATAGAAGAACAAAAATGATGGAATTAAACAGAAATTTCTGGAAGACATGTTGGAAAACACTGGCAGCAATTCTTGATCATAGACACAATAACTTTAGTATGGATAAAATATATAGTTTTGGCTTGATTTCTCTTTGAAGAAGTTTTCAAGGTGACTGAGAGTAATTGACTTCCAGTTAGCACATGTGTTCCTTCTTATCAGTGATGTGTGGTTGAAATTAATGTTTACATTTCTTATCTCTGAAATGGAACTACTTTAAATTTCCACACTTAAAGGCATATTCTCCCAAACACAAACAATCCAACTTAATATAAAATGAGTGAAAAATACTTGAACATATTTTATTAGGCCTCAGAAGCATATCTCCTTTTATGAATTGCTAATATTATTATAATATGCTCAAACTTGTGTGAGGTAATGACTAAAGCACAAATCAATCACTTGCTCTCTTGCTGATAATAATGTGCTATATGTTTGGCTTTTTGGATATCTCCTAGTGGCGTAGATACTCAGTTCTTAGGCCTATTTGGAAGTATTTGGATAACTGAAAGGAAGCATTTAGCTGACAATTTTTATAGGATTGTACTTCTAGAACCCTTCCTTATTACTGGAAGGCGGAAAGAGAGAGAGAGAGAGAGAGAGAGAGAGAGAGAGAGAGAGAGAGAGAGAGAGAGAGAGAGAGAGAAACAGAGAGACAGATAGAGACAGAGAGACAGATAGAGAGAGACAGGAGAGACAGTGAGAGACAGAGAGACAGAGACAGAGAGACAGAGAGATACAGATAGAGAGAGACAGAGAGAGGAAGAGAGAAAGAGAGAGAAGAAGAAACACATGATGCTCTCTCATTTCCATATTCCCTGAACCCACATCACCTATGGCTCTTATAAGAGCCATTATAATTATGCTGTGGAGGAATAGGAAGCAATTTGTTATGCACTGTGTGTGCCATTAACACAATGTAAATAAATTCACATTCTGGTGAGAAATAGCCTTTATTCCATACATATTGCATTAAAACTTTGTGTTTACAACTTCCACAGACAATTTCAACTGATTTTCAAAGTCCCACTGAGTTATCCTCATAGAATTTGTAATCTCAAAAGAGTTATGTTAATTAATATTTAAATCTACTTATTAAGAATGAGAAACATAGCGAATGGGTAAAGATATAGGTATTATATATAATAGAATTACTAAAATTTTAATGTAAGTAACCTAGTTCTAAAAGTTAACTCTGTTTTTATTTTATTACCATTTATTTTGTTTTAAATTAAAAAACTTTATTTTAAAAAACAAAGATAAATGTACAGATTTAAAGTATTTTTGCATAAAAGTATATGATATATTTTTGTCAGAACTTGAATTTTTTAAAGGTTTGATAAGGTGCATTAAAACCTTACTAGTTACAAAGAGCATAAAGTACATGTAAAACAAGATGTAACCTAGAATTAGTCAGTTTTTTTGGTGTGTAAAGATTAAGCATAGTGTTCTTTCATTTTCTTTTTTCCTTTTTTGGGGGGGTGTTTTTTTGAACTTCATATAGTTTTGAGTTGTTTCTGGGGTGTTCAGAGCTTTCTGGGGTTAGTATACAATTATCACTGACTGCATATTATGTCTGTTCTTTTGAGACTGGGTTATCTAACTCAAGATAATATTCTCTAGATGCATCCATTTTCTTAAGAATTTCACAAAGTTGTTTCTGATAGCTGAGTAGTACTCCATTGTGTAAATATACCACAATTTTTGAATCCATTCATCTACTGAAAGACATATGGGTTCTTTCTAGCTTCTGGCTATTATAAATAGGGTTGCTATTAACATTATGGTACATGTGGCTTTGTTGTATCTTGGAGTATCTCAGGGGTATATATCCACAAGTGGAATAACTGAGTCTTCAGGTAGTACTATTTCCATTTTCTGAGAAACCACCAGACTGATTTCCAGAGTGGATTTATAAGTTTACAACCACACCAACAGTGGAGAAGTGTTTCTCTTTTCCGCATCCTCGCCAAAATATGATGTCTGAGTTTTTGATCTTAGCCATCTGGTTGTTGTGTGGTGGAATCTTAGGGTTGTTTTGATTTGCATTTCCCTGATGGCTAATTATGTCTGAAAATTTCTTAGATGGTTCCCAACCATTTATATTCCTCAACTGAGAATTTAGTTTTTAGCTCTTTACCCTATAGTGTAATAGGGTTGTTAGATTCTCTGGTGTCTAGCGTTTTGAGTTCTTTGTATAACTTGGATATTAGGCCTCTATCTGATGTGGGGTTGGTAAAGATCTTTTCTCACTCTGTTGGATGCCATTTTTTTTTTTTCTTAACGGTGTCTGGAAACAGAGACTCTAAAGAAGGGTTACTTGTCCCCTGAAGCAATCGGGTTGGGGGGCACACATTCTGAGCACTTGTCACAGACCTCTCTGCTCCCCAGCTACTCCCAGTGCAGTCTCACCTAAAAGTTAACTCTTAAATTGTAGAAAGTGCAATGTCAGATTTATTGTGTACACAGTAGTTTGGAAAGTCACGTGGGAAAGCTTTGCATCGGACATGTCTCTACAAATTTTAATTTTATTGTTTAATTGCATACAGGTACATATTTATGAGAGCTAAACACTGATGCACTGTTGCTATCTGCATTTTGACGCATTGTGGCATTTGGGCATGTTCTTCATCTACTGCTTAGCACAACTTCTTTAATTATCAGTAAGAACTACAATTATCTGTCAGTATAAGAAAGGGTATTACAATAGAGTTAGAAATTCTTCTTGTTTATGAAATTTACAATATTATATTGTCTTCTAGATTGCTTGGTCTCACCACGCATAGATAGTTGGCTGCGATTACAGTAATAGTCATTAATTCCATCTTATTTATCTGGCCAAAGAAATATAAATATTTGCTGGTTTCCAACAAGATATGAGTGCCACTATTGCAAGTTTGTTTGTATCTTGCCACGATTGAATTTACAGTTTTCCATGTTACACATGGTAAGATTGTTCATTGGTTTATTATCTTGATTAGAACTCTTTGAAACAATGCGGGCTAGTGCTCATAGAGGAAGCTTCCGGGTAAGATACAAATCTATTTATCACTACCTGTGTTCAGAATTGCATTGTGTCATCAGTAAGAGGGACTTACTGTCTAAATCTGGGAAAAAACATAGGAATCGCTGATATTTTATTGTGAACTGTTTGTTCTCTCCTGATGAACAACTCCAAAGCTTTCCCATGTTTAATAATTAAGATTTTGTTAACTTAAAATTATTTCTCAGAGCATTATCACTTGAAATAGCACAACTGCATATATATATATATATATATATACATATATATACATATATATATGTATACATATACACACATACATGTGCATATACCTGTACATAAACACATATAATACACCCAGATACATACCACACACACACATACGAATATATACATACATATGGCTTTTATAATAACCTACAAAAAGAAGATTATTTGTTTTCATTTTTAAATTTCAAATAATATCCATGTCCTTCCCACTCCCTGTCCCTCTCTCCCTTCACTTGCTTCCATGAAGGTGTTCTCTCTCAAGATCACCCTCTCTACTTCAGAGCCTTCGCATTCCCCTACACTGGGAAAATGTGTCTTCACTGGACCAAAATCCTAAGGAGATTCTTTTATGGGTACTGAGAGCTATACTCATCTGAAATTATGTATATATGTGTGTGTGTGTGGGTGTGTGCATGTGTGTGTGTGTGTGTGTGTGTGTGTGTGTGTGTGTATGTGTGTGTGTGAGTAAACTTTTATTTCAAAATAAAAAAATTGTATAAATTATATTTTTCTCCATGTAAGAGTAACCAGTTAATACATAACACCAAATGATCACCCCCGAAACTTAGGTAGCATTATATCTACTTAATACGTTGCATATATACACAAATTAATATATGTATATATTTGTCACAATGAATAATGAAAAATGAGGTCATGAATTTGAAGAGGATTGTTATATAAAAGAGTTTGTAGGGAGGAAAGGGAAGTAAGAATTTCTGCAATTATATTGTAATCTCAAAAATATACATATGTGAAACTGAAACATAAAATAATTAAAATTATAAATACACATAGATTTCCATTATTATGAAAACTGAGTACTAAAATTAATGAAATGTCAAACACCCTGGCATCCATATTAAAAGTAGGGAAAACTACATGCTGTTACTACATATAATTCTAATGCATGCATTTTAGAAATTAATTTTGTTTTACCTATCGTCAAATATTCTGCTATATGGTCTCAATTTAATAATGAATACATGCCATTTAAATATTTTAATATGCATTGGAGTAATTTACATTTATTGTATTTTTCACCAGCAAACATCTACTTAACATTTATGGCAATTTTATCTTTATCAAGTGACTTAGTTTTATTACTGGCAAATTTGAATGTAAATCTGCAAGCTGGATCTGATTCAGACAAGACACATGAGGAAATATCTTAGAAGATATACTTCATAAAGGTCTAACTCACAAAATATGGTAGATAGCTCAGAATATTTTATATTTGGTCAAAGGGTTCTATAATTTCATGTTACATCACAGAGATACATTATATGATCTGTTCATAGTAATGCAATGATTGGAAAATGTTGTGTGATATAATTACTCATAATACGCATTTAAGGATTCTGTTTTAACTTATACTACTTGGATCCTTAAATTCACTATGTCTTAAGTATTTTGTAAATTCTGTGTATTTAAAACTATATGCTGGAAGGAAGGTATTTACATAACATAATCCTTCCAAAGAATCAAGGTTTTTCGGAGGAAATTTGCAACGAGTTAAACAGATGGAATTACTAATTCAAAAACCAGGAACATAAGGTATCCCTTTCTACTCCTCATTAGAAGAAATATACCTCATTTTAGACATAAGTGTAATTCCTTCCCACACAGACCTGATGTTATCTGACATTTATTATTGTAAACTATTTACAACAAAAGGGCTACATTATGTAAATTAGTCTATAGAATATTTCCTATATGCTCAGACATTAATCATACCACTCAAAGTACATTCTTTATGCTTTCAATGCATCATTGTTTCTGTTAATTATCTCAGGATCTTTCCATTCTCTATTCTGAGTAATTACAAACTATAAGGTCATATATACTTAGGGGTGTAGTAGTAATTCACTTTGCAGTAAATTCATATCTACCTATTACCAAAATATCATATTGAAAAAACTTCTATGGTACCAGAAGACCAGTTATTCCACTTCAGGGCATATACCTCAGAGAAGCTCTAACATACAATAAGGGCACATGCACCATAATGTTCATAACAGCCCTATTTATAATAGCCAGAAGCTGGAAAAAACCCAGATGTCCTTCAGTAGGTCAATGGATACAAAAATTGAGGTATATTTACACAATGGAGTAATACTCAGCTATAAGACACAATGACTTTATGAAATTTCTAAGAAAATGGAAGCATCTCCAGAATATCATTATGAGTAAGGTATCCCAGTCACAAAAGAACAGACATAATATGCAGTCACTGATAATTGGATACTAACCCCAGAAACTCTGAACACCCCAGAAACAACTCACAGGCCATATGAAGCTCAAGAAAATGAAAGGCCAAATATATATATATATATATATATAAAAGCCTCATACCTTCTTAGAAAAATAAAATGTATAGCACCCTTTCAGAGTGTGGTACACCTGGACCTTAAATCACTAATAACACAAGAGCTAAGAATATAGCCTTGTGGCAATTTTTGTTATTCAAACATCATTATGTTTAATTTATACTCACCAACAAATCTGTTTCCATGTTACATTCTGTCCTACATGTCTTTATGCTTATGGTAACTAGTGGGATTTCAATGCATGCTATCAAACCTCTAAAAGAATTATGTACTAACAAAAATGTTCATATAGTGTTATGCCAAAATGCCTTCGAAAATTTGTATATGTATCCCTTTTTTTTAAAAAATATAAAGTTGTAAAAGAGAAAAAAAATGGTGTGTACTTGCTGGTTTTGTGTCAACTTGACACAAGCTGGAGTAAATCACAGAGAAAGGAGCTTCAGTTGGAGAAATGCCTCCATGAAATCAAGCTGTGAGATATTTTGTCAATTAGTGATCAAGGGTCAGGGCCCAGCCCATTTTGGGTGGTGCAATCCCTGGGCTGGTAGACCTGGGTTCTATAAGAAAGCAGGCTGAGCAAGCCATGGAAATCAAGTCAATAAGTGACATCCCTCCATGGACACTGCATAAACTCCTGCTTCCTGACCTGACTGAGTTCCAATCTTGACTTCCTCTGGTGGTGAACACTGATATGGAAGTTTAAGCTGAATAACCTCTTTCCTCCCCAACTTGCTTCTTGGTCATGATATTTTGTGCAGAAATAGAAACCTTGACTAAGACAAGGTGTGACTAACTACAAGGAATGTTGTCTTGGATGAGTCTAACTTAATAGACTTTTAAAAGTTGTGATTGCAAATTATTAAAACTTTGGTCTGAAAAACATATTTTATGAGAAATAGTTTTACTGAAGAGTAATCTTGCAATCAGTAGTCAATTTGATTATCTTGCATCCGTCTACAAATCATCTATCTTTTTATCTTCATATCTGTCAATTTATCTACTGTCTACATTTTACTATAGATCCATACTATTATTTCTTTCAACAATTTTGACATATGCAAATATTTCGTACAGATTTTCATAACATTTCACTATCATTTATTTCTTTTGGATTAAACCCATTGATTAATAAGATACTGTATGAGAATAAATACATACTAAAACTACACACCCAATTAATAATAAACAACTAAAATGCTTTATAGCAAAATCTTTCCATAAATAAGTACATGGATATTGTTCAACTTTGGGTCAATTATTAGAAAAAAATGACCCAAAATAATTTTGAGGAGAAAATAAGAAATGTAAAAATAATGTGGATTCATTAATGTATTAAATATGCTTTGAATCCAAAGCTACTTTTTAAAAATGTGAGTAAATAAAATTGCCAATTTTAGTTTATAGCTATTTCTAAAAAATACCTTAAATATATGTTTAGATTATATACATACGTCTATTAGCCACTGTCACTGACTGTCACTTTTTATTGGAAAATCTTTACTTACATTTCAAATATTATCCCCTATCGAGATTTACTCTCTGAAAACTCCCAATACCATCACAAATTCCTCTGTCTCTATGAGAGTGTTCCCCACTCACCAACAAACTTGCCCCCACCTCCTCACCCTGATATTTCCCTACACTAGAATATGGAGCCTTCACAGGGCCAAGGGCCTCTCCTCTACTTGATGTCCCATAAGTCAATCATCTACCACATTCGCATCTGGAGCCATGACTTCCTCTGTTTTTATGCTTTGGTTGGTGGTTTAATCTCTAGAAGCCCAGGAGTATTATAGCTTGTACCTCAGGGAATACTATGTCTAATTTTTTTGAGGAAACACCAGAGTGATATTACAGAGTAGTCCCAGTTTGCAATCCCACCAACAATGGATAAGTGTCTCTCTTTCTCCATATCCTCACCAGCATCTCTTGTTAGCTGAGTTTTTGATCTTAGCCATTATGACTGGTATGAGATAGAATCTCAGAGTTTTTTTGATTGGCATTTTCCTGATGATTAAGGATGTTGAAAATTTCTTTATACACGGCAAAGAATAAATATACCAAGATGAAATCTCAAATTCTGAATATGTATGCTCCATATGGAAGGACACCCATATTTATAAAATAAACTTTACTAAAGGTCAAGCATATATTGCACCAAACACAATAATAGTGTGAGACTTCAATATTCCATTCTCATTAATAGACAGAATAATTGTGAAAACAGAAACTGGACATAGACTAGTGAATCTAATAGAAGTTATGAATGAAAAGTATTTAATAGACATCTATAGGACAATTTATTCTAAAACAAAAAAAAAAAAAAACTCTACTTATTTTCAGAACTTGATGGTAGTTACTCCAAAACCGTCCATATAGCCACAAAACATGCCTCAACTGATATAAAAAGTTAGAAATAATCCCATGCATCCTATTAGATTATAATGGACTAAGACTGAAGTTTAACCACAAAAAAAAAAAAAAAAAAAAAAAAAAAAAAAAAAAAAAAAAAAATCAAAGAAAAGGCCTCATACAGATGGAAACTTAACAATGCTCAATAAATTATAACTTGTCGAGGAAAATAATTAATAAAGGAATTAAAACTATTTTTTAGAACTGATTCTAAATTTAAGGACAACATACACAAAGTTACGGAACACAATTAACAAAGTGCTAAGAGGAAAACTCATAGCTCTTTGTGCATCCAAAAAGAAACTGGAGAGAGTATACAATAGTAAGTTCACTCGTGAAAGTTCTAGAGAAAAAAGAAGCAGAAACATCCAAGAGGAGAAGACAGGAAATAATCAAACTCAAGGCTAAAATCAACCAAGCAGAAACAAAAAGAACTATACATAAAATCAACAAAACCAGGAACAGATCCTTCGAAAAAATCAACAAGATTGATAAACACTTAGGCAGCCTAATAAGAGGTCTCAGAGACAGTATCCAAATTAAGAAATCAGAAATGAAATGGGAGACATAGCAACAGAAAATGAGGATATTAAAAAATAAAAATCAGATCTTACTGTAAAATCCTTTGCTCAACAAAATTGATAAGTCTGGATGAAATGGACACATTTCTATACATATACCAGGTAAAAAATTTAAATCAGGATCAGATAAACTATTTAAACAGTCCCATAACTTCTAAAGTAGTAGAAAAGGTCATTTACAGTCTCAGAAACAACCAGAAAAAGAAGAAAAAAGCCTGGGATCACATGGGTTTAGGGCAGAATTCCATCAAATATTCAAAGAAGGCCTAATACCAATACTCTTTAAACTATTCTACCAAATAGAAAGAGGGAAACACAACCCAATTTAAGCTATTAAGCCACAATTATGCTTATATCTAAACAACACAAAGACTCAACAAAGAAAGAATTTTTGACCAATTTCCCTTACTGGTAACAATGCAAAAATACTGAATAAAATTCTCATGAACCTAATCTAAGAATACATCAAAATGTTCATCTATTATGATCAAGTAGGCTTCATTCCAAGTATACAGGGATGTTTTATTTTTATTTTTTTAATATATGGAAATTTATCAACATGGTACACTATATAAACAAACTCAAGAAACATCAAAACAACAACAAAAAACAAAATTTCATAATAATCTTATTAGATGTGGAGAAAGCTTTTAATAAAATTCAGTATCCTTCATATTAAAAGTCTTGGAAAGATCAGTAATTCAAAGCCCATACCTAAATATAGTAAAAGAAATATACAGCATACCAGTAGCCAACATCACACTAAATGGTGAGAAACTTAAAGCAATCCCACTAAAATCAGGAACTAGACAAGGCTGCCTACTCTTTGCCTGCCTATTGAATATATAATACTGGAAATCCTGGCCAGAGCATTTATGATTGTTGTTGATAAAAAATATGGTGTGTGGTTTACTTAAGTTTTGTTCATTTTCCTTCTTCTTCTTTGAACTAAGAAGCTCAAAACATGGTGCCAATGGGGTAGGGGGAACAACTTCATCAAATTATCACATTTTGTCTTTCACATATGTTGTGTATAATAAATTTGTGGTATTTATGCACAGAATATTTATTTTATAAATCAACAATCAATGTCTCCTATTCTATTTGAATAAGGATGTTTGTTAATTATGATTATTTATTTCTTCATAAATATATCAGTAACATAATTGATGTATGTTTAAATTAGACATGTTTGTGTATTTGAAATTTATATTGCTAAGTATATCATGAAGACTCTAGGTAGATGATGTAAAACTGAACAATCTCAAAATATTAGCACGCTCCTATATTCTCTTTCATTCTTCATCAAATAAGCATTATTACTAAATGCTAAAAAATGTGTGTTTATTTAAGTTCTTGAGTGTTCAAAATTCACTAGTAATACTAACTGGACCTCAAGTTTTGAGGAGACAAAGAATATCGGATCCAAATGATTATAGGGCTAAGCAATCAAAACTTAACTGGTAGGCAGGAAAAAACAGGCTCAAGTCATTTAGAAGAACAGGAATCCACAGGGTTAAGCTTCTGTGTAGAAGATGTAATCCTTTCCCATGTGCTTGACACAATCTTCAAGGCACTGACCCTCC
Source organism: Micromys minutus (assembly GCF_963924665.1). Taxonomy (NCBI): domain Eukaryota; kingdom Metazoa; phylum Chordata; class Mammalia; order Rodentia; family Muridae; genus Micromys; species Micromys minutus. The sequence goes on along the minus strand of NC_137974.1, from coordinate 20,384,193 downwards.
AATTTCTGGTGTAGCTGAGCCATGTGGTTATGGCTTTGATGTTCAACTTGAATTCAAACACTATGAAGTTCTTATTAGTGTGTGCTAGTGTCACAGGCTTGCGGATAAGCAACAAACATCATTGTCTGAGAAACTGGGTCAGCACCAGTTTTTTTGGACAGTCATGGAATCAGGTGATCCTAGAATACTCAAGGGTGGAAGAGTCTTCAGGCTAGGTCCTCTATGTAGTTAAGTCTATTGCACAGCAAACAATCCCATTATATAATCAGCTATGTTTCTTCCGTGTTGTCCTCTCTCCACCTTCTTCTTCCCAGTAGTGTTTCTTCACTGACCCTCAAGCCTAGCAACCCTAACTCTGCCTATGTCTCTCTCGGCCAGCTATTGGCTGGTAACATCTTTATCAAAAGTAACTTGAGGGCACAATCACATAATGTCACTTAGGTAGAGATGTGAACACTGTTCTTTTGGGCAACCAGGTCTTGGGGGCCTGCAGTTAATATTACAATATATAGCATCAGTTAAAACCTCAAGAGAGGCATCTTACAAAAGATTTGGGATAAGGATTAAGGGACCTGAAGAATATAGGGACTCCAAAGTTCACTTACCTGGACTACAATGAATTAATTCCTGAGACTGAATCATCAATGAAAGCAAAGGCTGGACCTTGCCCCACTGTACATATGTAGCAAATAAGAAGATTGGTTTTCCTTCCTCCCTTTCTTAATTCCTTCTTTTATTCCTTCCTTCCTTTTCTATTCTTTGTATCATCACCATCATCATCATCATCATCATCATCATCATCATCATCATCATCATCATCATCAACAACAACAACAACAACAATAACATGTTAAGACCAGACTTGAAACTATTCAGCTTGTCTCTTCAATCTAGTCATTATGTTACTCTGAGATTTATCTTTTCTTTAATTGAACAACTATATTTTAAAAAATAAAGATAAATGTACAGATGATAAAAAGCATTTTTGCATAAATGTATGTGAATACATTTTTGTCAGTGCTTGATTTTTTAAAGGTATAATAGTACACATTAAAATCTTACTAGTAACAAAGACTATAAAGTACAGGTAAAACAAGATGTAACCTGGAAATAGTCAAAGAATTTTCGGTTTGTAATGATTAAGTGTAATGATTTTTCTTTTTTCTTAAACTTCACGCAGTCTGTGAGTTGGTTCTGGGGTGTTCAGAGCTTTCTGGGGTTAGTACAGCATATTATGTCTGTTTTTTGTGACTGGGTTACCTTACTCAGGATGATATTGCCTAGATGCATCTATTCTCTTAAGAATTTCATAAAGTCGTTGTTTCTGATAGCTAACTAGTACTCCATTGTGTAAATATACCACAATTTTTGTATTCATTCATCTACTGAAGGACATCTGGCTTCTTTTTAGCTTCTGGCTATTATAAAAAGGGCTGCTATGAACATTGTGGTGCATTTGTCTTTGTTGTATGTTGGAGCCTCTCTGGGGTATATGCCCAGAAGTGGAATAACTGGGTCTTCAGGTAGTACATGTCCAATTTTCTGAGAAACCACCGAACTGATTTCCAGAGTGGTTGTACCAGTATAAAACCCCACCAACAGTGGAGAAGTGTTACTCTTTCTCTGAATCCTCACCAGCACCTGCAGTTATCTGAATTTTTGATCTTAGCCATTCTGACTGGTGTGAATGGAATCTCAGGGTTGTTTTGATTTGCATTTCCCTGATAGCTAAAGATATCAAGTACTTACTTAGATGCTTCTCTGCCATTTGATATTCCTCGGTTGACTTTTTTTTTTTTTTTAGTTTTGTACCCCATTTTAATAGGCTTGTTTGAATCTCTGGTGTCTAGCTTCTTGAGTTCTTTGTATAACTTGGATATAAGGCCTCCATAACATGTGGGGTTGCTAAAGATCTTTTTCCAATCTGTTGGCTGACATTTTGTTTTCTTGACAGTCTCCTTAGCCTTACAGAAATTTTGCAATATCATTAAGTCCCATTTGTCCATATTTGACCTTAGAGCAGGAGCCATTGGTGTTCTGTTCAGGAAATTTTCTCCTGTGCCTATATGTTCTAAGGCTTTTCCTAATTTCTCTTCGAATACATTCAGTGTACCTGGTTTAATGCAGAGGTCTTTGATCCACTTGCACTTGAGCTTTGTACAAGGAGATAAGAAAGGGTCTATTTTCATTCTTTTGCATGCTGAGTGCCAGTTGGACCAACACTATTTGTTGAATAGGCTGTCCTTTTTCTATTGAATGTTTTCAGCTGCTTTGTCAAAAATCAGGTGATCATATACATGAGGGCTCATTTCTGGATCTTCTATTCAATTCCATTGATCCACATGCCTATTTCTGTACCAGTACCATGCAGTTTTCAGCACAATTGCCTTGTAATACAGCTTGAGGTCAGGGATAGTGATTCCCGCAGATATTTTTTTGTTGTTGAGGATGGATTTTGCTATTCTAGGTCTTTTGTTATTCCATATGAAATTGCACATTGATCTTTCCAATTTTATGAAGAACTGGGTTGGAATTTTGTTGGGGATTGCATTGAATCTGTCGATTGCTTTTGGTAGGATGGCCATTTTTAAGATGTTGATTTTTCCAATCCATGAGCATGGGAGATCTTTCCATTTTCTGAGATCCTCCTCAATTTCTTTCTTTAGAGGCTTGTTTTGTGACCAATTATACGATCAATTTTGGAGAAGGTGCTGTGAGGTGCTGAGAAGAAGTTGTATTCTTCTGTTTTATGATGAAATGTTCCGTAGATGTCTATTATTTCCAATTGGTTCATAACCTCTGTGAGTTTCACTGGGTCATTTTTCAGTTTCTGTTTCCATGATCTGTCTCTTGATGAGAGTGGAGTGTTGAGGTCTCCCACTAATATTGGGTCAGTTGCAATGTATTTTTTGAGCTGTAATAGGATTTCATTTCTTTTATGAATATGGGTGCTCTTGAATTTGGAGCATATATGTTTAGGATTCAGAGTTCCCCCTGAAAATTTTCCCTGTAATGAGTAAAATTTGTCCTTCCTTATCTTTTTTGATTATTTTTGGTTGAAAATCTACTTTATTTGATATTAAAATGTCCATTAGATCTTGCTTCTTGGGGCCCTCTGCTTGGAAGTTTTTTTTTTTTTTTTTTTTTTTTTTTTTTTTTTTTTTTGTTTGTTTGTTTTTTTTTTTTTTATCCCAACCATTTTTCTCTGAGATATTGTCTGTCTTTGTCTCTGAAATGAGTTTCCTGTATGCAGCAAAATGCTGGGTTTTGTTCATGTATCCAGTCTGATAGCCTATGTCTTTTTATTGGGGAATTGAGTCCATTTATGTTAACAGATATTAAGGAATAGTGGTTGCTGTTTCTTGCTATTTTTGCCCTTTTTGGTAGAATTGTGCCTCTGTGTCTTTCTTCTTTTGGTTTTCTTGCTTAGGTATTTTCTTGTTTTTTCTAGGATGCTGTTTTCCTCCTTGTATTGGGTTTTTCACCTATAATTTGTTTTAGTGCTGGGTTTGTGATCAGATATTGTGTAAATTTAGTTCTGTCCTGGAATATCTTGGTCTATCCATCTATGGTGATTGCAAGTTGTTCTGGGTATAGCAGCTTGGGCTGACTTTTATGTTCTTTTAGGGTCTGCATGATGTCTGTCCAGGATCTTCTAGCTTTCATAGTCTTTGTTGAAAAGTCTGGTGTGATTCTGATTGGTCTGCCTTTATATGTTACATGAACTTTTCCCCTTACTGCTTATAATAGCCTTTCTTTTCTTTGGACACTTGGTGCTTTGACTATTATGTGTCAGGAGAAATTCCTTTTCTGGTTCACTCTATTTGGGGTTCTGTAGGCTTCTTTTATGCTCACGATCATCTCATTCTTAAGGTAGTGAAATTTTCTTCTACGATTTTGTTGCCTGTATTTACTGTGCTTCCTATGTGATATTCTTCGCCCTCTACTATTCCTATTATCCTTAGGTTTGTTCTTCTCATTGTGTCCTGGATCTCCTGGATATTTTGGGTTTGGAGCTTTAAAACTTTTGCATAGTCTCTGACTGTTTTGTCTGTTTTCTATGTTGTTGTCAGCCCCTAATGTTCTTTTTACCATCTCTTGTAGTTTGTTGGGGATGCTTGCATCTGTGACTGCTGATTTCTTTTTTAGGTTTTCTACCTCGATGTTTGTCTCTTTTAGTGTTTTCTTTATTGTTTCTTTTTCCATTTTAAATTCCTTCTTCAATTCCCTCATCTTCTTGGGTTTTTTCTTTTTTCTCAACTTCTTTGATTTCTTCGATTGTTTTTCTTGTTTCCTCTTTAAAATCATCTATTTCTTTTTTCCTTTCTTCCTGTTCTTGTTTAAGAATCTCCATCATCATCTTGAGGGGTTATTTTCATTCTCAGTCTTATTTTTCTGGAGTGTTTGGCATTCTCCTATTTGCTGTAATAGGTGATCTGGGTTCCGGTGTTGCCAGGTTGTCTTGATTTCCATTGGGTAAGTTCTTTTTTTTTTTTTTTAAAGGACTTTATTTTAAAAAACAAAGAAAATGTACAGATTTTAAACATTTTTTGCTTAAAATTATACTTTTTTTGTCAGTACTGTTTTTTCAGACAGTAAAATAATTTTTCACATAAAACCATGGTAATATATTTTTTTTAGTCAGTACTTGATTTTTTTCAAGGGCCCGACAGTACGCATTGAAAACCCAATAGTTACAATAAGCATAAAGTACATGCAAAACAAAACGAAACATGGAAACAATCAAAGTCTTCTTGATTGTAAATATATGTATATTTTTTTGTTTTCTTTATTTCTTGGACTTCATAAAGTCTGTGAGTTGTTTCTGGGGGAGTGCAAGCCTCTGGGGTTAGCATCCCACTATCAGTGACTGCATATTATGTCTGTTTTTTGTGACTGGGTTATCTCACTCAGGATGATATTCTCTATATGCAACCATTTTCTTAAGAATTTGGTTAAGTCATTGTTTCTGGTGGCTGAGTAGTATTCCATTGTGTATATGTACCACAATTTTTGTATACATTCATCTTCTGAAGGACATCTGGGTTCCTTCCAGCTTCTGGCTATTATAAATAGAGCCGCTATGAACATTGTGGTGCATATATCTTTGTTGTGTATTAAAGTGTCTCTGGGGTATATGCCCAGAAGTGGAATAGCTGGGTCTTCAGGTAGTACTATATCCAATTTTCTGAGGTATCGCCAGACAGATTTCCAGAGTGGTTGTATTAGCTTGCAACCCCACCAACAGTGGAGAAGTGTTCCTCTTTCTCCGCAGCCTGGCCAGCATCTGCTGTCATCTGAGTTTTGGATCTTGGCCAAACTGACTGGTGTGAGGTGGAATCTCAGGGTTGTTTTGATTTGCATTTCCCGGATGGCTAAGGATGTCGAGCACTTCCTCAAATGTTTCTCGGCCATTCGGTGTTCCTCAACTGAAAACGTTTTGTTTAGCTCTGTACCCCATTTCTTAATAGGGTTATTTGATTCTCTGGTGTCTAGTTTTTTGAGTTCCTTGTATACCTTTGATATTAGGCCTCTATCTGATGTGGTGTTGGTAAAGATCTTTTCCCATTCTGTTGGTTGCCGTTTTGTTTTCTTGACAATGTCTTTAGCATTACAGAAACTTTGCAATCTCATTAAGTCCCATTTGTTAATCTTTGACCTTAGAGCTTGAGCCACTGGTGTTTTGTTCAGGAAATTTTATCCTGTACCTATGTGTTCTAAGGTTTTCCCTACTTTCTCATCAAATAGTTGCAGTGTATCTGGTTTAATGTGGAGATCTTTGATCCACTTACACTTGAGCTTTGTACAAGGAGATAAGAACGGGTCTATTTTCATTCTTTTGCATGCTGAGTGCCATTTGGACCAGTACCATTTGTTGAATAGGCTGTCCTTTTTCCATTGAATGTTTACTGCTCCTTTGTCAAAAATCAGGTGACCATATACATGAGGGCTCATTACTGGATCTTCTATTCTACTCCATTAATCCACATGCCTATTTCTGTACCAGTACCATGCAGTTTTCAGCACAATTGCCTTGTAATATAGCTTGAGGTCAGGGATAGTGATTCCTGCAGATGTTTTTTTGTTGTTGAGCATGGATTTCGCTATTCTAGGTCTTTTGTTATTCCATATGAAATTGCACATTGATCTTTCCAATTCCATGAAGAACTGGGTTGGAATTTTGATGGGGATTGCATTGAATCTGTCGATTGCTTTTGGTAGGATGGCCATTTTTTAAGATGTTGATTTTTCCAATCCATGATCATGGGAGATCTTTCCATTTTCTGAGATCCTCCTCAATTTCTTCTTTAGAGGTTTGAATTTCTTGTCATACAGGTCCTTCACTTGCTTCGTTAGAGTCACACCAAGGTATTTCATAGTTTTTGTAACGATTGTAAAGGGTATGTTTTCCCTAATTTCTTTCTCCACATGTTTCTCCTTTGAGTACAGGAAGGCTACTGATTAGTTTGAGTTAAGTTTGTATCCAGCCACTATGCTGAACTTGTTTGTCAGCTGTAGGAGTTCTCTGGTGGAATTTTTGGGGTCACTCAAGTACACTATCATGTCATCGGCAAAGAGTGATGTTTTTATCTCTTCCTTTCCGATTTGTATCCCCTTGATCTCCTTTTGCTGTCTAATTGCTCCAGCCAGGACTTCCAGTACTATGTTGAATAGGTAGGGGGAGACTGGGCAGCCTTTTCGAGTCCCTGATTTTAGTGGGATTGCTTCAAGTTTCTCGCCATTAAGTTTAATGTTGGCTGTTGGTTTGCTGTATATTGCTTTTATTATGTTTAAGTATGGGCCTTGGATTCCTGTTCTTTCCAGGACTTTTAACATGAAGGGGTGTTGGATTTTGTTGAATGCTTTCTCAGCATCTAGTGAGATGACCATGTGATTTTGGTCTTTGAGTTTGTTTATATGGTGGATTACTTTGATGGATTTTCTTATGTTAAACCATCCCTGCATCCCAGGGATGAAGCCTACTTGGTCATGATGAATGATTGTTTTGATGTGTTCTTGGATTCGGTTTGCGAGGATTTTGTTGAGTATTTTTGCATCAATGTTCATAAGTGAGATTGGTCTGAAGTTCTCTTTCCTTGTAGGGTCTTTGTGTGGTTTAGGTACGAGGGTTATTGTAGCCTCAAAAAATGAGTTGTGTAATATTCCATCTGATTCTATCTTTTGGAATAGTTTGGCGAGTATTGGTGTTATATCCTCAATAAAATCTGATTAAATTCTGCACTGAACCCGTCTGGACCTGGGCTTTTTGTGGTTGGGAGGCTTTTGATGGTTGGGGGCATACTATTGAGTTACTGGAGGGCGCACCAATCAGGTAGCAACACGAGTCTCCTAGGCAAATATAGTAGTGCATTTCTCCCCCACGTGAGGAGAAGAGGAAGATAGTGGAGAGATTGTGGAAGACCCCACGTGGAGGGATGGTGGAGAGGTACCACGTGGAGAGAGACCTGATAAGAGAGATTGATGGTGATCCCCTGTGGACAGAGACTGGACAGAGATCGCACGTGGGGGACTGCGCGTGAGAGGTCGCCTAGTCAGTAGAACCCCGTAGGGAGTCCCCGGCTCAGAGAGAAGTTTCCTGCTCAAGAAGCCCCCTGCTCAAAGTGCTGTACAATAAAGGTTATCAGCAGAAGAATCTGTTTGTTTGTTGCATGCCTGTTCCTAGTTGCGGGAAGCATGGGCGCGAGACACTGAACCAACTGGGTAAGTGCTTTCTGTGTGCTTAGCCCAGACCTCTCTGAGTTCAGGTTACTTGCAACATAGTCTTACCAGGCCTTGAGTTTTATCTTTTACATAAACAAAATTAAACTGTGATTGGAATATTTTAGTTTTCTATTTGTCAGTAATAATGGAAACTATATTAAATAACTAGAAAACCTGATTATTTTATGCTATAGAAGCAAGATTTTTAAATTAAGAATGTAAAACCTAATGTCTATATTTTAATATATAAAACAACTTTTATATAAGTGATATTTATTTTTATAGATTTATTTATTTGTTGTATATAAGTATACTGTACCTGTGGTGAAACACACAAGAAGAGGACATCAGATCTTATTACTGATGGTTGTTGCAAGCCACCATGTAGTTGCAGGAATTTGAACTCACAACTTCTAGAAGAGCAGTAAGTGCTTTTAATCACTGAGCCATCATTTCAGCCCATAAATGATATGTAAATATACATTGCTTTGCAAAAATTTATACATTCAGGTGAAAATGATGTTTCTAAATTAAAATTATGTAACATACCCATTTAACATTATTTTATATAATATCAATGGATAAGAAAAGAAAAATTCAACTTCATGCAAAACATAAAATGACCAATGAAATAAAGAATTTTTGAGGGTAAAGTCAATAAAAACTAATGCTCAAAAATAATGTATGAATGTGAACCTGCTTTTTGTATGACAGGCACTTAAATTTGGAATGCCAAGTGTAAATAAATACTCACTGAGTAAAATGACATGGTGCATGAACAGTTGTAAAGACACCAAATAGTGAGAAGCTTATGTTCTGTCCCTTAAGCAGCGCATTACTTTGCCTTTGTACCTGCATCTTGGTCATCCAATTTCTAGACATTATATGCTCTTAGTTGTATTTGAGGCATCCTGTGAGTGTTTCCTGTTCATACATGTATTCTTGACTCTGGCTTCTCAGTTTCTCATAGACAAAGTCCTTTGTGGAAATTTTATTCTGGACAACTACTAACTACTAATATTTTATGAAGGCCTCTTTGTGATTGTGATGAGTATTCTAAGTTGTATAAGGTGAATTACTGACATTTGTCAAGACACAAAAATTGATGTATTATATATATTGTGGTGACAAACATGAGTGATATTTCTGTAGCAAATTTAGAATAAAGAAAATACTTGGAAAGTGATGCTTGAAAAGAATGGGGTATTAGGGAAGATTAGGACAGCATTCTTACTAGCACAGCCTTTAAGTGTCTCTTTGCATAATTGTCTTTTTGTGTCTTAGCAAGAAAGAGAGCTGCACTTTATTATTTTGTACCTGACTTAATCACTTAGTTTTCAGGAGCTTCCTCAAAGTAATCCAATTGTCTCCTCATTAGATTTACTTCATTTATGTTTTGTTGTTCAGAACTTAGAAACAGTGATTATGCCTTCAATAGCTTCTGCCCACATTCGAAACCTCTTTTGGTAATTCTTCTGGCGTTGGCAGGTGTTGAATGCACTCATCTAGATTTGTGTGAAAAAAATTGCATATTTACTGAACTTATATTGTCGATCCTTTCAATTCAAGTTTATATTTCTTTAAACTGCTTATAAAAAAAGAAGCTGTTTTCAGAAGGTGATATATTAATAACATTATTTCAGCCCAAAGCTATTCTTTTGAGACAATTAGTGAAATAGGTGGCTTATCCTCTATTCCAATCTCATCCTCAGATTACTATAAATCATGTCATTATGTGACATTCTCTCTTAAAACTTTAATATATTTTAATACTTATAATAAATTCAATATATATAACAATTAATTCTAGTTAAGCTATGTATTTATCAGCATCAGTACAGTTATCTCTGACAATATTGACTGATTTATTTAATTGACTAATTAATTAAATGTCAAATCTTATTTCATGAGGTGTTAGAAGCAGTATATAACCTGTAATATGGTCCTAATAAAGCAGGCTTATAGCTTATTTAGCTTCTCCCATATATAAAAATAAAAATATACTTCCCAGAGGTTTTTAATTTTTTTTTCAGCTCAGTTTGTAGTACTGGTATGAATTTATGTTTGTGGATTTTCAAAACTTTTTTGTAAAAGTGAAGTTTTAGAAATCATTTCTGAAGAAGGACTATGATGGTGTTGTTTAAGAATTTACACATTAGCACATAGTGGGAAAGTGTGCTCTGATTCCCATGCATTGGAAGCACGGATGTAGGATGGAGATTATAAGGTGATGAAGCCTGTCTCCATGATTAAAACAGCAGTAAATACTTGTAGTAGACAGAAAACTTTCTAGTGGGATTGCTTGTGATGTGCACCTGAGTCTCCGCCGACAAAAACATTAAGCTATTTTAACATATACTTAAAAATGCACATCAAGTTTGATGCTTCAGATTTCTGGCTTTCATATATTGTCTGTGTTTTTAAAATGTTTATTAATTTTATTTAATGAATTGTGTGCAGGGTTAACTTCATACATATCTGCATGTGTTAACATGGAAGACAAAGAACAATTTCTCAGGTGTTTACATCTTCCACTACAGGAGTTTAGGAGATCCAACTCGGGCTTGTTGACTCATACTGTAAACTATCACCCATTCTGCTGGTTACTAAAATTATAATTCACTAAAGGTACATATTTCAGTGACTATAAGAAATTACTTGTTAATCTATCTGTATCAGGGTCTGTTGTGTACTATCCATTTGCCATTCAATTATGGTGACAATCACACATGTACTGATAGGGTAATGAGCACAGACTCTGTTACTACCTCTTATTCCTATGATCACTAATATCATCTTCTCAGAATCCCATTTCTTCAGCCTTCTTTGGAAAGCGCTGCTCTACCCTGCTTCCTCAGAGATAATCAATATCACCTGTTGTCGTTGCATGTTGCTCTAGCTTCAGATTCTTCTTTGTCCTTTCATTTCAACTAACGGCTCTGTCCCTGCCTTACGATGTCCATTTGCTGCCAAATTGTGCTGGTGACAAACATAGAGGTTACTTATGTGCCTTACAGCTATAAAGTTGGGAAAGCACACAAGTCAATCACATGTATGTCTTCTCTTTCTTTCACTCTTCTGCATGCTCCACTTATCAGCATTATGTAAGTGATGCTGAAAACTGACATGGAGAAAGATGTAATTACTTCTGGTGGGTTTTTTTTTTTCTATCACACTTGTATCTTTCATTTTCCTTGTCTATTCTGGTTAATTGAAACATCAAACACAGAGGAAAATAAAAGGTAATAATTGCCAGAACACTCCTATAATGCACCAAATTACCAAATATAAACATAATATGATGTGTCTCTTGTGGTGCTTATTTTAGGCTGTCAAATTGACTTCATCTAAAACCAAATAAAATTCAAGCTTCTCGGTCTGTCTGTGGAGAATTTTCTTGATAAGATTATTGATAGGTGAATAATGCATGCTATACTCACATCATTTCTTCTCATGGTGGAGCACTTCAAAGGACATAGAAGGAGGAAGGTTTTGATTTTGTCTCGTTGCTTTCCAGGCACAAGCATGGAAGGCAATGTTATCATAAAGCTGAGTTCAGGGAACTAGCGCAAGAGACTTTCTTGGGAAACAAGAACATTAACAGCTCTTGGCTTAAAAGCCATTCCTGTGAAATTTTAATAAATAATTCGTCTGCCTCTTTTTCTTGTCCTGAGCATTATCCTGAAGTAAAATTTATAAGGAACATGAGGAATAATATTTAAAAACAGTTTAATAGATTTTTTTGTCTTGTGGCTAATGGTAATAATTCTTATGCAGATCTAAAAGGAAAAGAGCACCTGCATCAAAAAAAAAAAAAAAAAAAAAATAAGGGGTGCTTGGTTTTAAAAACAAAGATAAACAAGAGAAAATAATGTTGCAGCCAAGTATTGTGTTGAAAGAGATAAGCAGATTAAACAGGCATTTTTTTCCAATGGAGTACCCAGAGGACAAGATCCTACCCAGCTAAGCTTCCAGTATGTGAAAAAAATGTGTAAGGAATTATTTGCCCCTAGATAGAGACAGCAAACAAACTTTACTGTTCTTTTAACTTAAGGGGGCAGATAAACTTGTGTCTTCCACATTTTGCTGGCTTTAGAGTCTTGAATGATACTTGAGTAAAAGAGATTGGGAAATTTTCTCTATGTTGTCAGAGAGCTGATGAGACCAGGAATAGGACAGAGGTGTCTTTGCATGAAGATCTTAAAATGCTATTGTGAGATAATTTGGTTGCTTTGATGAAGCAAGAACCATGAATTTTCACCAAGAAAAACTGTAGATAGGGCATAGAACCAACCTGAGAAAGAGAGAGCAGAGTAACAGTGAGAACAGGAGAAAGATAGACATAGAGGAAGAAATATATCCCAGGGACCAGAGCTGAAAGCACAAACAACTAAGCCCTTTGACTTGTGACTGTTGAGTTGTTCTTATTCCAAATAAGTATTGTCTAATCATGTCCACTTCCTCCATTTTGGATTAGTATTGCATATCTTGTGCTGCACAGTATGTAGGGAGTGTGTAATGTATTTCTCATTTTTTTTCTTGGTGCTTTTCTGTTTTTACAGGTTTTTTTATTATTATTAAGATATTGCCTTGATTCTTATTACAATTATTAATGAGACTATTGGGACTTTTTGATTTGCACTAAAAGTCTTTTGTATTATGATACAACAAATAGGTTATGTGAAAAGTGATGGTTTGATTGCAAAATACCTTCAATAAACTCAGACATTTAAATACATGGTCCACGATTGATGGTGCTGTTTATGGGATTTAGGAGATATGGCCTTGTTGGAAAAAGTGTGTCACTGGAGGCAGATTTTGAATGTTTAAAGATCTGTGCCTTTGGTTGTGTGCTCTCTGTTTCCTCCTTGCAGTTAGAGTCCTGATGTCTCTGCTGCTTTAATTGCCATGACTGCCTGTTACCACCCTTCCCAGCCATGATACTGTTGGTGTCTAATACTCTAGAAACACAAGACCCAAATAAACCATGACTTGTTTAACTTGCCTTGCTCATATCCTTATTGCTAGAAATGTAACTAAAGTAAAACCATAAGTTTGATATATTCACTGAAGTATAATTTACATGATATTTAATTAAGATCATCCTTCCCATGGGCAAAGATTAATGATTTTTTTCCTCAAGAAATTATTATGTTGTTATTCACAAGAAACTTCCCCAACATTAGAATAATCACTGCTTCAGTCAAACGCTTTCACTGTGTCTCCACACACACACATCGGCCAACATTGATTTCATTGTCGAGCCCTCTCATGACTCTAAGATTTCATGACACTTTGAGGTTTGTTATGATTTTTCTGATTTAGGTATCATTACTATTGGATAATGTCTAAATTCTGTGATGGTTTTCCTGATATTACATGGCATCATAAATATACTGTTGGGTAGTTTTGGTCAACTTTACAATGTCTTTCACACACACACACACACACACACACACACACAAACACACACAGGCACACACATGATGGTTTGTTTCCTATAGGCTCATGTGTTTTAATGTTAGAAACACAGAGTACATCACTACTAGGAGTTGTGCCCATGTTTGAAGAGAAGGAACATGTGATTTGAGTGTACCTGTTCAGTCCCTTGTTTAGTACCCTGTAATTTTGTGCAATGAATATTGCCCTGGTAGAATCCAAATTCTATTAGTCCATTAGTGAATTCCATATTTGGTTTTTGTTAGAGCTGAGAATAAAAAGAATAAAAATAATTAAAATGTCCACTCAAATCACAAGGTGTTATATAGGCCTACTTTGAGGACTTATGCTTAAGCTTTGCACAGTGCAGAAAAGTCAGTCTTTTCTTTGCCTACTTTGGATCAAGATGCAGAATTTTGGCTCTTCCAGCCCCACATCTGCTTCCCTTGATAATGATAATGGACTGAACCTCTGAAATTTTAATTCACCTTTCAATTAAATTCTGTCTTTTATAAGAATACCCCTGGTAATGGTATCTCTTCACACCAATAGAAACACTAACACTAACAACAGCAACAAAAAAAAAAAATCTCTAAAAAATTTGCTTTAATTTCATATGTATTTTTTAACTGAAATTTTCAGTCCTATCGATTTTCTTGTGTTTGTATTGATTTTTGGGAAATGATGTTGTTTATTTCAATAAGCATATTTTAGTGTTATTCTTATGCATTTTAGCCTCCCTGTGAGACTGCATCCAATGGATCATGTTTGGTTGTCGTTGTTGATCTTTCTTAAGCCATGTTATCCTAATTTTGGTTATTCTAATATCTTATTTAGTTAAAGAATAGAAAAGTCAACCTAATTTGGAATTTTTTTTATTCTTTTATTTACCCCTGTGGATGCCAATTTTTATCAAAATAACTTGTAACTTGCCTGGATACAAACTGTAATGATACTTTCTAAATGAGCAAGTTATTTGATGATTTATTTCTACACTTAACTTTAATTTTTTTGTTTGTTTTCTGTGTTTTTGATTGTGTTTTATCTGTAGTCTAAGGGTGAGCTAATACATTCAATGAATTTTTTATTAAACTCTACCAAAGTTTCCATGTTCTGTTGAAATCTCTATGTTTCAGTGTGTAAGTAACCTCTGGGTACTTTTCTAATCCTCCAGACTTTTGTTTTCTGTGGGCTATTTCTCCATTACAAATTTATTCAGAATCACTGTGAGCTTTGAGTATTGGGATATCCTCTAGGGTTGGCAAGACGTTCTATGTCTTATTAATATTTCTCTATGTCTGTTTCTGATGAAGATTTACTACTAAATTTTATCATCCACATGTGGTATCCATGTACTGTAGGGCCATTCTAGTCACCATTTAAAAGTTTTCATTCATATTATTTTATTATTTCTTCTTCTTTTTTTTTATGAAGCAAGCAAACTCTCTGACTCAACAAAGTATCTGGACACAGGGGCTTAAATTACCAGACTATTGCGGGAATGCTGAGGCAACATTGCTGGAGTCTCTCTTAGCCTAATAATTCAGTAGTTTCTGAAATATAGCAATCTCTTTACTGGCATAAGCTTTTCATTAATTTATGGTGTTTTGAAATTGTTACTGAATCTTTTTTAAATTTTATTGTGTATTTTTGATGTTACTTTTGAGAGAGGACATTTACTTTTCTGTATTGAAAACAATAATTCTAAAAATTGATTCTGAAAATACAAAAAGGAAAATCGCACTCCTAGTGTCTTCCATATATTCAGGACATATATTCTATACATTCCATACATAAGTCTAGTAGTTGTTTAGATTTGTTTGAACACATTACTGAGAATATAATGGATTAAGTATCTGAAATGAAAATATTAAAATAGAAAAATGAAACTTTAAAAGTAGCATGCTTCAAAGATTGTTTTTCCTGCATGCAGTATCTTTGCATACATCAGTTTGAGATACAGGAAATGTTGACATTTAGATTATTCCTTATACTATATTTTCCAAATTTCTGGTTTTCCTCAATTGAACACCACACCCTTGCCTCTTGCTGTACAAAACCTCAACTCAATCATCCCACAGTATTCAAGGAAAAGAAGT
This sequence comes from Micromys minutus, assembly GCF_963924665.1. Classification (NCBI taxonomy): domain Eukaryota; kingdom Metazoa; phylum Chordata; class Mammalia; order Rodentia; family Muridae; genus Micromys; species Micromys minutus. Next base: position 20,368,933 of record NC_137974.1, on the reverse strand, counting down.
GTTCAGGATTTATGTATAAAATATTGAATTTTTGAAGTTTTTGTCTGTTGCTATATATTCCAACGTTAAGTGTAGGCTCACAAGACCTAGTTGTACCAGAGACAAAAGGGTTTAAATGTAGATCCATATGATGCAAGGTGACCTTGCCCCCAAGTTATTTCTGATTGGTGAATACAGATGCTGAAAGCCACAGCTAGGCAAAGGAGAAATAGATGGAGTTTAGGGTTTTTGCCTTGGGGGGGGGGGATCAGGAGACAGTCATGAAAAAGAAAAGAAGGTAACTAGAGAAAAAACCACCATGGGTTAGGTCATGTTGCCATGGAAAATTATATAAAAAGAATATTGGCTGGGGAAAAGAGGGTGGATATTTGCCCAGAGCTTGTGCTGATTAGGGCTTATTAGAAAATGTAAAGATTTTCTACATTATGGACTAAATGTAAAAGGCATGGTAGAAACCCAAGATTAGAATTAAGTTTAACTATGAAAACAAATTGAGAAAAATAATCATAAGTATACATAACTCTATAAAATGCTTAAAAATTCCTTACAATCAGATGTATTCATATAGAATATAGATAGATAGATTGTAGATAGATAGATAGATAGATGGATAGATAGATAGATAGATAGATAGATAGATAGATAGATAGATAGATAGACTAAAAGAAATAGCTGATGCTTCGAACACAAGCACATCAAAAACTCAATATTATTCATACTTATTCTTAATTTTATAGTTCAGTAAATATGAAATTTTAAAAAGAACGTCAGAAAAAATATCACTGAACTATTCATAATGAGTGTATTTCATTTTGATTAATGCAAAGGGAATCAAAATTAGAATGGTGACATGTTTTAAGCTTTATTTCATAAAAGCAGCTAATATTTAGATGGCTTTTTGTTGTTTTAAGGTTTGCAAGAAATGATTTTTTGTTCTATTTTATATTGTAAGCTTTATAATTTCCCAAAGTTGTCTGATAATGAAGTATCAGAGTACCAACAATATTTTTCTTTAAGTCTAAATAAGAAATGATTCAAGTTTCAAAAGCCCTTCTGACAGGAAAAAAAAAAAAAAAAAACTTAAGTTCTTTATAAAATGTCTTGAACACTACTAAGGCAAATTACACTGCATCACTGGGTGACAAACATCTTCATCTCATTCTTTAGGGTCACTTTAGATTATGAAGTTCTATCAAACAGCCCCTGCTGTTTTAAATTATAGCACACAGGGGGAAAAGAAACTGCATTTCTCTATTGATGTATGGTTTATATAAGGAAATCCTGTTGTTTCTCATACCATTGCTTTCTCTAGTGAT